>NC_089849.1:120409363-121009363 GCF_035609145.1 Eleutherodactylus coqui
CTCACACCTAACCCCAACATAACCAGTACACCATGTTAACTCCCACAGTACTAGTGTACATATCAATACCTAATCACTAGTGTTAAGCTGCTGTTACATAAAACTGTTATTATGTCATACATTTAGTTATAATACAGAACACTAATGCCTCGAAAGTGCCTTAATACTGTGGACAATTTTTGCTATATTTGTGGGGGAGTGACATTTGCCAACCAGAAGAAAAGTAACACTTCTCAAGTGAAGAAGGCATCTCCTCTTTACTTTGGATGCAAGATTGGCAACCAAGACAAGCCTTGGGCCCCGCATATATGCTGTGCTATATGTACAACACAGCTTTCAAAGTGGTTGAGTTGAATGGCAAAAGATCATCAATGCTGTTTGCAGTCCCCATGGTGTGGAGAGAGCCAAGCAACCATACAGATGAGTGTTACTTGGTTCCTCCTCTTTTTAGCAGCGGGATAATGAAGCAAAAGAAGTCAAGAATAATGTACCTCAACATTCTGTCTGCATTTAGACCAGTTCCATGGGATATACAAAATACATGTGTTTCTTATGTGAGTGGGTCCTCCAGAATAGCTACATCATCCCCTGTCCTGTAACACCTAGCTATGTGCTCCTAGGAGACATAGAAGGTGCCATACGTCGGAGAAACCCTATTTTCCCCTTTCTTCTCAAAGCTAAAGCTAGCTGCTTGGCAACAGCTGGCTGCTTATTGGCTGTTTGTCATACTACCACTGATTGATAGAGGGGGATGGTGTGATAGTCCAGAGTGGGGAAAAAACAGGGTGACGGGGAGGTGTAGAGAGAAAGTGCTGAAGTTAAAACAGGAAGGGAAGGAGGAGTAAGCAAGTTGAAGGAGAGAGTCGGGAGGTGGCAGTCAGAGGGGGAGGACATGCAGGAGAAGTTCCATAGCGTGAGCAGAGATAACGTATTCCAAAGTGGGAAGTCAGGATTTTACAAGCTTCCTAATCAACAGCAGTATGGAGGGACCTGTCTACTAAACAGTGAGTTACACAAAACCCAGTGAAATCAAAGCCAGGGAAAGTGGGAGGCCCATCTTAAAATCAACTTCATTATCTGCCTTATAGTCTTCCAGTGAAACCCCAACAGATAACTAGGACTGTGGGAATTCTACTAGTAATCTCTGGAGTCAAATAGAGATATAGAATGTGATTGTTCCCAGCAAGAGAAATCACGTAATCTTGTAGATATGATACCTTTTAATGGCTAACAAAAATACATGATGTTACAGCGAGCTTCCGAACCGACGCAGGGTTCTTCAGGCTTAATGGATTGGATCTGAAGAGGCATGGATATTTATACACACTTATAACGTACATACTTATGACAAGGCACAGATATGGATGTGATTGGTTCGCACTTAAAAGGAATTCTGCAACAGCAAACAAACTTTTTTTGTCTAGGCACTGATAGCGGAGTGAAAGTTTTATGGTCCTAAATTACTGTTGGGGGGGGGAGGGCGGGCAGGTTAGAAATGCTACAAGAGGAGCACAAACATTTTTAGCTAAACACTGATAAGGGAGTGAAAGTTTATGGTCCCAGAATTACTGTTGATGGGGGTCTTATCTGTGCAGTAAATGTCTCACGCTTCCCATTGACGCATAAATCCTGGGGAATAATTTAACCCCGTATTCAGCGTGTCAAAGGTTGTTATCAATTTATAATCCCAAATTCTTCTGTGGTTTTGTGACTTGAAACCCCCCTTCAATATCAAAACTCTCATATCTCCTATGTCATGTCCATGGTTAGAGAAGTGCTCAGCCACAGGTAATTCTCTTCTTCTGTGTTCAATTGTGTGGCGATGAGATCTCATCCTTGTTTTCAGTTTCTGTCCTGTTTCTCCAACATAAATACCCCCAACAGGACATTTACTGCACGTGATCAGGTACACAACATTGGACGTAGAACATGTGAATGTCCCCGGGATCTTATAGTCCTGCTGTGTGTTGGGGATCCGTATCCTGTCCGCAGTCAGTATATGTGAGCAGGTCTTACAGCTCCTTACATTACAGGGATCTTATAGTCCTGCTGTGTGTTGGGGATCCGTATCCTGTCTGCAGTCAGTATATGTGAGCAGGTCTTACCGCTCCTTACATTACAGGGATAAGTTCCTTTTTGTGTGTCAGACGGTAATGCACTCCTGATTATAAAGTTCCTCATGTTAGGAGGTTGCCTGTAACACAGAAGCGGAGGGTCTGGGAATATGGTTTTCAGACGGTCATCCTTGTGCAGGGTATGGTGGAGTTTCTTTGCGGTTTTCCTTAGTACCTCTAGTTGCGGATTGTAGGTCACTACTAGAGGCACACGATTGTTTCTTTCCTTCTCCTTGTATTGGAGGACTTGATTTCTGGGTATCCTGGTGGCTCTGGTGATTTGGTCATCAATTGAGGTGGGATGGTAGCCCTGATTTATAAATGTCCTTTTAAGATGGTACAAATGTTCCTCTGTCTGTTGGGTTGGAGCAGATCCGGTTATACCTGATGGTCTGGCTGTAAACAATGGACTTTTTGATGTGTTTAGGATGGAAACTGTCCCATCTGAGGTATGTAGGCCGATCAATCGGTTTTCGGTACAGGGATGTCTGTATTGAGTTGTTTAAAATCTTTATGGTGGTGTCCAAAAAGTTGATTTCTGTATGTGAGTAGCTTAATGTGAGCTTTATGGTGGGGTGGAATGCTTTGAATCTTTCATGGAATTCTATTAGTTCTTGTTCGGTGTTGGTCCAGATGATCATGATGTCATCAATGTAGCGGAAGTAGGCCAACAGTTTGCTGGGGCAGGAGGCCAGAAAGTCACTCTCCAGTTTTGCCATAAAAAGGTTGGCATATTGCGGTGCCATTTTACTGCCCATGGCAGTACCCGTGAGTTGCAGGAATATCTCTTTGCCAAAGGAGAAATAATTGTGTGTGAGAATGAATCTTATGAGTTGTAGCACTGCATCAGAGGGCGACCCCATTGGCCTCAAGGTGCGCCTGGCAGGCAGTCAGTCCATCCTCGTGTGGGATGTTGGAATACAAGGATTCCACATCCATAGTGGCCAGGATGGCGCCATTGGGGAGGGGACCTACGGTTCACAGTTTGTTAGTGATGAACATGGCGAACGTTTCATCAAGATATCGCAACAATGGAACCAGGCTGCCTACTGCTGGACACTCCTCTACCATGCAGGCTGCCTACTGCTGGACATTCCACTACCATGCTGGCTGCCTACTGCCGGACACTGTACTACCATGCTGGCTGCCTACTGCCGGACACTCCTCTACCATGCTGGCTGCCTACTGCCGGACACTCCTCTACCATGCTGGCTGCCTACTGCCGGACACTCCTCTACCATGCTGGCTGCCTACTGCCGGACACTCCTCTACCATGCTGGCTGCCTACTGCCGGACACTCCTCTACCATGCTGGCTGCCTACTGCCGGACACCCCTCTACCATGCTGGCTGCCTACTGCCGGACACTCCTCTACCATGCTGGCTGCCTACTGCCGGACACTCCTCTACCATGCTGGCTGCCTACTGCCAGACACTCCTCTACCGTGCTGGCTGCCTACTGCCGGACACTCCTCTACCGTGCAGGCTGACTGCTGCCGGACACTCCACTACCGTGCTGGCTGCCTACTGCCGGACACTCCACTACCGTGCTGGCTGCCTACTGCCGGACACTCCACTACCATGCTGGCTGCCTGCTGCCGGACACTCTACTACCATGCTGGCTGCCTGCTGCCGGACACTCCACTACCATGCTGGCTGCCTACTGCCGGACACTCCACTACCATGCTGGCTGCCTACTGCCGGACACTCCACTACCATGCTGGCTGCCTACTGCCGGACACTCCACTACCATGTAGGCTGCCTACTGCCGGACACTCGACTACCTTGCAGGCTGCCTACTGCCGGACACTCGACTACCTTGCAGGCTGCCTACTGCCGGACACTCGACTACCTTGCAGGCTGCCTACTGCCGGACACTCGACTACCTTGCAGGCTGCCTACTGCCGGACACTCGACTACCTTGCAGGCTGCCTACTGCCGGACACTCGACTACCTTGCAGGCTGCCTACTGCCGGACACTCGACTACCTTGCAGGCTGCCTACTGCCGGACACTCGACTACCTTGCAGGCTGCCTACTGCCGGACACTCGACTACCTTGCAGGCTGCCTACTGCCGGACACTCGACTACCTTGCAGGCTGCCTACTGCCGGACACTCGACTACCTTGCAGGCTGCCTACTGCCGGACACTCGACTACCTTGCAGGCTGCCTACTGCCGGACACTCGACTACCTTGCAGGCTGCCTACTGCCGGACACTCGACTACCTTGCAGGCTGCCTACTGCCGGACACTCGACTACCTTGCAGGCTGCCTACTGCCGGACACTCGACTACCTTGCAGGCTGCCTACTGCCGGACACTCGACTACCTTGCAGGCTGCCTACTGCCGGGCACTCGACTACCTTGCAGGCTGCCTACTGCCGGGCACTCGACTACCTTGCAGGCTGCCTACTGCCGGGCACTCGACTACCTTGCAGGCTGCCTACTGCCGGGCACTCGACTACCTTGCAGGCTGCCTACTGCCGGGCACTCGACTACCTTGCAGGCTGCCTACTGCCGGGCACTCGACTACCTTGCAGGCTGCCTACTGCCGGGCACTCGACTACCTTGCAGGCTGCCTACTGCCGGGCACTCGACTACCTTGCAGGCTGCCTACTGCCGGGCACTCGACTACCTTGCAGGCTGCCTACTGCCGGGCACTCGACTACCTTGCAGGCTGCCTACTGCCGGGCACTCGACTACCTTGCTGGCTGCCTACTGCCGGGCACTCGACTACCTTGCAGGCTGCCTACTGCCGGGCACTCGACTACCTTGCAGGCTGCCTACTGCCGGGCACTCGACTACCTTGCAGGCTGCCTACTGCCGGGCACTCGACTACCTTGCAGGCTGCCTACTGCCGGGCACTCGACTACCTTGCAGGCTGCCTACTGCCGGGCACTCGACTACCTTGCAGGCTGCCTACTGCCGGGCACTCGACTACCCTGCAGGCTGCCTACTGCCGGGCACTCGACTACCCTGCAGGCTGCCTACTGCCGGGCACTCCACAGAGATGCTCCCTAACAGTTGTACAAGAGACGGGCAAAGAAATCTAAGACGTAGTCTATGACTTGATTTTTTTTACAGGTATTAACCATCGGCCTATTACTGTGGGCACGCATTTCGTGATGTAAACAATTATTGCAGATTACAAAAAAATAGAGCCAATTTTGCATTTTGACCGTCATATTCGTGTTGTGCACATAAAAATTGATAAGAGATGACTAATTTTATATCAGTAACATGACTTTTGTAAAAATTTGTTGACCAGTGAATTGGTGAAACATAATTCAATAGCGCATATCTTCCTTATGTTTGTATACTTTTTTGTGGTATAGAAAAAAAATGTATCATGCTTTTGTGTCCCACTAAAACATGTTTGGAAATATATATTTTTTTTGCATCAGCCAAAAGAAAATGTATTGAAATGTAAGGCTGTAGGTTTCCATACCTTTTAGGCCGGCTTCACATGGCCGTGACGGGCTCCGCCGCAGAATTCCGTGGAGAAGCCCGTCACGGTGCCCCCCCAGAGACCCCAATACTTCCAGCGTCCTACGTCCCGCACGACGCTTCGGCGCGCATGCGCAGTAGAGCGCGTGCCGCGCCGCAGGGTCATGTGACGCGTTGGCCGCAGGGTCATGTGACGCGCCGGCCGTGTCATATGTTGCGGCTGGCGGTAGGCAGGGAAGCGGTTTCACGCTATCTTCCGCTGTGCTACAGCGGAAGATAGCGTGACGGAAAGAGCCATCCACGCGTACACCCGTGGCAAACAGAGCATGCCGCGGGTGAGGATATAGATAGATAGATAGATATACCCAGCTTTGCCCGAGTTAATTTGGTACTGGTGTTTATCTGGTATTCACAAAGAAATTCTTATGAAGTCGTCGTTACTTTAGAGATACCGAGGAAAAAAATATGTTCACCATTTTGCATGGTTCTTTGCGTTACCCAAGAGACACCACGTGGAGGCAACAATGCGACGTTTCCTTTATATAAAATGACATCAGGAAGTGAGAGAATTACATGACATAATCAATGCTCATGCCAAATTTCATGTTTCTATGACATCAGGAAGTGAGAGAATTTGATTATGTATGTAAAATTTGGACGCTAATACTTTTGCACTTAGAATTGAATAATCGAGTTGGGACCCATTAACTTTTCCTATTTTGGACATAACCTATGCTCATGCCAAATTTCATGTTTCTAAGACATCAGGAAGTTGGAGAATTAGTGCCAAGTCAGTCAGTGAGTCGTGAGTCAGTGAGTCATGAGTCGGTCAGTGAGGGCTTTCGTCTATATATAGATATTTATCATTAACTACATTTTCATTTTTCCACAGATGTGCTTCACCTTCATGCTGATAGCTCTTATCAGACATCCTCGCGCTGCCGCCACTGCAGGATTCTTCATCACTATCATCCAATCTGTCCTCAGCCTCCTTCTTCTAATGAAAGATCTCCCCAAATCTTTGGAAGTTCTTCTAAGTGTCTTCCCTACTTTTGCCTTCTCGGTTGGCATTGCACAGGTAAACAATACAGACATTCAGTTTGGGATTTTCTTCCATTCAGTATTAGAATATGTTATGATTTATTTTTATATTGATATTACATTATCCACATCATTATACATTGGACTCTGAGCCTTCTGTATTTGGGGCCTCGGCCACATAGTCTATCACATTTGTAAGAAAAACTAATGCAACATGCAACACTGTTTTTTTTCCACTTCACACTTTGATGCAACCCAGTGAACCCTTATAACACTGCAGGGTCTATCAGGCATTACTAGTATCTGATAGATGGATATGACCCTGTCATGGTTTCCGTAGTAATGTTTGAGGAAAAAAAAGGAAGAACTGAATCCTTAAAATAAATAAAGAAATAAATCTTGTTATTTGTATAGCACCAACTTATTCCACAGAGCTTTCAGGTAATTTATTTATTACCCCTCAGCAAGCTGGGTGCTCTTTTACCGACCTCGGCTGAGTCAACCTTCGAGCCAGCTACCTGAACCACGCGGGGATTGAACACACGACCTTAAGGTTGTGAACGAGGGCTTTTCTGCTGCCTTAACACTCTGCACCATACAAGCATTACATGTTCATTGCCAGTTTTTGACCATTGGGTAGCCAGTGGCGTAGGAAGGTGGATGCGGCCCGCTCTAGGTGCTATCAGCAAGGGGCCATGCCGAAGAGACCAGAGAAGGAGCGAGGCACAGAGGAGCCTCCCTCGGAGGAGGACCGAGGCCGCCCTGCTGCAGACGGAGGAGAGAGAAGAGGTGAGACTGATAGGAGAGAGACCGCCGAGGGGAGAGAGAGGAGAAAAATAGAAATGACAGGATATTAGTGACAGCAGAGGAGAGAAACATGACAGGAAAGAGACTGCAGAGAGACATGGCAGAAGAGAAACAGACAAAAGAAACATGACAGGAAAGAGAGGGACAACAGAGGAGAGGGACATAACAGAGAAAAGACAGCAGAGACAGATAGCAAAGGAAAGCAACATTGCAGGGAAGAGACCTGAAAGGGAGACAGTAGAGCAAGCAGAGGAAAAACTGCAGAGAAATATAACATGAAAGAGACTGCAAAGAGAGCTAGGAGAGGAAAGAGCCATGACAGGAATTAGACAGCAGGGAAAGATAGACAGCAGAGGAAATCAACATGGCAGGAGCGAGACTGCCGATTGAGACGTGGCAGGAGCGAGACTGCCGATTGAGACGTGGCAGGAGCGAGACTGACGATTGAGACGTGGCAGGAGCGAGACTGCCGATTGAGACGTGGCAGGAGCGAGACTGCCGATTGAGACAGATTGACAAAAAAGAGGTGACAGGAATGAGAGAGGAAAGAGACAGCAGAAAAGAGAAACATGACTAGAATGAGAAAGAGGGGATAAAAAGATTGACCTGCTCGGAATGAGAGCAGAGAGACATCAGAGAAGAGACAGAGTATTTCCTTTTTTTAATAATTTCAAAATTGGGGGGTGAGTGGGGGGGTACCACCTGACTTTGCCATGCCACTGTGGGTAGCAGTGGTACACTAAATGATAGGGTACCCGAAAGAAACCGGAATTCCTGTATTAAAAATAACCTATTTAGGCTGTCGTCACATCTGCATTGGAAGCTCCAGTTCGGCCAGGGGATTCTCCTTTCCTGCTATGTTCTGAAATCCCTGCCGCAGATGTGAATGCAGCCTTATTTGTACATTTTGACACTTCAGTCCCCCCAACGTCCTCCCCATTGGAAGCAATACATTTTGTCCAGACATTTTTTTTCCATTGCTCAAACATTTTTTGACAACCTGTCATTACTGATGCCTTTTAGTACTTGTGACGCTTTTTGTTTCACCTCTTCAACATTAGCAAGACGTTTTCCTTTGTGGTCTCTTTTAACCCAGTGAAAGAAAAAAAAGTTGCACGGAGCGACATCAGGTGAATATGGAGGATGAGGCCGGGAATCAAGCCATTTTTCATCAAAAATTGCTTATCTCTCATCCCTGTGTGGGCCGGTGCGCTGTCACGATGGAAGAACCAGTCAACAGCTTGCCACAAATTGGGACGTTTTATTCCATACATTGTGGCATTTCACCTCGTTTGTAACAGGAGAACCATTTGTAAACTTGTGTGTTGCTCTCAGTAGGCTCCTTTTAGACTTTTTGTAGCATAACAGCCGTATCTGTTGCTTTATTTCCCAAAAGGAAACAAAATTTCACAGCTGCATGTTTGTATGACTCAGCGAGGGCGAAGCTAATGGCTCAGGGGCCGGGTGCAAAAGTTCAGCTCCCCCCTCTTTCCCATCCTTATGGCACTTGATGACTGCTAGCAGAGGACTTGAACACTTCCTGCCAGATTTCCCCAGTCCTGTACATTACAACTTATTTCTGGCATTGCTTGATAAAATTCTAAAGGTCCAATTACACTTGTCAATTTTTCTTTTAAACAATCGAATGATGTCAGAGTCGCTCGTGCAGCCGGTTTATATCGCAGATACATCGTTGGCTCGTTCAGACGAGAAATCCTTCAGTCCTTCACATTCACTGTATAAATGAATGAGAACGACTGAATGATTGGTGAATTTGTGAATGAGACAATGATTTTTATGCCTGCAGAAAAGGAACGCTGAATGAACAATTTATTGTTCAGCAGTCGATTGTTGGCTGCATTTACACTGAATGATTAGCGTTCATTTTCACTTAATGTGAAAACAGCTTTTAGTTGCCTGCTGGAAGAAATCTTCATTACGCTGCTAGAATCAATCAGAAAACTCTCTTCTTGACCGCTTACAGTCCGGGTTCCGCCCCCTACACTCGACAAAAACCACCCTTACAAATGTGTTAAACGACTTCCTGACAGCCAAATCGAAGGGCGCCTACTCCCTACTGATCCTCCTCGATCTCTCTGCACTGTTGACCACAAACTCCTCCTCAGTATGCTTTGCTCCATCGGCCTAAAGGACACTGCTCTCCCCTGGTTCTCCTCCTACCTATCCAACCGCTCCTTCAGTGTCTCCTTTGCTGACTCTACCTCCCCCTCTTTCCCTTGCTGTTGGGGGTCCCCCAGGGCTCTGTCCTCGGCCCCCTCCTCTTCTCCATCTACACAGCCGCTATTGGGCAGACCATCAGGAGATTTGGCTTTCAGTACTATCTCTATGCTGACAACACCTAGTTATACACCACCTCGCGTGACATCACAGCGCCGGTCCTCCAAAACGTCACCGACTGTCTGTCCGCTGTCTAAAACTGAACTTCTCAAAAACTGACCTACTGGCGTTTCCGCTCTCTACTAACCGACCTTATCCTGACATCTCCATCTCAGTGTATGGCACCATAACTCCCAGCACGCCCACTATCTTGGGGGGGTCATATTAGACTCTGATCTCTCCTTTACCCCCTATATGCAGTCTCTCACCCGAACATGTCAGCTGCACCTCAAAAACGTCACAACCCCCCCCCCCTTTTTTCACCGTGGACACGCTAAAAACGCTCTCTGTTACCCTCATTCACTCTCATATGCGATTACTGTAACTCGCTGCTGATCGGCCTCCCCCGTGCCAGACTCTACCCCCTCCAACCCATCCTGAATGCGGCAGCCAGGCTCATCTCCCTGTCCAGCCACTATTCGGATGCCTCTGCCCTGTGCCAGTCACTGCACTGGCTGCCCGTCAAATAAAGAATACAACTGTCTGGGCAATCACTGACACAATATTTTAGGCGTGTCCTAAAAATGCACCTCTTCGTGGAGGCATACCATATCCCCTAAACCAAACCCCTTTGTACTCCGCCTGATAACATGCTTCCTGTCCCACTAACTGCAATCTCTGCTAGCCGTAACCAACCCGCCCCCTGTAGTCATATCAAGTCAGCCACTATGCGGCTTAAAGGGGTTGTCCTGCGATAGCAAGTGTGGTTAAGCACTTCTGTATGGCCATATTAATGCACTTTGTAATATACATCGTGCATTAAATATTGGCCATACAGAAGTTATACACTTACCCCTCCGGTGCTGGCGTCCCCGTCTCCATGGCGCTGACCAAAGCTGCCTTCTCCCTGGATTAGACGCGCTTGCGCTGAAAGCCGCTCCGGCGTGCTCGCGCCGCACAGGTCTTCTGCGCGTGTATAACTTCTGTATGGCCAATATTTAATGCACGATGTATATTACAAAGTGCATTAATATGGCCATACAGAAGTGCTTAACCCCACTTGCTATCGCGGGACAACCCCTTTAAGTCTGACCATTGTTTATGTGTATAGCATCCCACACTCAACACCCCACCATACCGTGCACATCTCCAGCCCCTTTACCTTATGTATTTGTAGTATTATTTGTAGTATGTAAGCTTGTTGGAGCAGGACCCTCACCCCTACTGTTTTCATCAATTTATTACTGCATCTAACCGTGGGTTAGTTTCGTACTCTTGTCATTCCGTATTCCCTTGCTTTTGTAAACACTGCAGAATATGTCGGCGCTATACAAATAAAGATTATCATTATTATTAGAATCCCCTTAGTACATTTTCTCAGATTGTAATGAGCCTATTTCTTTTGTTTTCAGACTATACATATGGAACATGAATTTCAAGGTGTTCACTTCTCTGACTTGGCAAACGATTCTTCTCATGTCCTTTTTAGCTGCATCATTCTGATTGTGGATGCCATTTTCTACATGATCTTGACACTATATTTTGAGAAGATTTTGTCAGGTAAATAATAAAATGTGAACATAAGGTTCATAGACAAGTGAGCGCATGAATGACTTCTCAATCGAAAAATATTATGTTCACCCATTTCTTAAACAAGAGTGGAACTAGAATACACAGAGCTTTGACCAATGATGTGCATTTTACAGTATAGCAAACCATTTATTTAAAATTTGCATAAAAATTCTGGTTATCATATAATGCAGCAAATGTAAATACTGATAAAAATACAGGTCTGCAGGAGAAACATGGAAGTCTTTACCTCCTCCTGTACTACTGATAGTTTAAATGGTTAATTATGCTTATTGTTATGTTCGTCCTGGACTGCAAACAGAAATCTGAGGTCACTTGGTACGAGGGCAGCCAGAATGGACGTGTAAGCTTGCTATACTGGTGGTTAGACGCAGGATGAACAGAAATGAGAGGGAATGAACAGAGCAAGGCACTCTGAACCCCTGAGACTGAACCCACCTCGCAGCAGAGCACCCATCCCGAAAGGGACGGCCCCACTTCTTCCAGGAGGACAGGTCAGGGGTCCGAGGGGAACCAGAGTACAGACAAACAAGGAACAAACAAACAGAGACTGACAATAACTAAAAGACAAGAACAACAGAATACCAGACAAACCGAGAACAAACCCCAACACAAGAGCTAGACACACAGTTGCACTGAGCAAACCGACTGAAAATAACCAGCAACTCCCAGCCAGGAAGAGCTAGGTTATATAGGGAGTGGGAAGAAACTGGTAGCTGACAGAACTGTCAGTCACCAGCCACTACCTCAGTTAAAGCTGCAGGACTAATTAACCTCGACTAGCCAAGAGAGAAGAAATTAACCCTAGCTATCCCGGATAGAACCCAAAGTAGTGAAAGTGTGCTGGCAGTGAAGTGACACTTATTACTTATGTTCTTTTCAGAATTGTTTATATTTTGTCCAGTGTTACTGATAACTGAAGAAGGAATATATTTTATCACCATGTTCATCTATTCCCAATCTGTCTATTTCGAAATATTTCTATTCCTATTTTGCGGATAATTGAACCAGTTTCTCAGTTTTTAGTTTAGAAAGGGTTAACAGGTCCATCAAGATTGGAGACGTAGTTTCCTGAATCGGGACGCATTCTGGATCATTATGCTAGGTAGTTCATACCCAAAAGGTTTACGCTATCCTATTGGAGAATATCAATGTACATGACACCGCTACACTTGGATCTCTTCTGTATGTTTTTATCCATGTTTTGTCTTTTTTTTTTTTTTTTTATGTTTAATTTTGCTTGTGGAGGTGCAGAGCTTGGCAGCGGAGGACGCGAGCTCCTCTACTATACACCTGCACCATCAGTATATCACTTGTGGAGGGATCTCTGCTAATACAACGTGCTATGGGGAGTGTGAGGCTGGGAACTGCAATGGGGGAAATTCTCCCCCCCATCATAGCAACTCTGGGAACAATTTCCCCAGATGGACTATTACGTATATGAGTTGTTTTATATGCAAGCCTTATTATTACCTAATCTCAGTTAATACAAGTCATTTTAGAAGATATAGTGCCTGTTGTGTGCCTGTGCTTCACTGAACATGTACTGCAAGGAAGCGCTGGTCTATTTTCCCAGCTTACCCCCTCTGATTCGCTCTTTCTGACGTATACACTACTCAAATTTGCTTCTCTGTTTTCTTGATGTGACAAATATGGCACCTCATAGAGAATCCAGGATGCTAAAGACAGACTAGTTTCACTGTACTAATTCTCAAGAGAAGAAACGGTCTCCCGCTAGCCCTCCAGGTGCCTCCACTTCAGCATTTGCAGATGAGGAGGGACTCACTGTGCACCCCGATATTTCCTGGAGGACATAACTGAGAGCCGTATCTTTCTCATGGATAGAATTGATGAAGTGAAAGTTGATGTCTCCCTTTTACTACAAGACATGCAGAAGTTTAGAGACAGGGTGTCCGATATGGAGACCTGGACTGGCATCCTTGTACATACTGTTTAACCTTTAACTGTGGACGTGGAGTCTCACAGACCCCTCCCCATTCTAGATTTCCGACTGAATTAAGACTGAAAAGTTCTTTAAAGTTCTCTATTATATAACATTACTAAAATATATAAATAAAAGTTGATTATTTCTACATGTTTTTTAATTATTTATAACCTAAAAATGAATATAAACAAGTTATTATAAACATCCAGTTCATTATTGCGCAAAAAATGAACTACAATATTCAGAACACTGTGAGACCCCAGGTCCATGGAAGTGTAGCAAATGAATCACGTCCACAGTTGAAGGTTAACCTCACCCAAGAGATGTGCAGCACCTTCAACATCCGTGTAATCAACTTCTAGGCAGGCTTGAGGACCAGGAGAACCGGCAGCACCGTTCTAACTTGCTATTTGTCTGTCTTACGGAAGGTGTGGAAGGAAAAAACCCGGAGGGGTTTCTAGAGGAATGGCTCATTGCCATCTTTGGCTGTGAAAAAGTCGTCTTCTTATTGACTGTTGAATGCGCACAGAGAATCCTGGCGACACTTGGCCCTCCTGGGGCACCTCCCACAACTGGATAAACTGCTTAACTTTTGCAATAGAGATACTATACTATTCTTGGGTTGATGTGTGAGTTGGGACAGCTTACCATCCAAAGTGGCACTCCAGAAGGAAAAAGCTAAATTCACCGCTGCTAAGCATGAACTCAGAGATCTGAACGTAAAATATGTAGTATCATCTAAGCTCTGAGTGGCACACAACAATGCCACCCACTTCTTTCAGACCTTGGATGAGGTCTTCACTAGATTGAACAACGTGGTCTGAACCATCCAGCTCCATCGGCGATAGGTCACCCTGTGGGCACCCAGACACCCGCACATACAGTGGGACACCTATTGCCATAATATCTCTGACACGCCAAGGTTTGATTTTGAACTCTTGCAATGTTTTTTTTCACACCTGTCTTATGTTCTCCATTACCATTTAGACCATGGCCCAACTGTCTTGCTCTAGTGTATCTTCATGTATACTTTACCTGTGAGTTTTCAGGGGGAAGCATTTTCGGGAATCAAAGCTCCCATATGTTCATTTATATGTGGGTAGCAGGGTGGGGGAGGGGTTTGATAAATGTTTAATCTGGAATATGTGTGAACTCTTCCAGAAATAATATGTCACAGTTGTAGCCTGTAGATGCACCTCTACTATTTTTGCTATTTTTTTGCTGTTGCATACTAAACATTTTTTTCCCCTGTACAACCATGGCTCAATGTAGACCATAATGTATGAGGTGAAATGGCAGACACGTTATTGATAGTCAAATATACCTTAGTTTTCCCGATACTCAAACAGCACTACTTCGACATAATGTGTTTTCAATATGTGATGGTTCTCCGTAAGAGAAATCAAGTAATCCTGTAGATATGATACCTTTTAATGACTAACAAAAATACATCATGTTATTGCGAGCTTTCAAACCTACATTGTGTTCTTCCTCAGGCAAAATGGGATAAATCTAAAGACGTATTTAATAAGTACAGATGATCACCTGTGGGGGGCAAGGTTCCAATAGAACCGAAACGCGTACTCTATTGTCTGTGAAGAGCACATGTTTATTGAATGAAGGAGGAATATTTTCTCCCATAGCCATACTCCTGTCTATGGAATTCATTTATCATATCTACAAGATTACGTGGTTTCTCTTACTGAGAACAATCACATTTAGTTCTACTGTCTAACATGGTAGCAAACCCCTTTTTTTGTGTTTTCAAGAGACACACCTCACTGGTGCTAAGAGTTTAGCTCTTTGTATGCCTTGGATGGGCTGGGGATATTATTCTACGTTAGCAAATAGTTATTGTAAGGTGTCCATCAGCCGTAAGGTAGTGCACTTCCAACTTGTGAAGTTTAAGATCGATACCCGAGGTAGATATGTTATTGTGCGATGCTTTATAATGTTTCAGCCTCTTATCCTGATTGCCATGTATGTTCCACCTCCTGCAAATATTCAACTCATCCAGGATTTGTCTTTCCCTAACTCCCTGATAGTGTGGTCAGAAGATTTCAACATGCTGTTACATAGGGTTCCAGATGAATTCCGCGACCCTTCTACCCCAGCCCTAGTAATTGTCCATCCCACCCCCATTTACAAGAAGTCCACATGGTAGATGCATGGCGTTATCTCCACCCTCAATGATGTCACCTTTTCCTACTTTTTCCCCCAGCCATATCTTCCTGTTTAGAATCGATTTGCTTTTGATATCGACTAATTTACTTCCCTATTTACATTCTGCCTCATACACTTCCCGGTCTGTGTTCGACCATTTGGCTAGCATTCTTGAGTAAAAATGGGGTCATAGACCAGAAAGTCAGAGCTGGTGTCTAGTACTGGTGGACCCTTTTCCCAGAAGACCATACTCTCTGTGCTGAGGTCACTTTATACTTTCAGGAAAATGAAGATTCAGCCAATGTGTTGGTCATATAACAAATGTTTAAAGCTGCTTTCCTATATAAAATTTCTGCAGCAACCTGATTAATGCCTCAAGTCCACATGCAGATTTTTGCTGCAGAATCTGGAGCGGGCGTCCACTTCCAGATTCCGCAGCAATAAGCCCCCCCCCCCATAGCATGCTATGGAAAACGATTCTTCATGCACACGAGCGGAAACCAATTGCAGTTACTTTTTCCTTATGGGCTTTTAGGGCATCTTTGGTGCCTTCTTGTTTTAGTAGTTTAAACGCTTTATTTTTGTTGTTTATTGCCCCCTTTACATCTCTATTGAACCATATTGGTTTTCTCCTATTACTAACCCTTTTATTCCTTAACCCCTTGAGTGGCACGCCCGGAAATTTTCTGGGACGAGCTCCACTGCTCATAGCAACATAGCCCGGAAGATTTCCGGGCTATGTATCACTATGGGAGCTGCAGAGCACAATGCCACAAGCTGTGACAGTGTGCTCTGCCTGCACAGACCCACAGAGAACAAAGCAAGGGCTTTGAAAAACCAGCAGAAGATATTGCCGACATGTCGGCAACCTCTTGCTTTGTTTACAAGTTGCCATAGAGACCATCGGCTTGTCAGAAGCAAGCCGATGGTCTCTGTGGCAGGGAGAGCTGGTTGTTAGCTGTCAGAGGACAGCTAGGTACCAGCTCTTACAGCAGAGATCAGAGAAAACCTCCGATCTCTGCTGTGTTAACCCTTTACATGCTGCAGTCTATGTGACTGCAGCATGTAAAGGGTTGTCACTGCAGCATGTAAAGGGCTGTCACCATCGGACCCCCGGAATGTGATCAGGGGTCCTGATGGGTCCCTGTGGAAGTTCCCTAAAGGGACACAAAAAAAAAAATTAAAAAAAAAAAAAAAAAAAGGAAAAAAATTATAAAAAAAATTAAAAAACACTTGTCTCCCTTTACTTTGTAAAAAATCAAAAATACAATCACACATGTGGTATCCGTGTGCGTCGTAATGACCCAGAGAAGGAAGTTAATGCATTATTTAACCCCTTAATGACATGGCCCCTTTTTTTCTTTTTTCCCCATTTCTTTTTTTCCTCCCCCCTGTTTAAAAAATCACAACTTGTCCCGCAAAAAACAAGCCCTCATATGGCCATGTCAATGGAAAAATGAAAAAGTTATGGCTCTTGAGACGCAACTGCAAAATTAGTTGAAATTCAATGATTAGACCATTTTAAAAAACCTGCCCTGGTGGGCACGACAGGGTGGTAGGAAACCTGCCACTCAAGGGGTTAAGGCATGAACCTCTTACAGTGAGTATTTAAGATGATTTCAAACATTTCCCATTTATTGTCTGAACTCTTATTTCTGAGGACATTGTCACAGTCAATAGGGTTAAGGGCATCTCTGAGCTGATCGCACTTTGTCTTCCTAAAGTTTAGTATTTTTGTAGCTTCCTGATAAAACGGCCTTTTCAAAGACAAGTGGAAATGTATTACATAATGGTCACTATTTTCCAAGTGCCCCTCAAGTTACACCCCTGTTATTCTGTCAGGTCTGCTGGTTAATATTAAGTTCAGAATGGCCGTCCCTCTAGTTGGGCCTTGTACAAGTTGGGTAAGGTAATATCTTTAGTTCTTGACAGAAACTTGTCACCTTTCTGAGGTACACAGCTTTTAGCTTCCCAGCTTCTATCCAGATAGATAAAGTCCTGCATAATATTTACCCCATTGTGTTTTGCTGCTTCATCTATTTGTCTTAGTAATAGATTATCAGTGGCTTCTGTTATGTTTGGTGTCTGCAAAAAAAACTCTGAGGATTTTATTATTGTTTTTCCCTCCATGTAGTCCTATCTATAGAGACTCCACATGTTCATCTCCCTCACTTATATCCTCACATAGGGTGGGCTGTAAACAGGATTAAAACAGACATAAAAACAAACCCCTTTCACTTTCTGTTTTTTTAGGATCCCTTGTTGTTGTGCCTGTAGCACAATGACATACATTGAGCATATTCATACCTATCACAGTTATTCCTTTGGTTGAGATATCATCAAGGAAGGCTGTGCCCCTTTATTTTCTTTTAGGAGCATGCCATTGATTACTCCCTCTTTCTTGGCTGATGGCATCAGCAAGGAGGCAATAGTTAGTGCAAATGCACATCTCTTTCCAGGATATTGCCTCTCAGAGAGCTACCACTACAAGCCAGAACTGCACCAGCATGTGGATGATGTGGATGATGTGCCAGCACCATTATTGTTGGGATCACCAGTGGGAAAGCAGCAATTAGTGACTGGGGCCTACAAAATAGCCAGTGCTACAATATAATGCTGCCCTGCTGCTGGTGACAAGAACTACAAGAGCACACAGCTGCTACCAGATCCTACAATCTGTATGGTGAATACAGCCAAGCAGTCCAGTTTTTGTAATGCTGAATAAACAGGTACAAGGTGCTGACAACCACTGGCTGTATCCGTATAGCTGCTGCTGACAAGGCTGAACGCCCATGGGGTGCTCTCCAACACATTATGCATTAAAATACCCTAAGTTAACAGATGTCCCATTACTCTAAAACCATTGGTGACTGCAAGAATATAATAAAAATGTTATTTCTATGCTGTCTCTCTATAAAGTGTGTATACATTACCGATGTAATCTGATCCACAGTCTTATGTATTTAGACATGCATGCAAAATATTTAATAGAAAATGTATGATGGCTGTCCATTCTGTACAGCACAACTTGGATTTTACGGTAGTGTTTAGTCCAAGCTATAGGCTCTGTTCACATCTGCATCTGTGGAGTTTCCAATGCAGATCCATCCATCACAAAATCCCGGACAAAACGGTGCACCATGCTGTGCTATTTTGTCCTGGAAAATGCCTGAGGGCATGATGGAAGCCCGACAATCCCATTATAGTCAGTGGGATCCGTCTGGCGTCCTTTGGTTCGTGCATAGGATAGATCCGTTCACTGCAGGGATTCTGTTTTCTTGCTTCCATGATGTAGCAGGAAAACTGAAGCCCAAACGTAGATATGAACATCAGCTAAAATGCACATGTACGATACAGTAGTTACTGACAACCATACTTTCCTCATTAGATAAACATGGCAAGAAGTACGAGCCGTTCTTCTTTTTGAAATCTTCTTTCTGGTCAAAAAGGAACCCGGTCCCCATAAAGATGGAGGAGGATGACTGCAGGGAGATGCCAGCAGGAGACTATGTAGAAAATGTCTCTGCAGAACTGCTTGGAAAAGAAGCTGTAAGGTAAAAGTTGTAATGCATTTGCTGAAGAGGCAGCTTCTACAGCCGGGGAAAGGGTCCAGCTCAGGTTGGTGCCATTCTTCTTCGCATTGTTGGTATGTAACTTTTAACTTTTCACAGCCACTATAAAGAAGCAAATGGTCAAAGGGTAACATCATCCTTTCTACCCATTGGGGTGGAAAAAAGAGGGCAAACAAGCGTTGACCATGCTAGTCCTGGGATGGGACCCAGCCATAGAAAGGAGATTAATTGGGATATTTGCTATGGGATCCGCTATCCTCTTCCAATAGCAACCAGCAAAATTCTGTAGGCAACATTGTACTTGGACGGAGAAAACAAACTCAACTTTCTATATAGATTGAATCTAAGAAATATTGAAAACCATTCATTTTTCATTACAGGATAAATAAGGTTAAAAAGACGTACACCGACTCAGATAAAAAGGTTGAAGCCTTGAGAGGTAAGTTTACTTTTTCTCTACTATGTGTGACACGTGCGCAATGGGCAGGGAATAAAAGCTATTGGATTTGTTCTCATTCGTGTGGCACTGAGTGTTAAGGCTGCAGTATGCAGTCCTAAGCTCTAACTCATGACCTGAAGGTTGTAAGTTCAAGCCGCATATGGTTCAGGTAGCCGGTTCAAGGTTGACTCAGCCCTCCATCCTTCTGAGGTTGGTAAAATGAGTACCCAGCTTGCTGGGGAGGGGGGGGGGTAATAAATTACCTGAAAGCGCTGCAGAATAAGTTTCCGCTATACAAATAAGTACCTCATGAGCATATTTTGTGCGCGCGCAAAAAAAAAAAGAATCTGGCTTATTTTTCTGCATATTTGCACACCACTCACCCCTTAGGAGTTTATGGGAGTGCAAAAATACACACTCAATGGATGCAAATGGTCAATAGGCTGCGCAATTCCATGAAAAAAGTACACATCTGGATCGCATTAGGTTAAAGAGACTTTTAATCCATGGAAGGGGCATGTCATACACGCATGTGAACTGACTCTGCGTGCGTAAAAAGTACAGTACTATGCGCAGACACTTGCACACATCAACTTCAATAACCTCGTTCACTGCACAAACACATTGCGCTGAGGCAAGTCTATTGGCACATATGCTTGTCTGAAGCCGCCCTAAGTCTGCTGTGAGGGTTCCAGCAGTCAGAACCTCAACTAATTACATATTCATGGCATATCCAATCAGTTATGGAAAGGCCCCTTTAAGAAAATGGCTGTCAAGCCTACAACAAGATTATTACTGAAGTCACACAACTTCTTTGTCAGTCCATTTTTCTATGGACAGATTAGTAAGAAATAAGGTAATTTGCAGTCCATCAAATGACAACATGGACAGGCTGGTATGTCTGCTGCTAATGCCTAGGGTAGGTTGTCTTCTCATATAACTATTACAATGAGCCTGATAACGGGTTTCTAATATTAATGGTGTCGCCTACTATAAAGTGACTCCAGTAGCTGCATTATCACTCTAGGCTTATATATATATATATATGAGCCATTGATACAATGTTGAAAAAGTGACAAACCGTTTTAATAAAATTCCTGTAATACGGCTGGAATAGACTCCAGTTTATTACATCTATAGGATCATAAAACAGTCATAACGGTGTTTTTTTTCCCTTCCCAGGTCTAGACTTGAATATATATGAAGGACAAATCACTGCTCTGCTCGGACACAGCGGGGCAGGAAAAACGACATTACTTAATATTTTAAGTGGGATGTGCCCCGTGACTAGTGGTAAGATGTCGTCCATGTGTGGATACCAATGCCACAGGTTGTATTTCTTTGATGTTTAGGAAGTTTCTAATTTATATATCAAGGACGTTTATGAACATCTGTTAACTAATGCTGTTTTATTACTGAAGTTTCTTGGAATATAAAACATTGGCGTAAAACGTCTCATAAATGTGCCCCAATTTCTGGTAACAGATATAACTAAGGGTTCATGCCCACAGCCGGGTCGGATTCCACCTGCGAAATATCGTAGCGGAATCAGACCCGGCGCCCCCCAGAGACCCTATACTCACCTCTCCGGATCTACCGCGAATGTCTCGCCCACCGAGAAGGCACACCTGCAAAGTGCAGCGCATAACATGCTGGCAGGGGTACGGATTCTCACGGTACTTCCACTTTGCTCACAGAGGAAGTATTGCGGGACAGACTGCTACCATTGGCTGCAATGGAAGCCGTCTGTGCGATTTTCCGCACAGAATAGAACATGCTGCGATTCTCCCCCACGAGCGGAAAATCGCAATTGATTTCCGCTCATGGGCAGGGGAGAATCGTTTACCACATCGTGTCTATGGACGGACATTGCTGTGAAATTCGCAGCGGATGTCTGACCGCGAATTCCACATCGATAATCCGTCCATGGGCATTAGCCCTAAGAAATTACTGAATATAATGCAGTATTTAATAAAGTTTTTGTAGACTTTTGCAACTATCCAAAAAAGAAATTCAAGCATTGTTTGAGAAAGTCTTTATCCAAAAAGCCATCCATTTTGTATACACAGCCCCTATGCAGACTTGTAGAGCTCCATGGCTACATGCTGCCAACAAAGCCTGTATTCACTCATTGCAGATTTGCTGTGAAGTGTTGCAACCAAAAGTACAGTTTGATAGTAGTGAATGGAGTTTTAAGAAACCCCGTTCACTCGCAGCCAAAGAAATCCGCAGTGGACTCGAGTCATGCTCCAGGTTTTTAAATCTCCTGCATATTCTATTGGTCGCAGTAATGCAGCATATTTTCGCTGCAGATTACATTCATGACATTGCAGTGAGCGAAATGTGTGGCTCAATCCACAACAAAGCCACGTGCGATGTCGGTATGGGTTTTGGTGCAGATGTAATTGCAGTATGTACAGATACCTTAAAGCCGGCTTCACAAGGGACGAATCCGCTGCAGGCTTTCCACAGTGGAAAACCAACAGCAAATATGCCGGAAAGCCTCAGCAGCCAAATTCACACCTAAATGGTTTGCTTTTGGCCGTGGTTTTCGCAGCAGATTTGTGGATACAGTGTGAAATGTTCTGCTCCATGTTGTCTCTTTAATAGCTATGGACACTTTTGGGAGACCGTTTTTACCATTCATGAATTGACTTTGAGCTGACAATCATTTATGTAATAGAGTTTAATTAAAAATGCTGCACCATTTGTCTTCTGCAGCTTCTATATATCCCTGTATACAGACACTGCAGTCTGAGGCTGCATTTACACGGGCAAGAATCTCGCGTGAGCTTTGTGCGTTTTTGTTTTTGTTTTTTTTTCCTTGCAGCGATAATCGTCCCGTGTACACATGGCTGCTGACTGACAGGTGAGAGATTTCTCACTTAATGGCCTGAGTTGCTTGGCATTTAGCAGAGCGCACTGCCAGCCCACATAAATGGGAGCTGTTTGAACAACCCCTGTTTACTGTGAGTGGAGGCGGGTGAGCCAGAACAATCCCAACCACTCCGCATCCATTCATGTCAATGACTAATGCTTCTGGGTAAGCACTGGAGCAATAGTCCATGGGATTGCTGTCATGTGCCTGACAGTTGTTCTGTGCAAAGGTACCTTGAATTGTCAGTCCAGCTTCAATTACTAATTTATTGAGACTTTGACTGCGGTTTCTATATACAGTGATATGCAGAAGCTGCAGAAGACACACGGTGCAAAATTTTTACTCAAAGCCTATTGCAAAAATGATTGTCACCCCAAAATACGTGCATTTAAACGGAATATATCACCAATTTTTATTATTAACTAGCTGATACACCCGGCTTCGCCCGAGTTAATTTGGTACTGGTGTTTATCTGGTGTTCACACAGAAAATCTTATGAAGTCATGCTTACTTTAGAGATACTGAAGAAAAACATATGTTCACCATTTTGCATAGTTCTCTGCGTTACCCAGGAAACACCACGGGGAGGTAACCATGCGACATATCCTTTATATATAATGACATCAGGAAGTGAGAGAATTTGATTACATACATAAAATTTGGACACATTCTTTTGCGCTTAGAATTGAATAATGGAGTTGGGACCCATTAGCTTTCCCTATTTATGACATAATCAATGCTCGTGCCAAATTTCCCGTTTCTATGACACTGGGAAGTGAGAAAATTACATTCCGCACGTAAAATTTGGACGCTAATTCTTTTGCACATAGAATTGAATAATGGAGTTGGGACTCATTAGCTATTCCTATTTATGACATAATCAATGCTTGTGCCAAATCTCCCGTTTCTATGACACCGGAAAGTGAAAAAATTACATTCCGCATGTAAAATTTAGACGCCAATTCTTTTGCGCTAGAATTGAATAATCGAGTTGGGACCTATGAACTTTTCCTATTTATGACATAATCAATGCCCGTGCCAAATTTCATGTTTCTATCACATTGGGAAGTGAGAGATTTAGATTATGTACGTAAAATTTGGACGCTACTTCTTTTGCGCATAGAATTGAATAATGGAGTTGGGACCCATTAGCTTTTCCTCTTTATGACATAATCAATGCTCGTGACAAATTTCCCGTTTCTATGACACCGGAAAGTGAGAAAATTACATTCCGTACGTAAAATTTGGACGCTAATTCTTTTGCGCATAGAATTGAATAATCGAGTTGGGACCCATGAACTTTTCCTATTTATGACATAATCAATGCTCGTGCCAAATTTCACGTTTCTATGACACCGGAAAGTGAGAAAATTACATTCCGTACGTAAAATTTGGACGCTAATTCTTTTGCACATAGAATTGAATAATGGAGTTGGGACCCATTAGCTTTTCCTCTTTATGACATAATCAATGCTCGTGCCAAATTTCCCGTTTCTATGACGCCGGAAAGTGAAAAAATTACATTCCGCACGTAAAATTTCGACGCCAATTCTTTTGCGCTAGAATTGAATAATCGAGTTGGGACCTATGAACTTTTCCTATTTATGACATAATCAATGCTTGTGCCAAATTTCCTGTTTCTATGTAACCGGAAAGTGAGAAAATTAAATTCCGTACGTAAAATTTGGACACTAATTCTTTTGCGCATAGAATTGAATAATCGAGTTATGACCCATTAGCTTTTCCTATTTATGACATAATCAATGCTCGTGCCAAATTTCGAGTTTCTATAACACCGGGAAGTGAGAGAATTAGATTCCGTACGTAAAATTTGGACACTAATTCTTTTGCGCATAGAGTTGAATAATGGAGTTGGGACCCAATAGCTTTTCCTATTTATGACATAATCAATGCTCGTGCCAAATTTCCCGTTTCTATGACACCGGAAAGTGAAAAAATTACATTCCGCACGTAAAATTTCGACGCCAATTCTTTTGCGCTAGAATTGAATAATCGAGTTGGGACCTATGAACTCTTCCTATTTATGACATAATCAATGCTCGTGCCAAATTTCGAGTTTCTATAACACCGGGAAGTGAGAGAATTAGATTCCGTACGTAAAATTTGGACGCTAAGTCTTTTGCGCATAGTATTGAATAATCGAGTTGGGACCTACTAACTTTTCCTATTTATGACATATTCAATGCCCGTGCCAAATTTTACGTTTCTATGGCATTGGGAAGTGACAGATTTAGATTATGTATGTCAAATTTCGACGCCAATTCTTTTGCGCTAGAATTGAATAATCGAGTTGGGACCCAATTACTTTTACTATTTTGCAGATAATCTATGCTTGTGCCAAATTTCATGTTTCTACGACATCGGGAAGTTGGAGAACTTTTGGCGAGTCAGTGAGTCAGTGAGGGCTTTCAGCTTTATATATATAGATAACACCAGATAGTGGAGCACATTACATTTGTCTAATCTGCTTTAACTTTCTGATTGTAGAATTCTTTATTCTGTTGTCTATACACGACTATGGGGGTCGACCTCTTTTTTGAGCTACATTTAACAGCATTCAGAAGATATGCTTTACGATGATCTAACGGCCTATTCACACAATGGACAAGAGGGGACCCATTGATTTATATGGGAGATTGTTCTAGACATGCTCTGTGGCCTGTGCGGTGGAAGGGGAGGGGGGTGTCGCAGAGAGGGGAGTAGATATTCACAGTTGATCACCTCTTGTGAATGGTGGATCCTGTGTTATCTCTATATATTTGGTAACTCTCAGTGTAATCCTGCCTGTGATGTTAGTGAGATTACTGCTGCAAAGCTTTCTCTACAGAACAGGAAATATCAGCCTATTATTAGGCTCTGTACGTAGTGTGAAAAATACAGAAAAAAAAACTGATTGTGACCGAAAATGTAAAAAAACCCCCCAGAAATTCTTAAATATGTTTAATCCAAAAACGTGATTTATATAATACGTCATTTTCTGATGACACATTCCCTTGAAGTGAAAAAAAGGCCCCCGAAGGTGTATTTAGTAGAGATGAGCGAGCACCAAAATGCTCGGGTGCTCGTTACTCGAGTCGAACTTCCCGCGATGCTTGAGGGTTCGTTTCGAGTAACGAACCCCATTGAAGTCAATGGGCGACTCGAGCATTTTTGTATATCGCCGATGCTCGCTAAGGTTTTCATTTGTGAAAATCTGGGAAATTTAAGAAAGTGATGGGAACGACACAGAAATGGATAGGGCAGGCGAGGGGCTACATGTTGGGCTGCATCTCAGGATCCCAGGTCCCACTATTAAGCCACAATAGCGGCAAGAGTGCCCCCCCCCCTCCCAACAATTTTTACTTCGGACAAACCCTCATTAGTAAGGCACACCTTAGCTAAGCACCACACTACCTCCAACAAAGCACAGTCACTGCCTGCATGACACTCCGCTGCCACTTCTCCTGTGTTACATGCTGCCCAACCCCCCCGCACGACCCAGTGTCCACAGCGCACACCAAAGTGTCCCTGCGCAGCCTTCAGCAGCCCTCATGCCACACACTGGCCTCATAGCCACACCACCCTCATGTCTATTTATAAGTGCGTCTGCCATGAGGAGGAACCGGAGGCACACACTGCAGAGGGTTGGCACGGCCAGGCAGCGACCCTCTTTAAAAGGGGCGGGGCAATAGCCCACAATGCTGTACAGAAGCAATGAGAACTCCAATCCTGTGCCACCTCCGTCAGGAGCTGCAAACGTGGGCATAGCAATGGGGAATCCATGTGCCACACAGTATTCATTCTGTCAAGGTGTCTCATAGCTCAATCCACACTGCAAGGGGAAAGCCGTGAGCGCTCTGCCCTCTACCCAAGTCAGTCAGTGCCTTTGTGCCAGACAGGTCAAACACCGCAATGGGAACTAAGTTTGCACCAACAGCATAGGTGGGTCCTAGGAAACCCAAGACATGAACAAAAAATTGATCTGAGCGGCCAAACATGGCAGACTTGAACCGCGCCCACGGTATAGGCCTCAGCCCACAGATTCAGCAATCCTAGGCTGGAAGCGGACTTTCACTGCACCCAGGACATAGGCCTCTGCACAAACCCTCAGCAATCGCGGGCCTACAGCGGACTCCAATGCTAGCGTAGCTGTGCACGTCTCATTAGCGCTGTATTGCTCCTGTAGTTTGTCCCAATGCAGTGCCCCGGATAGTAGAGCTAACATCAGATTAAATACAGGTGGGCTTCGGCCCACACTGCATGCCCCAGTCAGACTGGGGTTCTTTATAAGTAGACACAGGCAGGTACAACTCCGTGTGGACCGACAGCATGGGTGGGTCCCAGGAAGCCACCGGCGTTACATAAACAAATCCCATTGCAGTGCCCAGCACAGCTGAGGTAACGTCAGATTAAATGCAGGTGGGCTTCGGCCCACAATGCATGCCCCAGTCAGACTGGGTTTTTTTTATAAGTAGACACAGGCAGGTACAACTCCCTAATGTGAAGTCCGTGTGGACCTAAAGCATGGGTGGCTCCCTGGAACCCACCGGTGGTACATAAATGTATCCCATTGCAGTGCCCTGCTCAGCAGAGCTAACCTCAGATACAATACAGGTGGGCTTCGGCCCACAGTGCATGCCCCAGTCAGACTGGTAATATGTACCTTAACAGTAACCGTGTTGGTGGGAATGTGGTCGCGACTGCGGACCTAGTAGCGCGGTTTTATTTAGTTGGTTTTCGGAATGTGGCCATGATTAAGTGGGCCGTGGTGGGGGGATGGTGGGGGGGTTCTCTTGTGTCGTTAAAGGTGAAATTCTTGGACTGCCACCAGACGGACCAATGCAAAGGTATTTGCCAAGAATGTTTTCATTGTTGGAGGAGGAGGGGGATGTTTTTGAGGCACTACGTGTCCTCTCCACGTGTCCATGGTTATTTGCACCTTAACAGTAACCGCGTTGGTGGGAAATGGCCTCGCCGCCATCATCTCTTTGGGAAGCCTCCGTTTCCACACCCCAGTGACATAGCATTAGCAGCGGTATAGGCAGAGCCCAGAATTAGTAACATTTCAGCATTAGGGACAGGCCCCAGTAACATATCACTAGCAGCATTATAGGGGGAGCACAGTATTAGTTCCATTTCAGTAGTAGTAGCAGTCTGGACAGGCCCCAGTAACAATTCTGAAGCAGCAGTATAGGGGGAGCACAGTATTAGTTCAATTTGAGTAGTAGTAGCAGTCTGGACAGGCCCCAGTAACATATCACTAGCAGCAGTATAGGAGGAGCACAGTATTAGTTCCATTTCAGTAGTAGTAGCAGTCTGGACAGGCCCCAGTAACAATTCCGAAGCAGCAGTATAGGGGGAGCACAGTATTAGTTCAATTTGAGTAGTAGTAGCAGTCTGGACAGGCCCCAGTAACATATCACTAGCAGCAGTATAGGGGGAGCACAGTTTTAGTTCCATTTCAGTAGTAGTAGCAGTCAAGACAGGCCCCAGTAACAATTCCGAAGCAGCAGTATAGGGGGAGCACAGTCTTAGTTCCATTTCAGTAGTAGTAGCAGTCTGGACAGGCCCCAGTAACATATCACTAGCAGCAGTATAGGGGGAGCACAGTATTAGTTCCATTTCAGTAGTAGTAGCAGTCTGGACAGGCCCCAGTAACAATTCTGAAGCAGCAGTATAGGGGGAGCACAGTATTAGTTCTATTTCAGTAATAGTAGCAGTCAAGACAGGCCCCAGTAACATATGACTAGCAGCAGTATAGGGGGAGCACAGTATTAGTTCTATTTCAGTAATAGTAGCAGTCAAGACAGGCCCCAGTAACATATCACTAGCAGCAGTATAGGAGGAGCACAGTATTAGTTCCATTTCAGTAGTAGTAGCAGTCTGGACAGGCCCCAGTAACAATTCCGAAGCAGCAGTATAGGGGGAGCACAGTATTAGTTCCATTTGAGTAGTAGTAGCAGTCTGGACAGGCCCCAGTAACATATCACTAGCAGCAGTATAGGGGGAGCACAGTATTAGTTCCATTTCAGTAGTAGTAGCAGTCTGGACAGGCCCCAGTAACATATCACTAGCAGGAGTATAAGGGGAGCACAGTATTAGTTCCATTTCAGTAGTAGTAGCAGTCTGGACAGGCCCCAGTAACAATTCCGAAGCAGCAGTATAGGGGGAGCACAGTATTAGTTCCATTTGAGTAGTAGTAGCAGTCTGGACAGGCCCCAGTAACATATCACTAGCAGCAGTATAGGGGGAGCGCAGTATTAGTTCCATTTCAGTAGTAGTAGCAGTCAAGACAGGCCCCAGTAACAATTCCGAAGCAGCAGTATAGGGGGAGCACAGTCTTAGTTCCATTTCAGTAGTAGTAGCAGTCTGGACAGGCCCCAGTAACATATCACTAGCAGCAGTATAGAAGGAGCACAGTATTAGTTCCATTTCAGTAGTAGTAGCAGTCTGGACAGGCCCCAGTAACATATCACTAGCAGCAGTATAGGGGGAGCACAGTATTCATTCCATTTCAGTAGTAGTAGCAGTCAAGACAGGCCCCAGTAACAATTCTGAAGCAGCAGTATAGGCAGAGCACAGTCTTAGGGTGCGTTCACATGAACGTATATCGGCTCGGTTTTCACGCCGAGCTGATATACGTTGTCCTCATGTGCAGGGGGGGGGGAGGCTGGAAGAGCCCAGGAGCAGAAACTCAGCTCCCGCCCCCTCTCTGCCTCCTCTCCACCCCTCTGCACTATTTGCAATGGGGAGAGGCGGAACGGGGGTGGGGCTAATTCCCGGAACTTAGACCCGCCCCGTTCCGCCTCCTCTCATTGCAAATAGTGCAGAGGGGCGGAGAGGAGGCAGAGAGGGGGCGGGAGCTCAGTTCCTGCTACTGGGCTCTTCCACCCTCCCCCCCTGCACATGAGGACAACGTATATCGGCTCGGCGTGAAAACCGAGCCGATATACGTTGATGTGAATGCACCCTTAGTTCCATTTCAGTAGTAGTAGCACTCAAGAGAGGCCCCAGTAACAATTCCGAAGCAGCAGTATAGGGGGAGCACAGTCTTAGTTCCATTTCGGTAGTAGTAGCAGTCTGGACAGGCCCCAGTAACAATTCCGAAGCAGCAGTATAGGGGGAGCACAGTATTAGTTCCATTTCAGTAGTAGTAGCAGTCAAGACAGGCCCCAGTAACAATTCCGAAGCAGCAGTATAGGGGGAGCACAGTCTTAGTTCAATTTCAGTAGTAGTAGCAGTCAAGACAGGCCACAGTAACATTCCCGTTGCAGCAGTTTAGGGAGATAAGTCTCTTTCACATTTCAGTAGTTGCAGTATAGACAAGGCCCCAGTTACATTTATGTAGCAAAAGTGTAGGCCAACCCCACACGCCTTGCTGTACCATGAGTGCAGGCGAAGCCCATAAAAATTACTAGGATTACACTGTAGGCGATGGCCCAAAAAAATTGGTGTACCAACAGTACTAATGTACCTCAGAAAAATTGCCCATGCCCAACCAAGAGGGCAGGTGAAACCCATTAATCGCTTTGGTTACTGTGGCTTAATTTGTAACTAGGCCTGGAGGCAGCCCAGTTAAAATAAAAATTGGTTCAGGTGTAGAGATGAGCGAGCACCAAAATGCTCGGGTGCTCGTTACTCGGGACGAAATTATCGCGATGCTCGAGGGTTCGTTTCGAGTAACGAACCCCATTGAAGTCAATGGGCGACCCGAGCATTTTTGTATATCGCCGATGCTCGCTAAGGTTTTCATTTGTGAAAATCTGGGCAATTCAAGAAAGTGATGGGAACGACACAGCAACGGATAGGGCAGGTGAGGGGCTACATGTTGGGCTGCATCTCAAGTTCCCAGGTCCCACTATTAAGCCACAATAGCGGCAAGAGTGCCCCCCCCCCTCCCAACAACTTTTACTTCTGAAAAGCCCTCATTAGCAATGCATACCTTAGCTAAGCACCACACTACCTCCAACAAAGCACAATCACTGCCTGCATGACACTCCGCTGCCACTTCTCCTGGGTTACATGCTGCCCAACCCCCCCGCACGACCCAGTGTCCACAGCGCACACCAAAGTGTCCCTGCGCAGCCTTCAGCTGCACTCATGCCATACCACCCTCATGTCTATTTATAAATGCGTCTGCCATGAGGAGGAACCGCAGGCACACACTGCAGAGGGTTGGCACGGCTAGGCAGCGACCCTCTTTAAAAGGGGCGGGAGCGATAGCCCACAATGCTGTACAGAAGCAATGAGAAATATAATCCTGTGCCACCGCCATCAGGAGCTGCACACGTGGGCATAGCAATGGGGAACCCATGTGCCACACACTATTCATTCTGTCAAGGTGTCTGCATGCCCCAGTCAGACCGCGTTTTTTTATAAATAGTCACAGGCAGGTACAACTCCGCAATGGGAATTCCGTGTGCACTCACAGCATGGGTGGCTCCCTGGAACCCACCGGCTGTACATAAATGTATCCCATTGCAGTGCCCATCACAGCTGAGGTAACGTCCGATTAAATGCAGGTGGGCTTCGGCCCACACTGCATGCCCCAGTCAGACTGGGGTTCTTTAGAAGTGGACACATGCAGTTACAACTCCCTGTGGACCCACAGCATGGGTGGCTCCCTGGAACCCACCGGCGGTACATAAATATATCCCATTGCAGTGCCCAGCACAGCTGATGTAACGTCAGCTTTAATGCAGGTGGGCAAAAAATTAATTGGATTACACTGTAGGCGAGGGCCCCAAAAAATTGGTGTACCAACAGTACTAATGTACGTCAGAAAAATTGCCCATGCCCAACCAAGAGGGCAGGTGAAACCCATTAATCGCTTTGGTTAATGTGGCTTAATTTGTAACTAGGCCTGGAGGCAGCCCAGTTAAAATAAAAATTGGTTCAGGTGAAAGTTTCAACGCTTTAATGAGCATTGAAACGTATAAAAATTGTTTACAAAAATTATATGACTGAGCCTTGTGGGCCTAAGAAAAATTGCCCGTTCGGCGTGATTACGTCAGGTTTCAGGAGGAGGAGCAGGAGGAGGAGGATGAATATTATACACAGATTGATGAAGCTAAAAGGTCCACGTTTTTGATGGTGATAGAGAACAATGCTTCCATCCGCGGGTGCAGCCTACGTATTGTTTAGGTATCGCTGCTGTCCGCTGGTGGAGAAGAGAAGTCTGGGTAAATCCAGGCTTTGTTCATCTTTATGAGTGTAAGCCTGTCGGCACTGTCAGTTGACAGGCGGGTACGCTTATCCGTGATGATTCCCCCAGCCGCACTAAACAACCTCTCTGACAAGACGCAAGCCGCAGGGCTAGCAAGCACCTCCAGGGCATACAGCGCGAGTTCAGGCCACGTGTCCAGCTTCAACACCCAGTAGTTGTAGGGAGCAGAGGCGTCACGGAGGACGGTCGTGCAATCGGCTATGTACTCCCTCACCATCCTTTTACAGTGCTCCCGCCGACTCAACCTTGACTGGGGAGCGGTGACACAGTCTTGCTGGGGAGCCATAAAGCTGGCAAAGGCCTTGGAGAGTGTTCCCCTGCCTGCGCTGTGCATGCTGCCTGATCTCCGCGCCTCCCCTGCTACCTGGCCCTCGGAACTGCGCCTTCTGCCACTAGCGCTGTCAGATGGGAAACGCATGGCTGTCCTCACTAGGAAGATCACTTTCAGGATCCTCCTCCTCCTCATCCTCAGGCCATACACGCTGAAAGGATGACAGGCAAGCAGCATGGGTACCCTCAGCAGTGGGCCAAGCTGTCTCTTCGCCCTCCTCCTCATGCTCCTCCCCCTCCTCCTCCTCCAAAATGCGCTGAGATATAGACATGAGGGTGCTCTGACTATCCAGCGACATACTGTCTTCCCCCGCCTCCATTTCCGAGCGCAAAGCGTCAGCCTTTATGCTTTGCAGCGAACTTCTCAGCAGGCATAGCAGAGGAATGGTGACGCTAATGATTGCAGCATCGCCGCTCACCATCTGGGTAGACTCCTCAAAGTTTCCAAGGACCTGGCAGATGTCTGCCAACCAGGCCCACTCTTCTGTAAAGAATTGAGGAGGCTGACTCCCACTACGCCGCCCATGTTGGAGTTGGTATTCCACTATAGCTCTACGCTGCTCATAGAGCCTGGCCAACATGTGGAGCGTAGAGTTCCACCGTGTGGGCACGTCGCACAGCAGTCGGTGCACTGGCAGATTAAACCGATGTTGCAGGGTCCGCAGGGTGGCAGCGTCCGTGTTGGACTTGCGGAAATGTGCGCTGAGCCGGCGCACCTTTCCGAGCAGGTCTGACAAGCGTGGGTAGCTTTTCAGAAAGCGCTGAACCACCAAATTAAAGACGTGGGCCAGGCATGGCACGTGCGTGAGGCTGCCGAGCTGCAGAGCCGCCACCAGGTTACGGCCGTTGTCACACACGACCATGCCCGGTTGGAGGCTCAGCGGCGAAAGCCAGTGGTCGGTCTGCCCTGTCAGACCCTGCAGCAGTTCGTGGGCCGTGTGCCTCTTCTCTCCTAAGCTGAGTAGTTTCAGCACGGCCTGCTGACGCTTGGCCACCGCTATGCTGCCACGCTGCGCGACACCGACTACTGGCGACGTGCTGCTGCTGACACATCTTGATTGCGAGACAGAGGTTGCGTAAGAGGAGGAGGAGGGTGGTTTAGTGGAGGAAGCATACACCGCCGCAGATACCAGCACTGAGCTGGGGCCCGCAATTCTGGGGGTGGGTAGGACGTGTGCGGTCCCAGGCTCTGACTCGGTCCCAGCCTCCACTAAATTCACCCAATGTGCCGTCAGGGAGATATAGTGGCCCTGTCTGCCTGTGCTTGTCCACGTGTCCGTTGTTAAGTGGACCTTGGCAGTAACCGCGTTGGTGAGGGCGCGTACAATGTTGCGGGAGACGCAGGGCTGGGACGGCACATCGGGAAAAGTAGTGGCGACTGGGAACAGAGTAGCGCGGGGCCGCCGCCGCCATCATGTTTTTGAAAGCCTCCGTTTCCACAAGCCTATATGGCAGCATCTCCAGGCTGATCAATTTGGCTATGTGCACATTTAACGCTTGAGCACGCGGGTGCATGGCGGCGTACTTGCACTTGCGCTCAAACAGTTGCGCTAGCGACGGCTGGACGCTGCAATGAGAGACATTGCTGGATAGGGCCAAGGACAGCGGAGGTGAGCGTGTGGGTGCAGGCCGGGAGACGGTCGTGCCTGTGTCCTGAGAGGGGGGTTGGATCTCAGTTGCAGGTTGGGGCACAGGGGGAGAGGCAGTGGTGCAAACCGGAGGCGGTGAACGGCCTTCGTCCCACCTTGTGGGGTGCTTGGCCATCATATGCCTGCGCATGCTGGTGGTGGTGGCTCCCCGGCTGATCTTGGCGCAACAAACCTTGCACACCACAGTTCGTCGGTCGTCTGCACTCTCAGTGAAAAACTGCCAGACCTTTGAGCACCTCGGCCTCTGCAGGGTGGCATGGCGCGAGGGGGCGCTTTGGGAAACAGTTGGTGGATTATTCGGTCTGGCCCTGCCTCTACCCCTGGCCACCGCACTGCCTCTTCCAACCTGCCCTGCTGCTGCACTTGCCTCCCCCTCTGAAGACCTGTCCTCAGTAGGCGTAGCAAACCAGGTGGGGTCAGTCACCTCATCGTCCAGCTGCTCTTCCTCCGAATCCTCTGTGCGCTCCTCCCTCGGCCTTACTGAAATTACTACTACCTCACTGATAGACAACTGTGTCTCATCGTCATCGTCCTCCTCACCCACTGAAAGCTCTTGAGAAAGTTGCCGGAAGTCCCCAGCCTCATCCCCCGGACCCCGGGAACTTTCCAAAGGTTGGGCATCGGTCACGACAAACTCCTCCGGTGGAAGAGGAACCATTGCTGCCCAATCTCGGCAGGGGCCCGAGAACAGTTCCTGGGAGTCTGCCTGCTCCTCAGAATGTGTCATTTTCATGGAGTGAGCAGGCTGGGAGGAAGGAGGAGCAGCAGCCAGAGGATTCAGAGTTGCAGCTGTGAATGGCGTAGAAGACTGCGTGGTCGATAGATTGCTGGATGCACTTTCTGCCATCCACGACAGGACCTGCTCACACTGCTCAGTTTCTAATAAAGGTCTACCGCGTGGGCCCATTAATTGTGAGATGAATCTGGAGACACCAGAAACGTGTCTCTCTCCTAATCCCGCAGCAGTCGGCTGCGATACACCTGGACCAGGAGCTCGGCCTGTGCCCACACTCTGACTTGGGCCTCCGCGTCCACGTCCTCTAGGCCTACCCCTACACCTCAGCATGGTGTATTACGAGTAGAGCAGAAATTGAACGCTGTAATTAAATGTGCCGCTTTTTGGCCTGTGGTTGGAGGCTGACCGCTTACGGAACGCACAGCAGAGCCAGGAAACAATTATGCGCAAGCCTGTAGTCAGACCTAAGTGCGTATGACTGAGCTGCTGGAATTCACAGGGCAGAACCAGTCAAGTGGCCAAAGGCCAGTGGTAGGCCTTAAGTATTTTGCTTCAATTTTTTAAAATGGTGAGGTGAAAAACCAGACAGACACCGTATGCAGCGTATATATGTATACTCTTTCCCTCTGGCGGGATGACGGCGATCATGTAACGGACACAGCAGAGCCAGGAAACAATTATGCGCAAGGCTGGGTATTAATGAGCGACTAGTAGCCCCAGCACACACGCAGTAAACTGAAGACGGTCACAGGCAGGCCAAATATAGTATTTTTTTTCAATTTTTGGGAAAAAGCCCACTTTTGGAGGATGACTGTGGTTATTGAAGGCACAGTGCAGCCAGAAAAAATTATGCGCAAGGCTGCAGTAACACCTAGCTGGGTAATAGTTAGCGACTACTACTACCCCCAGCAGACACGCAGTAAACTGAACACGGTCACAGGCAGCCCAAAGATTTTTTTTTACAATCTTTTGGAAAAAGCCCACTGCCTATATAGACAGTATATCTCTTTCCCTGTACCACTGTCCCTGCCTCACCAGTACTGCCCCTATACTCAGTAAAATGACTGCAGACTGAGGACGCTATGGTCTGCACGCCCGATATACCCAAAAAACAATTTGTGCAAAACTGCTAAAAGCAGCCTCAACAGTACTGCACACGGTCAGATGTGGCCCTAAGAATGACCGTTGGGGTTCTTGGAGAAGAAAATAACAGCCTAACACTATCCCTATAGCAGCTACAGCAGGACGGCACTTTCCCTAATGTCTCTCAGCGTGCATCTGTGGTGACCCGCGGGCGGGGCAGATTTTAATACTCGGGTGTCACCTGATCTCCCCAGCCACTCACTGCAGGGAGTGGTATAGGGCTGGAACTTCACAGGAGGAAGTTGTAATGCCTTCCCTGTGTTTCTATTGGCCAGAAAAGCATGCAAATTTCTCAGGGAAGGAAATGTAATGGAGTCGAGTACCGCGTGGTGCTCGTCTCGAGTAACGAGCATCTCGAACACCCTAATACTCGAACGAGCATCAAGCTCGGACGAGTACGCTCGCTCATCTCTAGTATTTAGTCTACAATAATGGCGGAGATGGAAATACCTTTAGCTTATACAGAAGGCTATCGGGGTGGGCTTTAGTTTTCCTGGGATGGATAATACATAACTTGAAGGGGTTGTCTAAGTTGTAGCTCCTCTGTAATAATCTGTTCCCCATGCACTAACCTAATAAGTAGGCATATACTCCTCACTGTGTCCCGTGACGGTGCTCGGCCCTCTGCTCCTTGCTTGTTTACAGGCTACAGTCTAGCCCTGTTTACGGGACATGACAGGCTCTGCAGCCAATGACAGAGCTCGGTGATCTATCACTGAGCCTTTCCATTGGCTGCAGCACTTGTGATGTTTCATAAATGGGTTGGAGAAGCCTTTAAACGTGAAGTCAGAAGGGAGACCCAGAGTGGTGGCACGGGTCACTGCAGAGAGCGGGGAGGGATGAGTAAAAGCCTATGGGTTATGTTAGTGCATGGATTTTACAGAGGAGCTACAACTGGGACAACCCCCTTTTAATATTCTTAATGTTAATAACATTTGATGCAGAATATATATTTTAGAAGATTATCTTTTTTTAAAAGAAATCTGAAGTATATTCAGTGGGGTTATCTGGAGGACACAAAGTTTCTCAAGGTGGCTCAGCTTGCTGTAAAAAAATAAATAAAAACAACCATACTCTCCTCACCTAATCCACTGCTGCCCCTATGCCGCCTAATGCCCCGTCCTCTGCTGGTCTTCGCTTTGCTGTAGAAAACCATCAATGACATTACCAACGCCAGGGACATTTGACTGTTTTAGGCAGCCACCGACTCCTTTGGCCTGGTGTTCAACTGCAGTGGTCACCTGTCCCTGTTTCAGGACTTCATCATTGCCGCAGCCAGAAGTGAAGATCAGCAGGGGACCGAAGACTGGTGGAACTGGAGTGGCAGGGGATCTGTGGTGTTTCCTTTGGTTTATCCAACTGAGGTAGCATTAGGGTGGTTCTACATCTGTGCTAGAACCTCCATTTGGAGGCCCGTTGCAGATTCGGCACAAAATGCTAGAAGAAATAGCGATTTTTTTTTTTTTTTTTTGATTTTTTTTTTTTGATTTTTTCTTCTGATAAATCACTGAGCAGCTGAGCAGAAACCGAACGGCCCTATTATAGTCAATGGGGTCCATTCGGTGCTGTTGGGTTCCATCACAAGACGGAGACGTTCAGCCAGAAGATTGCCCTTTCTTGTTCCCTGAACGGAGCAGTAAACCAGAACTCCCCATGCAGATGTGAAACCACCACAAATATGTTGGCCAACTGTTCAACCGTTACAATGCATCCATAGAAAAGGAAAGGCTCAGCCTCCCAACAATGATGTACAGGGGGACACCGTCATTTGGTGTCGGTTGAGCTACTTGAATGCAGATATCATTATCACTGTGGATCTCTTTCTCCAGGCTCAGTCTCTATGTATAATTACAATATATCAGATGTGAAGCACTTGGAAGAGATGAAGAAGAGACTTGGCTTCTGCCCACAGTTCGATGTAAAGTTTGACCCTTTAACAGTAAAAGAAAATCTAAAGGTATTTGCCAATATCAAGGGCATCCAATCAAAGCAAGTAAATGCAGAGGTAAGTGTCTATCCGCACCCCACCTACAAATACTGATCTGTCCTCACTAGATCTATGACTGGACCCTGGGGAAGCAAGCTGGACCCTAAATATGAAATACCGACATTTCATCCGCACACTTTTGGGGCTCTAATATATATAAAATAAACATAATAATTTCTGCAATATGTTTTATATTTTCGCAGGTGCAGAAAATGATCTCAGATTTACACATGGAAAACATTGAGAATGTTGAGGCCTGTAAATTAAGCGGTGGGCAGAAGAGGAAATTGACACTGGGCATTGCCCTATTGGGGGACCCGCAGGTAAGTGTCCTACATGTTCATGTCATGCCTATCTAAAAGGTTGCATGCATTCGGCTGGATTTACACCCCTACCGTCCAACCAATGCTCTGTGACAACTGCCTATGACTGGACGGTCAGTCTACACAGTGAACAATTCCTCTCTAGTGTTGATCGCGGACTCATTCCTGCACTAGCAACTGCTAAACGCTCCTGCTTGCACGCCAAACTTAGCACAATGCAGTTCTGTACGAAGGAACATTTTTTTAGCAAATTTTTAGCAACTCAAACACATTTCAGTTACCATGGCAGCAGTTGTTGTCTGTTGAAGCCGTTGCTGTAGGTCATTTGTACAAAGCACTTATTGATGGCTGTGTCCATCCTAAATGGGATTGCAAGCAAAATAGCAAGTTCATTGGCTACAAACATGAAGTTTTGAGTTATGAGGGTAAAGTTCAAGAAACCTTCTATATTAACCCCTTGAAGACACGACCTATTTTTCCCCAAAGGACACAACGATTTTTTGGAGGATTTTCATTTCCACTTTTTTCAAAAGCCATAACTTTTTTTATTTTTCCCATCGACATGGCCCTGTCAGGGCTTGTTTCTTGCGTGGCAAACTGTAGTTTTTATTGGTAACATTTTTGGGAACATATAAAATATTTTAAAAATATAAAAGTATTTTAAAACTTCTTATTTTTCGGGGAGGGCAGGGAGAGAAGAGAAATCAATCTTTTTTTTTTTTTCTTTTTACATCGCTAATCATGCAGCATAAATAACATGGTACGTTTTTTCTGCGGGCCGGTATGATTACAACGATGCCAAAATTATTATTATTTTTTTTTAGGTTTATCCACTTTTGCACATTAAAAATCCTTTTTTGGGGTATTTTTTTTTTTTAGATCATTGCATTCAAAGTCCGATGAATTTTTGATTTTTCCATGGACAGAGCTCAGTGAGGGTTTGTTTTTTGCAGGATGAGCTGTGGTTTCCATTGGTACAGTACTGAGATATACTGTATACAGGTTTTTTTAATCACTTTTATTGCATTTGTTTGGGAGGCAAAATAAACAAAATGGCCTTTTTGCTTTTTATTTTTTACATTTTTTGGCACGCAGGATAAATAGTGTGTTCAATTTATTGTACAGGTTGTGATGGATATAAGGGTTTGCTTCTGAGCCTGTGCCATCAACAGGACGTAAGTTTTGCATCCTGCTGAATTAAGTACCTCCCAGCCAAGACGTAAACTTAAAGGGAATCTGAATGATAATTGCTCAGTGTAAATGCTTTCAGCAACTGAATGATAAATGATAATTCGCTCATCATTCAGTTTCTGCAGGCATAAAAATCAAGTCACAATCAGCCCATGTAAACAGGCAGTCATCCATTTATGAACGACTGCCTGTTCACTGTGAATGGAGGCGGGCGGCTGGGGCAATCTCTGGCTCCATTCACTGAGTGATCATTGCTCCAATGTAAAAACACAGGAGTGATTATTGTTGGGCCAACTGTAAGGCGCTGAAGCGCCCGGTAATCGTCACTTGTAAAGGGACCCTAGGATAACTTTTTTCACCATACTATACCAATCAAGCTAAAAGTTGTTGCATCCGTATGTTTATTGGAGAGTTAACAGAAACAGCCGTCGTTCATTAATCTGACACTTACTTAATGCATATGGCCAGCTTTACATAGGTAGACTATATATTTCAATGGGAATCTAATGGAATTTTTCATTTCCCCTCGTCATCCTGACAGCATACACCTGGAGGTTGTCCGCTGGACACCTGTTGGGAGACGAAGCGGAAAAACACAAAAGGTAACTCCCACCACCGGCTCACCAGTGTCTTCCTGTCCCTACAGGACATTCCAAGCGGAGCCTCCAGGTGTATGCTGGAGGTGAACAAGGAAAAAAGACTCGCATGCAGCCTGTCCGCCCCTGGGGGGACGACTCTCTGGTCGGGCTGACAGGGCTTGCGCGGGTGAGACCCTACGAGGGGAGCCTAACCCGCAGGATCTACCCAGCACTGTTTCCCTTGTGGCAAAATCCTCCCCCCAGTACGCTGCCCAGAGGGTAGTCATACTGGCAGAAGCAGCCCCGGTACCTGGAGGGCTTGGAACAGAAGCCCGGCGTCTCCAGCGGTGATCCAGCAGCCCATCAGGGCAGAGGTATGCGGGTGCCAGCGTTAATAGCAGGGGCTCGGCTGCCGGTCCGGTCGGCGTGCGCGCGGCAGCGGCTCCATGTGTTCCTCCTAGTCGGCGTCCCTGTGTATGCGGCGTATCTCCCGGGTCCGACGCAGCGGCGTGACGTCCGCGCGGCCGCGTCACGTAGGGGGCGGGGCCTCGCTTAAAGGGGGCGTGTTGGCGCCAAATTTGAAATTTAAAAGGCTGGATTCCCCTGCATGTCTCCTGTCTGCACCTTTACTGAAGATGTCAGCCAGAGAGGACGCTGAGAGCAGCCTGCTGGTGAGTAGACCTCCTTTGGGTCTTGTACCGGGGGGGGGGGGGGGGGGTGGAAGAAGGAGAAACAAATATATCAAGGTGCTGGAAGTTCCTTTTGCTGTCTCCGTCTCTTTAGGACAGAGATGCGCAAAAGGTTAGAGAGGCCAAGAAACGAGTGCGCAAATGTCCGGTCTGCTTGCGACGGCTAGAAGAGGGCCACACCAAGCCACTATTTGCGGACTGTACGGAGAAAGTGGTCCGTGAAGAGGGCTCCTCTGCCATGACGGACATCCGATCCATGATTCGCGAGGAAATTGAAGCCTCCCTCCTCTCTTTCTCTTCCGCCCCCCATGAAAAGGGCGAGGCGGACACGAACGGAAGAGTCTGACTCTGAGGGAGGACTCCTGGAAGATTCTCCCTCAGAATCCATTCCACCAATGGAAGATGTAAGGAAATACTTCTTCTCATCGGCGGTCCTGGGTCAGCTGTTAAACACGGTCCGACGCACCATGCAGGTGGAGGAAGAGGTGCCGCAGCAGCCATCTTTTTAAGATAGCCTGTTCCGGGGGCTCCTACCACAGCAAAAACCGTCATTCCCGGTTAATGACATTTTAAAACCATTGATCCTGACAGAATGGAAGCAGGCAGAACAAAAATTCTTCCTGTCCAAAGAATTTAAGGATTGGATGGTCTTCACACCAGAAGATCCTGGAAACCGTCCCTAAGGTGGACCTGGCGGTTGCCAGGGTCTCAAAGAAAGCAGCCCTCCCCTTTTGAGGACATTTCCCAAGTGCGGGATCCACTAGATATCAAAGTGGATTCAGCGATGAAAAAGGCCTGGGAGATTGCGGCCCTGACCGTTAAAGCTAACATCATGGCCACATCTGTGGCAAGGTCTATGACGGTCTGGTTGGACCAACTTCAGACGCTGATCTCTCAGAGGGGCTCTAGGGAAGAAATCTCCAACTGCCTTCCCCTCCTCCAACAAGCAACCGGCTTTCTGGCAGACACCTCTATGGAGTCGGTGAGGTCCAGGGCCCGTTCAGCAGCCCTCTCTAACACAGCCAGGAGGGCTGTCTGTGCTAAGGCCTGGACAGGGGATACCGCATCGAAGAACAGGCTCTGTTCCCTGCCCTTCCAAGGACATAGAATCTTTGGGCCTTCCTTGGATACCCTCCTGGAGAAGGCATCGGATAAAAGCCAGGGACTACCAACGGAGAAGTCCTTCAAGCGGCCTTCCTCCTCCTACCCTCCATCCTTTGTTCCCTCTAGAACATACAAGAGAAAAGGGAAAACTGGATGCTGGTCCTATCCCAAAGGTGGAAAGGGTGAGAATCCGCCCTCCAAGACCCTACAAATAGGGGGTAGGCTGATGGGGTTCGCGCTTAAATGGAATGAGGTGACCTCCAATCCCTGGGCCTTACGCCTAGTCTCAGAAGGCTATAAAATCAAATTTTCCTCCTCTCCTCCCTGGAGGTTCGTGGTCACCCCCTGCCAGTCACCCTCATCTGCTCAGGCCCTCCAGTTGGGGGTGCAGGAGCTGTTGTCCCTAGGGGCCATCACTCGGGTTCCCACAGAAGAACGGTTCAAGGGGGGCTACTCCCCCTTGTTTCTCGTTAAAAAACCCAACGGGTCTTATAGAACCATCATTAATTAGAAATTCCTAAATAAATCTATCTCATATCAAAGATTTAAAATGGAATCGGTGCGGTCAGCAATCCCCTTAATCGCACCAGATAGCGTCATGGCCACCGTGGACTTAAAGGACGCCTACTACCATGTCCCTATACACACAGATTTCCAGCAGTTTCTGCGATTTGCCCTGGTGATTGATGGGTCAGTCTCTCACTTCCAGTTTATGTGCCTGCCGTTCGGGATTTCCTCCGCACCCTGGGTGTTCTCCAAACTGGTGTTAGTGCCGCCACCATCTCTAAGGACTAACAATGTGTTGATCGTCCCGTACCTCGATGATTTCCTGATCATAGCAGGATCAGCTTCAGAACTCCGGTTCCAGGTCAATCTCACACTCTGTCTGTTCGAATCACTGGGCTGGATCATCAACACCGTTAAATCTAGTCTCCTGCCCGAACAAAAGAAAAAATTCCTGGGAGTTATTCTGGATTCACACTGCCAGTGTTCATCCCTTCCCCTAGAAAGGCAAAAAGCAATCCTGGACGAGTGTAGGGCACTTTCTCTCGCCACCAAAGTCTCCCTTAGGAGAGGCATGAGGGTCCTCGGCCTCATGACATCTTGCATCGGGGTAGTCCCTTGGGCCCAATTACATTGTAGAACCCTCCAGGACTTTATCCTGAGAAACTGGGATAAATCACCCGCTTCCCTGGATCAGATAGTCGTCCTTACCCACAAGATAAAGTCCTCCTTGGAGTGGTGGATGTCCATTACCAACCTTGCCAGAGCCACGGTTTGGTGCCCCGCATCCCCAGTATCCATCTTTACTGACGTGAGTGCAACTGGCTGGGGGGCCCACTTAGGCCGTCATTACGTCCAAGGGGGCTGGGACCGGGAGGAAGCTACTCAGTCCTCCAACTACAAAGAACTTTGCGCTGTCTGGAAGGCCGTTTGGGACCTCGAGACAGAGATCCGGGGTAGATCTTTAAGGATAATATAACAACTGTGTCCCTCATTCGCCACCAGGGATCCACGCGGAACCCCCGACTCCAAGACCTGGCGGCGAAAGTTCTCAGGTGGATAGAGCAGCTGACACCTTCCGTCACAGCGTTCCATGTAAGGGGCCCAGAGAACTCCATGGCAGACCATCTCAGCCGCAGGAAGATAGATCCGGGGGAGTGGACTCTACATCCACACGCATTCCAGCTAATTATAGAAAGATGGGGGACACCAAAGGTGGACTTGTTCGCCTCTCGGGAGAACACCAAGTGTCCCCGTTTTTTCTCCAGGGGAGCAGACGGGGGCTCCCTGGGAATAGACGCACTTTCCCAGGCTTGGGATTGGGACCTTGCATACGCCTTCCCACCCATCCCCCTGATCCCTCTGGTCCTAAGGAAAATTCAGGGGTCCCCAGGCTCCGTTATCCTGGTGGCCCCATTCTGGCCCAAGAGACCCTGGTTCCCGCTCCTGGCCGTTCTCTCGACACAGGAGCCTCTACATCTACCGCAGAGAGACAACCTCCTTCAGCAAGGTCCTCTGATATGCCCAAAGGTCTGACAGTTCAGACTGGCGGCCTGGAAGCTGAGCGGGTAAAATACCTGAGCCAGGGCCTATCAGGGAGGGTGACCACTACTTTATGCGAGAGGCTCAAAAAATCCACCAGAGATCCACACTAGGGTATGGATGACCTTCTCTAGGTGGTTGGGGCATAGTATTCATGACCTCCCAACAGCCTGACATTAACAAGATATTGGAGTTCCTACAGGATGGATTAGATATGGGGCTAAGACCTAGTACCCTTAAGGTCCAGGTGGCCGCCCTTGGATCCTTCTTTGACTCCCCCTTAGGCGACCATAGGCTAATTAGGAAATATCTTAAAGGGGCAGTCAGACTCCACCCCTTTGTAAGGGAAACCATGCCCCCATGGGACCTGAACCTAGTTTTACAGGCCCTCTGCGCACACCCCTATGAGCACCTGGAAGATCTATCAGTTAAGATCCTCTCCTATAAGGTAGCTTTTCTAGTCGCCATCACATCCGCTAGACGGATTGGGGAGATCCAATCCCTCTCTATTAGGACTCCGTATATGACCATCTTCCCGGATAAAATGGAGTTCAGGCCCGACCCCTTTTTCCAACCTAAAGTTCTCACAGACTTTCACAGAGAACAGCGCATAGTATTTCCCTCCTTCTGCCAGGAACCCCGTAACACCACGGAACAGAGGTTCCATAATCTAGATGTTAGACGAGCAATCCTGAAGTATTTGGAGGTCACACATTCCTTCAGGAAGTCTAACAAACTTTTTATTCAATTTCAGGGTCCACGCAGAGGAGGGGCGGCTACTAAAGACTCCTTAGCGCGTTGGGTCAGGAGGGCCATAGAAGAGGCGTACAGATCCCAGGGGATTCCACTCCCGGGCAAGGTTAGAGCCCATTCCACTAGGGCGGTCGCCTGTTCCTGGGCGGAGAGAGCCCAGGCGACAACCGACCAGATCTGCAGGGCCGCCACATGGTCGAGCACTCATACCTTCACTAAACACTATCGCCTGGACCTGGGGGCCAGCCGTGATATGGCCTTTGGGCGGAAGGTGCTACAGGCAGTGGTCCCTCCCTAAAGCCCTTGGTTGTTGGCACTTCTCCATGTGTATGCTGTCAGGATGACGAGGGGAAGACAGGAATTAGGTCCTACCTGATAATTCCTTTTCTTGAAGTCATCCTGACAGCATAGGGGCTTTTCCCTCCCCTTGAGTTATTTTTACGTGAAGTAACGTATTGTACTATGATTTCTGTATTAAAAATTGTTGGTTAAGCAAAGCCGGGTCACTGTAGTCATTTGGTACACACTGGTGAGCCGGTGGTGGGAGTTACCTTTTGTGTTTTTCCGCTTCCTGTCCCAACAGGTGTCCAGCGGACAACGTCCAGGTGTATGCTGTCAGGAGGACTTCAAGAAAAGGAATTATCAGGTAGGACCTAATTCCTGTCTTTTAATTGGAAATTAATTTCACTAGCATTCAGTACTTGCTGCCTGGTTTCACTCTAATTTTTAGCTGATTACTAGGAGTCCCAGCAGTTGGACCCCCAATGAAAAGACATTGATGATTATTTACTATTCAGTATACAACAGTTTACTGGCACAAATCACACCAGAAAACTGTCTGACATACTTGCACCACATGTGTTTATCAGGTGTTTTTTAGACACTTTCGGACCTAATTTATGCCAAAAGTTAGCCAATTTGCTGCGAATTGTGCCACGATTTTGGTGCAATTTTTAGCGCAAACTAGGCCAAATATTAGATAGACTAAAATGTGACAGATTTATCATTCAGTGATAAACAGTCACATTTTAATACTGTCTAATCTAAGTTTACACTGTTTATTTTTTGAACCGTATTGATAAATAAGCCCCATTGTGCAAAGTTGACACAATATCTGTAAATTTGAAAGGCATTATCAAACTTGTAATATGTGTAAATTTGAAAAGCGTCACCAAACTTGCATCTCAATATATCCAGGCAACCACAAACAAAGCGTGCTGGGGAAAAAACAAGAATTTATTTGCTGTTCATTACAGATTCTGCTCCTGGATGAGCCTACCGCAGGCTTGGACCCATGTTCTCGACACCACATTTGGGCTTGGCTGAAAGAACACAAAGTCAATCGGGTGATCATGTTAAGCACCCAGTTTATGGATGAGGCAGACATACTTGCTGGTAAGCAGCTTTGGAGTAAGCTCCTCACGCTTCTTGAAGATGAACTTAGTAAAGCATAACTGAAACGTTATCTGGAAGGAACTCTGAGGTTTACTAGAGACCACAGAGGTTTGTCGGGATGTGCTAGGGTGCCTAGGGAGCTATAAGGCATATTTTAACATTGATTTACCCTATGTCCTGTGGTACTTGCTACTTTTGTATACAATTAAACTTTATTGGATAGGAAAAGGTTAATATAGAAAATGTATTACTGTCTGTGTGTCAATTTTACTCTCTGTATTTATTTTTAGATAGGAAAGCTGTAATATCCAATGGGAGATTGAAATGTGTTGGATCATCCCTGTTTTTGAAAAGAAAATGGGGCATTGGCTATCATTTAAGGTAGATGAGCTAACTCTACTCAATGCAATCTGTTATTATCACTTTAGTATTTATGTATTGATGACACATTTTGCATGACTGCAGCCACCACTAGGGGGAACTTGCTGAAGACAGATGTGTACAGATCATATTGCACTCTAAAATAGGTTCCTCTTCAGCTCTTTATGGCCTTTTAGTAATTTTGTAAGTTACCTATATGGCTGTGTAGAAGGGTTTGGAGCTCTGCATCAGAAAAACAACTCTGAAACTAATAAATAATATATACCATTAGGAAATAATTGACCACTCCTTCTAATAATTGCCTTATTCATTGTATTAGTGGTTTGCTATAATTTGTTCCAATGACTAGGATGCAGGTGTCCCCATCGTGTGACCCTGAGCAGATGACCTCGATCATTCAGCAGCACATACCCAGCTCTAAGCTATCTGTGCAGAATGAAGAACAGATCACCTACACATTACCTTTTGAAAATATGGACTGCTTCTCAGGTACAGTAATTAACAGAACTCCATGTCAATTACCGCTTGATTACATTGTAGCATTAACACCACTGGGACACACTATATTTGAAACTGTGTAATAATGAAAACTACAATTGCTACTATGTTAGAATACAGTATGACATTTTCACATATTTGAATTTTAGACCTTTTTGCTCACCTGGACAGATATGTTGGACAGGAAATTGTCACGTATGGAGTCTCCATGACCACACTGGATGACGTTTTCATCAAACTGGAAGGAGAAGCAGAACTTGAAAAAGGAGGTAAAGAACAGGGACAGGCTTCAAAGTCTTCTGACTGGAATACTGCTCCCTATGCCTGAAAATATAACTACTGTAATACTACATCCAATATACAAGAATATAACTACTATAATACTACATTCTATGTACACGAATATAACTACTATAATACTGCCCCCTATGTACAAGAATATAACTACTATAATACTACCCCTATGTACAAGAATATAACTACTATAATACTACCCCTATGTACAAGAATATAGCTACTATAATACTACCCCTATGTACAAGAATATAACTACTATAATACTGCCCCCTATGTACAAGAATAGAACTACAATAATACTGCTCCTATGTACAAGAATATAACTACTATAATACTGCCCCCTATGTACAAGAATAGAACTATTATACTGCCCTCTATGTACCAGAGTATAACTACTATAATACTGCCTTCCTTGTACAAGAATATAACTACTACAATACTGCCCCTATGTACAAGACTATAACTACTATAATATTGCCTCCTATGTACAAGAGTTTAACTACTATAATACTACACCTCTATGTACAAGAATAGAACTACTATACTACTGCCCCTATGTACAAGAATAGAACTACTATAATACTGGCCCCTATGTACAAGAATATAACTACTACGATACTGTCCCCCTGTGCACAGGAATATAACTACTATAATACTGCTCCTTATGTACAAGAATATAACTACTATAATACTGCCCCTATGTACAAGAATATAGCTACTATAGTTGTGCCCCCTACATACAAGAATATAACTACTATAATACTGCAAACTATGTACAAGAATATAACTACAATACTGCTCCCTATGTATACTATAGCTACTATAATACTGTACCCTATGTACAGGAATATAATTACTATGATACTGTCCCCTATGTACAAGAATATAACTACTATAATACTGCCCCCTATGTACAAGAATACAACTACTATAATACAGCCCCCTATGTACAAGAATATAACTACTATAATACTGCCCCCTATGTACAAGAATATAACTACTATAATACTGCCCCCTATGTACAAGAATATAACTACTATAATACTGCCCCCTATGTACAAGAATATAACTACTATAATACTGCTCCCCAAGTACAAGAATATAACTACTATAATACTGTACCCTTGGTACAGGAATATAATTACTATGATACTGTCCCCTATGTACAAGAATATAACTACTATAATACTGCCTCCTATGTACAAGAATAAAACTACTATAATACTGCCCCCTATGTACTAGCATATAACCACTATAATACTGCTTCTATGTACAAGAATATAACTACTATAATACTTCTCCTATGTACAAGAATATAACTACTATAATACTGCTCCTATGTACAAGAACATAACTACTATAATACCACTCCCTATGTACAAGAATATAACTACTGCAATACCGCTCTCTATGTACAAGAATAAAACTACTATAATACTGCCCCCTATGTACTAAAATATAACCACTATAATACTGCCCCCTATGCACTAGAATATAACCACTATAATACTGCCCCTATGTACAAGAATATCACTACTATAATACTGCCCCCTATGTACAAGAATCTAACTACTATAATACTGCCCTTATGTACAAGAATAGAACTGCTATAATACTGCCTCCTATGTGCAATAATATAACTACTATAATACTGCCTCCTATGTACAAGAATATAACTACTATAATAATACCTCTTATGTACTAGAATATAACTACTATAATACTGCTCCCTATGTACAAGAATAGAATTACTATAATACTGCCCTTATGTACAAGAATAGAACTACTATAATACTGCCCCCAATGTACAAGACTATAACTATTATAATACTGCCCCCTATGTACAAGACTATAACTATTATAATACTGCCCCCTATGTACAAGACTATAACTATTATAATAATGCCCCCTATGTACAAGACTATAATTACTATAATATTGCCTCCTATGTACAAGAATTTAACTACTATAATACTGCCCACCATGTACAAGAATAGAACTACTATACTACTGCCCCTACTGTATGTACAAGAATATAACTACTATAATACTACCTCCTATGTACAAGAATATAACTACTATAATACTGTCTCCTATGTACAAGAATATAACGAATATAATACTACCCTCTATGTACAAGAATATAACTGCAATAATACTGCCCCTATGTACAAGAATATACTATAATACTGCCTCCTATGTACAAGAATATGCTATAATACTGCCTCCTATGTACAAGAATATACTATAATACTGCCTCCTATGTACAAGAATATAACTACTATAATACTGCCTCCTATGTACAAGAATATAACAACTTTAATACTGCCCTCTTTGTACAAGAATATAACTACTATAATACTGCCCCCTTTGTACAAGAATATAACTACTATAATACCTCCTCCTATGTACAAGAATATAACTGCAATAATACTGCCCCTATGTACAAGAATATAACTACTATAATACTGCCTCCTATGTACAAGAATATAACTACTATAATACTGCCCCTATGTACAAGACTATAACTACTATAATACTGCCCCTATGTACAAGACTATAACTACTATAATACTGCCCTCTATGTACAAGACTATAACTATTATAATAATGCCCCCTATGTACAAGACTATAACTACTATAATATTGCCTCCTATGTACAAGAATTTAACTACTATAATACTGCCCACCATGTACAAGAATAGAACTACTATACTACTGCCCCTACTGTATGTACAAGAACATAACTACTATAATACTGCCCCCTATGTACAAGAATATAACTACTATAATACTGCCTCCTATGTACAAGAATATAACTAATATAATACTGCCTCCTATGTACAAGAATATAACGAATATAATACTACCTCCTATGTACAAGAATATAACTACTATAATACTGCCCTCTATGTACAAGAATATAACTGCAATAATACTGCCCCTATGTACAAGAATATACTATAATACTGCCTCCTATGTACAAGAATATGCTATAATACTGCCTCCTATGTACAAGAATATACTATAATACTGCCTCCTATGTACAAGAATATAACTACTATAATACTGCCTCCTATGTACAAGAATATAACAACTTTAATACTGCCCTCTTTGTACAAGAATATAACTACTATAATACTGCCTCCTATGTACAAGGATATAACTACTATAATACTGTCCCCTATGTACAAGAATATAACTACTATAATACTGCCCCCTATGTACAAGGATATAACTACTATAATACTGCCCCCTTTGTACAAGAATATAACTACTATAATACCTCCTCCTATGTACAAGAATATAACTGCAATAATACTGCCCCTATGTACAAGAATATAACTACTATAATACTGCCTCCTATGTACAAGAATATGACTACTATAATACTGCCCCTATGTACAAGAATATTACTACTATAATACTGCTCCCCTATGTACAAGAATATAACTACTATAATACTGCCCCCTTTGTACAAGAATATAACTACTATAATATTGCCTCCTATGTACAAGAATATAACTGCAATAATACTGCCCCTATGTACAAGAATATAACTACTATAATACTGCCCCCTATGTACAAGAATATACTATAATACTGCCTCCTATGTACAAGAATTTAACTACTATAATACTGCCTCCTATGTACAAGAATATAACTACTATAATACTGCCCCCTATGTACAAGAATATAACTACTATAATACTGCCCCCTATGTACAAGAATATAACTACTATAATACTGCCCCCTATGTACAAGAATATAACTACTATAATACTGCCCCCTATGTACAAGAATATAACTACTATAATACTGCCTCCTATGTACAAGAATATAACTACTAGAATACTGCCCCCTATGTACAAGAATATAACTACTAGAATACTGCCCCCTATGTACAAGAATATAACTACTAGAATACTGCCCCCTATGTACAAGAATATAACTACTATAATACTGCTCCCTATGTACAAGAATATAACTACTAGAATACTGCCCCCTATATACAATAATATAACTACTAGAATACTGCCCCTATGTACAAGAATATAACTACTAGAATACTGCCCTCTATGTACAAGAATATACAAGGCATAATGACTAGGATACTGGCCCTTATGTACAAGAATATAGCAAATATAGTACTGCCTCCTATGTACGAAAATAAAATTTGAACCAGAGAGGTGGATTTGAATGTATTCAGTATAAAAGTGGTACTGGATGCCATGGGATTTCAGGAGTTCTAAAACCCAAAAGTGTAGATGGAGAAGAGTAGTTGTTCCAGGACAGAACCTTTGGGGCACCAACAGAGAGAGTGCAAAACAAGGAAATAGTGTGAGAATGAGAGAGGTGTGACCGATCTAGGAGAGGGCCATCTCTGTGATGCCAATGGCTAAGACAGATTGTAGCAGAAGGGAATAGTGAACCGTGTCAGAGGCAGAGGACAGGATGTGACTGAGGAGCACAGGGTAATCTTGTGAGGCTTCGCCAGTTGGCAGATCATTAGTGACTTTGGCTACAATCTGGCTTCTGACCCCACCACTGTGCTGAAACAACCTTAACCAATCAACAGTGTCAGTGTGGTAGTGAATTCTGGTTGAAGAAAAGTATTGCCGCACCCACGGGAGAACAAGGGATATAATAATTTTATTATAGGAAGACAGAAGGCAACATGTTTCTGTGCTGGACCAGCTCCTTCGTCTGGCCGTTTTACAGGCAGATTTAAAAAGCCTGCGGCTCCAAGCGGCAGGTGACATCATCAGGCACATGATTGTTAACAAAGAATACCGCCAACACAATGCCAGTTGTTACAATCAACGTAGAAATAAACGAACCTATAAAAATAAGTGATATCGCTGTATAAAAGGAAGGGGAAACTGTACTTTTCTAAAGACTGTTCACGGTAAAAAAGTGTTAATTTCATGAGAGCACAATAACTAAATAAGTAGTTAATTAATACTAATAAATTAATTCTCACTCTGTAGAAAATGCCCATGGGCATAAAGAATAATATGGCATATTGTTAACACAGCGGGAGTATCACTCCCTGGTGTTTCAGAACTCTGGACAGTGCTACAATTTACAGTAAGCAGCAGGAATAGGAAACCGCAGGGCAGAAGCCCTAACAATTATTCCCAAGCCTGGAAAGCATCTCTCGGTCTGCAGCAATTTCCATCCTGTTTCCTTAATTAATGGCGACATTTAATTGTTTTCCAAAATGTTTGCCTTAAGATTAAAACCACATATACCACACATTATCCATAAGGAACAAGCTGGCTTTGTATCGGGTCGAGAAGCCCGCACCAACACTTAAAATTATGTCTGATATTCAGAATTAAAAGGAGATTCCGTAAGGATGGCAACCTAAACGGATTCAGTGCTGTCGTTCAAACCGTTAGGGGAAATTCTAGAGAGTTTGTACATCCGAAGGGCTTCGCGTTGTCTTAAACGATGAAACCTGTTTGGGCTAACAGACAGAATCTGTTTAATACAGGCAATAGTGAATAAATTAAAGGCCAACCCATGCATAGACAGGAAGTGGCAGAAGACACTACGTAGGGTAAATTCATTGATAATACTGGACCAATGTTTATTCAATCAGTTGTGTTGGGATTGCGTAGTGTGGCCAACATAAAACGAAAAGGATGAGCATTTATGGCAGATACTATTACATCACAAACAACGGTAGTTACCACATTTAAAACACCCAACTAAAGGTATCATGGTAAGGAAATGGGATCTTCCTTAATTGGCTTGGAGCAAGTGTGTTTGCCAAAGTAGTAGTCCTACTATAGGTGCTGGTAGGGGTTTTTGGTAAAGACTCCACCAGCTATGGGTCAGTTCGTAATAGGTGCTAATGCATTGTGGTAGTGAGTTGAGAGTCGAGCTGCTGAGACAATCTGGACAGATGTGATAGTAAACAGAGTGTAGTGAATAGTCCAGGCTCAGTGCACAGATAAGCAGCAGTAAGTTGTAGCATAAGCTTGTAGTCTACAGGCAGGAAGCACAATAATGTAGCAAGGAGATGTGGGACCAGGCATATATAGGAAGTCAGAGGTGGGGCTAATTAGACAATCAAGGTAAGGAATTCCAAGAGGCAAGGAGCTAATAGCTTCTGTAAAGGAGCTGTCCAAGATCACTAGTAGCTCGGTGAGAAGCGCTCCACCTGGGACACAGGAGATTCTGGGTCTAAATTCTAACAAGCGAGTTGGTTGAAAGGTTGGAGAACATATTGAGGTGGACATTCTGTTCAAGGAGTTTTGAGGCAAGCAGAAATAATGAGATGGGGTGATAGCTGATCAAAGAGGACAGGTTGAGGGATGGCTGGTTGAGGATGGGTGAGATAGTTGGATGTGTAAAAGAAAGGAAGACTCCAGTGGTCAATGGTAGGTTGAAAAAAATGGCTTCAGGGGTGGGATAAACAGTGGTAAATTTGGGGATGAAATAAGATGGGATTGGATGAAGTGCACAAATGGTGAGGCATGATTTGCAGAGTAGGGTGGAAGGTTTTTCCTCTGTAAGGGCGCCCACCCACTGGCGTTTTTTTTCACTGCGAAATTCGCAGGTTTTTTTTTTCTGCAGGGGGTCTATGGAACTTGTAATGTAAAAATAGCGATCGCGCAAAATCGCGATTTTGCGCGATCGCGATTTTAGCTTTGCATGTCCCATAGCCCAAAGACCCCTGCAGAAAAAAAAAAACGCTGCGAATTTCGCAGTAAAAAAACGCTAGTGGGTGGGCACCCTAATGGTGGAGATGCAGGTTATGGAGGAAGAGTACTGGGCAGTTGGCAGTTGTAGAGCGGTCTGTCAAGCAGAAGTGCTGCCCACTAGGGCTCTAACTTATATGTTATTTAGGCGGCTATCAGTTCTATCATGCATCAAGCTAGCCGTTTAACTGTCTCCTTAAACCAACCGGTATCAGCCCTCCTGGCCTTCTATAGCTAAGGGACAGCAGGAAAGCGCAGGTTCCATCGTATATCTCAAACATTTAGCGTTCCTGCTGTTCCCTTGTTGAGTTCAATTAACACCATTAATTATACTTACCATTTCGTCCTGATGAAGCAGTGCTAACTTTGCTCGCACTGTGGAAACGCGTCGACGACAATTCTAATCGATATCAGACGACAGCTCTGATTGTTAATTATAGACTGTAGCTCTAAGGGTCAATTTTAAGAGCTAGTCTCTACAATAACAAATCACAGCTCTATTTACACCCTAAGAGCAAGTCTCTATATTATTATTTGAATCGATGCTGTAGAAACTCAATCACAGATTTGATTCTGTGAACTTCATGTGACACTTTGTGACAACTATCTAGCTGTCTCTGCGCCTCGGCACTTACAGTTAATGTTGTTAGGTCACGTATGTTTTCAGACAACCCAGTAGGTCTACGGGTTCCGACAGACTATTAATCAGTGTTCTATTGGGAGGTAACACGTAAAACACTTGGCCTTATTAATTTTTGCCACAGTGTTCCCACAAACGCAGTATTTCAAATGGTATATTGGGCATATCATCCAGCCCGTGGTTAATCTACCCTCCGTATTATATATACGGTATTTAAGTCTGCTTATATACGCAGCTCTATTCATGTGTGCCACAGTGGTGCTTATAAGCGCATTACCTAAGCGCCTACTCTTGTGAGGGTATATGTATATATTGCCATATGTTTTTTATGCTTTTATACCTGTATGCAAGTTCTATTCAAAGTTAAAATGAGAAAAACTTATATGTCGCCTTACATCAGATATTCCAAGGCTTTGCAAGGCTGAGAGAGATGTGTCCAGAAATTCAGAGATGATACAGAACCAGATACAAGGCCGTGTACTTGGCTGTTTTCCCAGAAGCGCCATATCTAGATAACGACTGTTCAACTACGTACATAACTTTCACTGTCTCAGCCGGAAATCCGGACTTCCCATATATGGTTATGCGGTGAATTTGAGCCAATGAGCCCATCACCCATTCCTAGTGATGAGACCAAAGGGTATAAGATTCCATGTAATCTGTAATAAAGGGCGCAGTCATGTCCCCGTGTGAGGAACTATACCAGACCTCCGTGTGTGGTGTCTCTTCTTTACCGCCGGCAGCGGGGCATTGGGGTGGGCCTGATTGGTGCTGTACGCAGAATTTTCCCTGACACTCTGGCATCAGGGTTAACCCTTGATTAGCTACCTTTCTGACATCTCGGTTAGCCTGCGAGTAACTACCTTCGTATTATATGTACGATACGGTACCCCCAAACATTTAGGGGCTTGCATACTCCGCTATACTGCTAACGTTTGCCAACTCCCAATTCATCCTTTCTTAAGATGAATGTGTGTTTCTGTTTGTAGGTGTGTGTCTGTTTAGTCCCAACCACCTCAGATTCGAGGAAGTGGTTTTTTTTATCTTTATATTAATAAAAGTCATTTTTTAGTTTTAAGGCCTTTCAGTGATGAGGGGTTGCGGGGAATGTAATGTTGTCTGTTTTGTCTACATTTTGACACTGTCTTGTGATGTGTGATTCATCCTCTCATCCTAGATTACAGTGTTTTCAGCCCGGACCAGCAGACAACAGATGACATCTTTTCAGCAGAAATGGAGGAGTCTCTCTTACTGATGTCAGAATCAGGAAATGTGACACTAAGTGGCTTTCAGCTCTGGAGACAACAAGTTCTGGCTGCTGCACGAATTCGGTACCTGAAGCTAAAACATGACACAAAAACCTTCAGATCTATGTGAGTTGTTAACCATAGAGTACAAAGATTTATGGAAATCATGAAATTCTAATCGCCCCAACGTGTCACTTATTTCTTGCGCATGCACACTTTGAACTCCAGTATACAGAGTGGACCACAAAAAACATTGAAGCTCATTTATCAGAACTGTCTGAGAGAGACGTTGTTACCCATGGCAAACAGTCATAGCACATCTTTCAAGAAACTACTGTGGTAAAATTAAAGCTTTGCTATGGGCAGCATAGTTTGTCTTGTAGATCATTTTGATTATGTTGAAGTTTTGTCAGTTAGCTCCACACAAAGAGTGTTCTTGTGACCCTGAGTAATGGGGGGTACCCAGCTTGTCAGATAGCTTTCCGGATCTACTGGGGTGACCAAGTAACTATGTATAAATATATGAGGGGACAATACAATGATCTGTTTATACTCAGGACTGCAATGGTAACAAGAGGGCATCCTCTACGTCTAGAGGAAAGCAGGTTTCATCCCCAACACAGAAGGGGGTTCTTTACTGTAAGAGCAATGAGACTGTGGAACTCGCTGCCTGAGCACGTGGTGATGGCAAAATCAATGGAGGAGTTTAAGAGGGGACTAGACGTCTTTTTGTAGTGCGATGACATTGCAGGATATAGATATTAAATAACCTGATGGGTCTTAGAGTCAGGTAGGAACTTTCAAAAGTTGATCCAGGGATTATTCTGACTGCCATCAAATTCTGACTTACCCCAAAATGGGGTAAACTGACTTCTTCTTCAGTGTGTTGGGTTTTTTTGCCTTCCTCTGGATCAATAAGGGGGAAAGGAAACAGGCTGAACTGGATGGACATTTGTCTTTTTTCAGCCTTGAATACTATGTTACTATGTATAAATGTAGTAAATCGCCAGTTGTGCAGCTGCTGCAGAAAGTATTGGAAGCAAAGAGCACTGACCAGAAGGAAGGAAGTGGATGTCCCAAGAAGTCGATGACATCACAAGATCCGTAACTGGTGCACTTAGCCCTGAAAAAGAAATCTCTTCAAATCCTGTGAATGTGCGTACCAAAGCTGTTCATAAATGTCTGAATTTCAGTGGTCTGGAAACCTGTCTTGAATAGAGATGAGCGAGCACTAAAATGTTCGGGTGCTCATTGCTCATGTCGAGCTTTGCGCGATGCTCGAGAGTTCGTTTGAAGTCAATGCGTGACTCGAGCATTTTTGCATATGACCCATGCTCGCTAAGGTTTTCATTTGTGAAAATCTGCAAAACCTACGAAAGTGATGGAAACGACACAGAAACGGATAGGGCAGGCGAGGGGCAACATGCAGGGCTGCATCTCAGGTTCCCAGGTCTCACTATTAAGCCACAATAGCGGCAAGAGTGCCCCCACCCCCCTAACAATTTTTACTTTTGGACAAACCCTCATTAGCAAGGCACACCTTAGCTAAGCACCACACTACCTCCAACCAAGCACAATCACTGCCTGCGGGACACACCGCTGCCTCTTCTCCTAGGTTACATGCTGCCCAACTCCCCCCCCCCCCGCACGTCCCTGCATCTGCAGCACACAGAAAAGTGTCCCTGCGCAGGCTTCAGCTGCCCTCATGCCACACGCTGGCTTTATAGCCACACCACCCTCATGTCTATTTATAAGTGCATCTGCGATGAGGAGGAACCGGAGGCACACACTGCAGAGGGTTGGCAGGGCCAGGTAGCGACCCTCTTTTTAAAAGGGGGGGGCAATAGACCACAATGCTGTTGAGAATTGATAATACATTGACGTTCGATCTTCATTCCAATCCTGTGCCACCTCCGTCAGGAGCTGCAAACGTGGGCATAAAGGGGACTCAGGTGCCAGCCCAGCACTTCTACACATCTCCACAATGCGGCAATACTCGGTGTGGGAAGTATGTGAGCGGGCCCTGGGTCAGCCTCTGTCCCAGCAGATACCTTGTGTGGCCCAAGGTGCTGCGAGTGACATAGCAATGGGGACTCCATGTGTCCACACACTACTCATTCTGTTTGGGTGTTGGATACCTCATCGACAACGCAAGGGGTAAACCATCTGCACCCTACCCAAGTCTGTCAGTGTTTTGGGGACAGACAGGTACAACTCCGCTATGGCAAGTCTGTGTGCACCCACAGCATGGGTGGCTCCCAGGAACCCACAGACGGTACATAAAGAAATCCCATTGCAGTGCCCCGGATAGCTGAGGTAACGTGAGAGAAAATACATGTTGGCTTCGGCCCACACTCCATGCCCTAGTAAGTCTGGGTTTTTTAAAAGTGCCAGGCAGGTACAACTCCGCTATGGGAAGTCTGTGTGCACCCACAGCATGGGTGGCTAGCAGTAACACACAGACGGTACATAAAGAAATCCCATTGCAGTGCCCCGGATAGCTGAGGTTGCGTGAGAGAAAATACATGTTGGCCTCGACCCACAATCCATGCCCTAGTCAGTCAGTGTTTTTGGGGGGGCCAGATAGGTAGAACACCGCAAGGGGAAGACTTAGTGCACCCATAGTATACACAGCCCCCTGTAATATTCCTGTAGCAAAGGTATAAGCTGACCCCAGTAACAGTTATGTTGCAGAAGTCTAGGGAGGCCCCAGTAACATTTCTGTAGTGACAGTATAGATAGACCCCAGTAACATTTCATTAGCAGAAGTATAGGCAGACCCCTATAATATTTCTGTAACTGAAGTATAGGAAGACCCCTGTAACATTTACGTGCCAGAAGTATAGGCAGACCCCAGTAACTTTTTAGTAGCAGAAGTATACGCAGACCACCTAGTAACATTTCTGTAGCAGCAGATCCCTGAAACATTTATGTAGCAGAAGCATAGGCAGACCCCAGTACCATTTTTGTAGCAGCAGTATAGGCAGACCCCAGTACCATTTCTGTAGAAGTAAAGGCAGACCCCAGTAACATGTCTGTTGCCGCGTATAAGCAGACCCCTGTAACATTTATATAGCAGAAGCATAGGCAGACCCCATTACCATTTTTGTAGCAGAAGTATACGCAGACTCCTGTAACATTTCTGTAGTAACAGTATAGACAGATCCCAGTAACATTTATGTAGTAGATGTATAGGCAGACCCCTGTAACATTTACGTGGCAGCAGTATTGGCAGACCCCAGTAACATCCTTGTGGCAGCAGTATAGGCAAACCCCTGTAAAATTAACGTGGCAGCAGTATAGGCAGACCCCAGTAACATCCTTGTGGCAGCAGTACAGGAAGACCCCTGTAACATTTACGTGCCAGAAGTATAGGCAGACCCCTCTAACATTTAAGTGGCAGCAGTATAGGCAGACCCTAGTAACATCCTTGTGGCAGCAGTATAGGCAGACCCCTGTAACTTTCTTGTAGCAGAAGTATAGGCAGGCAGACCGCAGCAAAATATCTGTAGTAATAGTATAGGCCAACCTCTGAAACATTGGGATACCATGAATGTAGGCGAAGGCCAGAAAAATTAGTTGCATGAGAGTGTAGGCATGGGCCCCAAAAATAAGTGTACCAAGAGTACAAGTGTACCTCTAAAAAATTTATCAACCGAGAGGGCAGGTGAAACCCATAAACATTTTTTTAAAGCTACAGCTCACTGTTGCTTAATTTGTAACAGAGCCTGTAGGCAGTCCTGTTGCAAAAATAGTTCCTGTTACAGTCTCAATACTTTTGAAACTTTGAAAAATTGTAAAAACATTGGTAGATGTAGATGAGCCTTTTGGGCCGCAGAAAAATTGGCCGTTCAGCGCGATGACATGTTGTTTCTGGAGGAGGAGTAGCAGGAAGAGGACTAATGTCCGAGACAGATTGACAAAGATAAATGCCCCATTTTCCCGGTGATAGAGAAGAGTGCTTTTATCTGCGGTTGCAGCGAAAAGAATCTTTAGGTTCCGCTGCTCTCCGACAGTGGAGAAGAGAAGTCAGGGGAAATCCAGGCTTTGTTCATCTTTGAGTGTAAGCATGTCGGCACTGGCAGTTGACAGGCGGGTATGCTTGTCCGTGATGATTCCCCCAGCTGCACTAAACACCCTCTCTGACAAGACGCTAGCGGCAGGGCAAGCCAGCACCTCCAGGGCATACAGCGCAAGTTCGTGCCACGTGTACAGCTTTGACACCCAATAGTTGTATGGAGCACAGGCATCACGGAGGATGGTGGTACGATCAGCTACGTACTCCCTCACCATCTTTTTGCAGTGCTCCCTCTCACTCAGCCTTGACTGGGGGGTGGTGACGCAGTCTTGCTGGGGAGCCATAAAGCTGGCAAAGGCCTTGGAGAGTGTTCCCCTGCCTGCGCTGAACATGCTGCCTGATCTCAGCGCCTCCCCTGCTACTTGGCCCTCGGAACTGCGCCTTCTGCCGCTAGCGCTGTCAGATGGGAAGTTTAGCATCACTTTGTCCACCAGGGCCCTGTGGTATTGCATCACTCTCGAACCCCTTTCCTCTTCGGGAATGAGAGTGGAAAGGTTCTCCTTATACCGTGGGTCGAGCAGGGTGTACACCCAATAATCCGTAGTGGCCAAAATGCGTCTAACGCGAGGGTCACGAGAAAGGCAGCCTAACATGAAGTCAGCCATGTGTGCCAGGGTACCAGTATGCAACACATCGCTGTCATCACTAGGAAGATCACTTTCAGGATCCTCCTCCTCATCCACAGGCCATACACGCTGAACAGATGGGAGGCAAGCAGCATGGGTCCCCTTTGCAGTGGGCCCAGCTGTCTCTTCCCCCTCCTCCTCCTGCTCCTCCCCCTCCTCCTCCTCCTCTTCCAAAATGTGCTGAGATATAGACATGAGAGTGCTCTGACTATCAAGCGACATACTCTCTTCCCCCGTCTCCTGTTTTGAGCGCAAAGCGTCAGCCTTTATGCTTTGCAGCGAACTCAGCAGGCATAGCAGAGGAATGGTGACGCTAATGATTGCAGCATCGCCGCTCACCATCTGGGTAGACTTCTCAAAGTTTCCGAGGACCTGGCAGATGTCTGCCATCCAGGCCCACTCCTCGGTAAAGAATTGGGGAGGCGGGCTCCCACTACGCCGCCCATGTTGGAGTTGGTATTCCACTATTGCTCTACGCTGCTCATACAGCCTGGCCAACATGTGGAGCGTAGAATTCCACCGTGTGGGCACGTCGCACAGCAGTCGGTGCTCTGGCAGATTAAACCGATGTTGCAGGGTCCGCAGGGTGGCAGCGTCCGTGGTGGACTTGCGGAAATGTGCGCTGAGCCGGCGCACCTTTCCGAGCAGGTCTGTCAAGCATGGGTAGCTTTTCAGAAACCGCTGAACCGACAAATTTAAGACGTGGGCCAGGCATGGCACGTGCATGAGGCTGCCGAGCTGCAGAGCCGCCACCAGGTTATGGCCGTTGTCACACACGACCATGCCCGGTTGGAGGCTCAGCGGCGAAAGCCAGCGGTCGGTCTGCTCTGTCAGACCCTGAAGAAGTTCGTGGGCAGTGTGGCTCTTCTCTCCTAAGCTGAGTAGTTTCAGCACGGCCTGCTGACGCTTGCCCACCGCTGTACTGCCACGCTGCGCGACACCGACTGCTGGCGACGTGCTGTTGCTGACACATCTTGATTGCGAGACAGAGGTTGCGTAGGAGGAGGAGGGTGGTTTAGTGGAGGAAGCATACACCGCCGCAGATACCACCACCGAGCTGGGGCCCGCAATTCTGGGGGTGGGTAGGACATGAGCGGTCCCAGGCTCTGACTCGGTCCCAGCCTCCACTAAATTCACTCAATGTGCTTTGTCCACGTGTCCATTGTTAAGTGGACCTTGGCAGTATCCGCGTTGGTGAGGGCGCGTACAATGTTGCGGGAGACGTGGTCGGGCAGGGCTGGGACGGCACATCGGGATAAGTAGTGGCAACTGGAAACCGAGTAGTGCGGGGCCGCCGACGCCATCATGTTTTTGAAAGCCTCCGTTTCCACAAGCCTATACGGCAGCATCTCCAGGCTGATCAATTTGACTATGTGCACGTTTAACGCTTGAGCGTGCGGGTGTGTGGCGGCGTACTTGCGCTTGCGCTCAAACAGTTGCGCTAGCGACGGCTGGACGCTGCAATGAGAGACATTGCTGGATGGGGCCGAGGACAGCGGAGGTGAGCGTGTGGGTGCAGGCCGGGAGACGGTCGTGCCTGTGTCCTGAGAGGGGGGTTGGATCTCCGTGGCAGGTTGGGGCACAGGGGGAGAGGCAGTGGTGCAAACTGGAGGCGGTGAACGGCCTTCGTCCCACCTTGTGGGGTGCTTGGCCATCATATGCCTGCGCATGCTGGTGGTGGTGGCTCCCTGGCTGATCTTGGCGCGACAAACCTTGCACACCACAGTTCGTCGGTTGTCTGCACTCAGTGAAAAACTGCCACACCTTTGAGCACCTCGGCCTCTGCAGAGTGGCATGGCGCGAGGGGGCACTTTGGGAAACAGTTGATGGATTATTCGGTCTGGCCCTGCCTCTACCCCTGGCCACCGCACTGCCTCTTCCAACCTGCCCTGCTTCTGCTCTTCTCTCCCCCTCTGAAGACCTGTCCTCAGTAGGCTTAGCAAACCAGGTGGGGTCAGTCACCTCATTGTCCAGCTGCTCTTCCTCCGAATCCTCTGTGCGCTCCTCCCTCGGACTTACTGAAATTACTACTACCTCACTGATAGACAACTGTGTCTCATCGTCATCGTCCACCTCACCCACTGAAAGCTCTTGAGACAGTTGCCGGAAGTCCCCAGCCTCATCCCCCGGACCCCGGGAACTTTCCAAAGGTTGGGCATCGGTCACGACAAACTCCTCCGGTGGGAGAGGAACCATTGCTGCCCAATCTCGGCATGGGCCCGAGAACAGTTCCTGGGAGTCTGCCTGCTCCTCAAAATGTGTCATTTTCATGGAGTGAGGAGGCTGGGAGGAAGGAGGAGCAGCAGCCAGAGGATTCAGAGTTGCAGCTGTGGACGGCATAGAAGACTGGGTGGTCGATAGATTGCTGGATGCACTTTCTGCCATCCACGACAGGACCTGCTCACACTGCTCAGTTTCTAATAAAGGTCTACCGCGTGGACCCATTAATTGTGAGATGAATCTGGGGACCCCAGAAACTTGTGCCCACACCCTGACTTGGGCCTCCGTGTCATCGCCCCCGTCCACATCCTCTAGGCCTACCCCTACCCCTTAGCATGGTGTATTACGAGTAAAGCAGAAACAGAACGCTGTAATTAAATGTGCCACTTATTGGCCTGTGGTTGGAGGCTGACTGCGCTTACGGAACGCACAGCAGAGCCAGGAAACAATTATGCGCAAGCCTGTAGTGAGACCTAGGTGCGTATGACTGAGCTACTGGAATTCACAGGGCAGAACCAGTCAAGTGGCCAAAGGCCAGTGGTAGGCCTTAGGTATTTTGCTTCAATTTTTTAAAATTGTGAGGTGAAAAAGGAGACAGAGACCGTATGCAGCGTATATATGTATACTCTTTCCCTCTGGCGGGATGACGGCGATCATGTAACGGACACAGCAGAGCCAGGAAACAATTATGCGCAAGGCTGGGTATTAATCAGCGACTACTACCCCCAGCACACACGCCGTAAACTGAAGACGGTCACTGCCAGGCCAAATATAGTATTTTTTTTCCACTTTTTGGGAAAAAGCTCACTGCCTCTGATATACCCTGTATTTGGATTTCCCTGTTGGAGGATGACTGTGGTTACTGAAAGCCGAGTGCAGCCAGGAAACAATTATGCACAAGGCTGGGTATTAATCAGCGACTACTACCCCCAGCAGACACGCAGTAAACTGAAGACAGTCACAGGCAGGCCAAATATAGTATTTTTTTCCACTTTTTGGGAAAAAGCCCACTGCCTATATAGCCAGTATACCTCTTTCCCTGCCTCACCAGTACTGCCCCTATACTCTGTAAAATGACTGCAGACTGAGGACGCTATGGTCTGCACACCCGATATACAAAAAAAAATAATTGTGCAACACTGCTAAAAGCAGCCTCAACAGTACTGCACACGGTCAGATGTGGCCCTAAGAAGGACCGTTGGGGTTCTTGAAGACTAAAATAACACCTAACACTCTCCCTATAGCAGCTACAGCAAGACAGCACTTTCCCTGGTCTCTGTCTCAGTGTGCATCTGTGGCGAGCCGCGGGAGGGGCCGATTTAAATACTCAGGTGTCTCATCTGATCTCCCCAGCCACTCACAGCAGGGGGGTGGGATAGGGCTGGAATGTCACTGGAGGAAGTTGTAATGCCTTCCCTGTGTTTCTATTGGCCAGAAAAGCATGCAAATTTCTCAGGGAAGGAAATGTAATGGAGTCGAGCACCGCGTGGTGCTCGTCTCGAGTAACGAGCATCTCGAACACCCTAATACTCGAACGAGCATCAAGCTCGGACGAGTACGCTCGCTCATCTCTAATCATGAATTAAAACCAGAGTACATCAAAAACCTTATTCTCTTAATGACCCGTCGATGCAATGCTGTTATAAAGGCTTGAGGGCGCCTACTGATAAGAACTGGATCACTGTGAAGCTTTCGCATAACATGTAACCTGTTACAAAATGGCTTTCATGGAAAAATTATTGAAGAATATAAATTTTTGTAAGAATTTTACCAAATGATAGCAGCTGGATGCATAGGATGCTATGTGAATTCCAAAAAATTCATTGTATCTTTTTGTTAGCAGAATACTGATATTAAAAACATGATGAATATTGAATTGTATGTAGAATTGTTACATATAGTCACTTTCATAACTTTCATATCCCTTCAGATTACTTGATTTTAAATTTATGTATGAAAAAGTACCAAAATATGTTATTTCTTTAGGGTCCACTGTATAAAAAGTTCAGTCACTCTGTAAATACATTACTTAACTTGTACTGTTCATGAACTACATCCTGTATTATACTCCAGAGCTGCACTCACTATTCTGCTGGTGGAGTCACTGTGTACATACATTACTTATCCTGTACTGACCCTGAGTTACATCCTGTATTATACCCCAGAGCTGCACTCACTATTCTGCTGGTGGAGTCACTGTGTACATACATTACTTATCCTGTACTGATCCTGAGTTACATCCTGTATTATACTCCAGAGCTGCACTCACTATTCTGCTGGTGGAGTCACTGTGTACATACATTACTTATCCTGTACTGATCCTGAGTTACATCCTGTATTATACTCCACAGCTGCACTCACTATTCTGCTGGTGGAGTCCCTGTGTACATACATTACTTATCCTGTACTGATCCTGAGTTACATCCTGTATTATACTCCAGAGCTGCACTCACTATTCTGCTGGTGGAGTCCCTGTGTACATACATTACTTATCCTGTACTGATCCTGAGTTACATCCTGTATTATACTCCAGAGCTGCACTCACTATTCTGCTGGTGGAGTCACTGTGTACATACATTACTTATCCTGTACTGATCCTGAGTTACATCTGTATTATACTCCAGAGCTGCCCTCATTGTTCTGCTGGTGGAGTCACTGGGCTTCATTTATCAAAACAGCAAGACTGTCTTTCTTGCCCATAATAGCCAATCAGAGTTCAGCTTTCATATTTCCAAAGCAGTAAAAAGGTTATTCCAGTTGGAACAAGTTATCCCATATCCACGGGATAGGGCAAAGCTAGCTGATTTATGGGGGTCCAACTGCTGGGACACCTACTGATTCCGATAATGGGGGTTTGGTTGTTTGCAAATAAACAAAGTGGAGGTCACACAGGAGCACAGACACTCCATTAATTTCAATGAGAGCATCAGAGACTGCCGAGTTCAGGTGCTCTGCAATCTCTGGTCCTCTCGTGTGCATCTGTACGACATCACAACATTTATTTGGGGATCAATTGAAGCCATGTACCGCCAATCAGTGAGGATGTCAATAGTTGGACCCCCACTGATCAGCTAGTTATCCCCTGTCCCGTAGATAAAAGTTAACTTGTTCTGGAATAGCCCTTTAAAAATGGAAGCAGAGCTTTGATTGATTGCTATGGGGAACAAAGACAGTTTTGCTATTAGGGTACATTCACATGGGGTGATTATGCTGCGCAATTTCTGCTGTGGAAAAATCTGCAGCATTGCCACACAAAAATCTGCGTTTGACCCTTTTTATCCACAGCTGAATTTAGTAGCTACATCGTCCCAATGGCATACACTCCGATGTTCAAAAGCAATTAAAGCGACCTTCTGGGCCTTGACAAACAAAGATGGCAGCATCAGTTTCTGTGACTACCTGATGCACACCGTCTATTAGCATGCATCATTGGTCTAGGCATTACACCTGCTTTGATTGACCAGTGCTGCCCACATCCCCAAATTCTAAGGCCGATTTTACACTGGCGAGAAAATCGCACAATTTTCGCGCGATGCGAGAGTAAGTCAGAGCGCATGATTATTAAATAGAGATGAGCGAGCATACTCACTAAGGACAATTGCTCGAGCGAGAATTACCCTTAGCGAGTACTTGCCCGCTCGGAAGAAAAGGTTCGGGTGCCGGCACGGGGGAGTGGTGAGTAACTGGAGTGAGTGGGGGGGAGAGAGATCTCCCCTCCGTTCTCCCCTGTTCTCCCCCGCCGATCCCCGCCGGCACCTGAACCTTTTCTTCCAAGTGGGCAGGTACTCGCTAAGGACAATGCTCGCTTGAGCAATTGTCCTTAGCAAGTATGCTCGCTCATCTCTATTATTAAACCAATGGTTTCATTCTCACTTGCAATGTTTTCCCTCTTGTGATGCTGCGTGAAAAAAAAAATTGCATCATGTCCTATCTTTTCGCAATATCGTCCATTGTTATCAATCAGGCCGGCAGCAGCAGCGAAGACGATGGGAGAGCATCGCAATCTCCTGCCACGGCTATGACAGCCATGCCGAGGGATTCCTACAGCCGCCCATCCAGGGGTTTCCAGAAGGATTGCGAGGGCGATAGATATCGCCCGCACTAGTGTGAAGGAGCCCTTAGAGCTATAACTTTTTATTTATTTTTCCCTAGATATAGCCATATGAGGGCTCGTTTTTTGCGGGACGATTTGTATTTTTAATGGAACAGTTTAATGCATCTTATAATGTATTGAGAAAACTTCCAATTTCCTTTAAGTGAAATGGAAAAAAAAGAACATGAAGGCACCATTTTGAGGGGGGGGGGGGGGGGGGGACTGTTTTTGTGACATTCATGATGTGGTAAAACCAACATGTTACGGCTCATTCCCATGAGCGTGATTACACCGTGTATCCCGCACGTGTAATGCACAGTGAAAAGAGTCAATGAAACTACATGGATTTTCATTAATCCATTCACATTAGCAAATATTCCTTGCATGTAGTACGCACATGAAAAAGAACGCTACATGTTCTATTTCACTGCATATTACATGGGTTCACCCCTATTATTCTCTATGGGTTGTGTATTCAACCAATGCCTATGCAACGCCGCTATGATACTAAGCAGGGAATTAAAATCAATAAGTAAACTAGTCGCAGTGCACATGCAGCATGCGTGAGACAGTGCACAAATGCTGCCACATGTAGCGATAGCTCTCCCCCACGGCGGTAAAACGCTGCGGGATCCATGCAGCGTTTTATGTATACGGCCGAGGGAATAGGCCTTAAACCTCACACTTTTGATCAGTACAATTATGACAATACTATGTTTTTTTTATAGATTTTTGTTTGTTTTACCATTTTAAAAAAAGTAAAAACTTTTTATTCAAAAACTAAATGTTTTTTTGTCATCCTATTGAGAGCCCCATTACATAGTATTAGTTATTATTCTATCGATGGCAGTGTGTAAGAGCTCTCTTTGTCGGGCAAGCTTTAGTTTTTATGGCTATCATTTTTGGTTCATGTGACTGTTTGATCACTTTTTATTTAATTTTTATTCAGAGACAGAGTGACCAAAGTAAACCCCGCAATTCTGGCATGATGTTTGTTTTTTTTATTGCTTCAACCGTTTTGTGTTAAAAATGGGAAAAGGGGGGATTGAATTTTTCATATTTAATTTTTATTATTTTCAAAAATTGTATTTCACTTAACATTTACATTTTCTTTAGTCCCCTTAGAGGACTCATACTTGCGATCCTTTGACCGTTCCTACAGTATACTGCAATACTCAAGTACTTCAGGATATTGTTATTTTTAACCTTCACATATTGAGCTCTGCAACTTACAGGGTTTAATGTGGTTAAATACATGGCAGCCCCGCGAGCCTTCACTACACCTAGGTCTGCCATGGCAACCATCAGCACCTTACGATCTCCTCACAGAGGGCAGATTGTGAGTCGGAGGGAGGCCACTCCCTTCTCCAGCTGACAGTTTACACGCTGCTGTCAGGATTAACTGCTCATGTAAGCTGTCAAACAATTGCAGGGATCAGATGTCTAAAACAGCAAGCAGCCTTCAGGTATGCAGAGGTTTTGACTCCTGAGCCTGCTTCATACCCACCCCACATCTCTGTGACGTACAGGTCTGTCACACAGGAGAGTAAAGCCCCTTTGTGGTGGGCTATTTTGCCCATTTACAATCTCAAGCTGTTAGATGTTAAATAGAGATGAGCGAACGTACTCGGATAAGCACTACTCGTCCGAGTAATGTGCCTTATCCGAGTACCGCTGTGCTCGTCCTGAAAGATTCGGGGCGCTCCGCTGCTGACAGGTGAGTCGCAGCGGGGAGCGGGGCAGAGCGGGCGGGAGAGAAGGAGAGAAAGATCTCCCCTCTGTTCCTCCCCGCTCTCCCCTGCAGCTCCCCGCTCCGCAGCGCGTCCCGAATCTTTCAAGACGAGTACAGCGGTACTCGGATAAGGCACATTACTCGGACGAGTAGTGCTTATCCGAGTACGTTCGCTCATCTCTAATGTTAAACTGTAATACCCCTCGCATGAACCTACAGCACATGCCCAGATAACCCAGGCCTCACTGGAACTTCCTGGGTCAGGACGGGGTGATGGTGCACTCATTATGAGAGTTCAAGAAGGGCCTGACGCTTTTCTATAATATTACAAGTTATGCTCGCTAGATTTCTAGAGAAGTGTCGTTGATTCAGGGATTTATTCTGATTGCCAGATTTGAAATTGGAATGAATTTTTTTCCCTAAAATGAGAAGAGAGTTTTTGTTTTCCTCTGGATCAATATAATGTCACATCTATCCTGGACTGCTGACAAAACTATGGATAACAAGGTACCAGAGCAGTCCGGACAGGTGTGTATACTCACTACTAAAGGTGGCTTAGATGCTGGAGCAGACTGACCAAGGGGTACCAGTCTGAGTGGGACACTCTGAACCCCTCGTAGCAGAAAACTCGTCCCGAAAGGGACAACCCAACCACTTGCACGAAGCCAGGTTCAGAGTCAGAGGGGAACTAGGGTACAGAAATCGGGGGCAAAACAAAACTGACGACAAACAAAATATGAGAATAAACACAATACAAAGCAAACAGGAACACAGGGAACTAGCCAGAAGAAAGACAAGAGGCAGACAACGGACAGGTAAGCTGAGGATGCTGGCAAGGCCAGAGATACTGAAGTTCAATCGGCACTTCTAGCCAGGAAGAACCGGATTATATAGGAAAAGGGGAGAAACTGATTGTCAGAGCTGTCAATCAACGCAGACTGCGCAGTGGCTGACATAATTAATGAGCCTACTGGTTAGCTGACAGAGCTGTCAATCACCAGCCATAACCTCAACCAACAGCATCAAAGATATATTAACCCTAAGTAGTAAGGACAGGACCAACTGAAGAAAATGTGTGCTGGCAGTGACAGGGCACATAAGAGCCTAGTAGGATGAATGATTTAACAAACTATGTTATACTTACAGAGCTGCAGTCACCGTGAACATACATTGCATTAGTTACGTATGTACTGTATATAGTGTGTGTCATTCTCCATAGCTGCATTCACAATTATACAGACGTCAGAGCTGATATCTCTCAACATTATATGCTTGTTTAATGCTAACGGCCCTTTTACACGCAACAATTATTGCTTAAACAACTGCATGACAGAACGAACTGCCAACATATTTCAATAAAATAACACGTGCAGATAATGGCTTTAATCATCTGCATTTTCTGCCACGAGTTGTTAGCTCAGCTGGGTGTGTGCGTATGTGATGGTTATCCATAAACAAATGCCCAGCTGAGCAAACATTTAGCCTGCAGATTCTATTGTTCTCCTCCCAACAGTGTACTCATTATGTATGCAAAGCAAACACAATGAGTACAATGATAAGAAGTCTTTTGAACAGTGAAGGGGAAAGTTTTTATGCTGGCTAAAAACCAACTTTAAACGGCAATTGAATGATTGGCGCACGATGCCCGTGTTTCCATGTAACGATTATTTCTCGCTTTCGGCTGTTTGAACAAATTTTGAGTGATAATCGTTGTGTGTAAAGGGCCTTCACACTAGTGATTTTTAATCTGCCAAATGCTATCTTTACACAGGCACTGCTCAGTCAGTTGATCTAGAAAAATCGCATGATAAAATACACACGTGTCAACAAACCCATTGGATTACACACACAATACTCTGCACAACTATGCGCTTGTTAAGGAGTCCTTATATAAGGTGTAACTCAGGATCAGTAATGTAATTTATGTCCACAATGCCTCTGCCAGCAGAATAGTGAGTGCTGCTCTGGAGTGTAATACTGGATGTAGCTTAGAATCAGCACAGGGACTATACTTTATATCTAGATTTGTATACATGAATTGTATAATGGAGGCACATCTGTACGGATGTAAATCATAGGTAAACGGGTACTGTAAGAGTATACATCTGTGTATATTTATATTCTTGTTTTCTAATTTTCTAGATTATTGATCTTGGCCTCCTTCATCCTACTACTGATTGCGCTGACAATATTCATAAACGTTATTCATTTAATATATTCTGTGGAACTTTCTCCAAATCTCTATTTCTCAAGACCAGGAGATCGATTCCATGGCTACTACACCAATCTTTTGATTCACAATAACACAGGTAGCTGTATTTGTTCTGGAGGAAATGTATATTTTCCAAGCTAGTCTGCAGTTAAGCCCTCAGTGAGCTGTTAGCCAGTTTGCCCGGATACCTGAATGACCCAGTCACCTAATTCTGGTGATTTGTTAGCAGATTATGTATCATTGTATAATTATGCTGATTTGTTATACAGGGGCTGGGAAAGCAATGTGAATAGTCTGTGATAGATGTACAGTAATAGCGTGCCTGGCTGTTACTCAGCATTACCTGCAAATAAAGGAGATAGTACAATACCTCTGCAGCGCCACCTATTGGAAGGCAGCATTGCTGCAAGTCAATGTTAGACTCTTTATACAAGCCTTGTTACAATGACTGAGAATTGAAAGCCAAGCCAGAATCCATACACAGACAGCTGTTTCGGGGTGTTTGCCCCTCATCAGTGTGCAGTAGGTTTCTGGCTTGGCCTGTGACATGGGGCAGGAACTCTATCTTTTCTGCTTAGGGAGAGCACCTAGAAGGTGAGTGAAGAGACTTATAAGGCCATCCATGCTCCTCTGGGTAATGTGCAAATAAGGTAGATGGAACAATACCTCTGCAGCGTCACCTAATGTGTCAGCATTACTTGACACATGTATAACTATAAGGCAGTTGAATAGAATTTTAATAAAATAGCAAAATTGTCTTTAACCCCTTAACGCCACAGGGCATAAGTGTACGTCCTGGCTGCAGGCTACTTAACGCAACAGGATGCTCATTTACGTCCTGTGGATAGCGCGAGATTAGAAGAGCTCCCATGCTATTCGGCAGGGGGAGCAGTCTGTCACTGATAGTTGTCCTCCGCCTGCAACAGCTGGGGTGCATCGGGACAGCGACCCCCGCTGTTAACCCCTTCCCTGACGCAAACTATGTCGATCGTGGCATGTAAAGAGTTCATAGAGGGAGCGTGCTCCCTCTGTGATGTCATCAGACTCGTAATGTAATCGTGGAGAGCCGACGGGTTGCCATGGCAACAGTACACCAGATACAGGCGTTCTGCTTTGCCATTGCCTTTGATTGCTATTACAAGTGAAAAGGCATTGCAGGACTTCTGTCCTGCAATGCTTTATCATAGCGATCATAAGTGTAATGATCCCTACAAGAACGTAAATAGTGTAAAAAAAAAGATAAAAATAGTGTAAAACAAAAAGTTTAAAAAATCCCCTTTTTTGTGCTTTTCCCCCTCTTAGTATAAAAAAAATGTAAAAATTAAAATCCCAAATATTTGGTATCATTGTATCTGTAATGCCTTGTACAACAAATGGAACATACTTTTTATCCTGCACGGCAAAAAGCGTGAAAAAAACTAAGGCAAGATGCTTGTTTTTTTCATTTTGCCTTCCAAAAAAAGCAATAAAAGTGATCAAAATAGCCATATGTACCCCAAAATGGTACCTATAAAAACTATAGCTCGTCACACAAAAAATAAGCCCTCGCAGAGCACCATTCATGGAAAAATAAAAAAGTTATAGGACTTTAAATGCAGCTATTTAGAAAAAACACTTTAAAAAAAGGGCTTTTACTGCGGAAAAGTGGAAAAACCTAAAACAAAATCTAATAATTTTGGTCTCGTTGCAATCGTATATAGCACTCTAATGATGCTATCTTATTACTAAGGGAATTTATGGTTTACTTAAACCAAAGGAGCGCTACGTTCTCTTTCTCCTGTTCGGAGCCTTCTCTCCTCTCATATTGGGGAACAGAATTCATCCTGATGCAGTTTTTGGATATGTATCAGTTCTCTCTGCCTTTGGATTTATTTGATCAAGGCGAGGAAGCTCCGATGATATTTTTTCATCCTCCATCTCTGGACTATTCAGTATATTAGATCTAGAATTATGGTGGGGTTTTGGATGTATCATACAGGTATATTTTTTTCCCTTTTTCATCTGCCCATTTGCAACATTTATAGTTTAATAAAAGTTTTAATAGGTACCTCCCCCGTGACTCTTACCAGTTGGCAGGGACTTCCTACACACAGTGAGTCTCCAATCAGTGCTGCCAGTTTTAGACTGCGCAGTGTACGTAGCTTTGACAAAGAAAATAGTAACTCCTTGTTTTTTTATCTATAGCTTTTTTTCTTTGTCACCCAACCAGGCTCTCCTATAGAAGACTTTGTCATGGCCGTGCAAGCACAGAATATTGTGGTTGATGTTGTTGATGGAGAGTACGATGAAAACACGGAAAAATACAAGGGAGCCATTGTGGTCTCTCTTGGAGAAAAGGTCAGTCACCATTCTAAAGTTTCCCATGGGTGATTTATCATCAGAATGTCCACTAAAGGTGGAGTCCAAAAAGGTTAGGTGTCTGATACGTATTACGTTCTGCCCTACATTGAGCTGTGAGAGGCTGATGACGGGTCTAGACTGAGGGGCATCTTTCTGCCTGATAGAACGTGGTTCTGTAGATGCATGTGACGATGGAGCTTATAGAAGCCTCTGCTGGGTGTGTGAAATTAGTGGGAAAGGGAAAAAAACAAACCTCTAATGTTATGTTTCTATATTGTTGCAGCTGTTCATAACATTTGACACTCCAAGTCTTTTAAATGTGTAGATTACCGGTAAGGGAAGTAAGGGCCCTTTATTGTAACAGTAAATTTCCAGCTGCCTGCAGCCCACCAATAGGGGAGTTTACTGCAATCAAATTACCTGAGTTGCGCCTTCCAGGAAGAGCTGAATGGTTTTATGAGGACAGAACCCTCTTGGCTAGGCAGAATTATCTTCTACACGATGATGATACTGCCCAGGATTCTCTACATCTTGCGTACAATGATAGTTACCATTCCCTTGAAGTCAATAAAATCTACATCAGAAACAGCTTCTAAAATTTATCTGAAGTGATAAACAACCCAGAGTGGCAGCTTCAATATTATACATCCCAAGCAAGAGAGGAGGTATGGGAGTGCCAAAGATTTCAGCTTATTATAACGCCATTTTAATTAAGCAAATCATATACTGGAGTTCACACCCGAAAGATATCAGCTGGCCAAGCTTACAACAACTTGCAGGAGGTGTACCCTTACAAGCAGTACTTTTGACGTGCGCTCGGGCCCCCACGCTCTCCGCCAGAGAGCCCCACAATAAAAGCTTAAATTAAAGCGTGGCTCCAGATCCTAAAACAAACTAAAGAATCCCTCCCAACAAAAGAGGTCCCTCTACCAATTGAAAGTCTGAAGGTTATTGTTGGAGACTTACAAATTGGAGCATTAAAAAAGAGAGGAATTGGATACATCAAGGATATATTATCTGTAAATAAAGTTAAAACCCTTGAAGATCTGAGAAACGAATATGATATTCCAGGATCAGATATATTCAAAGATCTGAGGATAAAAAGCTCCATTGATAGCCACTCCTCTTTTGCCGCTTCAATGCCAACCGCTTTGTACACTTACGTACTTAATCTCCTATCTACAAAAACACCCCTTAAACTTACCTACGATCTATGTATTGGAGGAGCGAGGAGAAAGAAAGGAAATCCAAAACGCCCATATATTAAATTGGGAAAAAGACCTTAAGTGGAAATTCACCCCGATCCAGTGGACAAAATCCTTCCTAGAAGCTGAAAGAGGCTCGTCCTGTACCAACCTATTGGAAGTCTACTTTGGTTCAAAAAGTTTTATTCGCATTATTATAAAACATCAGAATTGGGCAGCGTATAGACATATATTAATACCACTAACAGTCCACGCATGCTGCAGGAAACATTAATGGAAAAAAAAAACTCTTCTGCCAACAGCCATATATGATTAATTAGTGAAACAGGGGTAAAGAAGACAAACACAAAAACAAAAGAAATTTCATAAGACAAGAAAATGGAAGGAAGGGAAGGGGATACTGGGCACTGATCGTGACTCCTGATCAGGCAGAGCCGCGACAACTCCCAAAGGGGTTCTCATCTCAGGACCCATCCAGAAACAATCCAAGTCCTGAACCTGTCTGAAGAACGGAAGGAAATCTAAACTTCCCAGGTTCTGCGAAACTCCTCCTGAGCATTACTTTCATCAGCCCTCATTTCTTCATATCGCATAAGAACATTTAGCTCCTCCACCCACATCACCCTTGATGGCGGGGTTGACGACCACTACAACCTGGGAATGAATCTCAGCAGGCCCCCCCCCCCCCCGACCTTTCTAACAGAGCACGGGGAAGATTGAAAGTAGGGCCATCTCCTCACCAAATTAGAGACATATTGCCTCTATCATTATTACATCTCCAGCAGGTGGGCTGCGCTTGGGGATACATTTTATGTAGAAGGTCTAGGGTCCTGTACTAACAGGATAGGATTTTAAAGTTCAAATATTGCAGCCAAAAAGGAGGAGGTGAACTGGACAGCGCCTCTTGTAGATGCTTAGTGGAAGGTATAACCTGGGATCATTTACAATCAAGAGCGCGTAGGGAAGTACAGACTGATAGTGGTAGTCACAGGTTGAGAGAAAACCCTGTCCCAAAGGAGGGACATCAAACGGGAGCATGCATGGAGAAGGATCTGGGGAGTAACCCCCCCAGAGGCAGTGACAAATGAAAGAGAAAAAAGTAACTCCTGCGCTCAGGGTGACCCATGTGGTACTGACTGTGACTGCCTCTACTAGTCCATACACCCACACGTGTTCCTCTTAGGCAGTCACAGTCAGTACCGCACGGATCACCCTGAGCGCAGGAGTTACTTTTTTCCCTTTCATTTGTCAAGTTCAAATCTTGCAATTTGCAAGTGGATGAGAGTTCATGGCACAGAACCCAGGCCCTCTCCCAATCCTCCCATAGAATACTTCTGCCCAATTCTGTCTCCCATGCCTCCACATAGTCTGGAGATTTCTCCTCTTCCTCCCGCGATAGCAGCAGCTTACATAATCTGGATATCCTGTGTCTCTGAGATGCCCGGGACACACAAATCTGTTCAAACGGTGTGCGGGATCCAGAAAGGCTCTCCCAGGTTGTCAGGGATCCCATAAAGCTCCCCCACGTGCCGGGGGGACCTCTCCTTCCCCAGTGATCCCCACCCGAAGCTTTAAGCCTGACTGCAACATTACATTACGTAAACGAGGGATTGGAGAGGCAGGAAGCCCCAGAATGGCGGGACCCCGCATGGACTCCTCGAATTGTGAGTTGGAGACTAGGTGGGTAAGAGGCCCAGGAATTGAGACAAGGCCATTAGAGGGCGCAAATCTCATCCAGGTTTTCACTAATTGGCCAAGGAAGGGCGAAATGTTAGGCACAGAACCTGCATACCTAGGAGGGATCCAGAAGGTGCCTCGCAGAGACCCGGAACTAATGCATGCTCTGCCTCCACCCATAGTTTGGAGTACTTGTTCCTGAGCAGATCCAGTATACAAATGGCGATGCTAGCCTTGTAATAGAGGGAAAAGTCGGGTAGGCCCAGGTTTCCCCTCTCTTTGGCCCTCGTGAGGAGGGAAACGTGCATTCAAGGCTTCCTCCCTCTTCACACAGATACAGTGAGTAGGGTACGCAACTTCTTTAAGTAGGAGGCCGGGAGCCTCACTGGGACTGTTTGGCAGAGATGGAGAAACCTGGTCAGGGAGTCCATTTTAAGAGCATTGACTCTTCCATTTCATGAGAGGAACTGTGATTTCCAATTGAGATCCTTTTCTATGTCTGAGACAAATGGAGAAAAATTTAATTTAAATGCATGGGAAACATCTGCTGGTAGTTGTATCCCTAGATATTTTATGGCAGAATATCTGCAATAAAAGGGAAACTGGTTCTCTAGAAGTAACACCTTGGTTTGCGGCAATGACACATTTAGGATCTACGACTTTTGAGCATTAACTTTATAATTACTCACTCTGCTGAACCTACTGAATTTTTGTAGAATCACCAGTAGACCTATATGCGGATAAGATAAATAAAGCAGGAGGTTGTCCGTAAAGAGTGCCATCTTATGCTCCGTGTCTTCTATACGGAAGCCTGAGAGAGACTTGTTCTGCCGAATAGCATTGGCCAGAGCCTCCATGGTCAAGACATAGAGGAATGGGGACAGAAGATAGCTCTGCCTGGTCCCATTCCAATTCTGGAAGGAGTCCATCAGGGCACCATTGACCCTAATCCTGGCCGACGGATTATGATAAAGAGCCAAGATCCAATCATGCATATGCGGTCTAACACCAATTTTGCCCAAGGTAGCAGAGAGGAAGCTCCAACTGACCCTATCAAACGCCTTCTCTGTGTCAACCGCCAGGAGACACCGAGGGCTATTCGACTGTCTGGCCCGAACAATCAAGGACAGTGATTTGATGGTGTTGTCTCTTGCCTCTCTGCCTGGGACAAAGCCCACCTGCTCCCTATGGATCAAACGTGGGATAATGTCTTGAAGTCGCTCAGCTATTAATTACGCAAAACATTTAGTGTCTATGTTAAGGAGAGAAGTTGGCCTATAGTTGCCGCACACCAAGGCATCTTTGCCCGGTTTGGGGATGACCGTAATATGCGCCAGTAAAGCTTGAGCTGGGAATGGACATCCGTGGCCGACCGCATTGAAGGATCCCAACATCAGAGGTGTAATCTCCTCTCTAAACAGTTTATAGAACCTGGCCGTTAAACCATCAGGTCCCCGGGCTCTTGCCTAAGTTTAAATTTTTAATAAGATCTGATAATTCGGAGGAGGAGACGTCTAGCTTCAACTCCTCTGTCATTTTCTTGGGGGCATTGCTAGAGAGATATTCCTCTGTTTTGTCCACCACACTCCGGAGTCCAGTCTAGACATCTCCCTCTATATTGTAGAGTTTGGTATAATAACCTTTGAACTCGTCTAGAATATCCATAGTAGAGTGAACGAAATCCCCCTGACCAGTTTGAATTCTAAAAATATGTATTTGAAGGGACATAGGATGGAGAGCTCTAGCTAGTCATTTACCATTTTGTCTCCATACTCAAAGGATCCTCTGCATAGTTTGTCTCTAAAGACAAGGGAGCGTTGATCCAGGATTCCCAGGATTTGCTGTTTCAGTGACGAGATCTCTGCCTTAAGTACATCTTGTTGCAAACTCTTATTGGCGGCCTCCTTGGCCTGCCTGCAGGCTCAGCAAAAGATTACGCAAGTTATCGGACTTCTCCTTTTTGAGCCTTGATCCGTGTGAAATCAGGACCCCTCTGATGATGCATATCAGAGCTTCCCACTGTGTGCGTTCCCCTGTGGTATCGGTTTGGTGGCATTCCACAAAGTCAGCAATCGCTTTTTTCATATCATTCACACATAATGAGTCCTTGAGTAAATTATCATTAAGCCTACAAGAAAAGTTCTTGGGATAGTTGCCTGAGCTAGTGAGTTCGCTGAAGACTGGTGCATGGTTGGACCAAATAAAGTCCCCATAAGAACATCTTGGTGAGCAATCCAGCAGACTGTGAGAGACCAGAAGCAGGTCAATTCTACTATAAGAGTTGTGAGCTGAGGAGTGAAACGTTTAATCCCTGAATCCTGGGTGTAGGATCCTCCACAAATTGTCCAAATACAGGGCATCTAAGACTTTTTTGAGGGACCGCAGAGCTGCATGAGATACAGAGGACTTACCTGATGTCATGTCCCATTCTGGATTCAGCACCAGATTGCGGTTTTCACCCAGGGCAATCTTTGACCCTCCTGTAAACTCTGCCAGTGCTTGTAAAACTCTGGTCGCACAAGGGATCTGCTCACATTGGCAAAGGTTAGGATAGTTCCTGTAGTAGCAATTTTCTAGACAAACAAAGCGCCCCTCTGGATCCAGATTTGAAGTTAGAACCTGGTGCTGGAGCTCCTTGTGGATCGCTATGGATACTCCCCTGCCTTTTTAGAGGGGTGGGGGCCATGCTACCAAGCCGGATAGTATTTGGAGCAACAGGAAGGGACACTGTCTGCTTTGAAATGAGTTTCCTGAAACATGGCCACCATCACCCTCCTCTTGTGAAAGTGGTAGAGAACCTGACTCCTCTTTTGGGGAACATTAAGGCCCTTGGCATTAAAAGTACAAAATGTTATATCGGCCATGTTATCCACGGGTGAGAGAATTCCAAAGATAGGCGTCCCGCCAGAACCCAGTAGAGGGGGAGGAAGGGAGGGAGAGGGAAGAGGAAAGAGACAAGAGGTGGGGTAGAGACACAGACAAATAGCTTTCGTTAGTTTCTTAGGTTATCATCATGGGATAGACAACGAAAGCCACATGTGCTGTCAGCCCTAACAGACAGGTGGGAAGCCTCAAACTTTCACTCCTGCCACCCACGCCATGAATCTAATTTATGTACATAAACAATGAAAACCTCAAGCAAGTCCGGGACCCCTCTAGGACATACTCGAACTTAGCCGACAAGGCCTAAATAAGATGACCACAAAGTTCTTTCAGGTGCATTCTTTGGAGGAAAACATAGGAGCCTCCTGACTCTCCTGACGTGGCGCATGGCACTGTGATTCATGCCTCACGGTCTGCCACACACTTTTCGGTGGGGGAATCGGGAGAAAACAGGTGGCCGGCGAGTCCGGGAGAGAAATCGAGGGAAGCTCGAAGGTGCCCAAGAATTTAGGGAGGTTCCCCAAACCTCTGAACGTAGCTGACTTGCCCTCTTTACTAGCATGTGGCTGGAATGGGAAGCCCCAGTGGTAGACGATCCCTCTTTCGTGTAGAGCTGAGAGTAGAGGCTTCAATGCTTTACGTAGTTGAAGAGTGCGACGGGAGAGGCCTGACAAAATCATTATCGGAGATCCACGAAAAGACAACTCTCCAGACCCTCTGACCCGTTGGAGGATGAGTTCCTTAACTTTGTAAAAATGGATTCTGCAAACAATGTCTCTAGGTCTGTTGGGATTTGCGGATTTTGGACCCAGAGAGTAGAGGATTCTGTCAAACTCAAGGATGCCGGTTTCTATAGCAGGCTGTTGAAAAAATCACGAGCCCACACCTCCAGCTGGGAGGGACCGATGTCTTTGGGAAACGCCCCTGATCCTTAGATTGTTTCTGCGATGGTGGTTCTCCAGGTCAATGGTGTTAATGATCTGGTCCTGGTTCTCTTCTATCACCTCCACTCTCTGACCCACTTGGCAGATATTGTATTGTAAGGTGGCAAAGTCGCTTTATTGGAGGCCTTGTCATATGTTTCTCACATCAGCCTATGCAAACACTTTGTGTGTGTGTGTGGCTTCCTTCTTAGTAAATAGCGGCAGCTATATGGTTAACTTGTTCAATATTATACACTGGTATGTGTAGCAAGATGCTGGCACATACTCCCACACATCTTTCCCAGGCTTAGGAATGTCCTGAGATAGCGGTTTACTAGAACAATGAACACAGAATGTCTGTTATAGTTTTGTTTCCTAGAAATCACATTTTTAGTAGTAAACTATTAACGCACACCTTAAGGCGTTAACTTGTTCAGTCCTTACAAACTAAGAATTATGAGTTCTTATTACTTTGGGGGCATGTTTTACTGTTACTGCGTCATTTGGCGTAAATTTGTACTGTGATGATTATCAATAAACTAGATGTGTATTGTTGATTGACCAAGCATTGTGTCAGCTTCAGTGTGACCCTGCATGCATGCACTTCTCATTGTAATTAATTTAGAGCAGACAGTGAAGTTAGAAGGCATATGATTTATTTCCTATAACAATATACTTTGCATTACTTTTTTTTCATTGTAGGGCTATAGCTTTCAAATAGTTGGAAACCCCAAAGCAACTAACATATTACCCGTACTTGTGAACATCATCAGCAATGCTTACCTCAAGATGTCCAAGTCTGCAAACCTCATCCATGTGTGGAACAATCCCATACTTATTGTATGTAACTACCATAAAGTGTTATTTCAGTGTAAAGAAATGGAAGTCTGCGCTTGATTTATCTGTTCCAGGGAAGGCCTTTTTTCACACGAATGTTTTAACGCAGCTTTGAAATCTAATCTATATCTCTCTCTCTCCTATCTATCTATCTATCTGTCTGTCTGTCTGTCTGTCTGTCTGTCTGTCTATCTCTTTCTCATATCTATCTGTCTGGCTGGCTGTCTCTCTCTCTCTCTCACATTTATATACAGCTGGTATAAGTTATACATCTCCCTGTATATACTGTATATAATTGCACACTTTACACACAATTAAAAAATGCACCAAAAACACATGCGGCTTTTAATAGTATATGCAGTTTCTTATAAGCGCATGTGGTCTTTGAATACAGCATGCAGTTTTTTAATGTGTTTTTTTTCTGTATTGTAGTTCAAAAGTACAACAAAAAACATAAACACAGGCCACTCTCATACCTGCATTCAGAAAATCCAGCTCAAAATCGTGGCATTTTTACAGCAATTTTGAGCTGTGGTTTTAAACACATGGTACAGTGCTTTTTAATGTATCCCATCATTGTGATAGCTGTGGACGTGGGTTACAAAATGCGAAAATATAAAAATAGAACAGACAGCTCTCGAAAATCGCGGCATTAGAAACGGCGTGTTCGAGCTCAGGGCCGAGTAACCCCATTAAAATCAATGGGAGCGTTGTACTGCGGTGAGCACAATGTTCAAGATGCTGCGCTAATAGCGGTAAAAAGCGGTGTGTGTGAGATTGGCCTAAGGGGCTACAAACAAATTTTTATGTAGTGCTGGAAATGAGTCATGTTTGGAAAGATTTTGCCAATGGATTAGATGATGTATAGAAATTCATTTTGAAACTGTATGCAGCACAATTTAGTTATGGGTACAGGGAATGGGGGGGGGGGGGGGCAGAACCTTTGCATCCTGGCCCCTGAGCCTTTTGATACGCCCTGGCATGCACCATTGCTTCCGCAAAGAAACAGTCAGCCACGGATGGTCCTGTACATTGAAATGGCTAATTAGCGCTCCATATGTTCTATTTTCCTGTGTAAGGCTTTATTCATACGAGCGTTTTTACAGGGCTATTTAGCTGCGTTTTTACGCCGGCCAAAAATTGCGACCATCTGAAGTATTCCAATGTATTTGTTCAGATGACCGAGTTTTAGCCGCCTTAAAACGTTGCGCCGGAAAAAAACAGCATTTAGCAACCAAATTTATACGCTGCCTGAAAACATAGGTCTTACTCCATCTTTTGATCGATATACACTGCCGGCTCCCATAAACTCCTATGGGAGCTGGAAAAAAGGGAGGGGGAAAGAGTTTAGCAGCGTCCAATGCAGGGAAAAGCTTACAGGTGCCTCTATTCAGGCATTTGAAGTCATTCAGAGGATTTATTCCAAGCAAAGCATTTCCAGGCTGTGGCATATTTTTTGCTAATACGTCGCACACGGCCGTGTGAATGGACGAGAGAACGCAAATTAAGCCTGAGTCTTTTCTTCATTCACATGATTTTACGGCTTGTGTCGGTGACCGTAAAAATGTATACGCTCATGTGAAGGAGCCCTTAATGTGCAGGAAAATAGAACATGCTGCGTATTTTTTTGCAAGATGGAATTGCAAACTCATTTGTGCAGGGAAATAAAACATATGAAGCTAATTGGGATAATTAGTCGTTTTAATGTACAGATCGAGGATGTGGGTTTCTTTGCAAAATGTACCGTAAAAAACGCAGTTACGCGAGCAAACATCCAATGAGCAAAAACGCAGCTCAAATCTGCATACGCTCGTGTGAATCCGAGCTTTTATAGTGGCTTGAGTAATTACTCAAATGAGCTATTACAGGCAACTGTTGTCCCATGTAAACAAGAGAATCGCTCATTTGAGTAATTCAGAGTTGCTTGGTCTTTAGCTCACCTAAAAACCAAGCGACTATCGGACTGTGTAAACAGGCAGTTGTCTGTCTATGAATTACTGCCTATTCATGCTGAATGGAGACGGGTGCCGCAAAAAAAAATCTCCGCCCCCATTCAGTGAGCGATGGAAAGACCTGGAAAAAAACAGATAAGTTAGGGGGGAAAAAAACTTCCAAGGCATTTTTTTTTTCTGGAAAAAAATTGAAAAAAAAAGTTGTGTAGAATATGGAATATTCTTTTCCAATGATAAATAATATGTCTAAGACATGGTATGCAAACTATAGCACATAAAAATTGTCTTTGGAAAAAAACAAACTATTTTTTTTCCCAATTGTCACTTTTTTTCCAAGCCTTCCTATCTGTAGTTGAGACAGCTTTTGGCACTAAAGCATCCAACAGCCATCCCATGTAAGGCGATAGTCATAATCTGCAGAAAGTAGTTGGAAAAGCAGACACTAAACTGTACAGTTGGCAGCTGTCATAGAGAGGGAGAGTTGGAGTATAGATAAGGGGCTGTGGATGGAGGCAAACACCTTGAAACGTCAGAGTTGACATTCTGCAGCAGTCACAGTGTGCATTTGTATGGTGGGGTCCAGTGACATGATAACATACCGTAGTTCGAAAAAAAACATCTGTCCATCCAGTTCAGCCTAATACCCCCCAATGTTGATCCAGAGGAAGGCAAAAAAAAACAATGGGGTAGAAGCCAAATTTCCCCATTGAAGGAAAAAATTTCCATCCGGACTCCAATCTGGCAATCGGAATAATCCCCATATCACGGACCCTTCTGAAGTTAATAATGATTATATTTAATATTGTAATGGTCAAGAAAGGCATCCAGGCCCCTCTTGTACTTTTTCCATTGAATTTGCCATCACCACATCCTAAAGCAGAGAGTTCCATAGTCTCACTGCTCTTACAGTAAAGAACCCCCTTCTATGTCAGTGTAGAAACTTTCTTTCCTCTAGACGCAGAGTATGACATATGGAGTGGCAGTCTTCTATCACTTCACTTGCCCTAACTAATGGAGCTGTTCAGGACTCCGCATGTAGAATGATTGCAATACTGCAGGATTTCCAAGACAAAGTGCTAATGACCACTTGTCCGTTAATCCGTTTGTGACGTGTTACATGTAGAGCCTGACAGCACCTGTGATGTCAGTTACCGACTCTTAGCTCCGCCCACTGATCACATGACTGTGACGTCGTCACAGGTTTTTTGTCGTCCTTCTGCACTGAATGAGGAATTGTGGGCAGACTACATTCCACACAAACCCCTGCGGCCTATGGATACAGCAGTACTCAGTCTGGAAGTTTGTATCTGGTTGTCAGACAGCTGGGCACCTGTGTGGAGACTTCAATAACTGACACCTCACAAATTTACACATGTAGCTTGTGTGCTGACAGGACCTGTGATGATCTCACTGCCATGTGATTAGTCAGTTGGTCTCTGAGCTGAATGAGGTATTATGAGCAGGCTACACCCCCCCCCCAAAAAAAACCCGTGGCCTCAGTTGCTATGGATACAACAGTACTAAGTCTGGCAGTTTGTAGCTGGACACCTGTGTGGACTCCAATAAATGACACCTCAGAAATGTCCACATATATAGCTGGCAGTGCATACTGACCAACAACATTAAAGCATAGTCCTTCACTGCTATCTTCACATCTCCTGAATGTAATGATGTAATCTCAAGTGCTAATGCTGGCTACACCAGTCCAACCTTTAATCTAATCGTTAACTGTTGTCCAGTGTTGTAACTAACCGTCGCTGTCATGCAAACGTCACCACAGAGGGTTCATCGCTGCCGTGAAGCTAATGCAGCTTACATGACACAGCGGCAAGCCACGATTTCACCTTAGCCACCAGCTGAAGTTCGTAAAACATATGCAGCTCATATGCAGAAGCTACGAGTGAACATGTCTCCTCAGCGAGCTGCTGAAGTTCGTAAATCACATACAGCTCATATGCGAAAGCAATGTAGCAGAGCTGCGTGTGTGTGCCATGCATGCAGCAGAACTGTGTGGTACACTGGTACTATAAGTTCCTAATAATTACTAGTTATCTCCTATTCAGCCAGACGCAACTGTTACATTAATATAATATAGTCTGAACTTCTCTCCTTATATTTCTCAAAACTAATGTACTTCTCAATGTGCAGCATGGGCACCTACCATTTATTGAAAGCGCCTGATTGGCTAAAGGGATCTTCCAGGACTGAACGATTGATGACCTGTCTTGAGGTTGCATCATCAATGGGAGCCCTGCTGATCAGCTGTGTCACAAAGCTCCGTACACACTGGAGTGGCCCATATTGGTAGTGCAGGCACAGTTCCTATCCATTTGAATACGAACCTTGCAGCAGTACCATATCAGACATCGCAAAGTGTGTGCAGAGCTCTGTGCTTCCAGCTATGGGCACTGCTCGTTAAGTAAACCTATTCACTGTTTAGTGTCTGACAATGATAAATTATGTTTTAATTTTTCACTTTTTTTGTAGGAGAATATAGAAGATTTCTTTGCGGTCAGGAATGTTATGATTATAATTTACACCCTGTTCTGTGCCAGTCTCTCCCCTCACTTTGCAATGAGCAGCATCAGTGACAACAGAGTGAGTAACGTTCTCGATGCTGGGCACAATAGTGGCACAGCCAACATATTTTACTGCTAAGTTCACTTTCAGCCCTCCAACAACTCATTGATCTAACCAAGTGATCCTGAATTTCTTAGATCAAAGCTCGGTGCCAGCTGCGATTATCAGGCCTCTTCTCTTCGGCATATTGGCTCGGACAAGCTTTAGTGGATATCACGTTCCACTGCCTTCTTCTGTACCTGTTGACGGCAATTCTTTTTGTTTTCGGCTTGTTCCCTGTCTTCTCGTTCGGAGTCGCTATGCTTCTGGTGAGTATTTGGGAAGAGATTTGTCACATAGCATTTCGATTTTACATTTGATGTAATCTGTTAATGTGGCATCCAACAACATATTCCTAGAACCCTATTAGCATATGATTCATGGTGTTTCAGCATTTGCATTGCGCAAATATCACTGCATAGAAACACATTGGCCCTGATGCATCATGAGAGGAGTTCTCTCACTTCTAGCTGTTTTAAGACAGCTCTGTACAATGCACAGTGGCCCAGGTTGGTACTGCAAGCTTAATCCTATTAAAGTGAATAAGCCTCAGCCCGCAATACCAACCTGGGCCACTGTGCAATGTACGGCGGTGTCTGAAAATATCTAGAAGTTTGAAAATCCCTTTAACGGTTTACATAGTAGCACATACATATGGGGTGTATTTTTCTGCTTCATGTTGGGACAGGTGACATGGAGGGTTAAACAGCATTGAGGGAGATTAGCCCCTCCTCCACAATGTGCTTTTTTTTTTTCTTTTTTCTTTTGTCCTATCTGTGGGTGTCCGGGATAGGTGGCTCTTGTCTCCCTACATTTCTTCCCACACTCTCATGCCCTCTTCTGGTGGTAGTGCGTGACAGTTTTCTTGAGATGGTGCAGCAGGGGTATAACTACAATAGGTACAGAAGATGCAGTCATACCTGGGCCCTGGAGACCTAGGGGCCCATAAGATCTATTCCTTACGCTAGGATACCAGTACCATGAATGAAGCATTATAGTTGGGTTCCCTATTACAGATTTTTGCATTGGGGCTAGCAGCTTCAGGTTACACTTCTGTATGCAGTATATATTTGTAAGGCCTCTTTCACACGGGACTTTTATTGCAGCTATTTTGCAGCGGTAAAACACTATCCAAAAATCGTGACCATCTGCAGCATTGGATTCGAATGCATTTGTTCAAATGGGCGATTTCCCGGTGCGTAAAATCGTATGTCCAGAAAAGATGGCTCATAAGGTGCGCATTCTGGCCGGCCACTTTTACGCGCGGCTGGAAAAGATAGGATTTGTCCTATCTTTTGCTGGACTACGCCAGCTGCTCCCATAGACTCTTATGAGAGCTGTCAGAAAAAGGAAGGGGGAGGGAGTTTAGCAGTAGCACGTGTTGCTAAAGTCCCTCCCCCTCCCCTTGCCATAATTACCCATAGGCTGGAGAGGGAATTTAGCATGGCAAGCGCTGCTAAAGTCCCTCCCCCTTCCTTTTTCTGACAGCTCTCATAGGTTTTTATGGGAGCTTCTATTGCCGCTATCAGTTGAGGGGGAGAGACCTTAGCAGCATGAACCGGCAAGAAAATGGGAGACTTAGCTGCAACTCGGTTGCAGCTTTCTCCTGTTCTTGCTATTTTCGGCCGCGAAACAGTCAGCCGAAAATTGCAACACCCGTATGAAAGTGGCCAAATGGGAATAGAAAACGTTAACCTAGTGAAGTCCGCTAAATGCTACACTTGCTGAGGTTTAATAAGATAGATGATGCAGAATTATGAATGTTCATGGAGTAGCTGCCATATATATTAGAGATTATGTAGAGAGCTTGTTTGGGACGCCAGTGTATAGTGTGGAGAGTTCTAGAAATGCTAGTGTTTATTAGAAGAAATGCGGCATTGATCGCTGACTATTGCATTAATGCAAGGGGATGATTGTGCAGTTTGTAATGTACATGCTCATGCTTATTAAGGGAAATGTAATAACAACTGATGGTTATTGGACAACTGACAACAGTGATTGGTTAAGCCAGTGTTCTAGTCTCAGTTGTGGCCTCTGTGGACAATGCATCTGTGGTCTTGAACCCAGACTTAGTGGCCATTGGAAGGTGTACGTCACCCGGTTACTGTTCTAGGTGGGCATGTACGTCTCATGGAGGAATGGTAGGGCACATCTTGCCCTGCACGATAGAGCCACTTTAGGCATACATAAAGGCAGGGGGTGGCACTCAGTATGTGGTAGTTGCTGCTGCAGTGGTGAAATATGAGTCGGTGCCAGCTGAGCGGTTGGCTGTAGCCTGTACATGGGAGCTGCAAAAGAATCCCTGCCTGGTCAGTTGGAGCATCAAGCCTTAGGGAGCCTTCGCACTTGTGATCGCGATATCGCTGCATTTTAACATGAATGTCAATAGGGCTTTCTAATGTTAAATACGCATCGCACAAAAATCTCAAAGCACAACCTTGCGATCCTGGTGCGATGCATTTTCATCATTAGGAAGTCCCATTGACATTTACGTTTAAGAAAAACGCAGCGATATCGCGTTAAAAAACATGCAAGAAAAAGGCAAGAGCCCTAACATCATCAAGAATGTGAGTGCATACCATTGGAAGATGTATTGAGTGTCCACAGGGTTGTGCCAGGCCCGCCTAATGGCTAGAAGGACTGTGAGAAGCCATAGGCCCGTGAATATATATATAGAGACACATATATACACACACTGTGAACTTATACATAGAAACAGACAATGCTGATTAAAGAAGCTGCTGTATAGATAAAGAAACTGTACTTGATTGTGCAAGGACCAGGAAGCCAAGAACAGGTCTAGGCAGACCAGAACAAATTTGCACCTGCCCACCCTTGGCAGTTGGAAGTAGTCTATTTGAAGACGCTGGAATGGGTAGTCGGGACAAGGGGTGCACTGCCTTAAAACCTATACAGACCTACCCACGTTGTTCTGTGCACAATTCAGGTAGCCCTGTGTGTGTTTAGCTGCCGTAATGTTAAATCCTGGTGCAGACCAGTGACTAGCAAACACATCTGTCATAGCTGGTTTTGACAGGTGTGTATTTCCCAGAGCCATGATGGGAGAGGGGCCTGTGGAAGACAGAGCTTGTTGGATGCCATCCATTTATCTCCAGGTGTCTCTCTGCCCCTTTTGCTGGTTCCCATTGCTCCTTTCTCTCCCCTTGGTTGCCTGCTATTTTTAACTGAATCAATAGGTCATAATCCACCGGGGGTGACGTCTTTGGGGGAGAGGGGGTTCCTGTACCGCCCCAACCCCTGAAGAATCAAGTCTAGGCTTCTGTGTGGCTGTCTTCACAGCCTGATCAGCCGGGTGATTTACGGTTGCCTCTTTTGTGCCCTTTTGTTGCATTTTCAGGCCACTCTCTAGGGCAGCAAGAGGGCTTCCATCAGTGCTTGTACACCTTTACTGTTTTTAATTGCTTTTTCATTTGCTTTCAAGAATGACCTTGCTCTCCAGATGGGTTTGTAGTCATGAGCAATGTCATAGGCACAGCGTGAGTCTGTGTAGACGTTAGCCGTGTTCTCGTGAGCATGCTTGCATGCTTCTTCCAGAGCTCGCAATGTGGCTTCTCAGGCTGACATGCAAGATGGAAGAAGTTTGGCCTTCACCACATCATTTAAGGAGAGCACAACATAACCTGTATAGAGCCTGCCTTCTTGACCATACCTCGATCTATCCACAAAGAATGCAAAATCAGGGTTATCTAATGACTGATCAACATGACTGAATCCCCCGTCTCCTGGGCTTGTGCATAGTCATGTGTATCAAGCTGAAAGGAAAAACTATCAGGTAATTATAACCACATCCCTCCTTTTTATCAGACGCAGCAAGGTAGCAGAATTGAGGGTGTTGCAACGCTGACACATTGAGCAGGGCGCATTGTAGGTAAAAGTGACATTCTGTGGAGCAAAGTCTGAGTGAAAAACTTGTCTCAGAACTTTTGTCCAGCTGCACTTACTGTTTATAACACAAGAGGGCGCAACACAAGCAACAGGATGAAGATGTGTCGAGTAATATGCTACAGGGCATTGCCAACCAGTCTGAGCTGGAATGAGGGCAGTGCAATATGTCCATAGTCCAGTACTCCAGGGCTGAGGGAAACAATAAAAATAAACTTTTTTTTTTTCAAGGCCTGGGCAGGCAAGGCGGAAAAGGTTTTACTGGGGAAGCAATATTTATGACTGCTTATCCTGAACTCCTGAGTTCATGAATAAAATATCACAACTGAGGTGAAAACAGATTCCACAGCTAACACGAGTATCACTAATATTTTCCCATAATAGGAAGACTCAGGTCTCACATAAAGGTTATCAACAAATCGTTTCTCCTTTATGACACTGAGAACACAACAGTATATCACCATTTAGCAAGTATACACACGTCCAACCAATCACAGAACTGACATTTACACAAAGAACAGCAAGAATATACCTTAAAATTCCTATATCTTTCCTATTTTTAAGACCGTGTAATTCACTTGATTCATTACAAGTTTCTATTCCATTCACGCAGGCTGAGTACCATTGCAAGATGTACAAAGTCAGTTACACAGTTTCCCTCCTGCCCTCACTGGTTATCTAACTGTGAGGCGGAGAGGAAGGGGGGGCGCTATGCCCACAGAGCCTTGCAAGCACGCATTCTTTTATCACTTATCTATTCCTATACACTCTTGCTCTGTCTCAAGGCTATCAAATCATCATAGTAACATCGTATGTTAGGATGAATGTCCATCTAGTTCAGCCTGTTTCAACACCCTTGTTATTCCAGAGGAAGGCAAAAAAAAAACAAGAGGCAGAAGCCAATTAGTCCATTCAGGGGAAAAATTCCTTCCCGACTCCAGGGATTATTCTGACTGCCATTATGCCATCACGTAATAACCCTTTCTCTCTCTCAAAGTTTTTATTTATTTATTTTCTTCTGCTGTCTATCTTCTGATCCGTATCAATGCTACTGTCACCCATAGTGACCTGTCCCCTCAGTGCGGACGCTACCTGACACTTGTATGAAGAAGACAACACGTACAGCAAAGATCAATGTTAAGACATCAAAACATACAGGACAAATGGTGGTTATTTGTCACATATTTGTCCACAGATTCTGCATGAACTAGCTTCATGTCATAGGGGGACACAGACTGTATGAGTGAGGGTATAAAAGGATTCTCTTTCTCCGTCATTTTCCCCCTTCCAGAGTGGAGTGGAAAAGATCACAACTTGGTCTTGCTTTTGTTCAGCCATCCAATAACATCAAGAAAATGCAGTAGATCTTCTTCCCAGGGGAATTTATGTTCAGGCAGAAGCAAGCTCTCCTTTGCAGGAGGCTGGTGTCTTGACGTCTGACACCACCCGTATTCCAGTAGGAGACATTTTTTTTTCCTGTCATCAATCGATGGAAACATTTGGTTCAAGACCCATGGGCCACAAGAATCATGGAGCATGGTTACACAATTTCCACTTTGCCTGTCTTCTATTCCAGTCAAAAGAACCACTATACCGCAAGACTTGGAAAAGTTCTCATATCTGTGTTAGAATCATGAGATTGATTACATGGTAAACTTGGACTGCAAGGATATGTACCAAAAGCAATCAGGCAGGGTTTGTCATTAATAACTTTGTGTTCTTCCTTTTAAGAAGATCTACTTCATCCAGGATTTTTACCAACCGGGGTCTGACTATGGTAGCCAAACTTCACTTAGAGGAAATAACAATCATCCCAGGGACTGGCTTGTCAAATCCTTGGCTGGAGTGCTCATGTCATAGAGTTATCTGCTCAGGGCCACTGGACTCCAGTGGTGAGTGCTCTATTATCCCACACCAGAAAAATCATAGAAAGCGACCACTAATATAATGATACAAGAGGGCAGGCATATACGCTGCATATCCCTCGGCATGCAGACAGCCAAACTGCTAAATGGAGGAGCAAATTACACGTGTGGAGGACACTAATGAGAAGCCACTCACAAACCTACCTTATATTGAGGGGGATGGGTGCTTAGTAGATACAGGATGTCAGGCCACATGATTCGTGTAATGCACCATGCAGGCTTACAGCCAATTAATGACGCCATATTTGAATCCAGTGGGTTGCCCTGCACCCCAAAGGGGAACCCCTCTGGCATTCCCATTTTCCTCAAGAAGGTAAATTTGTTCAACCCTAGCTATGCATTCTTATACAGATGGAGGAAGAGTCATATTCCAAGTCTTTAAAAAAAAAAAAAAACTACACTCAACTGATAAAAGATGGCTTGCCTTATTCAGCCCTTTCTTAGCTTTCGTAGAAATCAATATAACTGAATAACAACCGAAAGGGCAAGTGCCATAGAGGTTATCACGCCCCTGTGCTGGAGTATGCTACAGTGCCGGAAAAAACAAATGGTCTTCAATTTCTAAATGTTACTTATCTTGTACTGATCCTGAGACACATCCTGTATTTAACTCTGCACTATTCTGCTAGTGGAGTTTGCTGTATACATGCACTCTTTGTAAAAAAAAAAAATCCAGCCCTTAGGCTACCTACACATGGGCGGGTGCAACCTCAGGCCGAAAAACTTGCCCCAATATCACACTCACTAGCGTGCGTTTTCACTCCGATGCGAGGCATATTTCTGGCAAAAGCGCCTCCCATCACTTCAGTAAAGTAATGATCCTCCATCACAGCTTTCAGCCACATTAGAGGATCGGCAAGTGTTTCACATTGATCTCAATGGTGAGCCTCGCCTCGCACTTGCGTGTATATCGCACACGGCGTGTTTTACTGTCCCAATGAAACAGTAGGTGATGCTCTCCGAGGAACACGAACCCCAGGTGGCAGTCCCCATCAATCAACTATTGATGACCCCTGGAGATAGGTCATCAATAGAGATGAGCGAGCGTACTCGGAAAAGCACTACTCGCTCGAGTAATATGCTTTATCCGAGTATCGCTGTGCTCGTCCCTGAAGATTCGGGTGCCGGCACGGAGCGGGGAGCTGCAGGGGAGAGCGGGGAGGAACGGAGGGGAGATCTTTCTCTCCCTCTCTCCCGCCCGCTCTCCCCTGCTCCCCGCTGCGACTCGCCTGTCAGCCGCAGCGGCACCCGAATCTTCAGACCCGAGCACAGCAATACTCGGATAAAGCAAATTACTCGAGCGAGTAGTGCTTTTCCGAGTACGCTCGCTCATCTCTAGTCATCAATAGTTTATAGGTGGAAAACCCCTTTAAAGAGCTTTCCTGAGTACCTCTAACATTGGCGGCAGTGGGGGAACACATTAGACCTTAGAAAAATGAAACCAAATACTCCCCTTCTGCTGAGTGCTGCTCCATCGCCACCACTCGCCACACTCCGGTGCTTTGGTTACAAGCGTTGAAGCAATCACGTGGATTGTTTACCGGTGTGACCACTGCAGCCAATATAAGTCCATAAATGGGCATCATCAGCGACGTCCCATAAACTTGCCTTGGAGTTTGTGACAGGTTGATGGGACGTCACCTTCAGATGCCATGGTGCCGAAGCAGCGGTCCTGCGCCACAGTGAGTATATTGACTTTATTTAGTTTAGGGTAAGGTCAAATCAATAACTCAGAAAAGCCCTTTTACTGAGCTCTTACAATATGGGACAAGGCTGTATTTTCTACATCACATTATTGTACAGTGCCGATGTAAAGACAACACAGAGAATGGAAACCACCAATGCAAGCTCTGTGAGGACACTGAAAAAACAGGGAATGCTGGGAAATTACATCTTGAAGCTACAGAATTGTGATTGAAGCTCCGGAGTATAATGCTGGTTCTTACAAGATAAGGCTTGTAATGTATTTACAAAGTCAGTCTATATTACATCTATGTGTAAACTGTATAATGGACCATACACTGTAAATAGAGAGGAAAAACTGTGTAATCGTGTTACCTCTCCCGCTGTCTTCCAGGTCATCACCATCGCGGGCTACGGTGCAGCAATGGTCCTCTATGTCTATTTATTTGCATTTCTTTTTGGGAAGAATAAAACCCATTATGACAGCTGGTCCTTATTCTTTGTACTTGTGAGTAATCATCATTCATATGTGAAAATATCTATGGAAATTGTGAGATCAACTCATTAAATATAGGAGGACTCGTTTTTTTTTCAGTGCAGTGGTAGAGGGTTCATGAGGGGGTACCATTAGCAGAATACAAGCCATATAGCTGGAAGCCCCTGCATCCCCTTACCATGTGTAAAGTCTTGGGATATGCTCTTGAACCCCTGCACTGTCCATTTATTATGTCAAATCTCTTGTGACAGACCATTCACCCCCAACATGACAGCCTGGATTGTGGATGGCAAACTGAACACCATATTACTACTCGACTTGTATAAGTACCATTCATTGCAGTCTACACTGAACGATTACTGCATTAGGAACAGCTGGCGGGTGACATCTTATGTATGATCAGTAATGCGGTACCAAATGATGGCTGCTGCATTATGCTCTGCTCATCGGTAATGTGCTGACTCTTCTCTGCACAGAAGAAGGCAACATTTGGCAGTCATTGGCTAGCATGGTGACTTGAGTGACTTTGACTGCAGGCAGATTGGTGCCAGTATTGTTGGCCATTAAAAAACCATAGTATCAAGACTGTACCAAGACTGATTGAACCATAGACGTTGTATGATCTTCTATCAGGCGTATGACAGGCCACATGTGGATAATCCTGTTGGGTGACACGCCTGGCAGCAACGTGCCACAGTGGACCAACGAACCCAGCAGTACAACAGGGAAATTAGACAGATTACATCAACTGGGGTTCCGTAGCTGAAGACTGACAAGGGCGCCTCTGTTAACCCCACGTCATTGCCAACAGTGCCTCACATGGGCCCAGGACGGATGTCAATTGACCTTGGAAACATAGTAGAAAGTCGTTAGTCCCTTTTTTCTGCTGAAGCATATGGATGGCCAGATCCATATCTGGTGCAAACAACATGAAGCTGTATCCCATGAGTGTACCGCTTGGGTACAACAGGCCAATGATGGCGGTGTCTGGAGAGCATTTTCCTGGCATGACCTAGTACCGTTGGTCATCATACCACATTCCTTTAATGATGAACGCTGCAGTGACCTGTTAACTGACCACCTGCACCCATATCTTCACGAAGTCTTTCTCGACCACAGTGCTATCTTTCAACAGGACACCTCGCTTGGAGCACTAGGGAGAGGTTAGAGGAGCAGGACAATGAATTCTTCACACTGCCTTGGCCCCCAAACACATCGGACCATAACCCCATTAAACATGTTTGTGATATGCTGGAAATGGCTGTGAGATCTGCTCCCGCTTATCCACGATGAGTACCAACTGTCAGAGCTGCTGTAGCAGGCATGGGGCAAGTTCAGTCTGAAGGATATTCGCCACCTTATGGAATCTGTTCCCCAATGTCTGAAAACCGTAATTGCCCAAAAAGGGTGACCAAGCTGTTATTGAGTAGGTGTTGCTAATGCAGTGATTGTTCAGTGTATAGTCTAGAATGTAACCTCTTGGAGCACAACTTCATGTTGATCGCTGCAAACTGATTATCCACACCATACGAGAGGCTGCTGTGCCTGTAGGGCAATAATAGGGGATTCAGCTTCTCCGCAGCTTTATTCTTATAATGCCTCCCGCTTGTAAAGGCACCATTTCCAGCATAACAGTGTTGGACAATTGCACATAATGCAGTTCCATTAGAGCTGGAGCTTCCCTTTCTATAGAAGAGCTGCATTGTTCTTAGGGTGAGATCTATTCATTCAGTATACGTTCTTCTTTCAGACTTCTCTTTTTCCCTTCGCTATAATGGACTTGGCCGCCATATACTTTCCTGGTGAGGAGTTGCTGTACACCTTCCTCTTCCCAAGCAGTAGTCTTGGGTCAAACATGTTGAACACGGTAAGTGATGTTACAATGATTCCATTTATGATGTTGTTTTAGCCATTTCAAATTATATCTTTTCCGGGAAAGCCGGTGACCCTGATATACTGCGGCTTGACTGGGAAGATTTCCCATTCAGGTCTCCAGGAATGCAGGATGGACAACGGTCACTTAGTGTTCCCAGCTGCCATAATCTGGAGATTATGCATCTATATCTTTGCATACCCAGATATATCTGCTACTCAGGATTCTAGGAAAGTGGATTACAGGGTAAGTGGGACTTGTAATGCCGGCCACAGGGGTTGTCATAGCATGGATTTTTGGAAATACATATTTTTGAAAAAGAAATTGTATTTACGGCTCAATTGTACTCTGGCCTGCCAACATTTAATGATGCAACACGGTACATTTACCAACACCAAATTAACCAAAAAACAAATAAAGCCTTCATCCCAGCAGTCAGGATTGCCCACCATCACCAGTGCAGTGCCAGGTACTTGCGGCAATGCATGGCTGTGTGTGCCAGTCCTTGCACCCAGCCAGACAATCCTTTCATTTCCATCCTCACCCTGGACATGCAGATTGGCCATACCTATTAGCATAACCTGCATGTGTCTATAGGCGCCTTTTACTCAGAATGATTATCGTTCTAAAAATATTCCAAACAAGCAAAAGTGAACAATAATTGTTTACTCTAAGGCTGGGTTCACACAGGGCATATTTGTCGCGAAAATACCGCGGTTTTGCCGCAACCTTTCCGCATCTGTGGCAAATCCGCATGCAATGTCCAAATTTAGATGCGGTTTTCACAGCTTATTTTTCAGCGGTTCTACCGCCGGTAAATCCGCAGGACCTTTGCTGTGGAAAAAACCGCTGCGTTTTTTTTTTTGGAGAGGCGCGGTTTTAGTTGCTGATTTGCTTGCGTATTTTTAGGTGCAGATTCTAAAAAAAACTGTTTCCTGTGAGGTCATCGTTCCCTCCCATTTCTGCACAGGGTAGGAAGAGCCTTGTATTCGTGGCCATTTTGTCTTGTAGAGCTAACCAGACAACATGGAGCCTGCAAGACGACTCCGCCTGAGGCGTGCATACCGCAAAAAACTAATTGCCCTAGTGCTATTCATGCATGGAGAACAATCAGAAAAGGTGAGCAAGGGGTTTTATGGACATTGTGTGCTTAGTTTCCTTGTTGTTCGTTGATGCTTTGTGGACTAGAGTGCGATTGCGGCCATGTGCTTTAATTCATGTGCTTTAATTCCTGCTAATATTCTTTTACAGACTGATCGTGCTTCCCGGCGTCAGAGACGCTATTGGGTCCATCCCATTTTGACGGAGAGGGGGACGAAGGGCCATTTCGCCAGCCTGTACCAGGATTTGAAAAAGTAAGTGAAGTGTAGCATGGGAATCGGTTTGAGGTTGCGCAAAGAATTTTTATTTATTTTAGCCCGCTCTCCCTTTCTCTCTCTCTGCAGCCATCCGGAGAAGTTTGTAGTCTTCTGCCGGCTGCCTATGGAGGCCTTTGAGCGCCTTCTGGGGCTGGTGCGCCGGGATCTGACCTACCAGGATACGCAGATGAGGAAGGCGATCACTGCAGAAGAAAGGCTGCTCATCACCCTTCGGAAGTAACCTTTGTTATCCTTTCGCAGTTTTTATATCTGTAATGTAATTTGCAACTGTAGAGCATAAACTTTTTTTTTCCTCTGCGATTTTTTGCGCAATACCCCTTTTTATTTTTCATGCGATGCTGTGATTGCTCGGCAGTAGGACGTAATGCTATAGCATTACGTCAAACTGCTTTTGGACAGCCCGGCTATCGAGCACCCCTTTCATTAGCACCCCGGCCATCATGACACCTGCATGGCTACCCCGATCTCACCAGGCGGGTGGCTGGTTGGTTGCCCGTGCGTGACCCCTTGAACAGCATTCGGGGTATGTAAATGCCACTGTCAGAATTGCCAGTGGTATTTAAAGGGTTAATAGCCGCCATCGGCCTAGTGGCCGCGCGCGGCTCTTGACCGCGTGTCTTAGTTGTAATCACCTGACGCCCTTGCTGCGTGGAGGGAGACAGCGCCGCTATCTTCCGCGATACACGTTTTGCAACTGCTGGACATAGCTTTACTTTTGCCCCGTCACAAAGGGGTTCATCCAGCGGAAGACTCCATTGTTTAATTCGCAGGCCACGTTGCAGAAAATGTTAAGTTGTTCGTTTTCGTGTAGTGATCTGGTATCTTTTGGAGATGCCGGTTGAACTGTTCGTTGTCTTTGGCATTCTCTCTTCTACTACATAACACAGCCATCATCATCTTGCGGCTGGTTGACTTCTGAAACAAATTGGCAGAAGACAGATTGTTGAACTTACCATACCAGCAAACTTGGGCAACCTTTGTTGTGCACCGGCAGTCAACGGACCCTTGTTACGTTCCTGAGTGTGGCAGGAACATGTTTGCATTTTCCCATTCTCTCCCCCCTTATGTTGTGGATAGGGAGAATGGAATTCTGAACCATGTGTGGCGTGTAAAGTGAAAATTTAACCTCCCCCATGGCTACCTATGCAATGCACATCTTATTTCCTTCACACGAATTCTACTGCGTTCTCCTATAAATTTCGTGTTGAGAACAATATCTGAATACTGTACATATAGAAGTGTTGAGGCAATGCAAGTCTTCAGAGTGTACTAACTTTTCTTTTTCTTCTCTGCTTCTTTTCAGCTTCTTGGCCACAGAAGAGAGCTATGCATCCCTGCATCTCCAATTTCGTGTTGGTAAATCTACCATCACCGAAATTGTGAGGTGCACATGCAGCGCCATCTGGCAGAAGTTGCAGCCCATCGTGATGCCTTCACCTACCGAGGACACTTGGCAACGTGTTGCAGCAGGCTTTCAAGCTGTTGCCAAATTTCCTAACTGCATAGGCGCGGTTGACGGCAAACATGTGCGTGTGCTTCAGCCAGCCCACTCAGGCTCCAAATTCTACAATTACAAAAAGTTTTTTTCTATTGTCCTGATGGCGGTGGCTGATGCACATTGCAAATTTGTTTGCATCGACGTCGGCGCCTATGGCAGCACTGGAGATTCTCGGGTGCTGCGAACTTCACAGATTGGGATGCAAATTCTCCGAGATGGCGTCACGCTCCCAGTCCCACAACCTTTGCCGGGAACCACACATCCAGTCCCCTTTGTGATGGTATCGGATGAGGCTTTCCCGTTGATGCCAAACCTGTTGCGCCCATACCCACGAAGAGGACTGAATGCCCGGAAAAGGAATTTTAGGCTGAGCCGGGCACGTCGCGTGGTTGAGCGTGCCTTCGGGATTATGGTAAGTCAGTGGAGAGTTCTAGGGACTACCTTAATGGTAGACCCTACCACAGTTGATGACCTTGTCAAGGCATGTTGTGTTCTTCACAACTACCTCCGGGACTATCGCCCCGAGGTAGATGTCGAAGAACTCGATCCTGCCTTTGACACGGTCATCAACTGGGGGGGAGGTCGCACGCCTGCTACCGCAGTGCAGGTTCGAGAACTCTTCACTGACTATTTCCTTAGTCACGAAGGCACCGTGCCATGGCAGTTCTCCTGTGTCGGTGGTGTGCAGCCCTAACTGCAGTGTGACCCTCCCCCGGCGCCCAGCCCCAGAAGGACGCGGAAGACACTTGTTCAAAAAATTTCTTTCTTTATTCAAGACACAGCAAAGGCACTTCATTTTAAGAAATTGTTAAACTAAAAGTTGCACAATAAAATGTGAATAAATATCACGAAAAACATTGCTCTTTCTTTTTTGTCGCGGCACAAAATACGTCAACTTTATATTAAAAGTGGAGACAATTGTTAGACTATGTTGGTTTTTAATAAATAGCTTAATGAACATGGCAGGTGTATTGGTGTTGAAACGTATCCTTTTTGAAGCATATAAGCAGTTAACGATTACAACTACATGACTAGGAGAAGAAATTTTGCACAAGCAATGGAACCACATTCGCAAGCTCGCAACACCACAACCTAGCGTTACATTAGCCACGCACCAGGAGCACATGAAAGCAACGTATGTTACCCTTTGTTTTTCCACCTTTTTTTACACTAAAATCCTGACAGAATTTTACATCCCTGTCGGATAGCGGAAGTCTGTGTTTGGTGTTAGATTTCTCGCCACAATATGGAGGGCCTGTAGTAGCACACATTTGGCACGTGGTGACAGTAGTAGTTTCTGTGGTGTAACGTTTTTCTCCGTCACTACCAATTTGGCTTTCGTCACACTTGACGGATATACCGCAAGCAAAAATGCTGATGGGAACAGGCCCACAGACTGCCCCTGTTCTCATCAGCATTTTTTGTAGTTTGTTTCATGTTCGAACTCCGGTAACATACATTACACTAGAGCGAACATGAAGATACACACGAAAATAAATAAAGTAAAACAACAAAGAAGGACAATGACACCGAGAAGTGAGTTACCCCAACCTTGGAGGACAGCGAGGCAGCGGAAAAATCACACTGCACGCGCAAACACAATCCTTCACGTACAGTCGTACAGCCTGCGAAGAATTTCACGGTCATGCCACTGACGGGAAGGAATGTGTGTGCCTTGCCTATTTAGCAGCAGAGCAGATAGTAGCCGGCAGTGAGCGATGGAAGAAATTGCACCCCAATCTTTCCCATGACCATCCGTTAGGATTTCTGGGACACCAGGCAACTCCATGCAGTGTTACACAGGGCAGCATTACAACGGAACCAGCACTTTCCAATGGTAGCGTCTAAGACATTGCAGTTATCCCCATGCAACAGTTGTGATCACTGCAATGTCGTATAACTAATAAAAGAGCCTTCTCCTGTACTGGATTGAGATCCGATTGGTGGCGAGTACAATACTGAGGTTGTGTGTTGCGATGTCTGATGCAGAGGGCTGCTCATCAGTAAGAGAAACAACGATTATGAAGGGGACCCGCCAGAGACCGTGTCGCCGTAGCCAGTGTCTTGAGAGACATGATGCATGGGGTATACCGTTGTCCTAAAAACCCTGCCTGGTTGGTCAGGGAAAGATTGGGGTGGAGGCAACATGCGGTTCGATTGTGGTACTGCAAAGGCTGCATTTTTCATAGCCAAAGTAATGGCACAGCTATCGGCAATGGGCCTTTGAGAAGCAAAAATCTCTAACGCAGTGTAAAGAACGGGCGCAATAGCCCACTGACGCTCCGAGCTTAGTTCACGAATGCGTGACGCAATGGTGGCACCCATTGTGTCCCACTCATCCTCCGTGTCAGCCCACCGCAATAACGCCAGCGCCTCTTGGGCGGCATCTGTCTTATTATTCTTCCGACGCGGACGAGCAGCAACGCTGCGGCTCGTTTGCTCGGAACTCGCCTCCCTGCTACTGCCTGCTCTGCTGCCAGGGGCAGTACTACTGCTACGCGACTCGTTTTTTTCCCCCACTTCCGGTGTTACTGAAGTGGGGTACAAATCGGGCGTGCTCCGCTAGCTGTCTTCCAAGGTTGGGGTACCTTCTCTGGGCTCATCATCCCACGACTCCTGTTCCGGCCCTTCTGTGTCGGCTGAAGCGGTTTCGACCGTGGGAGGCACCGCAGTGATGTTCCCGCTGGATCTGTGGACGAAACAAGAGTACCGTTTAGAGACGTACAACCTCAAAATGCAAGGTCAGTGACGCCGAGCTGTAAGCTCGCCGAAAAATTTGCACTTACGGACGCAATGCTCGACTTGTTCTGAGGAACTGCAGTATGTCCTGGTGTGGACACTTTTTCTTTGACGGGGACATGTCGCTTTTTTCACAGTCCTTTTCGTGTTTCTTGTAGCGGTCCTGAACTGACCGCCAGCGATTCTTGACGTCTTTAACTGCAAAATAACAGATGCCAATTAAACATAGTTGTTAAAAGCAGTCTGCAAAACTATGTAATCCACCGAAGGCTGCAATAAACAGTGTGGTTAAATGCAGTACAGTTCTAAGTACATCCAAGAAAGAAACACCAAAGCGTTACAACCAATAGTGTAAACTTACGGATTTCACTTTGGACGGCAGCAGTAGCGGAGTCCCAATCGGGATACATCCCAGAGCAGACCGCAATCCAGGCGTCCGCCTTTAAGTCACGGTCACTGTAGCCCGGCTCGGCTGGGTCCCAAATCTCAGGCTTACTTTCAACCTGCAGGGAGGGAGGAAAGAAAAAAACAAATTGAATAGCATTCCGAGGGGGGTGGATATGGTTGTGTCAGCGGAGACTACACTCACCAAGGTTATCATCCTGACGACGTTGATCCCCATCCGTTGATACCAGGCCATTGTCCGGAAAGAGGGATGACTGTGCGAATGGAATGTGCTTGGCGACTGCAGAAAATGTAGGTCGTCCTGTGAGCAATCAGAAAATGTTTACATTTCATCTTATACACAACATGATGGGCCACTAGCGCGCAATTGCAAGTCGCCAAAAATAACGACAAGGCTCACATCTACACAAGTAACATGCCGAAGGGAGAGCAATTCTATAAAAGGAAAAGTCGTAAAAAAAGTTTGCAGCTTCCTATTTGTAACTCAGGGTAGGCAATGCAAAAAGGGACTAAACGCGTGGCCTCGCCCGTGCAAAGAAATGTCATGCAACAGGGTGGGGGCTATACAATGGTGGAAATGACCTACTTAACGCCGAGAGTGCCCCTTGGAAAGGTACGCCATGCAACAGTGGAGCAATGCAGGGGAGGAAAACAGCGACTACCGTGGGTTGCAATGCAAAAAAAAAAAGGACGCAAAAGAGCGTAAAGCTGCGAGGAGAGAGCAGAAGAAGGTGGGGTGGAGCTGGACGCGTGTTGCCTGCAACGCATATGGTGCAGTAGTGCATTACCTTTTTTAGCCGAGGTTGACAATTGTGCCGCTGGTGGTGAAAGTGGTGGTGGCGCTGGTGCGGGTGGTGGTCCCGTTGGGTGTTGTTCTCCCGGTGGTAGTGGTATAGCTGTTGATGGTTCTGGTGGTAGCCCTGCTGTCGGTGGTGGTAGTCAAGCTGGTGGTCCCGCTGTGGGTAGTGGTGCCACTGCTGACGCTGGCGGAGATGGTAGCGTGGGGGGGGCTTGGTGGTGTTCCCGCTGCGGGTTGTGGTTTCGCTGGCGGTGGTGGTAGCGGTTCTAGGTGGACACGCAGGTGGTTGTGCTGGTTCTGGTTGCCCCGCTGGGGGTAGTGGTGGCCCCGCTGGGGGTTGCAGTGCTGCTGTGGTGGGCCAGCTGCTTGCCCCGCTGGGGGTAGTGGTGGCCCCGCTGGGGGTTGTAGTGCTGCTGCTGGTGGTGGTAGCTGTGGTGGACAGGCTGCTTTCCCCGCTAGGGGTTGTAGTGCTGCTGTAGTGGACCAGCTGCTTGCCCCGCTGGGGGTAGTGGTGGCCCCGCTGGGGGTAGTGGTGGACCCGCTGGGGGTTGTAGTGCTGCTGTGGTGGGCCAGCTGCTTGCCCCGCTGGGGGTAGTGGTGGACCCGCTGGGAGTTGTAGTGCTGCTGCCGGTGGTGGTAGCTGTGGTGGACAGGCTGCTTGCCCTGCTGGGGGTTGTAGTGCTGCTGTGGTGGGCCAGCTGCTTGCCCCGCTGGGGGTAGTGGTGGCCCCACTGGGGGTAGTGCTGCACCCGCTGGGGGTTGTAGTGCTGCTGTGGTGGGCCAGCTGCTTGCCCCGTTGGGGGTAGTGGTGGACCCGCTGGGGGTTGTAGTGCTGCTGTGGTGGGCCAGTTGCTTGCCCCGCTGGGGGTAGTAGTGGACCTGCTGGGGGTTGTAGTGCTGCTGTGGTGGGCCAGCTGCTTGCCCCGCTGGGGGTAGTGGTGGACCCGCTGGGGGTTGTAGTGCTGCTGCCGGTGGTGGTAGCTGTGGTGGACAGGCTGCTTGCCCCGCTGGGGGTTGTAGTGCTGCTGTGATGGGCCAGCTGCTTGCCCCGCTGGGGGTAGTGGTAGACCCGCTGGGGGTTGTAGTGCTGCTTTGGTGGGCCAGCTGCTTGCCCCGCTGGGGGTAGTGGTGGACCTGCTGGGGGTTGTAGTGCTGCTGTGGTGGGCCAGCTGCTTGCCCCGCTGGGAGTAGTGGTGGACCCGCTGGGGGTTGTAGTGCTGCTGTGGTGGGCCAGCTGCTTGCCCCGCTGGGGGTAGTGGTGGACCCGCTGGGGGTTGTAGTGCTGCTGTGGTGGGCCAGCTGCTTGCCCCGCTGGGGGTAGTGGTGGACCCGCTGGGGGTAGTGGTGGCTTACACGCTGGGGGTAGTGGTGGTGCCTCCGCTGCTGGCGGTGCTTTTCCTGCCACTGACGGGGTTTGGAGTTTCCTGCCTGTGGCCCAGTATTTTCCCCTGGGCATGAGTGAAGTCCCTACCGCTGGTGCTGCTGCCAATCGGTGTTTTCTGTTGCCAATGGGGGGGTCTGGTGCCGCTGGGTGCGGTGCTGCCGGCGGACCTCCTGCTCCTGCTTCCTCTCTGCATGCAGTCCAGGCTGAAATGGCGCCAAGTGGCTAAAATGGCCGCTGAACCACTTCCTGTGAACAAACTTTATTGCCCCTCTTTTCTCATGCGAACAATCTGCTGCGGAACCGCTTGGAAAAACCGCAACAAAAAAAGCAATAGCGGTTTTCATTGCGGTTTTTGCTGCGTCCATGGGGCCCCTATGGAAAAAAAAGCGCTGCGGAAAGGTCGAAAGAATGGACATGCTGCATCTTTCAAAACCGCGACGCAATTGCTTATCCTCACTGCGGCTCTGCGGTAAATTTTACGCCCTGTGAGAACGAGATTTTTGCCAAACACATTGGCACTGCATTGCACTGCAACCGCGACAGAATGGCCGCAATGCGGATATGCAACGGCAAACCGCGGCAAATAAGCATCAAATACGCCCTGTGTGAACCCAGGCTAAACACGAACCAACGACGAATGATAATCGGTCACTCTTCATTCACTCTAAGCAGCATAAAAACCATCATTGGCTCATTCACTTATCATCCAGTCCCTCTCGGTCACTTATACAGCGAATGTGAATGACTGAATGATGATGTATCTGCTGTCTGAACAGACCGCTTGTGCTAACGATGATGTCACTCGCTCGTTCATGATAAATTGGCTTGTAGAAAGGACACTTATATGACAGTATTGCCCAACACGCAAAAAAAGAGATGTCTTATGTTGCTGCCCATTAGAAATGTGAAGTCTTTATTATTGTTTTTACTGTAAAATGTTTTTTTTCTTTGCAGTTGCTCAGCGCATATGGAATTCGTTATTATAAAGTGGGTCTTCCTGAATACATCATCACTCTGGTAGTAAGTATGCCTCTTGCAGAGAAATTACTAGCAGCTTTGTCCTGCATTGTATAGCAGAACCATACTGGTGAAATGACTCAACCAGGCAGGTCCGGCATCGGGCACCGCTCGGGTCTGTGGTCAGGCCTTTATTTTAATGGTTCAGTGTTCAGCCCCATAAACAGATTAAAAAACAGATACCAGCCCAAAATAAAAAGCTTGGGGTTTATTCACATGCCGCAGAAATGCTGCAAAAAGATTCCATGTCAAAGATCCACTACATTTCCGCATCAAATCAACACCCACAAAATCCGCGTCACTGGATTTTGACACAAAATTTGCTGCAGATCCAACGTTAATTTCAACCTGCGCAGCGCTCCTACCACAACCCTCTCAACCTGCGCAGCACTCCTACCTCAACCCTCTCAACCTGCGCAGCACTCCTACCCCAACCCTCTCAACCTGCGCAGCGCTCCTACCTCAACTCTCTCAACCTGTGCAGCGCTCCTACCACAACCCTCTCAACCTGTGCAGCGCTCCTACCACAACCCTCTCAACCTGCGCAGCACTCCTACCTCAACCCTCTCAACCTGCGCAGCGCTCCTACCTCAACTCTCTCAACCTGTGCAGCGCTCCTACCACAACCCTCTCAACCTGTGCAGCGCTCCTACCACAACCCTCTCAACTTGCGCAGCACTCCTACCTCAACCCTCTCAACCTGCGCAGCGCTCCTACCTCAACTCTCTCAACCTGTGCAGCGCTCCTACCACAACCCTCTCAACCTGTGCAGCGCTCCTACCACAACCCTCTCAACCTGTACAGCGCTCCTACCTAAACTCTCTCAACTTGTGCAGCGCTCCTACCACATCCCTCTCAACCTGTGCAGCGCTCCTACCACAACCCTCTCAACCTGTGCAGCGCTCCTACCACAACCCTCTCAACCTGTGCAGCGCTCCTACCACAACCCTCTCAACCTGTACAGCGCTCCTACCTCAACTCTCTCAACTTGTGCAGCGCTCCTACCACAACCCTCTCAACTTGTACAGCGCTCCTACCACAACCCTCTCAACTTGTACAGTGCTCCTACCATAACCCTCTCGACCTGTGCAGTGCTCCTACCTTAACTCTCTCAAACTGTGCAATGCTCCTACCTTAACTCTCTCAACCTGTGCAATGCTCCTACCTTAACTCTCTCAACCTGTGCAGCGCTCCTACCATAACCCTCTCGACCTGTGCAGTGCTCCTACCTTAACTCTCTCAACCTGTGCAATGCTCCTACCTTAACCCTCTTAACCTGTGCAGCACTCCTACCTTAACCCTCTTAACCTGTGCAGCACTCCTACCTTAACCCTCTTAACCTGTGCAGCGCTCCTACCTTAACCCTCTCAGCCTGTGTAGTGCTTCTGCCTCAACCGTCTTAACCTGTGCAGTGCTTCTACCTCAACCCTCTCAACCTGCGCAGCGCTCCTACCTCAACTCTCTCAACCTGCGCAGCGCTCCTACCTCAACTCTCTCAACCTGCGCAGCGCTCCTACCTCAACTCTCTCAACCTGCGCAGCGCTCCTACCACAACCCTCTCAACCTGTGCAGTGCTCCTACCACAACCCTCTCAACCTGTGCAGCGCTCCTACCACAACCCTCTCAACTTGTGCAGCGCTCCTACCACAACCCTCTCGACCTGTGCAGTGCTCCTACCTTAACCCTCTCGACCTGTGCAGTGCTCCTACCTTAACCCTCTTAACCTGTGCAGCGCTCCTACCACAACCCTCTTAACCTGTGCAGTGCTTCTACCTTAACCCTCTCATCCTGTGCAGCATTCCTACCACAACCCTCTCAACCTGTGCAGTGCTCCTACCACAACCCTCTCAACCTGTGCAGCGCTCCTACCACAACCCTCTCAACTTGTGCAGCGCTCCTACCACAACCCTCTCGACCTGTGCAGTGCTCCTACCTTAACCCTCTCGACCTGTGCAGTGCTCCTACCTTAACCCTCTTAACCTGTGCAGCGCTCCTACCACAACCCTCTTAACCTGTGCAGTGCTTCTACCTTAACCCTCTCATCCTGTGCAGCATTCCTACCACAACCCTCTCAACCTGTGCCGCACTCCTACCTCCACCCTCTCAACCTGTGCCGCGCTCCTACCACAACTTCCTCAACCTGTGCAGCGCTCCTACCTCAACCCTCTCAACCTGTGCAGCGCTCCTACCACAACCCTCTCAAGCTGTGCAGCGCTTCTACCTCAACCCTCTAAACCTGTGCAGCACTCCTACCACAACCCTCTTAACCTGTGCAGCGCTCCTTCTGAGCATCCACAGAGGAAAACCTGATCCATTAGATGGAGCAGATGAATGAAGGCTGTCCATTATAACAACTATGTGAAAAAAATCTGTGAGGCTTCTGTCCGTCAGGTTCCGGGTGTTTTTTGGATGGAAAAAATAGTGCAGCAGATTTGTGTAGCTCCTACCTCAACCCTCTCAACCTGTGCCGTGCTCCAACCTCAACCCTCTCAACCTGTGCCGTGCTCCAACCTCAACCCTCTCAACCTGTGCCGCGCTCCAACCTCAACCCTCTCAACCTGTGCTGCCCTCCAACCTCAACCCTCTCAAGCTGTGCCGCGCTCCAACCTCAACTCCCTCAACCTGTGCAGTGCTCCTCTCGCCTCCCAGTACTGCGTGCTGCTGTACCCAGAACACAATGAACACCAACAGCTGTTAGTGAGTGACAAAGCCAGCATTCATGTGATGCGATTTCCACATCACATGACCAGCAACAATGGTGCTTAGTAGCAGTTGCTGATTTGCGCTGCGCTCAGGGCACAGCGGAACGCAATACTGGGGGGTGAGGGGAGCGCTGCACAGGCTGGAATAAAATGTGGATCCGCAGCAAATTTTTAGCCAAAGTGCGCAGCAGTGGTGAGGATTTTGATGGTGCTTTCAATGCAGAAATGGTGCAGATTTTGCAGCGGGATTTTCCGCTGCACAAAATCCGCAACATTTCTACTACGTGTGAATATATTTTAAGGATTTTTTTTTGATGGATCATTTAAAACCGTTCCGTCCAAAAATGGAAGCATTAGCCTCCATTCGTATAAGCTTGGCATCCGCTTGTATTCGTTTCAACTGATCCTTTTCTCAGTAATTTTTTTTCACATTTTTTCAAGTTTCCTTCTAAGCATCCACAGAGGAGAACCAAATCCATTAGATGGAGCAGATAAATGAAGGCTGTCAATTATAACAACTATGTGAAAAAAAATCCGTGAGGCTTCTGTCCGTCAGGATCCTGGTGTTCTTTGGATGGAAACAATAGTGCAGCAGATTACACTATTCTTACCATTAATAAAATGGAAACCTGATCTTCCTGGTCAGGGGATTCAACAATCCTGCCTCCAGGAAGCACTGGCTCTGATTGGTTCTTGAGCACCGTGGCTCAGCCAGTCAGTGCAGCGCTTGATGATCCAATCACAGCCATCACACTGCGGATCCGCAGCAAATAGCGCCCATAGCATGCTATGGGAAATTGATTCTCCCAGCACACTTGCAGAAACCAATTGCGGGAGGAAAATTCACAGGATGCTCAATTTTTCCACGGATTCCGCGCAGATGGTTTCTGCGCAATGGAAGCTGCCTGATCCACAGCCCGTCCACAATGTACGTTGCGGACAGGTCGCGCATTCCGTGTCGTTGCCTAGCGACGGTGCGAGCCAAAAAAAATTTGAAAAAAATCTGTACTGCGCATGTCCGACATTGAGCCGCCAGGTTCATCCGCAGTACAGATTAGCTGGTGACAGGCCAGGTACATGCGGATTGGTTATTGGTCTTCATACGTTTTGTTCAGTAACAGTATGGAGGTAATATGGAATCACTGTATGGCGGTATTATTTAACAACCACACTGTACAGTATATGTATAGAAATCTTTTTATCTGTGGGGGAATGGACATATGCCTTGTGGCTTGTGATCTTATAGGACCCTAGAGATCAGCACTGCATCTCTCCACCCACCGCTGTCTAAACTGATTGAATGTGTTGTTAGTACAATATTGCAGCATTCAGGCTGGGTTTTAACAGGACATATTCCCTGTGGAAATCTCGCGGTTTGACCGCAGCGAAAAACCGCGAGATTTCCGCCAGGAAAACGCTGCTTCAAAACCCGCGGCACTTAGCCGAGGGTGTTGGAGCGGCTTGGCCGCAAGCTTTTCCATTGCGGCCGGCGCTCCCATAGAAGAGAGTGCTGCCGCAATGGAAAAAAAAAAGAATGGACATGCTGCGGCCGGTGAATCCGCGCCATAACACTGGCTTTGCCGCGACGGATTTACCGCCCTGTGTGGTGAGATTTCTGAGAAATCTCGTTCACATGGCTGGCTAATCCCGGGATTTGCCATGGCGAATCCGCCCTGTGTGAACCCAGCCTTAGTGCTTCCCTTTGAATTTTGCCCAAAGTCCCACTTTCAGGCTTTATTCACACAAGCGTTTTTATGCGGCTATTTAGCTGCGTTTTTACGCCCGGACGGCTATCCCGACCATCTGAGGCATTGGATTCCAATGCATTCATTCACATGGGCAATTTTGCGCCTTAAATAATCGCCTGTCAGGGAAAAATAGCACACATGCTGCCGATTCTGGTGGGCACTTTTACGCATAAACGGAAAAGATAGTTCTGTTTCTATCTTACGGCTGGGATACGTTGGCGACTCACGTAGACTCCCATGGGAGCCGGAAAAATAGGGAGGATGAGGCAGCTTAACGGCGTCCAACGCAGGGAGAAGCTGAGCGAGGGATTTCCGGGTTGCGGCATATATATACATTTTTTTGCTAATACGTTGCATCCGGCCGTGTGAATGGATGAGAAAATGCTAATTAAGCTCGGGACTTGCTCTCGTCATTTTTTTATTCACGTGATTTAATGACGCATGTGGGCTACCGTTAAAACGCATACGCTCGTGTGAAGGAGCCCTCAGTGAAACCAGCCCTGGCCACAGTTCCCTCATGATCCCTGCTGATGAGCAGGCGGTGCGCAGCCCATAATGGCTAATACATTGCAAAGGAACCTTCCTCTAGGTGTTCTTACATCTGATGCATCCCAGTATCATCTATCTGTCTAATCCGCAGCCCTTCTTACACATCTTTTTATTCTCCGGGATCATCTGGTGGCTGGAATGGCTCTTTGGGAAGAAAACCATCAAGAGAGATCCAATTTTCAGGTTCCGTATACTTCATATTTTCCACGTGATTCATATATTGCTAGCAATGAGTTGGTGCAGATATAGCACAGTAATATGACAATGTGATATCTGTAGTGTTAGAGAACGGTCTGAAATCTGCTGCATCACCATAAGGCTGGCGGCACACGGGCGATCCGGATACCGCATGCAGGAGCCCACAGCGGGATCCAGCTCTGTCCTAGCCGGCGACCCTGCAAACCTGTCATTTTTTTGTATTACGAATGGCCATGGTCGGTCATGAGAGGTACAGATTTTTTTTTGAAAGTTTGTTTTTCCTGCACCGTCGTTAGGTGATGGCGCAGGTACCCGCAGCCTATCCACAATGTCAATTGCAGATGGCTTTGCGGCTCGGACGGCTTCCATTGACTTCAATGGAAGCAGTTTGTAGCATTCTGTGATATTTCCTCCGCTCGCAGAAATTGCAATTCGTTTCCGTGAGTGTGCAGGAAAAAGCGATTTTTTTTTTACATACCTTTAATGCATGCCTTTTCCCGTGGATCCTCCATGCAGACGCCGTCCACAGACTCCGCAATGCAAATCCACCTGTATGCCACCAGCCTAAAGAGCCATTCTAGCAAAAATGCATTTCTCTATGCCTGCCCCCCTCATCTGATTGCTTGTCACGATCTGGAGGTCTCATTTATGTATTTCTGCCACTTCCATACACCAAAATCCCTCCTTGGTAACAGGACTTTTAATACCCCGCCTTCAGCAAGCGAGCACTGTGATTGGATCGAGCGCCAGCCAGTCAATGCCGGCACTCGATCATTGACATCACTGAATGGCTGTGATTGGTTCATCGAGTACCGGCTCTGATTGCATGGTGCTCGATCCAATCACAGCCTGTGGCTAGGTGAGTATAAGACATCTCCCTAAAATAAGACACTGTGCCTCATTTGGGGCAAAAATTAATATAAGACAGTGTCTTATTTTCGGGGAAACGCTGTAGCTAGGGTTATACCATTCTACTTGCAAAGCGGACAATTTACTTATTATTTAACCCTTTCCAATCCAATTTGTATCCTGGTTTTACTAGGGGGTTTACTCTTTTATATAATGGCACTATATGCTGGCTAAAGCCAGTACCTGATGAGGTGACACAGGCTCCAACAGCAGAGAGGCTGGCAATATACAGTAAGGCTACAACAGCAGAGAGGCTGGCAATATACAGTAAGAGAACCCCAACAGACATCTTCCAACATCGGAGCTGTACAGCCTTAAATCATAATGTCTTCAGACCACAGACGGTGGATTAGAAAGGGTTAAGGGAATATAGCCTTCTATATTCCCTTAAATAAGCTACAGCCCATAAGTATACAGTCAGGAGGATGAGCTGTGATCTTCTCTATTGTAACTGTGTGATCATCATCAGTAACTGCCCCCCTCAACACAGCTGCAGCAGTAGATATATGCAACAGTATCACACGGACTGTAAAATTGACTAGAAAATGAATCCATCTGAGCTGGCCAGAATTGAGGTCACACGATCATCTAAGGAAAAAGTGGGGTCCCCCAACTTCTATTAACCTCTTAACGCAGAGGCGTAACTTAAAGCTTCTGGGCTCAATGCAAAACCTGTAACAGGCCCCCAACTATAATGCTTTATTCTTAGTACTGGGCTCCCTATATGGAGAAGAGAGACCTTCTGGGCCCCCTAAGGCTCCTGGGCCCGGGCGCAACCGCATCCTCTATAGTTACGCCAGTTGTGTATGTGGGTAAATAGCAAAATAAATTTTGTAATATATCTGATTACAGAAAAGCGCCTCTTTCTTCACTTGTCAGCCACTTCTCCTGCCCCTGCCTCTTGCATTGATCACATAGCTAAAATCCATCTTCAAAAAGATGACAAATTATCAACTCACTGAGTAATCAGGTTACAGCTGCTGCTCATAGAGGTCTATAGAGATGAGAGGAGGAAGAAGCTGCTGCAGGGAGAGAGTCACAGACAAAGGTTAGGTGCATACTAGCTGTACGTGTGCTGTCCGATGTACATGGACGATGCACGTTGATATGCCCTGGCATGTCCTATTTTTCATCAGTGAAATGGAATAGGATGTGCCATGAGTTTTTTGCACGCGGACCATCTGCATACCCTCATATGTCTATAATAGGGCCACATGCTGCCCCAAGTATAGTGGAGTCTCTAGTAAGTGGTGTCACCCCAGTGCAGGATTTAAAGATATGCTGCCCAGTACTGCTGTGTAATGTCCTTCATGTTGCTGCTTCTGAGAGTGAGAGAGATGGTGATAGAGAAGCAGAATCTCCTCTTCTCTCATCATAGCAGATAGTTTCCATCTATCAGTTCAGGGGAAACCTACAATTAAAGATGAAGCCTGTGTAAGGGGCTAGCCTGAAAGGGTAATAGTTGCCTTGGCAATGGACAGAGATGCACCAAAAGTTGCGCCAAATTCAACACGTGTGCCAAAAGGCGTGCCAAAATGTAACAGATTTCTGAGCATGGTCTGTGAGACTTTTTAGGAGATGACATGAGGACTATAAATGACTATGTAAAGGCCCATTTACACAGAGAGATGATCGCTCAAAAATTGCTTAAACTGCAATTTGAGTGATAGTTTTGAGCAATCCGAAGAAATTAGAAGTAGTGGCAGCCTAAACCGGAGTAAATATTAAAAAAACAACCTTTTTATTTCTCCATAGTCTTTGTAAAATGGTAGGCTACGTTTCGGCCCAGTTTTGAGCAATCATCTTTCCATAACTCTAAGTAGCAAATTAGTTACATAACAGTTATGCAGGCAGACCCGGATACTGCTGCAACGCTCTCAGAGCTTTCAGCTGGTGTCCCGCTAAGAACTGCCAGCAGGATACCAGCTGAAAGAATGCTATCAGTACCGCCCGCTGATATATCAGTGTGCAGTGCTGATAAGGCTTATCGCTCATTTCTAGCTGGCTAGAAATGAGCGATGAACGAACAGTGTTTGATAGCCGCGCGTTTAGACTCAACAATTATCACTCAAAAGACTGCTTTTGAGCCAATTTTGAGCAATAATCGTTGTGTCTAAATGGGCCTGAACTGCTGCACAAAGAGAGAGGAGAGCAGAGTGCGCTGGTAAGAGTTCCAAAGGCACCATAGTCTGCAGTGCAACGTCTGCCATCAGGACAAAGACACAAAGAGACAGAAGCAGAGAGAGATCTACAGGAGGGACAGCAAAGGTAAGTGCTGCAGTACGAGAGTCTCGTGTTACGGAGACCATCTGCAAGGAGCATCTGGAGAGCAAAGATCCTCCTTCCAAGCCTTAGGCGTCCTCAATACCAGTAATAAGTGTGCACATCACAACAGGTTAGAGTAGCCACCTCACACTATCAATATGTTATAACTGAACACGTCTCTTTTCTAGGGGCTCACTTGTACATCACTTTTGCTTAAAGGTGTGTTTAGACTCAAAGATGATCGCACAATAGATGGCTTTTGAGTGATCATTTTGTACCAATTAGCAGCATGTGAGCCGCCGGGAGCTGAATTTATTCAGAGGACCGCCCGCTGTTCTCTGAATAAATTTTTTGTTCTGCGTCAGAGCTGACAGCTGAGAACAGCTAAGAAAATGCAATCAGCTGTTCTCAGCGGTCCTTGGGCAGAGCACAGCGTGCTGTCCGAATTATCAGCTGCTCTGCTGAGCGACCGTTTTCAAACTGAACTGAAATCCATCATTCGGCAGAAAACTGAAAGATGGGCACATTTACACACAACGATTATCGCTTTTGAGCGATAATCTTTGTGTCTAAATGGCCCTTTAGTCGGTCTCTTGTGAGCAAGATTGCTTTGCTGAATACCTGCTGCAGCGTTTCCCCATACAGCCGGCCTGTTGTGCGGTCGGTCCAGTACTTGTCAGTGTGCAGACTATGTATTGTCACTTGGATAGTAAATCCTCGCTGCCCAGACGCCGTTTATGGAGGATCTCCAGAAGTTAAATCCAGTGACGTGAGGCCCTCTTGTGCGGCACTTGCAGTCTGTGCCCTCTGCAGGCCTTTCCTCTCCAGCAGCTTCTTGCGCTCCCAGCTTCCTTCTCCGGCAGCACTTAGCCATGACAGCAAATTCTTAAATCACCCGAAATGATAGGTAATAAAATCTGATTTCCACATTTGTTCCGGCCCCAGATATTTCCAGAGGACACTATGCAGTAATACTAACTTATCCATCTGTGCAATACGTTATAATCATTATTTCCTGTCCGTTTAGAACATACAGGAAGAAAGCAAAACTGAAGAAAAACCCGGAGGTGTTGGAGGGATCTGAGGATGTTTTAGCCGAAAGAGAAAAGGTGGAAACGCTCTTGGCTTCCAAAAATCTGGAGGAGGTAGCTATTCATACCATGCATGCTGATGACTTGTATCTTACAGCACCCACCAGGTATACGCGAGATACAGCGGTCTGTGATAGAGCTGACTAAACATACCTTTACATGAGGGGATTGTCATCCGAATTATCACTGGAGACAGCAAATTCAGGCGATAATCGGGCCATGTGCACGCAGGGGGGGGGAGGGTACTGAGCGAGAAATCACTTACGTGTCGGAGTCGCTTGGTTGGAACGACAGTCTGTTTACTGTGAATGGAGGCGGGCGGGTTGGATCTCCAGTCCACTTCACCTCCATTCACAGAGCAGCTGCTGCTCCTGTGTAAAGCACAACAGCCATAGTTGGGTGGTAGTCGTGGGACGGCTGTCGGGGCTTATGTGCCCAACAGTCGTACTGGGTAAAGAAACCTTAAGAACACCCATACCGCAGGGAAACAAGTAATCACACTGTAGCTATCATTCTAGTAAGGCCTCCTTCGTACGACAGGACCGGATTCCACCAGCGGAATCCCGCACAGAATCCAGCACTGACTGTGGCGAATGACCCTGCACACTTGTGTGTAGGCGGCCTTCTTCACCAGCGTCCATGCAGACTTCTCTTCTTCTGGCTTTTCTGTACTGCGGATGGTCCGCACGGCTCAGTACAGAATTTTTTTTTCAACTCCTGCATTTCCCGCAGAATCCGCAGCCTGTCCGGAGTGTCAACTGTGGACGGGCCGCAGGTCAGACGGCTTCCATTGACTTCAACGGAAGCCGTCTGTGCAGAATACCGCAGGAAAATGTAGCATGCTGCAATTTTTCATCCACAAATGGGAATCACAATTGATTTCCGCTTTGTGGGCATGAAAAATCACTTTGCCATAGCATGCTATGGAGGGTTATTGCTGCAGAAACAGGAGGCAGACGCCCCCTTTGGATTCCACAGCAAAAATCTGCCCGTGCGCATGTGGCTTAACAGAGAAAACTCTCCCCTTATCGGACTCGGATGCCCATACTTACACAGCTGATATTTCATAAAGACCCCTATCCATGTGCAAGGGATCCCACGGAGTAGGAGCAGCTTCCACTGTGGTGGACAGTGCATATAGTACTGCACTTTCCCCAGCGATACCCGTTCGCCGGACATTGCAGTTGTTGGATCCACAGCGATCAGCCGATTGGTGGGGAAGTCTGTGGGATCCACAATGTTTCCCGACTGCAGTAGAAATGTTTGTGTTTTCTAGTAGAATCAACAGATTTGCCTTAGGAATTATTTTCACTATATTTTTTTAAGAAAGCGGTGATTATCGTCGACAGCCTGCGCAAAGAGTACAAGGTCAGGGGCGGCTGCTCCCGGCTCAAGGGGAAGAGGAAGGTGGCCACAAAAAATATCTCATTTCATGTCAAAAGAGGTTGGTTTTAAAGATTTATAATGTTTTATGTCTGTGTTACCTGATGCCAGAGCAAGGAATCTCAGCAGTCGCCAGCACACCCGAAGGGTCTCCATTAACCCCTTAGTGACCGCCGGTACGCCTTTTGACAGCCTGTATCGGTGGTTTATGTATGAAGAGATGATCTCTCTTCATACATCATGGGCACCAGCTCTTTTTTTACAGCCAACGCCCATTTGCAACAGCGTCACTGATCGGGGCTGCTAAACCTTTAAATGCCCCGAATGATGTTCGGGAGTCCCGTATGGCCCCCCCACAATGAGATCTCAGGAAGCCGTTCGAGTGGCATGATAGACTGCCTACCCAATAGCACTATGATGTAATGTTATGGAATTACATTATACTAGAGGAGCGATCAAAGCATCGCAAGTTGTTGTCCCCACTGGGGACTAAAAAAACGAAGTAAAAATAAGTTCAATAAAGTTTTACTAATTATTGAAAGCAAAAAAAAAAGTAATAAAAGTAAAAAAAAAAAAACAACTATCATTTGCCTGCTGCATCACAAAGCTAAGTGTGTGCTTCTTATGTTATTCTTCTGTCCCACGTAGGGTTAACTAAGGGGTCAGGTACGTCCTTGTCAGGGTAAATTGCCTGTGTTTAGGCAGGTCCCCATCCCTGAGGTTATTTAGATAGGGATATAGTTCCCATATTTTGGTTCATTATTGTTTTGATGCACTTTGTGTGTTTTTATACGAGACCTGCGGGTTACGGTTTCAGCACGTCCTGGGTGGATGTGACACTTGAGAGATTGATATTGATACTATATACTCAACACCAAGGGCTCAAAACTCCTATTATAGGGTAAATGCGAGTATGTAAGTGTTATACTTAACCCCCCTTCCATCGTTTCCCTGGGGTGAGTGCTGAAACTGCCACTGCCATGCATTGAGCGGCGCTGCTAAGTAGTCCTCCCATTCTAATTGTATAATGGGTGGACTACTTAGCTACACTACTCAAAGTACTGAGCAGGGGCTTCCAAGGCTTACATGGGGAAGGTAAGTATAACACTTACATCTCTGGACTCAGGGAGTTGCCTACTTTCAGCCCAGAAGCTGAGCTCATAGTGCTTAAAGTAGGTGACAGAGTCTCTCTAAGTACATGTAGTAAGTGATGTTCAGAATTTGGGAGTTCATCACCTCTGATCTAGGCTTGGATATAACTTAACTACCTTGATAAATAATGAAGAAATCTGGCAGAGCTGCTTTGGCTCAGTCTTTCGGCTGGTGTAAAGTGGGCATCTTAAATTTCAGTATGCCACTTCTCCAGATAAAGAGAGAAAGCAATGAATTAAGGTTGAATGAGGTTAAAGGAGTTTTCTGGGACTAAAATATTGGTGACCTATCCCTAGTGAATAGGAGATCAGGCACAACTGCTGCGATAAGTATGGCCCTGCCTGGTATAGACTACTTCAGGCACAGCACTCACCCGAGCTCAGTCAGCAGATCAGCCCCACCAATTCGATTTTGATAAACTATCTTAGTTTCAGAAAACCCTCTAAAGAAGAAGCAGCACATCAGCTTGTTCTAGTTCATAGAAGCACTTAGGAAGGAGGAGGATTTTTATTAAATTAATTCTCCCTGCCACCAAAAGCGGACAGGATTACCTTACAGAGAATTTGGTTTTAAGATAAGAGAATAAAGAGTAAATATTAAGGTTGTAAGATATCAAGTCGCCCCTCGCAATCACAATACCCAAATATGGAAATGCAGAAACTATTTCAAAGTAACGTAACTCTTACCCTAATATTCCACCCCCAGTGGTTAAGAGCATGGAAAATAATTTGTGCCAGTTTATAAGGAGGCCTGAAAATTCCCCACATATATCTGAGATCAATAGCATGGCATAGGGATCTATCTACACGATCTAAAACCAGTACCATGCCATCCGCATACAAACTAATTTAAAGTGGGTCTTGGTGAATTTTAATGGACAGAAGTTCAATTGGCAGGACAAATAATAATAGGGAAGTGAACAAGATGGACAGAAGAGCCCATTAATTAGAATTTTTGCAGTGGGGATAGTGATGGATATTGATGCCCACTTTTGGAAGTTATTACTAAATTTCGACCTCTTTAACACCTCCTACAGAGAGGGCTATTCTATAGAGTCAGAGGCCATGGGTGCATCCGGCAGAGCCAATGCCTAATCAGGTTGTGGCAAGGACCTGTACCCTCCGGATGTTATCGGATGTAGGTTTTTCTGATATGATGCCAGTTTAGTCAGGATGTACAAGACTTAGGCTAACTGAGTTCAGCCTGTCAGCCAGGAATGTGGTTAATGAGTCTGGTATACTAATAAGGAGAAGACTGCATTATTTTCTATTGCAGAGTGTAGAGACGGCACCAACATCTTAGGCGTTTATGTATTGGGCTTCTCTGCTGACATAAGAACTGGATTGTACTCCATTACTGATATGCAAACGATGTGCCTACTTGCCAGTGCTAACCTCAGTTGTCTTTATATGTCAAGGTGAGGTACTTGGTCTGTTAGGACCCAACGGAGCGGGGAAAACCACATCTGTATATATGCTGGCAGGTGAGGAGGAACCAACTGCAGGAAATGTGAGTATCCTCGAGGTCCGAAGAGGTAACCAAGAAAACACAAAGCAGCAATAGCATTTGCCTTATGAGAATAGTACAAAAATCTGACACTTAAAATGTATGCTTGAAAGTTAGATTTTTAGTGGCAATCCAGAGTCATAAATTATGTTGTGACGTTTGGATCCTACGAGGACCTTCCTCGATCCCCAGGAAGACATGCAGCCCGATACTGTACCATATAGATGCACTACATGCAGCCCGCAGAGTCATTCAGTGTAACAAGTAGGACAGACACAATGCCGCTATCACTGTACACCAATGTCTGTCACTACCGGCAGGTGGATCTGTGTGGGGTTGGATCTCCGGTATCCCAGAAAATGGATGAGTCCACTGGCTTCTTTGGCTACTGTCCTCAGACAAGTCCCTTGTGGCCGAGCCTCACTGTAAAAGAACATCTAGAGATTTACGCTGCTGTTAAAGGCCTGAGGAAGGAAGATGCGAACACGGCTATCAGACGGTAAGCAGTGCCCCTCTTATGTCCTATAGGCTGGGTACCAGCATGTTGTATTTACTGGGCAGGAGCCCAACTGATACATTATAGTCCGCGCTGCGCATAAAATATCCCTGCGGGGAGTCCCCCCATCACTGAACACTGTGACAGCATTGTCTGTGTTCGGTGACAAGGGGACTCCCCACGGGCCTGAAGGATCGCGATCTTCGCCCATTGCTTTCAATGGGGCCGGCGCTGCAGCAGCCCCATTGGAAGCAATGGAATGCAGGCAACTCCCGCAGTGATTTTTCAGGGAAGGGCTTGAAATAGAAGCCCTCCTCTGAAAATCATCCCTGGCTGGTGTAAAAAAAAAAATATATATATATATATATAACACACACACACACACACACACACAATAAATATAAATATATATATACACACACACACACACACACCACTTTCCATCACTGTCAGGGCTCCGGCGCAACTTAGCCAATCACAGGCAGCGCTCAGCCATTCATTGAAGCCCTTCCCTGAAAATCACTGCGGGGGTTGTATGCATCCCATTGCATTCAATGGGGCTGGCGGCTGTAGTGCCGGTCTCATTGAAAGCAATGGGCACGGAGCTTCGGTCAAGCGCATGAGCACATCCATGCAGCACATTTTTTTGTAAAGCACAGATGTGCACAAATACACGCTCGTCTGACTGAGCCCTAAAAGAGACATTGTGGTTTATTTTGTAGGTAAGTTGAACTTCTTTTTCCTGCGGCAGCCGTTACAGGGATATCATTACATGTGAATACCTCGAGGCCGCCAGAATGATGAGTCTGGCATTTGCACTCAGTTCCCTTTCCTTCCAGAAGTGACTAAAGTAGGTGACAGAGTCTCTTTAAGTACATTTGGAAGATGCCCCAGAATGTCACCCAGAGGGATATCCACTTTCTTACCCTCTACCCCATTGTAAATGAGCTTCGGATCCTTATGTCTCACCCTCTGCAGGTAATGTTCACAATATACAGGCAGATTGGATGCAGTGAAGGTTATGTGCAGTCACACTCTAGCTGTGCTCTCTTATATGTACAGTGTATTCTGTATCCTGTAACGTAGTACATGACATTGTGGTCCATCTAGTTAGAACTCCTCTACATAATGGCACATAATACCAGGACCCTGACAATCATATGTTACTCTCTACTACAGCGTTTCCCAACCTTTTCAGCTTTGGGGCATCCCTACGACAAATACATAGTAACATAGTAACATAGTATGTAAGGCCGAATGAAGACATTGTCCATCTAGTCCAGCCTGTCTATCCTACTGTGTTGATCCAGAGGAAGGCAAAAAACCCCAAGGCCAGAAGTCAATTGGCTCTTTTGGGGAAAAAATTCCTTCCCGACTCCCTAATGGCAATCAGACTGTTCCCTGGATCAACCCCTAATAGTTCCTACCTGCCTATATACCAGGATTGACACTTAAACTAAAATTTATATCCTGTAATATCCTTCTCCAGAAAGACATCAAGTCCCCTTTTAAACTCCTCTATGGATTTTGCCATCACCACTTCCTCCGGTAGAGAGTTCCACAGTCTAACTGCTCTTACAGTAAAGAACCCCTTTCTGTGTTGGTGATGAAACCTACTTTCCTCTAATCGTAGCGGATGTCCTCTTGTTACCGTCGTGGTCCTGGGTGTAAACAGATCGTGGGAGAGATCCATGTGTTGTCCCCTCATGTACTTATACATGGTTATTTGGTCGCCTCTTAACCTTCTTTTTTCTAGAGTAAATAGTCCCAATTTGGACAGCCTCTCTGGGTATTCCAGTCCCGTCATTCCATGTATTAGTTTAGTCGCTCTTCTTTGAACCCCCTCAAGCACTGTGACATCTTTCCTGAGCACCGGTGTCCAGAATTGTACGCAGTACTCCATGTGAGGCCTGACAAGTGCCTTATATAAATGGGGTGTGGTCAGAGAGCGTGGCTTATCACGATGTACGATATCTCAGATATTCCGGGCACCCGGGGGGCAATCTCTAGTCAGTGCGGCTGCCCACTTCTGTGTCACCTGACTAGTGGCGCTGCGCTCACTAGAGGCCACCAGGTCCCCGGTGAAGCAGGCACCGAGAGCGCGAAGTCTTTGTGGATGAGAGAGAGAGCGGTAGCTTCTGAAATCGGCTGCGGAAGTCAAAATTCGCACCGATGTGTCTTTTGTGGATATTGTAGATTTTGTCACAGAATTTTGCACTGCAGAAGACCTGCAGCATTTCCACTACGCAGAGGCGTAACTTGAAGCTCCCGGGCCCCGATGCAAAACTTGTAACAGGGCCCCAACTATAATGCTTAACTCATAGTACTGGGTTCCCTATATGGGGAAGAGAGGCCTTATGGGCCCCCTAAGGCTCCTGGGCCCGGGTGCAACCGCATCCCCTGCATCCCCTATAGTTACGCCTCTGCCGCTATGTGTAAACATGTGCTGAGGCTGGTCCACACGGGGGCCAATTTGCTGTGGAATGTCAGCAGCGAAAAGTCTGCCTCAAAACCCGCACCATATGGTGCAGATTTTATCGCGTATTTTTTTGGGGGGGGTTTGCGGGATTCACCACCTCATTGAGAAGAGATGATAACATAGTGGAAAAGGCAATTAAATTGACAGGCTGGGGAATAAATTCTGCACCGCATATCAATTTCCACACGGGTTTGTGCAGATTTTTTCCGCAGCTTTTGGATTCCATTTTTATAATCTCATCCACTTTGCTGCTACTGTAAATGCAGTGGAATTTCCCTGTGATGGGTCTGCACAGAAATCCTGTGGCAAGTCCTCCCCGTGTGAACCCCCCTAAAGGGGTTTTCCAGGGAGCACCCGCCAGGATGCACCGAAGTCAGAGTGAAAGGCTGCCTCGACCTGTGTGGTGGCCGGCGGTCAGAATTGCAGACGCAGCTGGCATTAAAATCAATGGGAACAGCGTTTGCAATCATAGGTGCAGCTCCTACTGATTTCAATGACAGCTGTGACTGTAATTACGAGCGCCGGCCACTACACAGGGGTTGGAGCTGCGCTTGCATTCCGACTCCTGTGTATCCTGGAGGGCACTGCTTGGAAAACCCATTTAATGTTGGCTGACTGATTCCCAGCCTGGGAGCCGCGGCACCCCTGTTGGGAATCACTGCTCTATTATATATTTTTTCAGTTTTTCCATCATTTACATTGTAACTTGTACAAATATTGTACAGCCACTAGAGGGCACCACAGCTATATGTTACAGTATGGGCGAAAAGACTGAACCCAGCGAGCACTATAGTAGATGCAGTATTGGGATTGGTACAGCTGTCCCTCATGCTACATGGGAAAACCTATGCTAAAATCAGGATGGGATTTCGGCCTTAAAACAAAAACCTACCAAAGTATGTTAGAAAGTAAGCAGAAGACGTCTCAATGTATCCTCTTAGTAAAGTTCATCCTCTGCCTTTTAGTGTTGCTGATGCTTTGGAACTGAAAGAACACTTGGGAAAAGCAGCCAAGAAGTTATCGACTGGAGTGTCCAGGAAGGTGGGCTTTGTAGAAGGCATCGCGCGCTTTATGGTGTCGTCACGCGGGACTCATGAGCTGCTGTTTCATTTGTACACATCTTGCGCACGCTGGGGAAAGTTGGGGAAGAAAAGGAAGGTTTTCCAACTATCTTTTGATGAGACTTTATATGGGTGAAGCATCAAGTGTAAATGTTGCCACATGCAGAGAAGCACATTGTAGCAGTAAGACAAAGGGAGAGCAGTGAAAGGGGCAACAACTGTGTGACTGCCACCATATTACTTGGCACTAATTACACTTCTGAGGGGCATGGCTTGTCTGTAGCAGTAGAGACAAGTTTCATGCTCTGCACAAATGTTTAATGTTGATCCGTCATCTGCAGATCATTACAAAGCAAGAGAAGCCGAATGTAAACCTAAACATTCAGTGTAACTTGTCTGGGCTTCTAGGAGTCCTTGGGGCCGTCCATCATTGCATAGGACCACCCCTTGGACTCAATCCAGATATTTCGAGTCCGACGCCAAGCCTTGTTGTACCAACCATGAATTTACATTTCAGGTGTGTTTTGCTATCAGCATGCTGGGTAATCCCACCATTGTCCTTCTTGATGAGCCTTCTACTGGGCTGGACCCAAAAGGTCAGCAACGTCTCTGGTAAGAAAAGATGGTTCCTGTACCCAGGGATGTTTACTAATAAAGCTTCCTCATAGCATCCCTAACCTGTTAATCCCACCTCAGTGTCCAGTTCCATAGCATTGTGCAGAATTTAAAGGGTTAGGAAAACATGGCTGCCTTCTTCCGAAACTAGCTCCACACCTGTCCACAAGGTTGTATCACAAGTCTCTCGCTAGCCAAGCCAGAAACCTACTACACACTGATGAGGGATAAACACCCCGAAACAGCTGTCTGTGTATGGATTCTGGCGTGGTTTACTATTCCCAATCATTGTTACAAGGCTTGTATTAAGAGTCTAACAGGAATGCTGCCTTCCAATAGGTGGCGCTGCAGAAGTATTATTCCATCTCCATTATTAGTTCATCCTCATTCACTTTAGTGGACCTTAATACTGCACACAAGCTGTGGACATGTGTGGTCCTGTTTCATGAAAAACAGCCGCCATGTTTTCCTAACCCTTTACAGTCCCTTTATATTTTAATATTTTTCTCACATTGAAGGCGAGCCATCAGAGCGGCTTTCAACAACAAAGATCGTGGGGCGATACTAACCACCCACTACATGCAGGAGGCAGAGGCTGTGTGTGACCGTGTCGCCATCATGATTGCTGGCAAACTAAGGTAAACCGAAAGTTAAAGGAGTTCTTCAGTCTTGTGTAACTAAAGCTTAAAGGAACCCATCAGGAGAACCATGCAGCCCCAACCACAGAATTAGACTGACTCTAGCCGAGCAAGCCAGGGAGAAGCTGGCAGAGAGCGGCCCAGATGACTGTGCTTCCCCCTCCCGGTTTATTGTATTGGGACAGTCGTTTCACATTTCATGCTGACACCATCTGATCTCTGCCCGGGAACCTTTTGAATGATGTGGTCATAGCATTCAACATAAGAGACTAAGGGTGGCTTTTGAGCGATCATTTTGCATAAACTACTACTTGCCACTAATGCCGGTTAGTACCAAGAAGTAGCCTGTGAGCCTCTGGGAGCTGTAATCAGGGAACAGACCTCTTGCTGTTCCCTGATTACTTTTGCTTTGATCTGCCAGCGGGGCTGACAGCTGAGAACAGCTGATACGTTGTATTATCTGTAATCAGTGCTCCCCCGACAGAACACAGCGTGCGGCCCTGCTTATCAGCTGTTCTGCTGAACGATGGTTTTCAAGCAGAACTGAAAATAGTAGTTTGGGCAGAAAACTGAAAGATGGGCATATTTAGACACAACGATTATCTTTTGAGTGATAATTGTTGTGTCTAAATGGGCCTTAAGGGCTTATTTTCATGGGCACATTCATGCTCTGTACTACACACGTAATACAGAGAGCTAAAACCTAAGTTGCATTGAGGCATTCAGAAAGGTTTTATTTATGTGCGTGAAAACAAATCGCAGCACGTCTTATTTTGGTCTGTATTATGGACTGAAATAGCCAATTAAATCAATGGGAGCATGTAAGTACTCCACGAATACACGATACATGCATATTCACTGCGTAGGTATGCATGAAATCAATGGGGCCTTCTTGAATATGCCCATGGGAATGAGCCCTAATGGGTGGACCCCCTATGTTCACCTCCCAGAGAAACAATCAGTGCTCATACTTTGTATAGACAGACAGCCCCGGGTCCTCTACAACAGGGTTACTATAGGATATCCTGAAAACATGACCTGTGGGGGTGCCTTGAGGACTGGAGTTGAGAAACACTGATCTATAGGATCTCAATTCTATCTGACTATGTCTACGACCAAGATACACTGTGAATAGTGTCAATGACAGTCAATCGTTCATTGATCCATGCACATGTGCATGTAGACATTGTATTGAAATGCACCAGAAATAGATCGCAGCGTGAGCCCTATACATTGTGCATGGGTGGCGTTTTCATACACATCCTCGCTCTAAAACAGAGTGGAGAATTTGAAGGGAAAAAAAAGTGTTACACTGTGCAGGTCCGCATGCGTGTGATCCGTGGGCATGCGCAGTCCACTTCAGCCATACACTGACTATGCCGGCAGAGCTGGTATTTACACAATCGCTGAAACGCTGCGGGGAGACCGATACGTTCGTGGACATGAGACTTTATTGTATGCTCCAACAACTGCCTGTGTATGATTAGTAGGCAGGCTACCATATTGGTATATAGAGATATGCTAGAATAATCTGGCAATCTGAATAAACCCTGGAACAACAGTGATTAGTGACTCTAACTTGTTATATTGCACTCAAGAAAGGCTTCCAGGCCCCTCTTAGATTCTTTTAGTGAGTTCACCATCACCATGTCCTCAGGCAGAGAGTTCCGCAGTCTCACTGCTCTTACAGTAAAGAACCCCCTTCTGTGTTGGTGATGAAGTCTTCTTTTCTCTAGACCTGGGTGCATAATCTTTACTGGCCTAAGGGCCACATTGTCATATTAAACCACTCCCAAGGGCCGCAATAAAACATAAAGGGGTGTCACCATCAGACATTTATGGCATTTCAATAGAATATGCTGTAAACGTCCGACAGGCGCAGGTTCCATGTCCAGGACTCAATAAGAGAAATCACAGAGGCAGAGGGAACTAATTTATAAAAGCCCTAATCACAGAAGGTCCCTAAAACAATAATTCTTTATTAATTTGCGTTAAAAAACATTGGGCTCAAGACAGTCTCCAAATAATGGGGACAAAACATAAAAAACAGACAATGGACGAGACACGTGCTCATAGACGTCAGTGTTATAGGAGTATAAGATCAGAGGGCCGCCAGTAACTCAGGTTGAGTCCAATATGAATCTGGGGTATTTGAGTTTTATAGTTAGAGGTCAGTATGATATATTACACCAACTCGCTCAATTTCCCTTTAATTTAGTTGGCACTCTGGCTAGGTGCTCTCTAATCTTATATGAAAGTAGCCTAAATAGATGAGCCAATATATTAGGCCCTAGTGACTTGAGATGATCTCCACTAGTAGAGATTCAAGGTTCTAATTCATTCAGAGTACGTAGTTCGTTCAAGGTTCAATGCATTTCAGTCGGACCAACGACTTTTCAAGAACCGGGTGGTCAGATGTAAAAGATCGTGCATAGTCTATCCGTATTCAACAGACGTATGACCTATAACATTAGGATAGTTAGTTGTGGTCTGAATTGGTGCCTATCATATCTTAGTGTTGGTAAACATTGAATTTAGAACCTCGAGATTGTTTTTTCCACCCGAGGTATACTACAGATAGTCCCCTACTTGCGAACATTCGAGTTACGAATTTCGCTAGATACGAACTATCTGTCCTGCACAGTATGTAATGCTATGGTATTACATCATGCTGTGCAGGGACTGGAGAGGCTTCTATCAAGCCTGATAGAAGCCTGTCCGGTCAGATCGCGGTTGCTAGGCAGCCGGGGACCTCCTGAAAGGCCCTAGGGATGTCTATGCAGAGCGCCTAGCAAGCCGTGCGCTTGATGGGCACTCTGCATAGGCAGCCCTGGGGCCTTTCAGGAGGTCCCCGGCTGCCTAGCAACCACACAGCGTCCCGCGATCTCATCGTGGGACGCTGTACGGGCCCCCTGAACGTTGGGTGCAGGCTGTTTCTTACAGCGGGCACCCGGCGGCAGCAGTTCCGACGTGCCGCTCGTCAGAACTGTTAACACTTTAAATACCGCTGTCAGAGCGGTATTTAAAGTGTTAACAGTTCAGACGAGTGGCGCGGCGCGTTGGAACTGTTGCCGCCGGTGCCCCCTGTAAGAACAGCCTGCACCCGACGTTGTATGGAGCGGGATCCACCCGCGATCCCGCTCCATATAACAATTTGTTCGACTTGCGAACAGGTTCCTGGAACGGAACCTGTTCGCAAGTCGGGGACCATCTGTATAGGGTGATGCTCATTTGTTACACTTGGAGCTCCCCATATGACAGATAGCAGTGTAATAGGGAAACAATTCGTCCAAGGTAAGAGTAAGAGTAATGTAGCCCACCTCTAGCTGGCCTGACGTTGGTCTGAGTGGCTTGATGATGCCACCCAATAGAGGTTAGAATAGTGACACAGTTGTCAGGCTATCCCAGCTAGGATCTCAGTGCTTAAGAAAGGGAGCAATACCCCTAAAGCTCAATCTGCAGCTGCAGACAGTTCAAATCGCTTGCTACCAAAGCTAACTAAAGCCTGGGTCAAACAATCATGACCATGCAAATAGGTTATCCAGACTTAGCAGCAGCGCTGAGAAAGAGAACAATTCACTTGTTAGGCTAATTGTGAATAAAGATAGGGAGTGATATAGCCTCCTGCCCTGATGGTGGGTAGATGGCGGTAGATGACCATCAGGGCAGGAGGCTATATCACTCTCTATCCACAAATAGCCTAACAAGTGAATTGTTCTCTCTCAGTTCTGATGCTCAGTTTAGACAGCTTAGCTATATGGTCATGATTGTTTGACCCAGGCGTTAGCTAGCTATAGTAGCAAACTATATCACTTTTTTCTACAATTAGTTTAAAAAGTGAAATGCTCTCTCCTCAGCGCTGCTGCTAAGTCTGGATAGCCTATTTGCATTGTCATGATTGTTTGACCCAGGCTTTAGTTAGCTTTGGTAGCAAGCGATTTGAACTGTCTGCAGCTGCAGATTGAGCTTTAGGGGTATTGCTCCCTTTCTTAAGCACTGAGATCCTAGCTGGGATAGCCTGACAACTGTCACTATTCTAACCTCTATTGGGTGGCATCATCAAGCCACTTAGACTAAGTGGTGGCATCATCAAGCCACTCAGACCAACGTCAGGCCAGCTAGAGGTGGGCTACATTACTCTTACCTTGGACGAATTGTTTCCCTATGACACTGCTATCTGTCATATGGGGAGCTCCAAGTGTAACAAATGAGCATCACCCTATAGTATACCTCGGGGGGGAAAAGCAATCTCGAGGTTCTAAATTCAATGTTTACCAACACTAAGATATGATAGGCACCAATTCAGACCACAACTAACTATCTTAATGTTATAGGTCATACGTCTGTTGAATACGGATAGACCTATGCATGATCTTTTACATCTGACCACCCGGTTCTTGAAAAGTCGTTGGTCCGACTGAAATGCATTGAACCTTGAACGAACTACGTACACTGAATGAATTACAACCTTGAATCTCTACTAGTGGAGATCATCTCAATTCACTAGAGCCTAATATATTGGCTCATCTATTTAGGCTACTTTCGTATAAGATTAGAAAGTGTCGAGCCAGAGTGGCAACTAAATTAAAGGGAAATTGAGCGAGTTGGTGTAATATATCATACTGACCTCTAACTATAAAACTCAAATACCCCAGATTCATATTGGACTCAACCCGAGTTACTGGCGGCCCTCTGATCTTATACTCCTATAACACTGTGACGTCTATGAGCACATGTGTCTCGTCCATTGTCTGTTTTTTATGTTTTGTCCCCATTATTTGGAGACTGTCTTGAGCCCAATGTTTTTTAACGCATATTAATAAAGAATTATTGTTTTAGGGACCTTCTGTGATTAGCACGTCCAGGACTCCCACCTATCAGAGAAATGGGCGTCCCCTCCTTCAATAATCATCAGTCCAGAGAGGAGATGGCCACAGATGCAGATAGCTCACTCCATTTTAGAACATGAATGTTGCATAGATGGCCACTTCTCTAAGTCATGTATTCATCATGTGCCCAACAGGGGTCAATGGACCCCATTCTCCTAACCTATTCGGGGTCTAGAGATTTTGACGCACTCTATATTTGCGACTAAGGGCAGTGTAAGGGTTACTTTACACGGGATGACTATTGCTCCTGTGCATTCAGTGAATGGAGGCGGAGGGCGTCTGAGATCATTTCAGTCTGCCCTCCTCCATTTAGTGTGAACAGGCAATCATTCAAAGATGAACGACTGCCTGATTGCACCGAGCAAGAACTCACTAGCAGCTTTGTGTCAGTGATCTGAAACAAAGTGACAACTAAGCGATATCCTGCCCAGTACCCTGTCGGGTCCCATGTTTATACGGGACCACTAGCGCTCAGAATTGCTCATTTGAGCGGCTTTTCAGCTGATGGTTGTTCTGTGTACAGCCACACCGAGGCCTGGGCCTCCGCACCCCGATGGATTTACTATAGCTCATCTTAGAAATTGATGAAAAGTATGGTAGGCACAGATCCCAATTCCTGGTTCACTAGCAGCCAAAGATGCACCAAATGTACTAAGGCATGCACTTCTAAATAAATTCAGCGCATTTTACTCCAATGGACTTTAGATTAAGCCTGGCGTATGAAACACCAGCCTTAAAGGGGTTGTGCCAAGTTATAAAGTTATCCCCTATCCACAGGATAGGATACAACATTATGATCTGGGAGGTCTGACCGCTGTGACTTCTGCCCATTCCAAGAACTGTGGTCCGCTCGGTTCCAGAGTGAATGGAGTGGAGGTTGTGCAGGCATGCTGCTGCTCCATTTGCTTCAATGACAGCATCGGAGATTGCCAAAGAACCTGAACTCGGCGCTATCATTAAAGGGAATGGAGCAGCAGCACACCTACGTGACCTCCGCTCCATTCACTTGGGGACCAACCGGACCCCGTTCTCAGGATCGGCCTAGATCCCATTGATCGGACCTCCACCAATCATAAAGTTATTCCCTGTCCTGTGGAAAGGTGGAAAAAAACAAAAATAGGGGTGGAGCTACCTGAATGGGTGAGTAATTTGGAAAAGTATAGGTAGAGAAACGTGTGGAAGATGTGATTCTTCTTTGTCGTTAGGATGGTCGGTCGTAAAAGAAGACCGTTGTTCGGGTGCAGCCACCCCAATGATAGTTGCACTGGCAAGTGAGACTATTCTGTTAGATTAGTGAAGAAAAAAATGTGTTGGGTGCAGGCGCAGCTGACCGAAATAGAAGATTCAGTACTATAAAAAATTAAGCTCAGCTTCTCAGTTTTATTTTAAACTAGCATAAACAGATGCGTTTCGGGGCAACACGCTCTGCCTCTCTGCCTGTGTAGTGGCCCTGAGTTAGAGGAGCCACTCTAGGTTATATGTCTGACTCGTGCCATTATCTTGTCAGTCTCTTATGTGTAGTGTGCATTTGGATTGTGTGTATTGCACCTCTGCAGGATTGAATGGGTTAATGCCTGGAATATGTATCATTTTGTGAGTCATGTGATCTTGCTATGTATATGTGTTTGCAAGGTGGATGCAAGTCAGTCTAGCAGGAGTCTGAGAGTTAGCAAGTGTCCTTATAAAAAGTCAGTCTGCAGTAATCTAGTCTGCAAGTGAGTGAGCGACACAGACACTGATTGGGCCGTGTGAGGAGAGAATAGAGGAGGCCGAGCGATTCTCTTCTGCTTGGCCTGGGCCCAGGCTACCCACGATATACCAATGCCATCACTAAGCACTGAGTGAGAGAGAAGGACCGCTGCATGCCAAGAAGGAGAGGGGGAGAGAGATTGAGATTGCCCCGAAAGACATCTTTTTATGCTGCTTACTTTTTGTATTGTACTGCATTTTATATTTCGGTCAGCTGCGCCTGCACCCCTCAAATTTTTTTCTTCACTAATCCCTGTCCTGTGGAGAGAACATAACTTTATAACTTAGTACAACCCCTTAACGCTCCATGACGAAGTTACATCATGGAGGTTTGGGGTCTATATGGAGTAGAGGGTCAATCCTACTCCCTACAATGTGCGTGCCGGCTGCCTTTGTGAACATTGATTGCAGCTGTTGTGGGCAGATGTCTGCTGTCACTTATCACAGCTGTTAACCCGTTTAAATGCCACTGACAATTCCTACAACTGCATTTAGATGCCCCAATCTGAGTTCAGGGTTTCTGGTAAGATCCCACAATGAGATTGTAGGGTGCCATTTTGGTTGGCATGGCAGCCGGGGGCCTTTTGAAGACTCCTGGGGCTCTTTCTGGTAGATTAGTAGAAAGTATGGAACAGAGAATGATTGCAGGATCTGACTTCATAGGCTTTGTGTTGCTTCTGTTGGACACTACGGCCCTGCGGCTGCCTTGGTCTTGCACAGAGGTGGATATGGTATTGTCTAACACAGAGTAATGGCTACTTTACTCTTTCCAGATGCATTGGCTCCATACAGCAACTCAAGAGTAAATTTGGTAAGGACTATCTCTTGGAGATTAAAGTCAAAGATGCCCGGCAGCTGGAGGTGATTGACAGGGAAATGATCCGCTTGTTTCCTCACGCAACGAGACAGGACAGGTAAGTGCTGTCCGCCGGTCATTAAACAGAAGCTGCCATCGTTTACTTTCAGCGGATGAGAATCTGTTTTGTCATGTGATGATCACACCGAAGCGCAACTCCGCACAACAGAGATTTAGGCCGGCTGCACCCTGACTTATTGGTGTGTCTAAGACTTGCACACGCAATATGCGGAGAATAGAACCCATTGATGTCAGTTATGTATCTCGGCACGCACATTTTGGTTGAGCAACAAAAAACGAATGAACATGGTCTATTTTTCTGCATATTTGTGCACCCCGAGGTTCCCGTAGAATTCAGGGGGAGTGCGCAAATGTGAGCACAATATGCAAGGACATGCGTGAAATACCGCAGGAAAAAGAACTTATTAGATGAATTATTTATTTCAATTGGTGTGATTTGTGTTTTGTGCAAAAAAAACCTCTCCTAGTGCAAAAGAGTTGTGCTAAGCCATATGCAATTGTGCACCCGCCAAGTGTGGAGCCGCCTCAGAGCAGAGTCTTGTTACGAGTTGTGTGAATCCATGAAAAAGACACATTCCCCGCTAATAAAGTTCTAAACACACACAGTGTGGAAACCGAAAAACTCGCCTAAATGGTAGAGACATTCTTAAAGGGGCATTCCTGCTTATAGCTATTTTGCTGCAGAAGCAGACAGCTCTGTACACTGCATAGTGGCCTGCAGTGAGTGGGACTCAGCCTTCAATACCCACCCAGGCCACTGCACAATGTATGAAGCTGTCTGCTTCCTGCAGCTAGAAGTAAGACAATTAAACCTAAGTTAAAGAAGAGAACCAAGCACCTCTTCATTTGTGTGCAGGTGCAGACGAAAATGTCCTCAAAGGAATGAGGTTAAAGCAACCCTCAGGTCCTGGAGAAAGAAAAATGGCCACACCACTTCTCTGACTACCTGCTGCACATTAGTACGCACTGGTAGTAGAAGACAATACATCCTGCTTTGATCGTCCAGTGCTGACTGCAGGATTGTAGTGGTGGACTGAGGAGGAGGATGAGGGTTGGATTGTGGGACACTAGGAAATGATGATGAGGGTTGGATTGTGGGACGTTGGAAGAAGATGGTGGCTATTAATGGTGCAAAGAGTGAAATCATAAATTTTGCTGTAGGGGAAAAAATGCATGCGTGCGTGCGTCTCTTACACCTTTGGTCATCATTTCCCCCTAGTCATTCTTTACAATGACCCATCTCACACAGCGCCTGTAACATCTATGATTCTATATGACCAGTCTGCCCATTCTCTCTCCCACAGATTCTCTTCTTTGCTGGCATACAAGATACCAAAGGATGATGTGGGCACCTTGTCGAACGCCTTCTTTCTCCTGGAGGAAGGTAAGCCTTATCCTCTAGGTCACAGTGTGGTCTTATTCATTGTATTTATGCTCTGCAGCCCCAGCTGATCCAAGCCCACAACTGGTGAGAAATAATATACAGGTGGATGTAAAGCATGAATCGGGCCGTGTCATTGTCCTTCATCAGGAATACTTGATGCCGTGACTACAATCTATATATATAAAGACAAAAGCCCTCGCTGACTCACTCACTCACTCACTCACTGACTGACTGACAGACTCGCCGAAAGTTCTCCAACTTCCCGATGTCGTAGAAACATGAATTTTGGCACAAACATAGATTATCTCCAAAATAGGAAAAGTAATTGGGTCCCAACTCGATTATTCAATTCTAGCGCAAAAGAATTAGCGTTGAAATTTAACATACATAATCTAAATCTCTCACTTCCCAATGTCATAGAAAATTAAAATTTGGCACGGGCATTGAATATGTCATAAATAGGAAAAGTTAATAGGTCCCAACTTGATTATTCAATTCTATGCACAAAAGAATTAGCGTCCAAATTTTACGTACGGAATCTAATTCTCTCACTTCCCGATGTCATAGAAACGTGAAATTTCGCACGAGCATTGATTATGTCATAAATAGGAAAAGCTAATGGGTCCCAACTCGATTATTCAATTCTATGCGCAAAAGAATTAGCGTCCAAATTTTACGTACGGAATGTAATTTTCTCACATAGAAACTTAAAATTTGGCACGGGCATTGAATATGTCATAAATAGGAAAAGCTAATTGGTCCCAACTCGATTATTTAATTCTATGCACAAAAGACTTAGCGTCCAAATTTTACGTACGGAATCTAATTCTCTCACTTCCCGGTGTCATAGAAACTCGAAATTTGGCAGGAGCATTGATTATGTCATAAATAGGAAAAACTAATGGGTCCCAACTCGATTATTCAATTCTATGCGCAAAAGAATTAGCGTCCAAATTTTACGTACAGAATATATTTTTCTCACTTTCCGGTGTGATAGAAATGTGAAATTTGGCACGGGCATTGATTATGTCATAAATAGGAAAAGCTAATGGGTCCCAACTCGATTATTCAATTCTATGCGCAAAAAAATTAGCGTCCAAATTTTATGTACGGAATGTAATTTTCTCACTTTGCGGTGTCATAGAAACGTGAAATTTGGCACGAGCATTGATTATGTCATAAATAGGAAAAGCTAATAGGTCCCAACTCGATTATTCAATTCTATGCGCAAAAGAATTAGCGTCCAAATTTAACGTACGGAATCTAATTCACTTCCCGGTGTCATAGAAACTCGAAATTTGGCATGAGCATTGATTATGTCATAAATAGGAAAAGCTAATGGGTCCCAACTCGATTATTCAATTCTATGCGCAAAAAAATTAGCGTCCAAATTTTATGTACGGAATGTAATTTTCTCACTTTGCGGTGTCATAGAAACGTGAAATTTGGCACGAGCATTGATTATGTCATAAATAGGAAAAGCTAATAGGTCCCAACTCGATTATTCAATTCTATGCGCAAAAGAATTAGCATCCGAATTTTACGTACGGAATGTAATTTTCTCACTTTCCGGTGTCATAGAAATGTGAAATTTGGCACGAGCATTGATTATATCATAAATAGGAAAAGCGAATGGGTCCCAACTCGATTGTTCAATTCTATGCGCAAAAGAATTAGCGTCCAAATTTTACGTACAGAACATATTTTTCTCACTTTCCGGTGTCATAGAAATGTGAAATTTGGCACGAGCATTGATTATGTCATAAATAGGAAAAGCGAATGGGTCCCAACTCGATTATTCAATTCTATACACAAAAGAATTAGCATCCAAATTTTACGTACGGAATGTAATTTTTTTCACTTTCCGGTGTCATAGAAACGTGAAATTTGGCAGGAGCATTGATTATGTCATAAATAGGAAAAACTAATGGGTCCCAACTCCATTATTCAATTCTATGCGCAAAAGAATTAGCGTCCAAATTTTACGTACGGAATGTAATTTTCTCACTTTCCGGTGTCATAAAAACGTGAAATTTGGTACGAGCATTGATTATGTCATAAATAGGAAAAGCTAATAGGTCCCAACTCGATTATTTAATTCTAGCGCAAAAGAATTAGCGTCGAAATTTTAGGTACATAATCTAAATCTCCCACTTCCCAATGTCATAGAAACATAAAATTTGCCATAAGCATTCAATATGTCATAAATAGGAAAAGCTAATGGGTCCCAACTCGATTATTCAATTCTAGCGCAAAAGAACTAGCGTCCAAATTTTACGTACGGAATCTAATTCTCTCACTTCTTGGTGTCATAGAAACATGAAATTTGGAACAGGCATTGATTATGTCATAAATAGGAAAAGTTAATGGGTCCCACTTCGATTGTTCAATTCTAAGCGCAAAAGAATTAGCGTCCACATTTTACGTACAAAATCTAATTCTCTCACTTCCCGATGTCATAGAAACTTGAAATTTGGCACGGGCATTGATTATGTCATAAATAGGAAAAGTTAATGGGTCCCAACTCAATTATTCAATTCTAAGTGCAAAAGAATTAGTGTCCAAATTTTACGCATGAAATCTAATTCTCTCACTTCCTGATGTCATTTTACATAAAGGAAACGCCGCATGGTTACCTCCCCGTGGTGTTTTCTGGGTAACGCAGAGAACTATGCAAAATGGTGAACATATGTTTTTCCGGTATCTCTAAAGTAACCATGACTTCAGAAGATTTTCCGTGTGAACACCAGATAAACACCAGTACCAAATCAACTCGGGCGAAGCCGGGTATATCAGCTAGTTGTATATAAAAGCCATTCTTGTCTCTCATGAAACAGCGCCACCCTTATCCATGGGCTGTGTCTGGTAGTGCAGCTCAGCTCCATTCACTTGAATACTGCAATATTAGTCGCAGCCATTTCGGGTACTAGAGCAGATTCTTCACCCCATTTTGCTGTAGCTTTCCAGATTTGGGATAGCACAGGACCCACCCCACAGATCACATGACCTCATGTGTATAAATGTGCTGTTTCCCATCCACAGCTAAACAAGCCTACAACATAGAAGAGTACAGCTTCTCTCAGCCCACCCTGGAGCAGGTAAGTGGGCACGCTTCTTATCACTATACAATCAGCTAAAACTGATGCGGCGTCTGCAAAATACACAATTCAAATCAAACCACTAAGCCCAGTTCTATCCCTGATACCACAGGGAGGTACTCGTAGTCAAACCAAAATCCACCCCCTAGAAGTTGTTGTCATTTTGCTGCTGAACTCGGCAAGTAGTTACATCTTAGACCGCTTTCACGCGGCCGAGAAAATAGCACAAGATGTTGCGCAGCTAGACGCACCAATAGGAATCCCATTCTTTTGATTTTTTTTTCTTCCCCACATTGCACCGCAGGAAAAATCGCAGCATATCCTATGTTTGAGCGTTCCCGTGAACGCCTCTCCCGTTTTCAATGGGGCCGGCCAAAAGATTGCATGTTGTGTGAGGTTTCCCACTGAGAACGCTTGCCGATCCAATGAGAAACACTCGCTACTTCCCAGAAGTGATGGGAGGCATTTTTGACACCTTCCTGAGCGCAATATGGGACCGAGTTTCACGGCTTGTTTTCGCACTCGCCATTGTGAACGTAGCCTCAGGCCAGTCTCACACAAACGGATTTGAATTGCATCTTCTGCAGTAGCGTGCGCGCGGACGATACACGGGCATTCAAAGGCATAAACTTTCGCCAGGTCGCTCACACTTACGGGCAGGAATTGTGCATGCTCTATTTTACCGTGGATTCCAGGCGTTTGGGCTCCATTGATCTCTACGGATGGTTTCAACCCACAGTGCATACGCAATGAATATTGCATATGGACACGGATTCATTCGCAAGTTGCCAGGAGCCCAGATACAAATGGAATAAAGAAAGCAGGATTTTGTGGGCAGACAATGCAGGACGGAGTCTGGGGAGCAACAACCATCCAAACTGCTGTCTGCAACCTCCACTTATTCTTCTGGGCTCCTCCTCCAAAAGAATACAAAAGAATAAGCGTGTTTTTTGGGTTTTTTTAGTGGTTTATACTACTTCCAAAATAAGTAGTGTGAGGGCGCCCACCCACTGGCGTTTTTTTTCTCTGCAGGGGTCTATGGGACTTGTAATGTTAAAATCGCGATCGCGCAAAATCGCGATTTCGCGGTAAATTGCGATTTTGCGCGATCGCGATTTTAACATTACAAGTCCCATAGACCCCTGCAGAGAAAAAAATGCTGCGAATTTCGCAGGGAAAAAAAACGCCAGTGGGTGGGCGCCCTCAAGTCGGTCTATGAGTTTGCACCATGTAGTGGCTCAGTTACAGCAAATGTGGAGCGATATGCCGCAGGATACCATACAGAACCTGCTTGCCTCCAATACTCCCTTTATCACATCTTGTATCCATGCTAGAGGGTACTAGAGCCTCCATGCCCACCTGTATCACATCTTGTTTTCAAGCTACAGGCAGCCTCCGCGGTAATGGCGACTCCCCCCCCCCCCAAAGCGGCCCACGCGGTAATGGCGACATCCCCCCCCCCCCCAGAGCGGCCCCCGCGGTAATGGCGACATTCCTTCCCCCAGAGCGGCCCCCGCGGTAATGGCGACATTCCCCCCCCAGAGCGGCCCCCGCGGTAATGGCGACATTCCCCCCCCAGAGCGGCCCCCGCGGTAATGGCGACATTCCCCCCCAGAGCGGCCCCCGCGGTAATGGCGACATTCCCCCCCTAGAGCGGCCCCCGCGGTAATGGCGACATTCCCCCCCCAGAGCGGCCCCCGCGGTAATGGCGACATTCCCCCCCCAGAGCGGCCCCCGCGGTAATGGCGACATTCCCCCTCCCAGAGCGACCCCTGCGGTAATGGCGACACTTCCCCTCCCCGACCACCAGAGTGGCCCCCACGGTAATGGCAACATCCCCCACCAGAGCGGCCCCCGCGGTAATGGCAACATCCCCCCCCAGAGCGGCCCCCGCGGTAATGGCGACATTCCCCCCTCCCCCCCCAGAGCGGCCCCCGCGGTAATGGTGACATCCCCCCCCCCAGAGCGGCCCCCGCGGTAATGGCGACATTCCCCCCTCCCCCCCCCAGAGCGGCCCCCGCGGTAATGGTGACATCCCCCCCCCCCCCAGAGCGGCCCCCGCGGTAATGGCAACATCCCCCCCCAGAGCGGCCCCCGCGGTAATGGCAACATCCCCCCCCAGAGCGGCCCCCGCGGTAATGGCGACATTCCCCCCCCAGAGCGGCCCCCGCGGTAATGGCGACATTCCCCCCCAGAGCGGCCCCCGCGGTAATGGCGACATTCCCCCCCTAGAGCGGCCCCCGCGGTAATGGCGACATTCCCCCCCCAGAGCGGCCCCCGCGCTAATGGCGACATTCCCCCCCCAGAGCGGCCCCCGCGGTAAAGGCGACATTCTCCCCCCAGAGCGGCCCCCGCGGTAATGGCGACATCCCCCCCCAGAGCGGCTCCCGCGGTAATGGCGACATTCCCCCTCCCAGAGCGACCCCTGCGGTAATGGCGACACTTCCCCTCCCCGACCACCAGAGTGGCCCCCACGGTAATGGCAACATCCCCCCCAGAGCGGCCCCCGCGGTAATGGCAACATCCCCCCCCAGAGCGGCCCCCGCGGTAATGGCGACATTCCCTCCCCCCCCCAGAGCGGCCCCCGCGGTAATGGTGACATCCCCCCCCCCCAGAGCGGCCCCCGCGGTAATGGCAACATCCCCCCCCAGAGTGGCCCCCGCGGTAATGGCAACATTCCCCCCTCCCCCCCCCAGAGCGGCCCCCGCGGTAATGGCGACATTCCCCCCCCCTGAGCGGCCCCCGCGGTAATGGCAAAATCCCCCCCCAGAGCGGCCCCCGCGGTAATGGCGACATTCCCCCCCCCCAGAGCGGCCCCCGCGGTAATGGCGACATTCCCCCCCCCCCAGAGCGGCCCCGGCGGTAATGGCGACACTTCCCCCCCCCCCCCCCCCCCAGAGCGTCTCCCGCGGTAATGGCGACACTCCCCCCCCCCCCCCCCAGAGAGGTCCCCGCCGTAATGGCGACATTCCCCCCCTCAGAGCGGCCCCCACGGTAATGGCGACACCCTCCCCCCCTCCCAGAGCCACCCCGGTGGTAATGGCGACACTCCCCCACCAGAGTGGCCCCCGCGGTAATGGCGACACTCCACTCCCCCCCCAGAGCGGCCACCGCAGTAATGGCGGCATTCCCCCCCCCCCCCCCCCAGAGCAGCCCCCGCAGTAATGGTGACATTCCACCCGTGGTAAAGGCGACATCCCCCCCCCCCCCCCAGAGCGGCCCCTGCGGTAATGGCGACATTCCCCCTCCCAGAGCGGCCCCTGCGGTAATGGCGACATTCCCCCTCCCAGAGCGGCCCCCGCGGTAATGGCGACATTCCCCCTCCCAGAGCGGCCCCCGCGGTAATGGCGACATTCCCCCTCCCAGAGCGGCCCCCGCGGTAATGGCAAAATCCCCCCCCCCAGAGCGGCCCCCGTGGTAATGGCGACATTCCCCCCCCCAGAGCGGCCCCCGCGGTAATGGCGACACTCCACTCCCCCCCCCAGAGCGGCCACCGCGGTAATGGCGACATTCCCCCCCCAGAGCAGCCCCCGCGGTAATGGCGACATTCCACCCGCGGTCATGGCGACATCCCCCCCCCCCAGAGCGGCCCCCGCGGTAACGGCGACATCCCCCCCCCCCCAGAGCGGCCCCCGCGGTAACGGCGACATTCCCCCCCAGAGCGGCCCCCGCGGTAACGGCGACATTCCCCCTCCCAGAGCGGCCCCCGCGGTAATGGCGACATTCCCCCTCCCAGAGCGGCCCCCGCGGTAATGGCGACATTCCCCCTCCCAGAGCGGCCCCCGCGGTAACGGCGACATTCCCCCTCCCAGAGCGGCCCCCGCGGTAATGGCGACATTCCCCCTCCCAGAGCGGCCCCCGCGGTAACGGCGACATTCCCCCCCCCCCCCCCCCCCAGAGCGGCCCCCGCGGTAATGGCGACACTCCCCCCCCCCCCCCCAGAGCGGCCCCCGCGGTAATGGCGACACTCCCCCCCCCCCTCCAGAGAGGTCCCCGCGGTAATGGCGACATGCCCCCCCCCCAGAGTGGCCCCCACGGTAATGGCGACACTCCCCCCCCCCCCCCAGAGCGGCCCCCGCGGTAATGGCGACACTCCCCCCCCCCCCCCCCAGAGCGGCCCCCGCGGTAATGGCGACACTCCCCCCCCCCCCCCCCAGAGAGGTCCCCGCGGTAATGGCGACATGCCCCCCCCCCCGAGTGGCCCCCACGGTAATGGCGACACCCTCCCCCCCCTCCCAGAGCGGCTCCCGCGGTAATGGCGACACTCCCCCACCAGAGCGGCCCCCGCGGTAATGGCGACACTCCACTCCCCCCCCCAGAGCGGCCCCCGCGGTAATGGCGACATTCCCCCCCCCAGAGCAGCCCCCGCGGTAATGGCGACATTCCTCCCGCGGTCATGGCGACATCCCCCCCCCCCCAGAGCGGCCCCCGCGGTAACGGCGACATTCCCCCCCCCCCCAGAGCGGCCCCCGCGGTAACGGCGACATTCCCCCCCAGAGCGGCCCCCGCGGTAATGGCGACATTCCCCCTCCCAGAGCGGCCCCCGCGGTAATGGCGACATTCCCCCTCCCAGAGCGGCCCCCGCGGTAATGGCGACATTCCCCCTCCCAGAGCGGCCCCCGCGGTAATGGCGACATTCCCCCTCCCAGAGCGGCCCCCGCGGTAATGGCGACATTCCCCCTCCCAGAGCGGCCCCCGCGGTAATGGCGACATTCCCCCTCCCAGAGCGGCCCCCGCGGTAATGGCGACATTCCCCCTCCCAGAGCGGCCCCCGCGGTACCGGCGACATTCCCTCTCCCAGAGCGGCCCCCGCGGTAACGGCGACATTCCCCCTCCCAGAGCGGCCCCCGCGGTAACGGCGACATTCCCTCTCCCAGAGCGGCCCCCGCGGTAACGGCGACATTCCCCCTCCCAGAGCGGCCCCCGCGGTAACGGCGACATTCCCCCTCCCAGAGCGGCCCCCGCGGTAACGGCGACATTCCCCCTCCCAGAGCGGCCCCCGCGCTAATGGCGACATTCCCCCTCCCAGAGCGGCCCCCGCGCTAATGGCGACATTCCCCCTCCAGAGCGGCCCCCGCGGTAAAGGCGACATTCCCCCTCCCAGAGCGGCCCCTGCGGTAACGGCGACATTCCCCCTCCCAGAGCGGCCCCGGCGGTAACGGCGACATTCCCCCTCCCAGAGCGGCCCCCGCGGTAATGGCGACATTCCCCCTCCCAGAGCGGCCCCCGCGGTAATGGCGACATTCCCCCTCCCAGAGCGGCCCCCGCGGTAATGGCAAAATCCCCCCCCCAGAGCGGCCCCCGTGGTAATGGCGACATTCCCCCCCCAGAGCGGCCCCCGCGGTAATGGCGACACTCCACTCCCCCCCCCAGAGCGGCCACCGCGGTAATGGCGACATTCCCCCCCCAGAGCAGCCCCCGCGGTAATGGCGACATTCCACCCGCGGTCATGGCGACATCCCCCCCCCCCAGAGCGGCCCCCGCGGTAACGGCGACATTCCCCCCCAGAGCGGCCCCCGCGGTAACGGCGACATTCCCCCTCCCAGAGCGGCCCCCGCGGTAATGGCGACATTCCCCCTCCCAGAGCGGCCCCCGCGGTAATGGCGACATTCCCCCTCCCAGAGCGGCCCCCGCGGTAACGGCGACATTCCCCCTCCCAGAGCGGCCCCCGCGGTAATGGCGACATTCCCCCTCCCAGAGCGGCCCCCGCGGTAACGGCGACATTCCCCCCCCCCCCCCAGAGCGGCCCCCGCGGTAATGGCGACACTCCCCCCCCCCCCCCAGAGCGGCCCCCGCGGTAATGGCGACACTCCCCCCCCCCCCTCCAGAGAGGTCCCCGCGGTAATGGCGACATGCCCCCCCCCCAGAGTGGCCCCCACGGTAATGGCGACACTCCCCCCCCCCCCCCCAGAGCGGCCCCCGCGGTAATGGCGACACTCCCCCCCCCCCCCCCAGAGCGGCCCCCGCGGTAATGGCGACACTCCCCCCCCCCCCCCCCAGAGAGGTCCCCGCGGTAATGGCGACATGCCCCCCCCCCCGAGTGGCCCCCACGGTAATGGCGACACCCTCCCCCCCTCCCAGAGCGGCTCCCGCGGTAATGGCGACACTCCCCCACCAGAGCGGCCCCCGCGGTAATGGCGACACTCCACTCCCCCCCCCAGAGCGGCCCCCGCGGTAATGGCGACATTCCCCCCCCCAGAGCAGCCCCCGCGGTAATGGCGACATTCCTCCCGCGGTCATGGCGACATCCCCCCCCCCCCAGAGCGGCCCCCGCGGTAACGGCGACATTCCCCCCCCCCCCCAGAGCGGCCCCCGCGGTAACGGCGACATTCCCCCCCAGAGCGGCCCCCGCGGTAATGGCGACATTCCCCCTCCCAGAGCGGCCCCCGCGGTAATGGCGACATTCCCCCTCCCAGAGCGGCCCCCGCGGTAATGGCGACATTCCCCCTCCCAGAGCGGCCCCCGCGGTAATGGCGACATTCCCCCTCCCAGAGCGGCCCCCGCGGTAATGGCGACATTCCCCCTCCCAGAGCGGCCCCCGCGGTAATGGCGACATTCCCCCTCCCAGAGCGGCCCCCGCGGTACCGGCGACATTCCCTCTCCCAGAGCGGCCCCCGCGGTAACGGCGACATTCCCCCTCCCAGAGCGGCCCCCGCGGTAACGGCGACATTCCCTCTCCCAGAGCGGCCCCCGCGGTAACGGCGACATTCCCCCTCCCAGAGCGGCCCCCGCGGTAACGGCGACATTCCCCCTCCCAGAGCGGCCCCCGCGGTAACGGCGACATTCCCCCTCCCAGAGCGGCCCCCGCGCTAATGGCGACATTCCCCCTCCCAGAGCGGCCCCCGCGCTAATGGCGACATTCCCCCTCCAGAGCGGCCCCCGCGGTAAAGGCGACATTCCCCCTCCCAGAGCGGCCCCTGCGGTAACGGCGACATTCCCCCTCCCAGAGCGGCCCCGGCGGTAACGGCGACATTCCCCCTCCCAGAGCGGCCCCCGCGGTAATGGCGACATTCCCCCTCCCAGAGCGGCCCCCGCGGTAATGGCGACATTCCCCCTCCCAGAGCGGCCCCCGCGGTAATGGCGACATTCCCCCTCCCAGAGCGGCCCCCGCGGTAATGGCGACATTCCCCCTCCCAGAGCGGCCCCCGCGGTAATGGCGACATTCCCCCTCCCAGAGCGGCCCCCGCGGTAATGGCGACATTCCCCCTCCCAGAGCGGCCCCCGCGGTAATGGTGACATCCCCCCCCCAGAGCGGCCCCCGCGGTAATGGCGACATCCCCCCCCAGAGCGGCCCCCGCGGTAATGGCAACATCCCCCCCCAGAGCGGCCCCCGCGGTAATGGCAACATTCCCCCCTCCCCCCCCCAGAGCGGCCCCCGCGGTAATGGCGACATTCCCCCCCCCCCTGAGCGGCCCCCGCGGTAATGGCAAAATCCCCCCCCCAGAGCGGCCCCGGCGGTAATGGCGACACTCCCCCTCCCAGAGCGGCCCCCGCGGTAACGGCGACATTCCCTCTCCCCGAGCGGCCCCCGCGGTAACGGCGACATTCCCTCTCCCCGAGCGGCCCCCGCGGTAACGGCGACATTCCCCCTCCCAGAGCGGCCCCCGCGGTAATGACGACATTCCCCCTCCCAGAGCGGCCCCCGCGGTAATGGCGACATTCCCCCTCCCAGAGCGCCCCCCGCGGTAATGGCGACATTCCCCCTCCCCCCCCAGAGCGGCCCCCGCGGTAATGGCGACATTCCCCCTCCCAGAGCGGCCCCCGCTTTAATGGCGACATTCCCCCTCCCAGAGTGGCCCCCGCGGTAATGGCGACATTCCCCCTCCCAGAGCGGTCCCCGCAGTAATGGCGACATTCCCCCTCCCAGAGTGGCCCCCGCGGTAATGGCGAGATCCCCCGCCCCTCCAGAGCGGCCCCCGCGGTAATGGCGACATCCCCCGCCCCTCCAGAGCGGCCCCCAGTATAATAGTGACCCCCCCCCCGTCCCCCTTCACAGCAGCCCCCAGTATAATAGTGAACAACCCCTCCCCAGTATAATAGTGAGACCCCACAGTGGCCCCCAGTATGATAAAGACCCCCCCCCCCTTCACATGAGCCTCCAGTATAATAGTGAGACCCCACAGCGTCCCCCAGTATAATAATGACATTCCATAGCGGCCCCCAGCAGTGACAGAGCCTCCATGAGACCCAAATACTTACTCCCTCCTCCTCGTGGAAGCAGCGCTGATCGCAGATGCACACTGTGACGTCAGTGTGTTGCTGGACGCCTCCTCCCCTGCTCTCGCGGAACCTAAGAGAAGATGTCATGGGAGGGGGAGGAGGATCCTGGCTGCACACTGACGTCACAGTGTGCGCCAGGATCAGCGTTGCTAGCAGCGCAATGGGTGAATACCAGCAGGAGAGCCGCGGCCCCTGCCTGTATTCACTACTAACGTGGTGAGCAGCCGGCGGCGACGCGTGCCAGCAGGGCGGACTTTGCGTGCCGCTTCTGGCACGCATGCCATAGCTATGCCACCACTGGTCTAGAGCCTCCATGTCCCCCATATCACATCTTGTATCCAAGCTAGAAGCGGTACAACTGGGTACTAGAGCTTCCATGCCTGCCTGTATTACATCTTGTATCCAAGCTAGAGGCGGAACAACAGGGTACTAGAGCCTCCATGCCCGCCCGTATGCCATCTTGTAACCAAACTACAGGTGGTACAACAGGGTACTAGAGCCTCCATGCCCGCCCGTATCCCATCTTGTATCCAAGCTACAGGTGGTACAACAGGGTACTAGAGCCTCCATGCCTGCCCGTATCCCATCTTGTATCCAAGCTACAGGTGGTACAACAGGGTACTAGAGCCTCCATGCCCCCTATCACATCTTGTATCCAAGCTAGAGGCGGTACAACAGGGTACTAGAGCCTCCATGCCCGCCTGTATCCCATCTTGTATCCAAGCTACAGGTGGTACAACAGGGTACTAGAGCCTCCATGCCCCCTATCACATCTTGTATCCAAGCTAGAGGCGGTACAACAGGGTACTAGAGCCTCCCTACAAGTGTTCAGTTCTCCACTATAAATTCTCCATTCGCTCTGATATGTAATCACTTATACCAACGTTATAATCACAGAGAAAGTTTCATTTGATTCCGACCACTTCTAGGGGCGGGCTGTTTTTGACAATGAGTGTAGAACATCACACAGTAACATATGGGGGACATGTCCAGCATCTGCACTGTTATAATCTCCTTCTGCTCACCAGGTATTCATTGAGCTGGCCAAAGAGCAGGACTTGGAGGACGCCGATGTGAGTCACAGTTTCCAATGGAAGCAGCTGAGAGCGCAGAATGTCTGAAGATGCAAGGCGGCCATATGTCTCATTGCAGAGTCTACAATGGCGAGAGCACATGTACCCATCAGTACATCCCAATACCAAAGAATAAGGGGAGAGTTCTCCTAGAATCCTGAACACATCCACATAGTAATGCAGGAATTAATGCCTTACTGTTCATTACTCAGCTATACTTTCATTCAGGATTCTGGGAAAAGTGGGTGACGGCCGCCTAAAGCAACTACTTCCTGTTGTCATTTTTGGAAAACAGAGAGCAAGGAAACAGAACTAAGGAATGAACAAATAGAATTTTAATAAATTGACAGCAGAGGATGTACAGTTGTAGGAAAAAGTAAGTGCCCCCTTAGGAACTACCTGGATGTCTGCTTTGATTACTAATAACATGGGATCTGTTTATCTAAAGGTCCATTTACATGGGACGACTGTTGGGCAAACGATGCCGGACACTCGTACCAGTGTCTCCATGCTCCTGCACGGGAGCTAGTATTGCTGGCTCGCACACGGAGCGGCCAGCAGGGGGCGGGGCAGTGCAGGGGATTTCTCTCCTCTCGCTCCCCCGCCCCTCTCCATTGAAATACACAGCGGACGTTCACTATAAAACGGCGGCTGTTTAAACTTAACGATCAGCTTCATCGCTCATCTTTTATGCAGCATCATAGACAATCTAACTAAACTAATAACAGACAGCTGTAGCGTTCAGGTCTTTATTGAGTAAATCTCCACAAACCTTCTCAGCGGCCACATTTATTGGTTTTTGTTACTGTCATTTTTATTTGAAATTTTCACGTTTTACGATAATGCAGTAAACCTTTACCTGAAATACTTTACCGTCTCCGTAGTAAACAAAAGCAGTTCGCAATGATATAGATTGGGGGGAGAGGAAAAAACAACACGGCGGGAACAATGGTCACATTTCTTACCAAAAAGTGTTTCCTGTGGCCACAAATCGGTTCTGCATGCATCGAGGAGGAATGTTGGACAACTTTGTTATACACTGCAAATCCTTCTAACCGAATACATTCACACTAAGGGCGCAGTTGGCGGTTTCTTTTTGGCAATATTGGAGTTTTTACATTTTCATTACTTGATAAAGGTTGTTGGTTCCAGATTTCTTACCACGAAGGTTATTGGATGTGATGGTAATAATATCCGTCATGTCCTGTTCTCATGATGAAACATTTCCATGCTGCTCACATCTGTTTTATTTCTTTTTGCCCTTTTTCAGGACACACCTGAGCGTAGTATTTTCTATATCAGTCATAAACTGCCTGTGGCATAGTCCTGTACCTCTGTTTCCTAGACTAAAGTATTGATGACTTATCCTCAGAATGGGTCATTAATATTTGATTGGTGGGGATCCATCAACTGAGACTAGTGCTGATCAGCTAATTAAAGAGGGTGACTGCAGCGGCCTCTTCTCAGTCATTCGTTGGTCATTTGGCCTGAGAGCAGTTAGGATTCTTTTCACTGGCGTCAAAATTGTGCGAGATTTGGGCGTTGCAGGATGCACAAATCTTGCACAGATATGAAACCAATTCTTTTGAATGGGTTCATTCACATTTTCATGCGATGCAGGAAAATTAAGGGAAAAAAAAAAAATCACACCATGTTCTATCTTTTTGCGACATCGCCCATTGTTTTTGAAAACCACGGGAGAATTCTGTGATCCTCGGCTGTGGCTATGAAAGCCGCAGTGGGGGTTTCCTTCAGCCCCGCAGTGATGCACAGCTGTTTCCACGTGAAAGCGCCTCGGATACACAGGTTTCACATGGATGACGAGGGTGATATCACGCCGTGAATCTCACCAGTGTGAAGGAGCCATTACTAAGCTGCAATACCAGGCACAGCCACTATGAAATATACAGCAGTGTGCTTGATGAGCAGCAGTGACAGGCGCACACCCCATCGCCACAGCCACTTCATAGAGCTGATCATAAACTAATTGAAACACCTTCTGCCAGTAAGCTCTTGGTAGAGTCGCTGACACAGAGGTTCCCTTGTGTTCTCCTCTGCTGTGGACGTTTACTCAAAATATGCTCCATAATAGACATGAACCGTACGACTGTTAGGGTTGTCTGGAATTGTGACTTCAGCAACAATCTACATAATAATACAAATCAGACCACATATTAATTAGTAAATCCAGAAATCTAGATAATTCCAAAGGGATCGCTGCCTTTTTCTATTGTACTTAAAGCATTTGCCTTTTAATACCCTCAAATCCCTGTTTTCTCCAACACTTCACACAATTCTATCTTGTGACCAGATGCTAGACCCCCAACCATCACCACTACTAGAGAGGGGCAGTTAGGACATTACAAGGTCTTTGGAGCCGATGGGATGACAAGAGTTATACTGAAAAGCCATTCTGAGTCTTGGGTATTTTTCTATGTCACATATTGTAATCGCCTCGTCCTTTTAGGTATTGCAGCAAAGAACTGCAATAACGAAGCCATTAATGGTCTGTGTATTCAGTAGAGAACCTCTGCAGCTATTCATTATCATATAATGCTCTCCAGACCATGCTGTAATAAGGTATATGGGGAGACGTCATGCACTATATTATCTATGTATTATGTCCTCATTATCCTATAACCAGCGATATAATACTAATCATTAAACTTGAAGTACACCACTCCTAGGCCTCACGTTTCTCCTTCACTTTATGAGTGTGTCCGTCCCTGTCAGGGCGCCTGGAAACGAGGTGATCTAAAATACACTTTATTTGTACTTGATGAAAGGCAGCTATAATGTCTGCTGGTTTCAGGGTGGGAATTATTTGATAATTAGTTAATTCTTAGTATACCGGTAGTATTTAAGTTTCTGAAACTCCCCTCTTTAAAACTATTAAGAGGTTTGTCGCAGAAGTATATATTTCTTCTGATAGAACAGGCAAAAGACAACAAGTTTTAAATGTTTTTTTTTGTTTTAAATTACACCAAACAACCTGGGGAAAAAATGGCACAATTTGTAACTTTTTGGCTTTTTTTCTGGCTTGCGTGACAATTTTTAAAATAGTAATTGGGACTTGGTGGAAAGGGGCGAGGCCAACAAATTTCCTAGCATTTATGCCAGATACTAGTGTACATTATAGCACAGGACTGGTGTGTGACATGCCAAGATGAACTGGTGTAAATATGCCCCACTGTATATAGGTATGGCTGGTACATGCTTGTTATTGTGTTCCTCAGTGTCTTCAATCCCGCTCAGAATGTCCACCAGCGCCGGTGGTCACACATGCTCAGTAGCTCTGACGCACCCTCTTGTACACGGACAGTGGAATGATTCCGGTTATTGTGCAGGCAGCTAATGAAAATAAGCTCATTAGAAGCGGCTTCTTCTCATCAGCACTACACTAGATGGGCATTCTGAGAGGGGGTCAGAAGAGCAGCAGGAGACGCCATGACAAGCATGGAACCGCAATATCTAGGAGAGAGTGCGCAAAATGTAACAATTTTTCAACTGAAATTATTTTAAACAATCTAAAAAGATGCAATTAAGCAGTTTTCACACGGGCGAGAAAATTGCACAAGATTTGTGCGTTGTGAGACTAATATGAACCCCATTCCTTTGAATGGGGTCTTACACGATTTTTTTTCTGCATCATGGGAAAAAAACAAAAAACACAGCATGTTCTATCTTTGGGCATTCCCTAGTGTTTTCAATGGGGTCGCTCAGCATCGCACTGCGTGTAAGGAGCATGCGAGTATGATGCGCAGTTTACCCATTGTAAACAATGGGAAGCACTCTGTGATCCTCTGAAGTGATCCAGGCAGTTTTAACACAAAATGCCTGGCATCTGCGGGGACATAACATGTTGGCGAGCGCGATATCGGGCCATAATTCATGGCCTGATATCGCACTTACCTGTGTGAAATTAGCCTTACACGCAATGTCTTCCCGCTGCAAAATGCAGGCAGAGAAACGCTGATTGTGGCAGCACCTTGACTCATCGCTTCCTTTAGCGCAAAAGTCAATAGGACTTTCTAATGTTAAAAACGCATCGCACGAAAATTACAAGTTTGAGCGTTGCGATAAAAAGGAGCTTCCATACGGAAACATTGGAGATAAAAAAAAAAGCAAAAAACACAAAGATAGGACATGCTGCATTTCGTTATTCACGCAACATCAAAGGAGTGAAGACATCGCAAATGTGAGTGAAACCATTGAAAAGCATGGGTTTAATAATTCTGCGTTGTCGCTCACTCTTGCATCGCACAATTTTATCGCAAGTGTGAAGGCAGCCTGCAGCGAGAAAATAGCAGCATAGGAAACCATTGTAATGTTTTCACTGATGTGATGTAGAGGGGTTGAAAAATCGTGGCGTGCTCTATTTTTCTGCAATGTGCGATTCTCCCTCCGATGTATTGCTATGGAGGCTTCCTATCGCATCGCAATGCTACAAACACGCAATGCAATTTTAACATTACATACTTCCATTGACTTATAGCACAGGTGTTAAACACAAGGCCCGCTGCCTTATTTTCTGTGGCCCGCCGGCTGTGCAGTAAGTTCCTTCACCTCCGTGCTGCTATCAGTAGGCGATCTTCTATCGGCTTGTTTTGTCTAGTGCAGACAGTAATGGAGGAGTGCCGATAGCAGACTGACAACGGCCGCAGAGGAGGGAAGAAGACTGCAGGGAACATGAGAGCGACGCTGAGGAGGAGCAGCTGCAGGGTGAGAGCCTGCTAAGCGCTGTCCTCCCCTTATTGGCCCTTCCTCTGTTCATGGCTGCAGGCCTGGGAAACATCAGGGGCCCAAGAAGGACTGAGAGCAGCCAGTATACCTGCCAGTGGGACCATATACAGGATGCAGGTAAGTATAAAAATGTATACACACACACACACACATACATATATATATACACACACACACATATATATATATACATATACACACGCACACACATACACGCACGCACGCGCACACACACATATACACACACACACACAAACACATATACAAACACACATATAGACACACATATACACATACACACACATACACACATATACACACACACACACATATATACACACACACACACACACACACACACATGACATAATCAATGCTCGTGACAAATTTCCCGTTTCTATGACACCGGAAAGTGAAAACATTAGATTCCGCACGTAAAATTTTGACGCCAATTCTTTTGCGCTTAGAATTGAATAATGGAGTTGGGACCCATTAGCTTTTCCTATTTATGACATAATCAATGCTCGTGCCAAATTTCATGTTTCTATGACACCGGAAAGTGAGAAAATTACATTCTGTACGTAAAATTTGGATGCTAATTCTTTTGCGCATAGAATTGAATAATCGAGTTGGGACCCATTAGCTTTTCCTATTTATGACATAATCAATGCTCGTGCCAAATTTTAAGTTTCTATGACATTGGGAAGTGACAGATTTAGATTATGTACGTAAAATATCGACGCCAATTCTTTTGCGCTAGAATTGAATAATCGAGTTGGGACCCAATTTCTTTTCCTATTTTGGAGATAATCTATGCTTGTGCCAAATTTCATGTTTCTACGACATCGGGAAGATGGAGAACTTTTGGCGAGTCAGTCAGTCAATCAGTCAGTCAGTCAGTCAGTGAGTCCGTGAGTGCTTTCAGCTTTATATATATAGATATCTTCTGAGAGGTCTCCGCAAATGATTGTATTACGAATCACCGTGATTATAACAGCTCTTATGAGCTGGATGCAAATTAACTGCATCCAACTTGGGGGGGGGGGGGGGGGGGGGGAAGAGAAGGATGGGAAAGAAAAGAAAGGAGAAAAAAGTAAGAGAGGAAAGGTAGATAGCGCCTCAATCCAGTGTCATCTGTTAACCCTATACATACTATTGATTAGGCACAGCCCCATTCACCAGCCACTGTTCGAACCCTGCCAACATAAGAAACGCCAACCAGGCCTCCCAGGTGGAGTGGTAAGCCAAGTATTTATCGAGGGATCATCATTCTCATGACTAGGAGGAAAAATCTAAGAATATTCCTCTTACTAGTGCCAGTGGGCAAGATTGATAGTATGGCAATTTCAGGGGTAAATGTCAGAGAGCCCCAATTCAGTTGCTACATTTTTTTTATTAAACAATGCCCGGATGGCGGCAGTGGGCCAACAAGAAGTTGTGAAAAGCACAGCAAAAACATGACAGCTTTTCTCCTCACTTTTGGTGCATGGCATTTTTTCAAGCACTTTGCCATAGACTTCTCTATAGTAAAAAGCAGGAAAAAAACATGTGACCAAAAAATGTACGCTTGCTTAAAAAAAATCATGGAATATAAAATTTTACAAGCCTCCCAAAAATTGCCACAAAAGAAATACAAGTGGGCGTTCACATGGGTCATATTCACTGCAGAAACAATCTGCATCTAATGATTTGTTAAACCTCATCCACCCGCCTCAGCATCTGCGATCCAAGTGAATATACCCGAATGAGATTTCTACCCCAACATTGCCTTTGGAGGGTGGACCCCGGGTGTAGCCTTTGGAGGGTGGACCCCGGGTGTAGCCTTTGGAGGGTGGACCCCGGGTGTAGCTGTTGTCACTGGACAACTATATATTTAGTAGAAGTGCATGGCAGCCAATCAAATGAATATGTCCAGGCAATGCATCAATGGGATACACCAGATAGTAAAAACAAAATGTAAACTTTAGCATCATCTATACTTCTTATTCCACACACATCCCTCCTGCAATACACCACAGTTTCACATGGTGGCAGCACTCATCTTCATCGACATCTCAGAACTTGCATTGTGAAATTAATCAGCACAAAAATCTGGATTTAAATACTGTGCATATATCTACATCCATTCTCTCTCCTGTAATGCACAAGATATCCACATGGCGGCAGCACACACTACAAATACAGACATTGCTAAAGGACTGAGAATTAGAGGATTGGTCCAGGTGACAGGGAGCCCTGAGTCCATGTCATCTATGATAATCCTCTGTTGTATTTCATAGGGTATCTGTCAATTAGAGGGGATCGTTAAGCAGATCCCTGGAGGTCTACTACCCCCACAAGGGGTGACTGCACTACAATAGTCCAGAGTGAGACCCATGCTTTACCTGCCTTGCAGGTGATCATTGTCAGGCTAGTTGGGTTCTTAACCTGTAATACTTGGCCGTGTCTAATATACTCCGCACTCTGCAGGGAAAGTGCTAACATGTATCTGTTCCAACCACATAATCACCTTACCGCCCCAGGAAGTGGTGGTGCTGGAGGAAGGTGGCCTCGCCTTTACTTTCATGGTTATGTTTTGTTGTACTTCACTCCCTGGAAAGCAGGACTTTTTCTTCCGGTAACTAATCAAGAACCGCTGTGTTGGGTAGAACACAGGGTTAGTCAAAAAGAACAGATTTGGGGATTTACTTACAAACTACAAAAGCCAGGGAGCTTTACTGAAAATATGAAGGTCCAAGTTTTTTATGACCTACCAGTAAGTCCCATTTTCCACCACATTGCAGCGGTTTTATGCTCTTTGAGACAGAAGTACGGCGATCAGTGGGTTTTTTTTGTTTGCATGTGCAACCAAGTTCAACAAATGTTCTGTGCCGCTTGTAAGTTTGCTTGCGACAAGGAGGCTGTTTTTGGAATGGACACCGTTGCAATTGAACAATGGATTCACACTACAAACTCAAGCGCACAGAATGATTTCTCCTGTGGTGTCGCCATAAAGGAGAACAAGGACAACGCTCCAGCAGTTTTGAAGCTTAAGCGTAAAAGTAATCTCCAAATTGGAGGTAGGACACCTGGTGTGACCGATTTACCCAGGGAAGGTCCAAGGTAGCCCAACAAAGTAGGCAACCAGGTAAGCCAGATGGACGCCTCGCTGTTCAGGACATCCAACAGGGAAGAGCATCAGCCGGACATATGAAGTAAATCTTGGTCATGTGTAGTCCCGGTGATATGGCGGAGCATGCTGGTCTCGCCTAGTGCCTGTATCCTCTGGAGGATCGGGACTTATTTTCTCTTTTTGGTTTCTTGCTATTTTCTTATAAACTGTAAACAAGAAGCTGCGATGGGGCAGAAAATGGAACTTACTGGGATGTTATAAAAAGGTCCCTGTTTCAGCGATGTGTGGCTTGCAGATATAGCATGAAATTCTGGAGAAAAAAAGTCCTGCATGCAAGAGCCATCACCTACACCAGTCCTGAGGACCTCCCCAACAGGTCATGTTTTCAGTATATCCTCTAGTAGAGGGGTGTCAAATTCATATTCTCCAAGGGCCACTTCAGCCTTATGGTTGCCTTCAAAGGGCTGATTGTAGTTCTATAGTAAGGGCTGCGTATTTGGGCAGCGTATTACACTCATATCATTTTTGCGTATGTGATACGCAGTGAATAGAACCTATTGATTTCAATGAGTTTACTCACATCAGCATATGTTTTCTCGACATGACCTATGTTGGTGTGTATAGACCATTGAAGTGAATGGTGCAAGGAGGCAGGGTATGTGCACACATAAAAACACCAGAGCGGCCGAAAAACACAAACACAATTTTTGGCTGCGCACATATGCAGCTTATTGGCACAACCAAAATGTGCTTCTGCCCATGTGAACTAGTCCTAATAGTGACCCCTATAATGGCTGCAGTAGTAAATTTCCCACATAGTGGCGCTAGTAGTAATAGTGATCCCCATAGCAGCCCCAGTAATAACAATGACTTCTTTATTGGCCCCAGTAATAACAGTGACCCCCATAGTAGTCCCAGGGATGCTGCCCAGACAGCGGTCAATAGCAACCCTCCTACTGGCCTCTGGCTGGGCAGCATCCCTACAGGCTTTATACTCACCTGCAGTTCTGCCGTCCATAGAGATAATGGGATAAGCTGCATCCAGACACCCATAATAGTGCTCATCTCCCACAAGGCGAACATAGTGAAATGGAATGCTGACCTACAGAATGTCTACAGATTAGGCCATATTTACACACGCAAGAAACTTATACAAGTTCCATAACGCACATGAGTACAGAACCCGTTATGTTCAGTGGGTTTATACAAATGGGTGAGAGTCCGAGATAGAGAAATCACAGCGTATCCGATGTTTGGGCAATGTTTGTTCAAGAATTGCCCATTCTATCCTAGCGATGCATGAAAAAAAAACCCCATCACTCTCACAGGCTATGCAATTTGCATGCGAGCGCAATAGGTTTGTTTCCATTTTAACTATTGGAACAGGGAATTTTTTTAAGCCCGTGTAAATCGTATATATAGCAAGGCATCTTTAAAGTGAAACCGCATCCCAGTCAGTGGGATAGCGCCGGTTTGCGTGTGATATCGGATGACACCGCGCTCACCTGTGTGAATACAGCCTACCAGACACTGGGGTGGATTTACTATTCAAAATATGACGGTTTGCTGGCACATTGCGCCACGTTTACTACGTGTTTTTTGAGACTTTTGGGCACTTGTTCCAAGTCATCTGAATCTGCGTGGCTGAAGTTGTGCCAAAATGTTGGTGCATTTTCCGGCGTAAACTCATCCAACTTGCAGGTGGTAGAAACAGACTAGACAGTCTAAAATGTGACAGATTTACCATCCAGCATGAGGGGCTTCGATGAATCGGGCACATTTTAAAGACACTCTCTCTTTGGCCGGTGTCACACTACAACGCTCTCCTGGAATCCCATTATAAAGGTATGTCCAGAAAGAACATGTTGTTAGCAAGAATGTAGCAGAATGAAGTGCCCTCCATGAACATGTACACAGCATGCAGTGACTGCAATGAATCACAAGAGGAGGGAGGAGAAGGGGGCGCCGGGCACCGCTGCCAAATTGCCAACAGAGAACCGGGCCGGAGACTTCATAAGAAAAAGAGACTGTTCTTACAAAGAGCACCATCTGTATACAACAAACATTATACAGCAAACCCCCCAAACTAAACTACTTCCTTGAGTCGTCACAAACTCTTGGCAGTTTCCCAGACATCTAAGCGACAACCAATATGGCCACCGCTGGAAGCCCTGAAGATATGCAATAATGCAGGAAACCCTGAATAAACCAGGCAAATTCATTCTTCAGGACTCTAGAAAAGTTGTCCATGCTGGAGAACTCCTCTACTACACACCTCAGCATCCCTTCCAGCTATTAGAGAGCAGTGGCCAGAGGAGTCTGAGCAAACAGAAAGTGAAGGGAAGTTGGGTTACCACACAGGCTATAATGTAATCAGGGTAAGGGAGGGCAGGTAGTCATTGGTACAGTGATGGTTGCAGAGGAAAAGAAGTCGTCAATGATTTCCTCACAGAACGGGTTTCCACACGGGAAGTTCGCACAAAGTCTCTTATAACACCATGACTCACCAGATATTGCATAACTACAACTCCCAGCATGGTCCCTTTAATATATTACTCAGTGCTCATTAGTCTGTGAATAAAAAGTGCTTTCAGACTGCATTGAATCCCATGGCATCTCTTTAAATTCTACCGTAATCATCATTTCATGTTGAAATCTAGCACTTGGTTCATTTCTTAAAAACTCAATTTTTGCAGATCCAGAACTCCTGCTCCCCGGTATAGAGATAAATACTATAATTCTGTCTGCCTGCAGCCACCAGTAGGGGGAGATGTCTGCATACAGCTTTATACTGCGCACATTGAACTTATAGAAGCACTGGCTTTCATATGTGCTGACTATAGAGCTACTGTTCATTCCTGTAAGAAGAACATATTTCATGCCGGAGGGCACAGCAGGTCATATAGAACTGAAGATAAGAGCAGTATGAAACTGAGAAGTGACAACAGAGGATACGACTCCCACCAGACCTGCATACTGATCACAACCCTGCACCCAGGGTACTTACACAACAGCTGGCTTTGCCCTTAAGAAGTGATACATGGGAGGAGTACCGCCAGAAAAGTAGTGGTGTGTAACCTGCATGTCTCCAGGTGTTGGGAAGCTACAACTCACAGCATGCCCCTGTCTACATATAATGGGAGTGGTAGTTTCAGAACAGCTGGAGATTGCGACCCTAGAGAATAGCTAGCCCGAGCGCATGTTGTGACGCACAAAGGAAACAAGACCACTAAAAATCCCAGTTGATCACAGGAGCACTGACATGAAAAAGTATCATATCCCCCTACCCACAAAAAGAAGGGGTGTGGATTTAATTTACAAGAAAAACTAATGTGAGGAAGGGGAATCAGTGTGTTTTGCTGAACACATTTCATAAGATGGAGAATTACACCCCCAAATAAGATTGAAAACCCACTGAAGCTGGTGGCCTGCAGCTGTGAGCCATCACCTACTTAAAGAGAACATGGAAGAATGCATAAAGAATTTCACTAAAGGGAGCGAGACTTGAGGAGACAGTCAGCAGGTTCTTTATATAAGTAAAGGGAGTCCCATAAGAAAGGTAGTATGAGGAGAGAACCCCAGAATCCTCCACTGTAACCCCAAGAAGAAGAGGCTGTCTATGTAACTGTGCGAGCAGGTAAAGTAAAACATCAAAACTCTGCAGGCAACACAAAACTATTCATATCTTGGTGGAAACTATCAGCAAGTAGCTCAACCCATCAACAGTAGTCGTTCTCCCGACTGAGTGTCCAGAATCCAGAAAATGAACTGATTATACAAAAGTGAAAATACAGAACGGTGAGGCCATCACAAACATAATGAGAGTTAGGCTGAATGCACACGGGCGGGTCGGATTCCACATGCAGAAACCAGCAGCAGAATCCGACCCTGTGCCTGGCCGGCATCCGCAAAACCTGCTTTTTCTTCTGTACTGTGGATGGTGGGCACGGCGAGCCGTTGGACATGTGCAGTACAGAATTTATTTTTTTAACTGTCTGCAACCCGGCGATGACGTGGAATCTGCAACCCGTTCGCAATGTCATTGCGGATCGGACGGCTGACATTGACTTCAATGGAAGCCATCTGCTCTGAAATAGAACATGCCGTGATCTTGGCTGAATGCACACAACCGGGTCAGATCCCGCAGTCGATTCCGATCCGATGCCCGGCCGGTAAACCCTTTGGCCCCTCTGCGTACCTGTCTGCAGTGTCTTCATCTGCAATGCAGATGTGCCAGCCAGGCCGTCGCTAGGCGATGACACGGATTCCAGGGCCCATCTGCAGCTGTCACCGACTTCAATGGAAGCCGTCCACGTGGAAATCACGCTAAAATAGGACATGCTGCGATTTTCCCTCCGCAGGTAGGGGTGGGGGGGAAAATCGCTATTGCTTTCTGCTTGTGGACATGGAGAAGTGTTTCTGCATAGCATGCTATGGGCAGTTTTTGCTACGGAATCCTGTGCCCTCTTGTTGTTTACTGGCCACCTCTACTAGTGAGTGTAAGAGGCTGGTGCTCGCGCACTTGTAACTCCTTCTTTCATCTACATCTGGCGGCCGGCTCTTGGTGACTTTATGGGCGAACATTCTCCATGCTTCCCTGTCAGGCACGGCTTCTTACATCTGCTTGATGTACATACTGGCATCCATTTGGATGGCGTTGAGTCAGCAGGTTCTTTTTCGGCCCTTCTGGTTCTACTGGAGATTCCCAACATTAGTGACTTCTCCAGTGAGTTTGCACGCGTGACGTGGCCAAAGTCAGTCGCTGTCTAGTGACTTTAGCTTCTAGGCCTGCCCCTGGTTTTATTCAATCCAACACTTCTGTTTGTTACCCCGGCTGTCCATCATATTCCTAAGGCCGCCTGCAGACGGGCGGGTCGGATCCGGCGGCGAGGATTCTAAACTCTCTCCCCCTGCCTGACAGTATTTCGTGCCGCGGCATGTATACACGCCGCAACCCCGGCCGTGTGAATGAGCGACAAAACGAGATGCAGCCGAGGCTTGGTTGCGGCAGCCTTTCGTTCACACGAGGCTCAGCCGCATCATGTGCAGCCGAAAATCGCAGCGCTCATGTGAAGGAGCCCTAAAGCCGCACTCGCATGAGCATATTGTCATTGTGCAGCGCGTGACACGCAATACAAATAGCACACCGATTTCTATTGGGCCGCTCACCTGTGCGTTTATACTCACGTGAGAAAAAAAAATAAAAATCACACCATGCTCTATCTTGGCGTGTAATATGCATGCGTACACGCCTAAATTGTGCGTAGGGATTGGCAGCGTGCATGTCATTGTGTACTTGCTGCGTGCCCTGCCCACATGAGAGGCATGCCAGCATTCATGGTCGTGTGAGCCCAGCCTAGCATAGAATGATCAGTGCAAGAGGCATGGGAGATGGGAGGGTGAAGAAGTGGAAAAAGAGGCCTTTTCTCTAAAATATATAAGATATATATATATCTATCTCTAAGCATACGATCCACTATTACTTGAGATTAAAGAGCCGTGTGGCAGACACTTCCCATAAATCTGTTCTGCAATCTGCTCATCTTCCCACACACTGAGTTTTGTCTTTATCTGGGTTTCCTAAGTAAAGTCAGACCAAGTCTTTTTAAGCTGAAATTGAGCATCAGCCCGTTGACAGGTACATGACTCATCCTGAAATGGTCGCTTTAGTTTCCCTTTAACAGGCAGATGCAGAGTTTGCAGTGTGAAACTGGAGGGTGGAATGAGGTGCCGCATTTCAGAAATTGTTCACTTCACAGAAGAGCGTTCAGCAGAGGAGGATCTGCTCTGCAGCAGAAGGAAACAAAGAGTGAGCAGCCAGAGATGACTACACAGACTTATAATTAGAGCCGTAAAACACCTGGAAGCCCAAGTATATATATATACTGCACCCGCGTGCGTCTGACAGACAGGGGGGTTACACAAGTGCTCGCACCCCTGACTGATTCCTAATTCCACTCTTCTGCTCCGCGGGAGGTTACGTCCTCCCTGGGTTCACCTCCGGACACGGGCTTTAGATCGCTTTCACACAGACGTATTTGCAAGCATATTTGCGGACAAAAGATGTGCATGCGCAATACACAGAGAATAGAGCCCATTACTTTTAATGGGTTCATTCACATGCGGGTATTTGGCATGCGCAATTCCATCTCGCAAAAAAAAGCAGCATTCTCTATTTTCCTGTGCCTTTTCATAGGGAAAGAACATCTTGAACTCAAACTAATGGGCCATTGGTGCGTTTTTTTTGCATGTGCAAACCGTATAGTAAAACAAGCTGTGGTGCAATGTAGTCAAAATGTCTCAGAGATCATGCCGACATGTATTGTTACTCACCGTTTCATCAGCACTTTCAACCTCGCTGGTCCTCCTACACAGTCCTCTGACCACTGTTTTTAGAAATTGTCCACTTGATTGCTTGTCACACTTTGGAGGTTTCCTCTCTGTATTGTAGTCACTTCCATGCAGTGCAGCCTCCTGTCTGATGCTTACCACGCACCCCCTTGGTGGTGAAAATTTTGCTTTCACTTTAACATCAGTCCCATGATGCATCAGCACAGCATTAGCTACAGGTTGTATCATTACCTTCTATATTTACCTAAATAAGCTATAAACCATAAGCATACAGTCAACAGAATGAACGGTGATCTCCTTCATTATAACAGTGTGACAGGAGCCTCTAATCATCATCAGTAACTGATGATGATTAGAGGGGGGGGGAGGGGATGGAAGAGCCAGGAGCAGGACCTGAGCTCCAGCCCCCTCTCCGCCCCTTTGCACTATTTGCAATGGGGAGAGGCGGGATGGGGGCGGGGCTAATTCTCAGAACTTAGCCCCGCCTCCGTCCCGCCTTCTTTTATTGCAAATAGTGCAGAGGGGCAGAGAGGAGGCAGAGAGGGGGCGGGAGCTCAGTTTAGTTCCTGCTCCTGGCTCTTCCATCCTCCCCCCCCCGCAGAGGAGGATGACGTATATCGGCTCGGCATGAAAACCGAGACGATATACGTTCATGTGAATGCAGCCTTAGGCAGTTTCTGTGGTAGATCCATGTAATAGCATCACACTGACTGAGAAACTGACTAGAAACTGAACACAATGAACCCAAGTAGATCTGAACTAGTCTGAGAATTCAGATCACATGACCATCTGAGGAGAGAGAGGCCAGGAGTTTTAGATAGAAAGGAATAACTAACCAAGGAATAACACCAGCTCACTTAGACAGTAGATACTGGGGGAATACATCATGAATGAAAATTAAATTTCACTGGAGGAGCCCTTTAAAGGCCACCCTGGGCGGACCGGATTCAAAATGCGGGAGGCACACAGTGGATTCCAGGTGTGAACCCGGCCGGCGACAATTCATACTTTCTTTTCCAGTAATGTGGATGACCACGGCAGCTTTTTCAATACTTGCATTTCCCGCGCCGTTGCTTAGCGATGATCCGGATACCCATGGCCCATACAAAATGTTAATATCGGCTATATCAATGATCGTGCTTAGGCCTTGGTGCACTTTATGTATGTGGGGCCACGTTGAGTGGGCCAAGATCAGGTTATAAAAAGATTAACCCAACGCCAAATGCTTAGTTTGTCTTGCAGAACCTCTTGAGTTCAGAAAATACTTTAACCCCTTAAAGACATGGCCCTTTTTTTTCCTCCATTTTTGTCCCTCCCCCCCCCCCTTTGAAAAGTCGTAACTCTTATTTATCCATCGAAGTCGCTGTTTAAGGGCTTTTTTGTGGAACGAGATGTATTTTTCAATGGTCCTATTTAATGTACCATACAATGTACTGAAAAACTTTTTAAAAATTCTAAGTTGAGTAAAATGAAAAAAAAAAGCGAAATTTTGATATTTTATTGTACAATCCTTGTACCAAGTCATTAATAAATATAGTAAAACGAATAGGGCCCAATACTGCCCCCTGTGGTACCATTTATAATCACCCTCTGCTTTCTATCACTGAGCCAGTTACTCACCCACTTACACATATTCTTGCCTAGAACAAGCATACTTATTTTATAGACCAACCTTTTATGTGGCACAGTATCAAACGCTTAGAACCCTTCAAACATTTTAACCACAAAAGAAGTAAGACTTACCAGCCTGTAGTTTCCAAGTTCACTTTTTGACCCCGTTTTGAATATTGGCACCACACTGTCAACGCACCAACCCAGTGGAACAGACAGTCACTATACAGTCCTTAAATATAAGAAACAATAGTCTATCACATTACTTAATTCGCTTAATGCAAATAAGGGAGATTGAATAAAACCTCCACAGTGCCACCTATTGGAAGGCAGCATTCCTTCAAGCCAAAGTCAGATTCTTTATACAAGCCTTGTAACAATGACTGGGAATTACAAGAAAAGCCATACTCCATGTACAGACAGCTGTTTCAGGGTGTTTGCCCTTCATCAGTGTACAGTAGGAGTCTGGCTTTGCTAGCGAGGGGCCTGGGACTTTGGCTTGATGGAATGCGTCCTTCCAATAGGTGGCACTGTGGTTTTATTCCATCTCCCTTATTTGCATATTACCCAGAGGAGCGTGCATGGCCATATGAGTCTCCTCACTCACCATCTAGGTGCTCTCCCTAAGGAGAAAAGATAGCGTTTCTGACCCTCCCCCCTCTTGATGATATTATGTATTGTAGATGGTGGAACGTTCAAGGGCTTTGCAAATTTTACGTTAAGAAACTTTTTTTTTTCTCCATTTTTTAGATGCAGTTTTTAACAGATTGGTGAACCTCTGGTCATCGTTGCTTTTAAGAGGTTGTAGGATCAATTTGGATACTTGCAGAGTGTGAATTAGAAAAAAAAAAGGTAGAGCCTGTTGTAGGGGGGTTCAGTTTGTACCAGCTATGGTGGAGACCATTTTTCTAAAGTAGAGTGGTAATGTTTCAGTGGCGAAACGTAGGTGGTTAGGGAAAAAAGATTGTGCCAGAGTCTTATCTAGGAGACCCAGGATGTCAGCGCTGATGCCAGAAGTTCGGATGTTTTTCCTTTTAATTAGTTGCTATGGTGCAATTATGCTTTATTCTCCGGGCATGTGTGTAGTTTTAATTCATGGAGCACTAATAGTAGTATATCCAGGTCAGTCAACCCCTCTTAGTTGAGAGCTGACGTTGGCATACCACAGCCCATGGTAAGTACATAGGATTTTATTGTGATGGTTTTATTTTTTATCACATGAAAACTATTGTAACATGCAAGCAGCGTTACATTAGGTAAACAATACGTAAATGTCAGTTTGGACCCTCCCCCTTTTTTGGTATATGTGGGCTGGTTTTGTCTTATACTGTTAGTATGTCATTCGTGGTTGAGAAAGGAACTCCTCACCCCGAAAAGAGTCTCCTTTCACTTCAATAAACCTTGGATTATATTGTATTCTGGACTTTGTATGAAGACTGAAATGTATCATATATCCCAAGGAGGGGCGCATCACTTCCGGTGTTTGTCTCTGTGTATAATTGGGACTTGTATAACAATCTAATAAATCAATAATACATACATAGTTCTGTTCATTTTTTGTTAATGACGTCTCCTAAAGCTAACTAGCAAAAAGTGTTTTAATTAAGAAAAAAAAAAAACTCAACCAAAAAATATATTCTGTATCAACACCGCAAAGAACATTGATAAAATATCAAGTAGCAATACCCACCGGCTGCATGGCAACAAATGATGTCACACCAATCCTATTGAACTTGATGAATTACAGAATCCTAATTATTCCCCATTGAGCAGTCCACAGGTTTATAGATGTCCTAATGAGCCGCCACCAACGCAGAAAACAGCTGGCCTGTGGCTGCGTAACATAGTAACATAGTATGTAAGGCTGAATGAAGACATTGTCCATCTAGTCCAGCCTGTCTATCCTACTTTGTTGATCCAGAGGAAGGCAAAAAACCCCAAGGCCAGAAACCAATTAGCCCTTTTGGGGAAAAAAATTCCTTCCCGACTCCCTAATGGCAATCAGACTGTTCCCTGGATCAACCCCTAATAGTTCCTACCTGCCTGTATACCCGGATTGACACTTCACCTAATATTTATATCCTGTAATATCCTTCTTCTCCAGAAAGACATCAAGTCCCCTTTTAAACGCCTCTATGGATTTTGTCATCACCACTTCCTCCAGTAGAGAGTTCCATAGTCTCACTGCTCTTACAGTAAAGAATCCCCTTCTATGTTGGTGATGAAACCTACTTTCCTCTAATCGTAGCGGATGTCCTCTTGTTACCGTCGTGGTCCTGGGTGTAAACAGATCGCGGGAGAGATCCATGTGTTGTCCCCTCATGTACTTATACATAGTTATTTGGTCCCCTCTTAACCTTCTTTTTTCTAGAGTAAATAGTCCCAATTTGGATAGCCTCTCTGGGTATTCCAGTCCCGTCGTTCCATGTATTAGTTTAGTTGCCCTTCTTTGAACCCCCTCCAGCACTGTAACATCTTTCCTGAGCACCGGTGTCCAGAATTGTACGCAGTATTCCATGTGAGGCCTGACAAGTGCCTTATATAATGGAAGGATAATGTTCTCGTCCTTCGCCCCTATACCTCTTTTAATGCACCCCAAGACTTTATTTGCCTTTGCAGCAGCTGACTGGCATTGGTTACTCCAGTTTAGTCTACAATCCACTAGTACCCCCAGGTCTTTTTCCATATCACTTTTCCCTAGTGGTACCCCATTAAGTGAATATTGGTGACATTCATTTCTCCTGCCCATGTGCATAGTCTTACATTTTTCAACATTGAACTTCATTTGCCATTTTTCTGCCCAAGCCCCCGGCTTATCTCGGTCCGTTTGTAGCCGCACATTGTCCTCCGTTGTATTAATTATATTGTATAATTTTGTGTCATCTGCAAATATTGATATTTTGCTGTGCAGCCCCTCTATAGGGTCGTTGATAAATATGTTGAACAGAGTGGGGCCCAAAACTGAACCCTGTGGCAGAGAAATAATCAGAAACAACAACAAAAAAAAGAAAGGATCGAGGGCGCTTAGTTGGGAGGAGAAATACTGAATATATAAAAAATCTGTATGTATTATTGTTGTGGTATTCAGTAACCATAATGATATATACTTACATATCGCTGTAGTAGCTACAATAGGTTGTAGGTCAAAGAAAGAAAAAAAATTTTTTTTTAGTTTATTGCACCCTGGTGGCCAATCTAGTGAACACCCCCAACTGCAATATGTTGTATGTCGACAGACCAATGAGAAACTCAATGATTATCATACATTTAGAAAAGCAGCCAAGACGATGGGGGCAAAATGGGAATGGTTTTGGTCTCTCCTGTAACGTTTGATAGATTTGACATACAACCTACTGCAGTTACCCCAACGATATGTGGGGAGGGATGGGGAGGACCAGGTGGGATCCCCTCACTCTTTATAAGAGGGGATGGCCCAATAAATACACAAAGAAGTGGCCCAAACATTTTATTTTATAAGAGCATCCATCAACACATTTTGGAGCCATTAGATTAGGAATGTCTAACCCACGGCCACATGTGGCCCAACAAAAACCTAAAACATTACAAGATTACAAACGGTCTATGTGCTCGTGGTGATTTGGTGAGGCCGGTAAGCACTCTTATTTGATCATTAAGGGTAGGGGAGTAACGATCCTGGTCGCAGCGTGTGCGACTGCTACTAGTGGGAGGAGGCCCCACACAAGCTAAAGGTGGAGGAGACGAGGTCACAGGAGGTATCTGGCAGCGGTAGGTTGTGACCTTCCACTCACAGACTGAGTGAATGAGAAAGGCATAGAGCTTCAAGTGCTGCCTTATCTGTATGGCCCTGTCACTGAGTTCAGCGGGTGGCCTGCGGTGGAGATTCTCCTTCCTGTCCTCCAGCATCCAGATGAGGAAGAGAGACCATGGTCTCATCATGGCCAGCCGAGGGTATGTGTCCCTCCCCTAATGTCATAAGTGGACCCGTGGCCGTCAACTACATGCGAGTCTGGACAGATTTAGGTGTCCAGGCTTGAACGCAGAAGCAGGCACTGACTCCAGTCTGGAGTCCATATGACCTGGTGGCGGGGATTATTTGGAGGATGAATGGGGTCGTTTGGATGACAATGTGGGCTTTTAAAGTGTTTCTCAAATACAATATCGAATATTCCACTAGTTTTATGTTGGCCTCTTTTCTTTTACAATAAAAAAAACTCTCCATGATGTAATAACTTAGATACATACATTTTCTATAATAGTGATTCCAATCTTGGACCCTGCTGGATGATTTTAGAAGACTGTCCAAATGGGCGTTGCATAATTAAGATTATTATGGGAGGGCGTTTTTCCTCATCCGTCGTGCTGGATATCACAAAATTATACACAAACCTTTTTTCCCCCTCAGCTTTCATTAATATTCACGTATTTAATATGAGGCCCAAAGACAACTCCTCTTCTTCCAATGTGGCCCAGAGACGCCAAGAGGCTGCACACCCCTGCATTAAACCATAATCACCTTACATATATAGTTTCCAGTGATCCATGTTTATATACCCCTTGTCTTAGAGCTAGGAGACAACTCGGAATGGGAAAGCCAAACTAGTGGTGCACAAATGCAAAGGGAGGTGGCAAACTGGTGCGTTCCAGGCTGAAAAATACCACTCCAAAGCACTGCACACCCTCCTGAAAGGAGCTACCGGAAGCCTTCTGGGCAGCAAGCAGAGTGTTGGGGACAGCTCCTGCGCTTTAGAGAAGACGTTGCAGATGTGCCTCATACAAGGCACAAAAGAGAAAGAGATGATCACCGATCTAAAACCGAGAGATGCAGTGGTGGGACTGGTTGTGAATGGCGACCAGGCAGAAAAACAGTTCTTCATCGCATTGGCAACTGTTTTCGTTACAATCTGGAGCGCTGAGAGTTGGAACTATTCTTCCAGGATCGGTGGGGTCTGAACTTCACCTCCCATACTAATGGGACAGAATATATTTTTGGACTTGCACCTCTAAATAGAAAATTATACAAAACAAAGGACACCGTAAAAATGCAGATACTGAATAGCGATTCACATTCTAGCAGCTGTCATCGTTCGAATTGGAAATTAATTTGACCATATATTCAAATAAAGAATGTTAGGAAGAATTGTTCCTCTAACCATTTTCTCCATAACTAAGTAGAAAGGTTCGCGCTGCCCAAACCACAGCCATGAGTCTGGGACAGGAAAAAAAAACAAAAAAAACATACTTTGAAGTTGGACTTGGAGCTGAGCTCTGAGTCATGGGGGCGGGCTGTGCCGGGGTCTCCCGAGCCTCAGCATGAAGACTGACCGCTCCTCTACCTATACACAAGTAGGGAATGAGCTGGCAGTCTCCACGCAGTGGCCGGGTAGAGGCTGGCAAGGCCCACCCCTATGACTCAGAGTTCAGCTCAGAGTCAAACTTCTTCTGTTTAAGACTGCAGCATTTCAGAATAGGGCCATACTTACACTACCGGTAGAGCGTTGCACCCAGGAACCTCAAGCCAAACGTTATATGCCCTATTCTCGTGAGTGCAAGAGCAAAATGTGATTGTTCCCAGCAAGAGAAACCACGTAATCTTGTAGATATGATACCTTTTAATGGCTAACAAAAATACATGATGTAATAATAGCGAGCTTCCGAACCAACGCAGGGTTCTTCTTCAGGCTTATGGATTGGATCCGAAGAGGCATGGATATTTATACACACTTATAACATACATACTTATGACAAGGCACAGATATGGATGTGATTGGTTCACACTTAAAAGGAATTTTGCAACAGCAAACAAACTTTTTTTGTCTAGGCACTGATAGCGGAGTGAAAGTTTTATGGTCCCTAAATTACTGTTGGGGGGGGAAGGTCGCAGGCTAGAATTGCTACAAGAGGTACACTGGCATTTTTAGCTAAACACTGATAAGGGAGTGAAAGTTTATGGTCCCTGAATTACTGTTGATCGGGGTCTTATCTGTATAATAAATGTCTCACACTTCCCATTCATGCATAAATCCTCGGGAATAATTTAACCCCGTATTCAGCGTGTCAAAGGTTGTTATCAATTTATATTCCCAAATTCTTCTGTGGTTTTGTGACTTGAAACCACCCTTCAATATCAAAACTCTCATATCTCCTATGTTATGTCCATGGCTAGAGAAGTGCTCGGCCACAGGTAATTCTCTTTTTCTGTGTTCAATCGTGTGGCGATGAGATCTCATCCTGGCTTTCAGTTTCTGTCCTGTTTCTCCAACATAAAGACCCCCAACAGGCCATTTACTGCACATGTTCAGGTACACAACATTGGACGTAGAACATGTGAATGTCCCCGGGATCTTATAGTCCTGCTGTGTATTGGGGATCCATATCCTGTCCACAGTCAGTATATGTGAGCAGGTCTTACAGCTCCTTACATTACAGAGATAAGTTCCTTTTTGTGTGTCAGAGGACAATGCACTCCTGATTATAAAGTTTCTCAAGTTAGGAGGCTGCCTGTAACACAGAAGCGGAGGGTCCGGGAATATGGTTTTCAGACGGTCATGCTTGTGCAGGGTATGGTGGAGTTTCTTTGTGGTTTTCCTTAGTACCTCTAGTTGCGGATTGTAGGTCACTACTAGAGGCACACGATTGTTTCTTTCCTTCTTGTATTGGAGGAGTTGATTTCTGGGTATCCTGTTGGCTCTGGTGATTTGGTCATCAATTGAGGTGGGATGGTAGCCCTGATTTATAAATGTCCTTTTAAGATGGTACAAATGTTCCTCTCTGTCCGTTGGGTTGGAGCAGATCCGGTTGTATCTGATGGCCTGGCTGTAGACAATGGACTTTTTGATGTGCTTAGGATGGAAACTGTCCCATCTGAGGTATGTAGGCCGATCAATCGGTTTTCGGTACAGGGATGTCTGTATTGAGTTGTTTAAAATCTTTATGGTGGTGTCCAAAAAGTTGATTTCTGTATGCGAGTAGCTTAATGTCAGTTTTATGGTGGGGTGGAATGCATTGAATCTTTCATGGAATTTTATTAATTCTTGTTTGGTGTGGGTCCAGATGATCATGATGTCATCAATGTAGCGGAAGTAGGCCAACAGTTTGCTGGGGCAGGAGGCCAGAAAGTCACTCTCCAGTTTTGCCATAAAAAGGTTGGCATATTGTGGTGCCATTTTACTGCCCATGGCAGTCCCCGTGAGTTGCAGGAATATCTCTTTGCCAAAGGAGAAATAATTGTGTGTGAGAATGAATCTTGTAAGTTGTAGCACTGCATCAGAGGCGACCCCATTGGCCTCAAGGTGCGCCTGGCAGGCAGTCAGTCCATCCTCGTGTGGGATGCAAGAGGAAAAACACCCTTGTAAATTAATCAGTTGCATTAAAAAAATAAAATGAATACCTGGCAAGATTAGTTAACAATGCTGTAACAGACGAAGAGGGCTGTGGACGCAAGGCATTCCTAAAGTATTAACGGAGACAGATTTGCAGGAAGGAATGGTCCAAAATTCCGCCTTAATGTTATGCAAACATTATTGGCATCTACAGGAAATGTTTGGTGGGGGGAATTCTACACTTTATTAAATCCAAGGGTTCCTTACTGTTTCTCCTGGCATTACTCAATGTGCTCAATAAAAAGCATGAATGGCACAACCTTGTGTGTTTTTACTTTAGTTGTTTTGTCTATAATTGTGACATAAAAATCTGACATTTTATTAGTTATTAATGCAAAAGTCAATGTAATTCCAAAGGGTTCACCACTTCTTGCAACTGTACTTCCAAATGACGATTAAACAGAAACACCTTCTTTTTCAAATAGTTAAAGATGTTTTCCCATTAAGTTAAATGGGTTTAAATTGCAGCTTTCATGCCTCCCTGATCTTCACAAACACTATGGCAAACATGTTTGATAAGGATCTGAAGTGTTAAAAATCACAGGAAAAAAAAAGCAGACAAAAAAAAGATTACTGAAAGCGAGGGCTGCTGATAAGTCTTTGGCTTTACCCAGAAAGAAACAAGATAGGAAGATGAAACTTTCCATTTCTTCCACATACTCTCCACTGATGTCAGCACACTTCTTACATCGGTATTCCAAGTTCTGTAAGCCTTGCAAAAAGAAGGATTTCGGTTGTGCCACAAACCAGTCATCTGCAGCAGCCATGGCATCAGAAATGGTGTGAAATTTGGTACCCTTGAGGTGTTTCTTCAGGTTTGGAAACAGATGCTAGTCGGAGGGAGCTAGATCTGGTGAATAAGGTGGGTGGTCAGCCAGCTGGAAGCCTAGCTCCACCAGTTTTGCCGCGGTCGCTTGTGCAGTGCGAGCGGAGGCGTTGTATTGCAGGTACAAGATTCCTTTGGACAGCTTGCCACGCCTTTTGGCCTTCAGAGCTGCCTTCAATTGGTCCAAAAGTTCAATGAAATACCCTGCATTGATGGTGGAACCATTTTGAAGGTAGTCCACTAACAGCACGCCCTTCTTATCCCAGAACACAGACGCCATCACCTTAGTGGCTGATTTTTGCACCCTGAAGTTCTTTGGGTGGGGAGAACCACTGGGCCTCCACTGTTTTGACTGCTCCTTGGTTTCAGGGTCATACAAATAAATCCAGGTCTCATCCATAGGGATCAGTCGATCCAGGAAGTTCTTATCAGTCCGGAAATGCTGACAAATGGAGTGGGAAGTTTTCACTCGCATTCTTTTCTGTTTTGTTGTCAGACATTTGAGGACTCCCTTTGCAGATAGCTTCTTCATGTTCAAATGTTCATGGATAATGACACAAACACGTTCACCAGAAATCCCCATGATGTCTGCTATTCCTGCAGCTGAAATTGGCCAATTCTCCAGTATGAGGTTGTGCGCAGCATCGACGATCTCCGGAACAACAACCTCTCTTGGCCGTCCAGGACGTTCCTCATCATTGGTGCTCAAGCGGCGCGTTTTAAATTTGGCAACCCAGTTCTTAACTGTAGAATGTGAAGGGCATTGATCCCCCCATGTCTGCGACATATCACCATGAATATCCTTCGGGGACTTTCCTTGCAGAAACAAGAATTTTATCACTCCTCTGCTATCACTGGCTGTGAATATCGCCTTAGCCTCCGCCATTTTGTTTTCCCGCGTGCCGAGATTGCTGTTGCCATAAGCTACAAACACAAAATTATGAAAAAACATATATTAGACACATAAGGCTTTCATGTGATGTAACATTCGGGGATTTGGGGATTGCATTACAAGCAAACTACAAAAGACCGGTATACAATCTCATCATTAACGAAAAGAGGAAAGTTCAAAGGTTATGACCTACCAGTATGTTCCATTTTCTGCCACATTAAATTGGCAGCCATGATTTAGTAACTTGCACCACGCCGACATTTCAGGATTTCAGCATGGATGTACGTGGTTCTCTCTGGCATATAACATTTCCAAAATAATGTAATAAAAGAAGAAATCAGCCAATTAATAATTTTACACCAACTTTGGGCAATGAGAAAACCCCTTTAACCCCTTGAGTGGCGGGTTTCCTACCACCCTGTCGTGCCCACCAGGGCAGGTTTTTTAAAATGGTCTAATCATTGAATTTCAACTAATTTTGCAGTTGCGTCTCAAGAGCCATAAACTTTTTTATTTTTCCATTGACATGGCCATATGAGGGCTTGTTTTTTGCGGCACAAGTTGTGATTTTTTTAAACAGGGGGGAGGAAAAAAAGAAATGGGAAAAAAAGAAAAAAAGGGGCCATGTCATTAAGGGGTTAAATAATGTATTAACTTCCTTCTCTGGGTCATTACGACGCATGGATACCACATGTGTGATTATATTTTTGATTTTTTACAAAGTAAAGGGAGACAAGTGTGTTTATAATTTTTTTTTATAATTTTTTTTACTTTTTTTAAATTTTTTTTTTCTTTTGTCCCTTTAGGGGACTTCCACAGGGACCCATCAGGACCCCTGATCACATTCCGGGGGTCCGATGGTGACAGCCCTTTACATGCTGCAGTGACAGCCCTTTACATGCTGCAGTCACATAGACTGCAGCATGTAAAGGGTTAACACAGCAGAGATCGTAGGTTTTCTCTGATCTCTGCTGTAAGAGCTAGTACCTAGCTGTCCTCTGACAGCTAACAACCAGCTCTCCCTGCCACAGAGACCATCGGCTTGCTTCTGACAAGCCGATGGTCTCTATGGCAACCTGTAAACAAACCAGTGCAGGAGATTGCCGGCATGTCGGCAATATCCTCTGCTGGTTTTTCAAAGCCCTTGCTTTGTTCTCTGTGGGACTGTGCAGGCAGAGCACAATGTTACAGCTTGTGGCATTGTGCTCTGCAGCTCCCATAGTGATACATAGCCCGGAAATCTTCCGGGCTATGTTGCTATGAGCAGTGGAGCTCGTCCCGGAAAATTTCTGGGCGTGCCACTCAAGGGGTTAAAAAGGTTATTTGTCAGCTTGAAACTTCTGTCCAAACTGCAGGCATGACGTTATAAAGCAGGAGGAGCTAAGCGCACTGATCTATAGTTATAAAGCAGGAGGAGCTGAGCGCACCGATCTATAGTTGTAAAGCAGGAGGAGCTGAGCGCACCGATCTATAGTTATAAAGCAGGAGGAGCTGAGCGCACCGATCTATAGTTATAAAGCAGGAGGAGCTGAGCGCACCGATCTATAGTTATAAAGCAGGAGGAGCTGAGCGGACTCATATATAGTTATAAAGCAGGAGGAGCTGAGCGGACTCATATATAGTTATAAAGCAGGAGGAGCTGAGCGGACTCATATATAGTTATAAAGCAGGAGGAGCTGAGCGCACCGATCTATAGTTATAAAGCAGGAGGAGCTGAGCGCACCGATCTATAGTTATAAAGCAGGAGGAGCTGAGCGGACCGATCTATAGTTATAAAGCAGGAGGAGCTGAGCGGACCGATCTATAGTTATAAAGCAGGAGGAGCTGAGCGGACCGATCTATAGTTATAAAGGAGGAGGAGCTGAGCGGACCCATATATAGTTATAAAGCAGGAGGAGCTGAGCGGATTGATGTATAGTTACCGTATATACCGGCGTATAAGACGACTTTTGAACCCCGAAAAATCTGCTCTGCAGTCGGGGGTCGTCTTATACGCCGGTAATTAAAAAAAAAAAAAGTGTAAAAAAAAAAATCATTACTCACCTGCCCCGGCGTTCTGTCGCGCTCCGGCAGGATGTCGCTCGCTCCTCGTCCCCGGCGCAGCGTTGCTTTCTGAATGCGGGGCTTGAAATCCCCGCTTCCAGAAAGCTAATACACACGCCGGCAGCCATGACAGCATTGAATGGCTGTGATTGGCTGAAGGCGCACGTGTGTTAGCAATCACACCCATTCAATGATGTCATTGAATAGTGTGATTGGCTGAAGCCACGTGTGTTTTAGCCAATCACAGCCATTCAATGATGTCATTGAATAGTGTGATTGGCTGAAGCCATGTGCGCCTTCAGCCAATCACAGCCATTCAATGCTGTCATGGCTGCCGGCGTGTGTATTAGCTTTCTGGAAGCGGAGATTTCAAGCCCCGCATTCAGAAAGCAATGCTGCGCCGGGGACGAGGAGCGAGCGACATGCTGCCGGAGCGCGACAGAACGCCGGGGCAGGTGAGTAATGATTTTTTTTTTCTCCTCTGTATACCGGCGTATAAGGTGAAAGTTGGGGGGTCGTCTTATACGCCCCGTCGCCTTATACGCCGGTATATACGGTATAAAGCAGGAGGAGCTGAGCGGACCGATCTATAGTTGTAAAGCAGGAGGAGCTGAGCGGACCGATCTATAGTTGTAAAGCAGGAGGAGCTGAGCGGATCGATCTATAGTTGTAAAGCAGGAGGAGCTGAGCGCACCGATCTATAGTTATAAAGCAGGAGGAGCTGAGCGCACCGATCTATAGTTATAAAGCAGGAGGAGCTGAGCGGATCAATCTATAGTTGTAAAGCAGGAGGAGCTGAGCGGACCGATCTATAGTTATAAAGCAGGAGGAGCTGAGCGGACCGATCTATAGTTATAAAGCAGGAGGAGGTGAGCGCACCAATCTATAGTTATAAAGCAGGAGGAGCTGAGCGGACCCATCTATAGTTATAAAGCAGGAGGAGCTCAGCGAACCCATCTATAGTTATAAAGCAGGAGGAGCTGAGCGCACCGATCTATAGTTATAAAGCAGGAGGAGCTGAGTGCACCGATCTATAGTTATAAAGCAGGAGGAGCTGAGCGCACCGATCTATAGTTATAAAGCAGGAGGAGCTGAGTGCACCGATCTATAGTTATAAAGCAGGAGGAGCTGAGCGCACCGATCTATAGTTACAAAGCAGGAGGAGCTGAGCGCACCGATCTATAGTTACAAAGCAGGAGGAGCTGAGCGGACCGATCTATAGTTATAAAGCAGGAGGAGCTGAGCGAACCGATCTATAGTTATAAAGCAGGAGGAGCTGAGTGGACCGATATATAGTTATAAAGCAGGAGGAGCTGAGCGCACCGATCTATATTTATAAAGCAGGAGGAGCTAAGCGGACCGATCTATAGTTATAAAGCAGTAGGAGCTAAGCGGACCGATATATAGTTATAAAGCAGGTGGAGCTGAGCGCACCGATCTATAGTTACAAAGCAGGAGGAGCTGAGCGGACCGATCTATAGTTATAAAGCAGGAGGAGCTGAGCGCACCGATCTATAGTTACAAAGCAGGAGGAGCTGAGCGGACCGATCTATAGTTATAAAGCAAGAGGAGCTGAGCGGATGTGATACGTATGGGATACGATTGATTGAATGGTTGTGTCAAAGGCATAGGGAAATTAAGGTAATCAATAATTAATTGTCGTATGGGTTTACCATAAGCTCAATGAACTAGTATGAACTTATCTGAGCTGATACTAACATCTGCTCAGAAGCGGAATATTCTGGAAAAAAGCAGCAAGAATGACTCATAGTCATCAGATATTGTAAGTAATAGAATGCAGATGTCGATAACTTCATGGAGAAAATATTTAGTATACTATGTTGCCAAGAATCTATCGAGCATGCGTAGAACCTGATTAGTCATATTAGAATGACGTATATTCTCATAACTGCGCAGAAGCAGATATGCCACGTAATGTAAGAATAGTATAAATAATAGTGATTTTCAGGGAGGAATCCGGGACTCGATTTGTTGTTGCCTGGCAGACGTGTCGGCGTATTCCCGGATTCCTCCTACCAATCGTACCTGGAGATCCCCCGATTGCGGAGTGATGCTACAATATCCGGTGACGTATTGATGCTTATCTTTGTTACCCATGTGATCTCAATGCCTATATGTTAATTAACTATTTCCCTTACATATACTAAAGAGTTAATAAACTCGTGTTTTATATTTGTTTTACCTCAGACTGTATGCTTAGCTTGTATGTTAATGAGGTCGAAAAATTGCTAAAAATCTTGAGCAGGTAAGACAGCGGATCAATCTACAGTTATAAAGCAGAAGGAGCTAAGCGGACCGATATATAGTTATAAAGCAGGTGGAGCTGAGCGCACCGATCTATAGTTATAAAGCAGGAGGAGCTCAGCGGACCGATCTATAGTTATAAAGCAGGAGGAGCTCAGCGGACCGATCTATAGTTATAAAGCAGGAGGAGCTGAGCGGACCGATCTATAGTTATAAAGCAGGAGGAGCTGAGCGCACCGATCTATAGTTATAAAGCAGGTGGAGCTGAGCGCACCGATCTATAGTTATAAAGCAGGTGGAGCTGAGCGCACCGATCTATAGTTATAAAGCAGGAGGAGCTGAGCGCACCGATCTATAGTTATAAAGCAGGAGGAGCTGAGCGGATCAATCTATAGTTATAAAGCAGGAGGAGCTAAGCGGACCGATCTATAGTTATAAAGCAGGAGAAGCTGAGCGCACCGATCTATATTTATAACGCAGGAGGAGCTGAGCGGACCGATCTATAGTTATAAAGCAGGAGGAGCTGAGCGCACCGATCTATAGTTATAAAGCAGGAGGAGCTGAGCGCACCGATCTATACTTATAAAGCAGGAGGAGCTGAGCGCACCGATCTATACTTATAAAGCAGGAGGAGCTGAGCGCACCGATCTATAGTTATAATACAGGAGGAGCTGAGCGCACGGATCTGTAGTTATAAAGCAGGAGGAGCTGAGCGGACCGATCTATAGTTATAAAGCAGGAGGAGCTGAGCAGACCGATCTATAGTTATAAAGCAGGAGGAGCTGAGCAGACCGATCTATAGTTATAAAGCAGGAGGAGCTGAGCAGACCGATCTATAGTTATAAAGCAGGAGGAGCTGAGCAGACCGATCTATAGTTATAAAGCAGGAGGAGCTGAGCGGACCGATCTATAGTTATAAAGCAGGAGGAGCTGAGCGCACCGATCTATAGTTATAAAGCAGGAGGAGCTCAGCGGACCGATCTATAGTTATAAAGCAGGAGGAGCTGAGCAGACCGATCTATAGTTATAAAGCAGGAGGAGCTGAGCGGACCGATCTATAGTTATAAAGCAGGAGGAGCTGAGCGCACCGATCTATAGTTATAAAGCAGGAGGAGCTGAGTGGACAGATCTATAGTTATAAAGTAGGAGGAGCTGAGCGGACTCATATATATATTTATAAAGCAGGAGGAGCTGAGCGGACCGATCTATAGTTATAAAGCAGGAGGACCTGAGCGCACCGATCTATAGTTATAAAGCAGGAGGACCTGAGCGCACCGATCTATAGTTATAAAGCAGGAGGAGCTGAGGGGACCGATCTATAGTTATAAAGCAGGAGGAGCTGAGCAGACCCATATGTAGTTATAAAGCAGGAGGAGCTGAGGGGACCGATCTATAGTTATAAAGCAGGAGGAGCTGAGCAGACCCATATGTAGTTATAAAGCAGGAGGAGCTGAGGGGACCGATCTATAGTTATAAAGCAGGAGGAGCTGAGCGGACCCATATGTAGTTATAAAGCAGGAGGAGCTAAGCGGACCAATATATAGTTATAAAGCAGGTGGAGCTGAGCGCACCGATCTACAGTTATAAAGCAGAAGGAGCTGAGCAGACCGATCTATAGTTATAAAGCAGGAGGAGCTAAGCGGACCAATATATAGTTATAAAGCAGGAGGAGCTGAGCGGACCGATCTATAGTTATAAAGCAGGAGGAGCTGAGCGGACCGATCTATAGTTATAAAGCAGGAGGAGCTGAGCGGACCGATCTATAGTTATAAAGCAGGAGGAGCTGAGCGGACCGATCTATAGTTATAAAGCAGGAGGAGCTCTGCTGACCGATCTATAGTTGTAAAGTAGGAGGAGCTAAGCGGACTCATAAATAGTTATAAAGCAGGTGGAGCTAAGCGGACCGATCTATAGTTATAAAGCAGGAGGAGCTGAGCGCACCGATCTATAATTATAAAGCAGGAGGAGCTGACCGCACCGATCTATAGTTATAAAGCAGGAGGAGCTGAGCGGACCGATCTATATTTATAAAGCAGGAGGAGCTATGCGGACCAATCTATAGTTATAAAGCAGGAGGAGCTGAGCGGACCGATCTATAGTTATAAAGCAGGAGGAGCTAAGCGGACCGATATATAGTTATAAAGCAGGTGGAGCTGAGCGCACCGATCTATAGTTATAAAGCAGGTGGAGCTGAGCGCACCGATCTATAGTTATAAAGCAGGAGGAGCTGAGCGGACCAATCTATAGTTATAAAGCAGGAGGAGCTGAGCGGACCAATCTATAGTTATAAAGCAGGAGGAGCTGAGCGGACCGATCTATAGTTATAAAGCAGGAGGAGCTGAGCGGACCGATCTATAGTTATAAAGCAGGAGGAGCTGAGCGGACCGATCTATAGTTATAAAGCAGGAGGAGCTGAGCGGACCGATCTATAGTTATAAAGCAGGAGGAGCTGAGCGGACCGATCTATAGTTATAAAGCAGGAGGAGCTGAGCGGACCGATCTATAGTTATAAAGCAGGAGGAGCTGAGCGGACCGATCTATAGTTATAAAGCAGGAGGAGCTGAGCGGACCGATCTATAGTTATAAAGCAGGAGGAGCTGAGCGGACCGATCTATAGTTATAAAGCAGGAGGAGCTGAGCGGACCGATCTATAGTTATAAAGCAGGAGGAGCTGAGCGGACCGATCTATAGTTATAAAGCAGGAGGAGCTCTGCTGACCGATCTATAGTTGTAAAGTAGGAGGAGCTAAGCGGACTCATAAATAGTTATAAAGCAGGTGGAGCTAAGCGGACCGATCTATAGTTATAAAGCAGGAGGAGCTGAGCGCACCGATCTATAATTATAAAGCAGGAGGAGCTGACCGCACCGATCTATAGTTATAAAGCAGGAGGAGCTGAGCGGACCGATCTATATTTATAAAGCAGGAGGAGCTATGCGGACCAATCTATAGTTATAAAGCAGGAGGAGCTGAGCGGACCGATCTATAGTTATAAAGCAGGAGGAGCTAAGCGGACCGATATATAGTTATAAAGCAGGTGGAGCTGAGCGCACCGATCTATAGTTATAAAGCAGGTGGAGCTGAGCGCACCGATCTATAGTTATAAAGCAGGAGGAGCTGAGCGGACCAATCTATAGTTATAAAGCAGGAGGAGCTGAGCGGACCAATCTATAGTTATAAAGCAGGAGGAGCTGAGCGGACCGATCTATAGTTATAAAGCAGGAGGAGCTGAGCGGACCGATCTATAGTTATAAAGCAGGAGGAGCTGAGCGGACCGATCTATAGTTATAAAGCAGGAGGAGCTGAGCGGACCGATCTATAGTTATAAAGCAGGAGGAGCTGAGCGGACCGATCTATAGTTATAAAGCAGGAGGAGCTGAGCGGACCGATCTATAGTTATAAAGCAGGAGGAGCTGAGCGGACCGATCTATAGTTATAAAGCAGGAGGAGCTGAGCGGACCGATCTATAGTTATAAAGCAGGAGGAGCTGAGCGGACCGATCTATAGTTATAAAGCAGGAGGAGCTGAGCGGACCGATCTATAGTTATAAAGCAGGAGGAGCTGAGCGGACCGATCTATAGTTATAAAGCAGGAGGAGCTCTGCTGACCGATCTATAGTTGTAAAGTAGGAGGAGCTAAGCGGACTCATATATAGTTATAAAGCAGGTGGAGCTAAGCGGACCGATCTATATTTATAAAGCAGGAGGAGCTATGCGGACCAATCTATAGTTATAAAGCAGGAGGAGCTGAGCGGACCGATCTATAGTTATAAAGCAGGAGGAGCTAAGCGGACCAATATATAGTTATAAAGCAGGAGGAGCTGAGCGGACCGGTCTATAGTTATAAAGCAGGAGGAGCTGAGCGCACCGATCTATAGTTATAAAGCAGGAGGAGCTGAGCGCACCGATCTATAGTTATAAAGCAGGAGGAGCTGAGCGCACCGATCTATAGTTATAAAGCAGGTGGAGCTGAGCGCACCGATCTATAGTTATAAAGCAGGAGGAGCTGAGCGGACCGATCTATATTTATAAAGCAGGAGGAGCTATGCGGACCAATCTATAGTTATAAAGCAGGAGGAGCTGAGCGGACCGATCTATAGTTATAAAGCAGGAGGAGCTAAGCGGACCAATATATAGTTATAAAGCAGGTGGAGCTGAGCGCACCGATTTATAGTTATAAAGCAGGTGGAGCTGAGCGCACCGATCTATAGTTATAAAGCAGGAGGAGCTGAGCGCACCGATCTATAGTTATAAAGCAGGAGGAGCTGAGCGCACCGATCTATAGTTATAAAGCAGGAGGAGCTGAGCGGACCAATCTATAGTTATAAAGCAGGAGGAGCTGAGCGGACCGATCTATAGTTATAAAGCAGGAGGAGCTGAGCGGACCGATCTATAGTTATAAAGCAGGAGGAGCTGAGCGGACCGATCTATAGTTATAAAGCAGGAGGAGCTCTGCTGACCGATCTATAGTTGTAAAGTAGGAGGAGCTAAGCGGACTCATATATAGTTATAAAGCAGGTGGAGCTAAGCGGACCGATCTATAGTTATAAAGCAGGAGGAGCTGAGCGCACCGATCTATAATTATAAAGCAGGAGGAGCTGACCGCACCGATCTATAGTTATAAAGCAGGAGGAGCTGAGCGGACCGATCTATAGTTATAAAGCAGGAGGAGCTGAGCGGACCGATCTATAGTTATAAAGCAGGAGGAGCTGAGCGGACCGATCTATAGTTATAAAGCAGGAGGAGCTGAGCGGACCGATCTATAGTTATAAAGCAGGAGGAGCTAAGCGGACCAATATATAGTTATAAAGCAGGTGGAGCTGAGCGCACCGATCTATAGTTATAAAGCAGGAGGAGCTGAGCGGACCGATCTATATTTATAAAGCAGGAGGAGCTATGCGGACCAATCTATAGTTATAAAGCAGGAGGAGCTGAGCGGACCGATCTATAGTTATAAAGCAGGAGGAGCTAAGCGGACCAATATATAGTTATAAAGCAGGTGGAGCTGAGCGCACCGATCTATAGTTATAAAACAGGAGGAGCTGAACGGACCGATCTATAGTTATAAAGCAGGAGGAGCTAAGCGGACCAATATATAGTTATAAAGCAGGAGGAGCTAAGCGCACCGATCTATAGTTATAAAAACAGGAGGAGCTGAACGGACCGATCTATAGTTATAAAGCAGGAGGAGCTGAGCGCACTGATCTATAGTTATAAAGCAGGAGGAGCTGACCGCACCGATCTATAGTTATAAAGCAGGAGGAGCTCAGCAGACCGATCTATAGTTATAAAGCAGGAGGACCTGAGCGCACCGATCTATAGTTATAAAGCAGGAGGAGCTGAGCGCACCGATCTATAGTTATAATGCAGGAGGAGCTGAGCGCACCGATCTATAGTTATAATGCAGGAGGAGCTTAGCGGACCGATCTATAGTTATAAAGCAGGAGGAGCTGAGCGGACCGATCTATAGTTATAAAGCAGGAGGAGCTGAGCGGAATATTCTATAGTTATAAAGCAGGAGGAGCTGAGCGGACCGGTCTATAGTTATAAAGCAGGAGGAGCTGAGCGCACCGATCTATAGTTATAAAGCAGGAGGAGCTGAGCGCACCGATCTATAGTTATAAAGCAGGAGGAGCTGAGCGCACCGATCTATAGTTATAAAGCAGGAGGAGCTGAGCGCACCGATCTATAGTTATAAAGCAGGAGGAGCTGAGCTCACCGATCTATAGTTATAAAGCAGGAGGAGCTGAGCGGACCGATCTATAGTTATAAAGCAGGAGGAGCTGAGCGGGCCGATCTATAGTTATAAAGCAGGAGGAGCTGAGCGCACCGATCTATAGTTATAAAGCAGGAGGAGCTGAGCGCACCGATCTATAGTTATAAAGCAGGAGGAGCTGAGCGCACCGATCTGTAGTTATAAAGCAGGAGGAGCTGAGCGGATCAATCTATAGTTGTAAAGCAGGAGGAGCTGAGCGGAATATTCTATAGTTATAAAGCAGGAGGAGCTGAGTGGACCGGTCTATAGTTATAAAGCAGGAGGAGCTGAGCGCACCGATCTATAGTTATAAAGCAGGAGGAGCTGAGCGCACCGATCTATAGTTATAAAGCAGGAGGAGCTGAGCGCACCGATCTATAGTTATAAAGCAGGAGGAGCTGAGCGGACCGATCTATAGTTATAAAGCAGGAGGAGCTGAGCGGACCGATCAATATTTATAAAGCAGGAGGAGCTGAGCGGACCGATCTATAGTTATAAAGCAGGAGGAGCTGAGCGGACCGATCTATAGTTATAAAGCAGGAGGAGCTGAGCGGGCCGATCTATAGTTATAAAGCAGGAGGAGCTGAGCGCACCGATCTATAGTTATAAAGCAGGAGGAGCTGAGCGCACCGATATTTAGTTATAAAGCAGGAGGAGCTGAGCGGACCGATCTATAGTTATAAAGCAGGAGGAGCTAAGCGGACCGATCTATAGTTATAAAGCAGGAGGAGCTAAGCGGACCGATCTATAGTTATAAAGCAGGAGGAGCTGAGCGCACCGATCTGTAGTTATAAAGCAGGAGGAGCTGAGCGGATCAATCTATAGTTGTAAAGCAGGAGGAGCTGAGCGGAATATTCTATAGTTATAAAGCAGGAGGAGCTGAGCGGACCGGTCTATAGTTATAAAGCAGGAGGAGCTGAGCGCACCGATCTATAGTTATAAAGCAGGAGGAGCTGAGCGCACCGATCTATAGTTATAAAGCAGGAGGAGCTGAGCGCACCGATCTATAGTTATAAAGCAGGAGGAGCGGAGCGCACCGATCTATAGTTATAAAGCAGGAGGAGCTGAGCGCACCGATCTATAGTTATAAAGCAGGAGGAGCTGAGCGCACCGATCTATAGTTATAAAGCAGGAGGAGATGAGCGCACTGATCTATAGTTATAAAGCAGGAGGAGCTAAGCAGACAGATACATAGTTATAAAGCAGGAGGAGCTGAGCGGACCGATCTTTAGTTATTAGGCAGGAGGAGCTGAGCGGACCAATCTACAGTTATAAAGCAGGAGGAGCTGAGCGGACAGATACATAGTTATAAAGCAGGAGGAGCTGAGCGGACAGATACATAGTTATAAAGCAGGAGGAGCTAAGCAGACCGATCTATAGTTATAAAGCACGAGGAGCTGAGCAGACTCATATATAGTTATAAAGCAGGAGGAGCTAAGCGGACTGATACATAATTATAAAGCAGGAGGAGCTGAGCGGACTCATATATCGTTATAAAACAGGAGGAGCTAAGCGGACAGATACATAATTATAAAGCAGGAGGAGCTGAGCGGACCTATCTATAGTTATAAAGCACGAGGAGCTGAGTGGACTCATATATAGTTATAAAGCAGGAGGAGCTGAGCGGACTGATACATAGTTATAAAGCAGGAGGAGCTGAGCGGACCGATCTATAGTTATAAAGCACGAGGAGCTGAGTGGACTCATATATAGTTATAAAGCAGGAGGAGCTGAGCGGACTGATACATAGTTATAAAGCAGGAGGAGCTGAGAAGACCGATCTATAGTTATAAAGCAGGAGGAGCTGAGCGGACCCATCTATCGTTATAAAGCAGGAGGAGCTAAGCGGACCGATATATAGTTTTCCAGTTAAAGAGTCAGTATAAAACTTGTTTTTTTCATTTACATCCCTGCTCATTCTGAACAGAGTGGTCCAATAGGACAACAATCTATGTATAACTACATACAGGGCTAGCTGTGAATCACTGATAGCTCCGCCCATTGGACTGTTCAGCTCAAAATCGTCAGAGATGGAAATGAATTAAATAAAAGTTATACGGAATCTTTCCCCATAAAACTATATATCAGTCTGCTCGGCTCCTCCTGCTCTGTTACACATGCTTGCAGTTTGGACAGGTTTCCTTTAATCTCTTAAGACATGTCTTAGGGGTTTGTGAGAAGCCACCATGGGCACCGTTATGGCTACCACAGGTGCTTGACAAGCAGCACGGTTAGATATCAGAATGACAAATGTACCTTAGCCAGGAAGTGATTTTCCATTCAAGAATCCTGAAAAGCTGAGGGAAAATCCTTGTGGAAGCGGTTATGGGGGACATATTCACACACAGCTTGCATACAAGCAAAAATAAAAAAAATAAAAAAAATGACTGAATAAAAACATGAAACCACTTAATAGAAGAGAACTCCTCAAGGACTCATAAATACCTAGAATTCTGACTGTCTCTGCATCACCTTCCGACTTAGGCCTAGGGCCCACGGATGGAAATTCTGCAGCGGAATTTCCGCTGTTGCACGCTGCCATAGGATTGCATGCGTGCACGCAATCCTATGCAGACCGCTGCGATTTTGATCGCGAAAAATCCGCGCGGTAACAAGATTGTGACATGTTCGCACATTGCAGAGCAGAGAGAGAAGACCCTGGATGAGTAAGCGAGATGTCACTGCAGGGGCACGGGTTGCACCCCGCTGCGAGAATCTCGCAGTCGGAATCAGACCCGGCCGTCTGCATAAGGCCTTAAAGTCTTACCACAGTCTTTCATTTGCAATGTTTACACTAGTCGAAGATCACAGGAGATCTGAAGATCAACAAATGTAGAGCTCCCCACTTATCTTCTGGTCCTAAGATGCCAGTGCTCAGAATTGTTATGTCTGTGGAACAGTTCCTTAACCTTGGATGTCATAACTCACATTCCGAGACGTCTGTACCTCCAAGTAATAAACAATATAATCCACATGCATCTGCCCCGCACTCTCTCCACGTTCTCTTCCCACGGTAGCCTTTGCCTCTAAGTGTGTATCCCTTACTACAACTGACCTCTATACTAGAGTATATGCAAAGCAAAGAGCTGATCAGAAAACCAATAGACGCCTCTACTAAGCCCACTTAGACACATAGAAGTCCCAAGAAGGTCATATGTATACCAAATGTACATAACATTCTCTATATGTGTCCTTCCCACCCAGAGGGTAGATTACATACAGTGACCGTATCCAAGATGCTCGTTCCTGGTCTGCTCACCATCCTTTTGTATTGCTGTCTCAGTGGTCGGGAGTATAGTTCCTGCTCGTCACAAACCCAATAGTCCTGTGAACACATCAGACGTCTCCTCACTTCTGTCCGTCTCTTACAGTTAATGAAAAATGACAGAAAGGAAAGAAGGTTTCTGAAGATTTGCATAAATCCTGCAGGATGCTGGATGGAGATGAAGATATTACTTTTCCCCAATATGACACATTACAAAGTTAATTTTTTCACATAAATGCGTTAAATACCACTACTGTGCAGAAAAATCTACCGCTACCTAGAAATCATCAAGAAGCAGGCTTCATGGCGTTCAGGTCTACATAAACCCTAAAGAGCCAAAACAAGTGAAAAATAAGCTGCCTGCATTCCGCTGCGGACATCTCTCCCCAGAGAAAGGAGAGAGAGCGCCGCAGAAACGGGAAAATAATTGATATGCCGCGTCTTTGAATTCCGTTCGGTATGTCAAACTCAGAGCGTCTTGGCCGCAGCGTGTGGGCAAGATTTTTGCAAATCTTGGCCACTTTGCTGGCTAACCTTGGGCTAAAAAGCCACGGGGGACATTTCCGTACAAAAAGTCTGCAAGGACATTCCACAGCAGTTCCGCCCCGTGTAACCCCAGCCTGAGGAGCACATAAAAAAAGTCAATAAAGATACAATCCTGTTAGATTTGATGGGTGTTTCCGAACATTTTCAGTGATCTTGCAGGGAGGGAAAGGAAGGGGAAGAAGTAGTTACTGCCCCAAATACATTTTTCGAAAGTTTCTCTTACTGTTGTGTGTTGCTTATTCATCCAAAAGAAAAAAATTATTGAAGGGTCTGCGCTTTAGTGGAAAGCATATTTTACATGGAGAACATATTTAAGCTAGTCAAGGATAAAGAAGAGGTCAGGCCTATTTGGGCACACACTTGGCCCATAACTGTACTCGATGGCCAAAGTGGGTTAAAGCATTGAATCTATTTCCTGGGAGGAGGAGGGGTGGCATCATATTCTGAGTACAGCATAAAATAAATGCAATTCTCAAATACGTTCCCTTCTGCTATCAGCCTGAAGCTTCCGGTTTGCCTCTATTATCAAGGCAAAAAAGCCAAAAAGTCAGAGATGTGAACTACTCCCCAGAATTAGCAAAAATGACACTCTTTACTAACATGTCCTGAGAAAGCCATTACAGGCGAAACGCTTGGGGTCATAGCCTCCTCTAGACACACAGAAGTGCCTTATGGATGTATTATTATAGCTAAATAGGGCATATATGCCGGGAAGAGGCAGTATAACCCCCAACAGAGGATCTCCAACCGTTGGTCTATACATGTTCCTATTAGGGATCCTGAATAGGTGTGAGCGCTCCGTCCAGCCTGAATAGCACTTTACAACTGTGACTGTCTATTTATGTACATTTAGTCTTCGTTCTAAGGGTCATAAAGGGTTACTATTTATACATTTTGGATTATTGTTATTTATCTGTAAGCACCCTGAAGTGTTATGTAGCCGCTCTTCTTGTAAGCCATTTTTACATGGTAGTAAAAAGTATCTTACTTGCTAATTTGGGCAAGTAGTGCAAATCTCTGAATCCTTGGTTTTTGCGTTAGGCGTTTTATGGTGTGCAGCCGGGTTTATTCCGAATGGTTGTCAAGTGGTGTCAGCCGATATTGTTGTGATCTCCGCAGTATCTAGACATATCATGACTTAAAGGGGTTGTCCCGCGCCGAAACGGGGTTTTTTTTTTTCCAAACCCCCCCCCCCGTTCGGCGCGAGACAACCCCGATGCAGGGGTTAAAAAAGAACACCGCACAGCGCTTACCTGAATCCCCGCGCTCCGGTGACTTCTTACTTACCGGTTGAAGATGGCCGCCGGGATCTTCTACCTCCGTGGACCGCAGCTCTTCTGTGCGGTCCATTGCAGATTCCAGCCTCCTGATTGGCTGGAATCGGCACGTGACGGGGCGGAGCTACACGGAGCCCCATTGAGAAGAGAAGAAGACCCGGACTGCGCAAGCGTGTCTAATTTGGCCATTAGCCGGCGAAAATTAGACGGCAACCATGGAGACGAGGACGCCAGCAACGGAGCAGGTAAGTGAATAACTTCTTATAACTTCTGTATGGCTCATAATTAATGCACAATGTACATTACAAAGTGCATTAATATGGCCATACAGAAGTGTATAGACCCACTTGCTTTCGCGGGACAACCCCTTTAAGCTCTATGCAGATATGTTGGCACACAGCCTGCAGTAAACTGGTCAGGATCATTTCCGAAAGCGATCTACGATGTATTAATTATCCCAATTGACCGTTTGCTATACATTCTCCAACACAGGGATCCCACAGACCGTTGTCTGCACTCTCCAAGACGATACTTACAAATACAATTATTTGCAGTCCCCAGGGCTTCTGGGAGGAAGAGATTCCCACCAACTCTGTGGCAGTCGGCCCATTCAATACCATCAATTACTTCAAGGAACAAAACTCTTGTGTTACGGTTTTATTTACCTCCATGCACAATGCTTAGATTTATATACAAATCCTGTTAAATAGCTTGTTAAATTAGTAAAAACAGTTCTTAGTAAGAAGAGACCTTTACCAAGACAAGTCCAGTGCCGGTAGGGAGCAGGAGAAGCCACACAGAGCTTATGTAATACTGCAGCAAAAAATGTCCTTCTTAAAAGGCTTCTTGGTGGATTCTTGGAAGACGGTATCCATATCCAGAACTAATTCATCAGTGCAGCGTACTATCCATCTAGATGCATGAGCTGGAAACAACAACAGGCATATGTGAGGAGGTTATCACTGGAAAGAGCAACGTAAGACATTTCCCAAGCATCTGATTTCAATAACATGTAAAAAGAACAACTTCCATATAGCTAGTAATAAAAGGCAGATAGATACGGTACAAGGTGCCCTCATTGGGCATGTCCCTATAGATACGGTACAAGGTGCCCTCCTTGGGCATGTCCCTATAGATACGGTACAAGGTGCCCTCCTTGGGCATGTCCCTATAGATACGGTACAAGGTGCCCTCCTTGGGCATGTCCCTATAGATACGGTACAAGGTGCCCTCCTTGGGCATGTCCCTATAGATACGGTACAAGGTGCCCTCCTTGGACATGTCCCTATAGATCTGTTACAAGGTGCCCTCCTTGGACATGTTCCTATAGATCTGGTACAAGGTGCCCTCCTTGGACATGTTCCTATAGATCTGGTACAAGGTGCCCTCCTTGGACATGTTCCTATAGATCTGGTACAAGGTGCCCTCCTTGGACATGTTCCTATAGATCTGGTACAAGGTGCCCTCCTTGGACATGTTCCTATAGATCTGGTACAAGGTGCCCTCCTTGGACATGTTCCTATAGATCTGGTACAAGGTGCCCTCCTTGGACATGTTCCTATAGATCTGGTACAAGGTGCCCTCCTTGGACATGTTCCTATAGATCTGGTACAAGGTGCCCTCCTTGGACATGTTCCTATAGATCTGGTACAAGGTGCCCTCCTTGGACATGTTCCTATAGATCTGGTACAATGTGCCCTCCTTGGATATGTTCCTATAGATCTGGTACAATGTGTCCTCCTTGGACATGTTCCTATAGATCTCGTACAATGTGTCCTCCTTGGACATGTTCCTATAGAAATGGTACAATGTGTCCTCCTTGGATATGCTCCTATAGAAATGGTACAATGTGTCCTCCTCGGACATGTTCCTATAGATCTGGTACAATGTGTCCTCCTTGGATATGTTCCTATAGATCTGGTACAATGTGTCCTCCTTGGACATGTTCCTATAGAAATGGTACAATGTGTCCTCCTTGGATATGCTCCTATAGAAATGGTACAATGTGTCCTCCTCGGACATGTTCCTATAGATCTGGTACAATGTGTCCTCCTCGGATATGTTCCTATAGATCTGGTACAATGTGTCCTCCTTGGATATGTTCCTATAGATCTGGTACACCCTCCTTGGATATGTTCCTATAGATCTGGTACAATGTGCTCTCATTGTACATGTTCCTATAGATCTGGTACAATGTGCTCTCATTGTACATGTTCCTATAGATCTGGTACAATGTGCTCTCATTGTACATGTTCCTATAGATCTGGTACAATGTGTACTCCTTGGACATGTTCCTATAGATCTGGTACAATGTGTCCTCCTTGGACATGTTCCTATAGATCTGGTACAATGTGTACTCCTTGGACATGTTCCTATAGATCTGGTACAATGTGTACTCCTTGGATATGTTCCTACAGATCTGGGACAATGTGTCCTCCTTGGATATGTTCCTATAGAAATGGTACAATGTGTCCTCCTTGGATATGTTCCTATAGATCTGGTACAATGTGTCCTCCTTGGATATGTTCCTATAGAAATGGTACAATGTGTCCTCCTTGGATATGTTCCTATAGAAATGGTACAATGTGTCCTCCTTGGATATGTTCCTATAGAAATGGTACAATGTGTCCTCCTTGGATATGTTCCTATAGAAATGGTACAATGCGTCCTCCTTGGATATGTTCCTATAGATCTGGTACAATGTGTCCTCCTTGGATATGTTCCTATAGATATGGTACAATGTGTCCTCCTTGGATATGTTCCTATAGATATGGTACAATGTGTTCTCATTGCACATGTTCTTATAGATCTGGTACAATGTGCTCTCCTTGTACATGTTATTATAGATATGGTACAATGTGCCCTCATTGTACATGTACCTATGGATATGGTACAATGTGTCCTCCTTGGATATGTTCCTATGGGTATGGTACAATGTGTCCTCTTTGGACATGTTCCTATGGGTATGGTACAATGTGTCCTCCTAGTACATGTTCCTATGGATATGGTACAATGTGCTCTCCTTGTACATGTTCCTATAGATCTGGTACAATGTGCCCTCATTGTACATGTACCTATGGATATGGTACAATGTGCTCTCATTGCACATGTTCTTATAGATATGGTACAATGTGCCCTCATTGTACATGTACCTATGGATATGGTACAATGTGCTCTCATTGCACATGTTCTTATAGATATGGTACAATGTGCCCTCATTGTACATGTACCTATGGGTATGGTACAATGTGTCCTCCTAGTACATGTTCCTATGGATATGGTACAATGTGCTCTCCTTGTACATGTTCCTATAGATCTGGTACAATGTGCCCTCATTGTACATGTACCTATGGATATGGTACAATGTGCTCTTATTGCACATGTTCTTATAGATATGGTACAATGTGTCCTCATTGTACATGTTATTGTAGATATGTGTCATAATCTGTGCGCAATGGTATGTTTCACTCATCCATTGCTCCACTCCATCTGCATTTGATTGCTCCGCCTTCCTTCCACTGAATCTGCTGTGATACCTTTACATTTGTTATAATCTGTGCGCAATGGTATGTCCCATTGCTTCATATAAATGGAATTGACTCTATTTGTTATCATATGTATTTTCCTCATCACCTCCCCCAAATAGCTTTCTCCCTGTCTCACCTTAGTGTTGCTGGACACAGTTTGTTTTTGTAAGAGGGCAATAAAGCGCCCCCCCCCATCTTGTTCATTAGCCATCTAAAGGTGGGTCAGCTGGTTGACTAGTGAAATGTAACAAGCCACTCCCAGCTGAAGTCCTGTAGCCAGAACTTTAAAGTCAGTTCTATCCTCCATGCCTCACCAGAGGCGTCCAGCACTAAGTGTTTGATGCTGTTGAATGATGCAGTTATACAGCGCAGTTGGACAGTGCAGGAGACAGGTAACATGCACAACTGTCCAAAGCCTGGAGGGAAATACTCTCCTCTTTGCACTGATCTCCATCACTATCCTCTTTTCAAGCCTTCACACTTTCTTCCAACGCCCAGCCCCAACACACTCCATCCACATCAGCCCCTCCCTCCTCTCCTCACCTATGTATGGCTCCCATGCACTGTTCAACTTCCTAAGACGCCTTCAACCCCCCAATACTGCAAAGAAACACCTTAGCCACCCACACAAATCCCCTAGCCATGTGCTCACCCTTGCTACCCTGCTACTCCTAGCTGCAGGGGACATATCCCCCAACCCAGGCCCACCCCGTACTGTTCTCTACCAAAATGCCCCTCCTGCCCCATTCAAATGCGCCCTATGGAACTCCCAATCTGCGTGTAACAAACTCCCAACTATCCATGACCTTTTCACCAGTAAACACTTGAACTTGCTCGCCCTCACAGAAACCTGGATACAGCAGTCCGATTCTACCTCACCCGCTGCATTGTCCTATGATGGCCTGCAGTTCTCCCACACCCCCAGATCGGATGACAGACGCGGCGGCGGAGTAGGCATCATCCTCTCCCCAAACTGTACCTTCCAGGTCATTCCCTCAGCTCCCTCGCTTACCTTCCACTCCTTCGAAGTCCACACCCTGCGACTCTTCCGCCCACTGCCTCTGCATGTCGCAGTTATTTACCGCCCCCCAGGTCCCACCCGCCTGTTCCTAGACCACTTTGCTGCCTGGCTCCCCCACTTCCTATCCTGTGAAATCCCAACCCTCATCCTTGGTAATTTCAACATCCCTACTAACGACTCTAGCTCCTCATCTGCCTCCCGACTTTTAACACTTACCTCCTCCCTTGGCTTATCACTAGTCTCTGACTCCCCCACTCATAGAGATGGTAACACTCTCGGTTTAGTTTTCCTCCGTCTCTGCTCTGCTTCTCACTTTACTAACTCCCCACTTCCGCTCTCAGATCACAACCTTCTCTCTTTCTCAATCAGGCACCCTAGCATCTCTCCTGACCCTCCTATCTATCGCACCTCTAGGAACCTCCAGTCTGTCCGCACTAAACAGTTTGCCGAAACTATTCAGTCCTCCCTATCGCCTATCTCTCGCCTCCCCTGCCCTAACCTGGCAGCCGAATACTACCACACCACCCTCAGCCGTGCCCTGGATGAAGTGGCACCGCCCGTGACGCGAGCCGTCAAACGCAGACCACGGCAACCCTGGCTCACGTCCCAAACGCGCTTCATCCGGCGGTGCTCTAGGTGCGCCAAGCGGCTGTGGAGAAAGTCAAAGCTGCCAGCAGACTTCCTCCACTTTAAATTCATGCTTAAAACTTATAACCTAGCCCTTCACCATGCCAAACAAGTTTATTTCACCTCCCTTGTCTCCTCACTATCCCACAACCCTAAACAACTCTTTGAGACCTTTCATTCCCTCCTCAGCCCCAAGGAACAGGCCCCTGCGACAGACCTGACTGCTGGAGAACTAGCTGACTATTTCAAAGAAAAAAAAAAAAAACACGACCACATTCGAAAAGAAATCTCTGAAAGCTGCATGGTTAGCCCTGATCCCAGTTTCATCAGCGCTGCACCCAGCACCTACTCACTACCTACGCTAGAACCAACGACAGAGGAAGAAGTCTACAGGCTGCTTTCCGTTGCCCGCCCCACCACCTGCGCTAGTGACCCTCTCCCCTCTCACCTCCTCCGGTCCCTTTCCCCAGCTCTCATTACTCACCTCACTACAATCTGCAACCTCTCCCTAACCTCTGGCACTTTTCCCTCCTCATTCAAACACTCCATTATATCCCCTCTGTTTAAAAAACCAACCCTGGACCCGACTGATGCTGCCAACTACCGACCCGTCTCAAACCTCCCCTTTATCTCCAAATTACTGGAACGCCTGGTCTACTCCCGCCTTACTCGCTTTCTCTCTGACAACTCGCTCCTAGATCCCCTGCAGTCTGGTTTCCGCTCTCTACACTCGACCGAAACTGCCCTTATAAAAGTAACAAATGACCTGATGACTGCAAAGTTGAGAGGTGACTACTCCCTACTAATCCTCCTTGACCTGTCTGCTGCATTTGACACTGTCGACCATAATCTCCTTCTCACTATGCTCCACACTATTGGTCTAAGGGATACTGCTCTCTCCTGGTTCTCTTCCTACCTCTCTGACCGCTCTTTCAGGGTTTCCTTTGCTGGTTCTATCTCTGCTCCACTTCCTCTCGCTGTTGGGGTACGCCAGGGCTCGGTCCTTGGTCCCCTTCTTTTCTCGATCTACACTGTCCCAATTGGACAAACAATCCACAAATTTGGCCTCCAATACCATCTCTACGCTGATGACACCCAACTATACACCTCCTCTCGTGAGATCTCTGGACCATTCCTCCAAAATATTACCGACTGTCTGTCCGCTGTCTCTAACACTATGTCCTCCCTTTTTCTCAAACTAAACCTCTCTAAAACTGACCTCCTTGTCTTTCCACCTTCTAACCGACCTCCCCTCAACATCTCCATCCCAGTGTCTGGCACCATCATAACCTCCAGATGGCATGCCCGATGCCTTGGGGTCACACAGGACTCTGACCTCTCCTTTGCCCCCCATATCCAATCTCTGGCCCAAACATGCCACATGCACCTCAGAAATATTGCTAAAATATGTCCGTTCCTAACCACGGATACGCTAAAGACGCTCGTGGTTGCCCTCATCCACTCCCGGCTTGACTACTGCAACTCGCTACTCATCGGCCTCCCCCGCCCTAGACTCGCTCCACTCCAATCCATACTTAATGAAGCAGCTAGGCTCATTTTTCTATCCAGTCGTTACTCAGACACCTCTGCATTATGCCAGTCGCTGCATTGGCTGCCCATCCACCGCAGAACTAAATTTAAACTCCTCTACCTCACTCACAAAGCTCTGCATGGCGCTGCACCACCATACATCACCTCCCTACTGTCAGTACACCACCCAGCCCGCTCACTCCGATCGGCTAACACACTCAGACTAAACACCCCTGTAATACGAACCTCACATGCTCGCCTACAGGACTTCACCAGAGCAGCACCCATCCTCTGGAATGCTCTACCCCAAGGCATCCGGACAATTCCCGATGCATGAAATTTCAGACGTGCCTTAAAAACGCACCTCTTCAGGGAAGCATACCAAATCGCCTGACCTAGTCCCTTGCCCCTTCCTATGGTGCCCCACCCTGTTTGCCTTCTAATAAATGATCTGTACATCTAATTTCCTATTACCTGTGTTCCCCACCCCCTGCACCACCCTCAACCCATTTGTGTCTAACCCAATGTAGCTCACATTGTAATTGTTGCAATTGTTTTGCATTTATCCATGCCTGAAAGCGCTGCGGAATAAGTTGGCGCCATACAAATAAAGATTATTATTATTATTATATGGTACAATGTGCTCTCATTGCACGTTCTTATAGATATGGTACAATGTGCCCTCATTGTACATGTACCTATGGATATGGTACAATGTGTCCTCCTTGGACATGTTCCTATGGGTATGGTACAATGTGTCCTCCTAGTACATGTTCCTATAGATCTGGTACAATGCGCTCTCATTGCACATCTTCTTATAGATATGGTACAATGTGTCCTCCTTGGACATGTTCCAATGGATATGGTACAATGTGTCCTCCTTGGACATGTTCCTATGGGTATGGTACAATGTGTCCTCCTTGGACATGTTCCTATGGGTATGGTACAATGTGTCCTCCTTGGACATGTTCCTATGGGTATGGTACAATGTGTCCTCCTTGGACATGTTCCTATGGGTATGGTACAATGTGTCCTCCTTGGACATGTTCCTATGGGTATGGTACAATGTGTCCTCCTTGGACATGTTCCTATGGGTATGGTACAATGTGTCCTCCTTGGACATGTTCCTATGGGTATGGTACAATGTGTCCTCCTTGGACATGTTCCTATGGGTATGGTACAATGTGTCCTCCTTGGACATGTTCCTATGAGTATGGTACAATGTGTCCTCCTTGGACATGTTCCTATGAGTATGGTACAATGTGTCCTCCTTGGACATGTTCCTATGAGTATGGTACAATGTGTCCTCCTTGGACATGTTCCTATGGGTATGGTACAATGTGTCCTCCTTGGACATGTTCCTATGGGTATGGTACAATGTGTCCTCCTTGGACATGTTCCTATGGGTATGGTACAATGTGTCCTCCTTGGACATGTTCCTATAGGTGTGGTACAATGTGCTCTCATTGCACGTTCTTATAGATATGGTACAATGTGCCCTCATTGCACGTTCTTATAGATATGGTACAATGTGCCCTCCTTGGACATGTTCCTATAGATATGGTACAGTGTGTCCTCCTTGGACATGCTCCTATAGATCTGGTACAATGTGCTCTCCTTGTACATGTTCCTATAGATATGGTACAATGTGCCCTCCTTGGACATGCTCCTATAGATATGGTACAATGTGCCCTCCTTGGACATGCTCCTATAGATATGGTACAATGTGCCCTCCTTGGACATGTTCCTATAGATATGGTACAATGTGTCCTCCTTGGACATGTTCCAATGGATATGGTACAATGTGTCCTCCTTGGACATGTTCCTATGGGTATGGTACAATGTGTCCTCCTTGGACATGTTCCTATGGGTATGGTACAATGTGCTCTCCTTGTACATGTTCCTATAGATGTGGTACAATGTGCCCTCATTGCACGTTCTTATAGATATGGTACAATGTGCCCTCCTTGGACATGTTCCTATAGATATGGTACAGTGTGTCCTCCTTGGACACGCTCCTATAGATCTGGTACAATGTGCTCTCCTTGTACATGTTCCTATAGATATGGTACAATGTGTCCTCCTTGGACATGCTCCTATAGATATGGTACAATGTGCCCTCCTTGGACATGTTCCTATAGATATGGTACAATGTGTCCTCCTTGGACATGTTCCAATGGATATGGTACAATGTGTCCTCCTTGGACATGTTCCTATGGGTATGGTACAATGTGCTCTCCTTGTACATGTTCCTATAGATGTGGTACAATGTGCCCTCATTGCACGTTCTTATAGATATGGTACAATGTGCCCTCCTTGGACATGTTCCTATAGATATGGTACAGTGTGTCCTCCTTGGACATGCTCCTATAGATCTGGTACAATGTGCTCTCCTTGTACATGTTCCTATAGATATGGTACAATGTGTCCTCCTTGGACATGCTCCTATAGATATGGTACAATGTGCCCTCCTTGGACATGTTCCTATAGATATGGTACAATGTGTCCTCCTTGGACATGTTCCAATGGGTATGGTACAATGTGTCCTCCTTGGACATGTTCCAATGGGTATGGTACAATGTGTCCTCCTTGGACATGTTCCTATGGGTATGGTACAATGTGTCCTCCTTGGACATGTTCCTATGGGTGTGGTACAATGTGTCCTCCTTGGACATGTTCCTATAGGTGTGGTACAATGTGCTCTCATTGCACGTTCTTATAGATATGGTACAGTGTGCCCTCATTGCACGTTCTTATAGATATGGTACAGTGTGCCCTCCTTGGACATGTTCCTATAGATATGGTACAGTGTGTCCTCCTTGGACATGCTCCTATAGATCTGGTACAATGTGCTCTCCTTGTACATGTTCCTATAGATATGGTACAATGTGCCCTCCTTGGATATGCTCCTATAGATATGGTACAATGTGCCCTCCTTGGACATGTTCCTATAGATATGGTACAATGTGTCCTCCTTGGACATGTTCCAATGGATATGGTACAATGTGTCCTCCTTGGACATGTTCCTATGGGTATGGTACAATGTGCTCTCCTTGTACATGTTCCTATAGATGTGGTACAATGTGCCCTCATTGCACGTTCTTATAGATATGGTACAATGTGCCCTCCTTGGACATGTTCCTATAGATATGGTACAATGTGCCCTCCTTGGACATGTTCCTATAGATATGGTACAATGTGCCCTCCTTGGACATGCTCCTATAGATATGGTACAATGTGCCCTCCTTGGACATGTTCCAATGGATATGGTACAATGTGCTCTCCTTGTACATGTTCCTATAGATGTGGTACAATGTGCCCTCATTGCACGTTCTTATAGATATGGTACAATGTGCGCTCCTTGGACATGTTCCTATAGATATGGTACAGTGTGTCCTCCTTGGACATGCTCCTATAGATATGGTACAATGTGCCCTCCTTGGACATGTTCCTATAGATATGGTACAATGTGTCCTCCTTGGACATGTTCCTATGGGTATGGTACAATGTGTCCTCCTTGGACATGTTCCTATGGGTATGGTACAATGTGCCCTCATTGCACGTTCTTATAGATATGGTACAATGTGCCCTCATTGCACATGTACCTATGGATATGGTACAATGTGCCCTCATTGCACATGTACCTATGGATATGGTACAATGTGCCCTCATTGCACATGTACCTATGGATATGGTACAATGTGCCCTCATTGCACATGTACCTATGGATATGGTACAATGTGCCCTCATTGCACATGTACCTATGGATATGGTACAATGTGCCCTCATTGCACATGTACCTATGGATATGGTACAATGTGCCCTCATTGCACATGTACCTATGGATATGGTACAATGTGCCCTCATTGCACATGTACCTATGGATATGGTACAATGTGCTCTCATTGCACATGTACCTATGGATATGGTACAATGTGCTCTCATTGCACATGTACCTATGGATATGGTACAATGTGCTCTCATTGCACATGTACCTATGGATATGGTACAATGTGCTCTCATTGCACATGTACCTATGGATATGGTACAATGTGCTCTCATTGCACATGTACCTATGGATATGGTACAATGTGCGCTCATTGCACATGTTCCTATGGATATGGTACAATGTGCGCTCATTGCACATGTTCTTATAGATATGGTACAATGTGCCCTCATTGTACATGTTCTTATAGATATGGTACAATGTGCCCTCATTGTACATGTTCTTATAGATATGGTACAATGTGCCCTCATTGTACATGTACCTATGGATATGGTACAATGTGTCCTCCTTGGACATGTTCCTATGGGTATGGTACAATGTGTCGTCCTAGTACATGCTACTATGGATATGGTACAATGTGCTCTTTTTGTACATGTTCCTATGGGTGTGGTACAATGTGCTCTCCTTGTACATGTTCCTATAGAAATGGTACAGTGTGCTCTCATTGTACATGTTCCTATAGAAATGGTACAGTGTGCCATCCTTGTACATGTTCCTATAGATATGTACAGTGTGCCCTCCTTGCACATGTTCCTATGGATCTGGTACAATGTGCCCTCCTTGGACATGTTCCAATGGATCTGGTACAATGTGCCCTCCTTGGACATGTTCCAATGGATCTGGTACAATGTGCCCTCCTTGGACATGTTCCAATGGATCTGGTACAATGTGCCCTCCTTGGACATGTTCCAATGGATCTGGTACAATGTGTCCTCCTTGGACATGTCCCTATAGATATGGTACAATGTGCCCTCCTTGGACATGTCCCTATAGATATGGTACAATGTGCCCTCCTTGGACATGTCCCTATAGATATGGTACAATGTGCCCTCCTTGGACATGTCCCTATAGATATGGTACAATGTGCCCTCCTTGGACATGTCCCTATAGATATGGTACAATGTGCCCTCCTTGGACATGTTCCAATGGATATGGTACAATGTGCTCTCCTTGTACATGTTCCTATAGATCTGGTACAATGTGTCCTCCTTGGACATGTTCCTATAGAAATGGTACAGTGTGCTCTCATTGTACATGTTCCTATAGAAATGGTACAGTGTGCTCTCATTGTACATGTTCCTATAGAAATGGTACAGTGTGCCCTCCTTGGACATGTTCCTATAGATATGGTACAATGTGCTCTCCTTGGACATGTTCCTATAGATATGGTACAATGTGCCCTCCTTGGACATGTTCCTATAGATCTGGTACAATGTGCCCTCCTTGGACATGTTCCTATAGATGTGCCCTCCTTGGACATGTTCCTATAGATCTGGTACAATGTGCCCTCATTGTACATGTACCTATGGATATGGTACAATGTGCTCTTATTGCACATGTTCTTATAGATATGGTACAATGTGTCCTCATTGTATATGTTATTGTAGATATGTGTCATAATCTGTGCGCAATGGTATGTTTCACTCATCCATTGCTCCACTCCATCTGCATTTGATTGCTCCGCCTTCCTTCCACTGAATCTGCTGTGATACCTTTACATGTGTCATAATCTGTGCGCAATGGTATGTCCCATTGCTTCATATAAATGGAATTGACTCTATTTGTTATCATATGTATTTTCCTCATCACCTCCCCCCAAATAGCTTTCTCCCTGTCTCACCTTAGTGTTGCTGGACACAGTTTGTTTTTGTAAGAGGGCAATAAAGCGCCCCCCCCCCATCTTGTTCATTAGCCATCTAAAGGTGGGTCAGCTGGTTGACTAGTGAAATGTAACAAGCCACTCCCAGCTGAAGTCCTGTAGCCAGAACTTTAAAGTCAGTTCTATCCTCCATGCCTCACCAGAGGCGTCCAGCACTAAGTGTTTGATGCTGTTGAATGATGCAGTTATACAGCGCAGTCTGACAGAGCAGGAGACAGGTAACATGCACAACTGTCCAAAACCTGAAGGGAAATACTCTCCTCTTTGCACTGATCTCCATCACTATCCTCTTTTCAAGCCTTCACACTTTCTTCCAACGCCCAGCCCCAACACACTCCATCCACATCAGCCCCTCCCTCCTCTCCTCACCTATGTATGGCTCCCATGCACTGTTCAACTTCCTAAGACGCCTTCAACCCCCCCAATACTGCAAAGAAACACCTTAGCCACCCACACAAATCCCCTAGCCATGTGCTCACCCTTGCTACCCTGCTACTCCTAGCTGCAGGGGACATATCCCCCAACCCAGGCCCACCCCGTACTGTTCTCTACCAAAATGCCCCCCCTGCCCCATTCAAATGCGCCCTATGGAACTCCCAATCTGCATGTAACAAACTCCCAACTATCCATGACCTTTTCACCAGTAAACACTTGAAGTTGCTCGCCCTCACAGAAACCTGGATACAGCAGTTCGATTCTACCTCACCCGCTGCATTGTCCTATGATGGCCTGCAGTTCTCCCACACCCCCAGATCGGATGACAGACGCGGCGGAGGAGTAGGCATCATCCTCTCCCCAAACTGTACCTTCCAGGTCATTCCCTCAGCTCCCTCGCTTACCTTCCACTCCTTCGAAGTCCACACCCTGCGACTCTTCCGCCCACTGCCTCTGCGTGTCGCAGTTATTTACCGCCCCCCAGGTCCCACCCGCCTGTTCCTAGACCACTTTGCTGCCTGGCTCCCCCACTTCCTATCCTGTGAAATCCCAACCCTCATCCTTGGTGATTTCAACATCCCTACTAACGACTCTAGCTCCTCATCTGTCTCACGGCTTTTAACACTTACCTCCTCCCTTGGCTTATCACTAGTCTCTGACTCCCCCACTCATAGAGATGGTAACACTCTCGATTTAGTTTTCCTCCGTCTCTGCTCTGCTTCTCACTTTACTAACTCCCCACTTCCGCTCTCAGATCACAACCTTCTCTCTTTCTCAATCAGGCACCCTAGCATCTCTCCTGACCCCCCTATCTATCGCACCTCTAGGAACCTCCAGTCCATCCGCACTAAACAGTTTGCCGAAACTATTCAATCCTCCCTATCGCCTATCTCTCGCCTCCCCTGCCCTAACCTGGCAGCCGAATACTACCACAGCACCCTCAGCCGTGCCCTGGATGAAGCGGCACCGCCCGTGACTCGAGCCATCAAACGCAGACCACGGCAACCCTGGCTCACGTCCCAAACGCGCTTCATCCGGCGGTGCTCTAGGTGCGCCGAGCGGCTGTGGAGAAAGTCAAAGCTGCCAGCAGACTTCCTCTACTTTAAATTCATGCTTAAAACTTATAACCTAGCCCTTCACCATGCCAAACAAGTTTATTTCACCTCCCTTGTCTCCTCACTATCCCACAACCCTAAACAACTCTTTGAGACCTTTCATTCCCTCCTCAGCCCCAAGGAACAGGCCCCTGCGACAGACCTGACTGCTGGAGAACTAGCTGACTATTTCAAGGAAAATCGACCACATTCGAAAAGAAATCTCTGAAAGCTGCATGGTTAGCCCTGATCCCAGTTTCATCAGCGCTGCACCCAGCACCTACTCACTACCTACGCTAGAACCAACGACAGAGGAAGAAGTCTACAGGCTGCTTTCCGTTGCCCGCCCCACCACCTGCGCTAGTGACCCTCTCCCCTCTCACCTCAATGTGCTCTCCTTGTACATGTTATTATAGATATGGTACAATGTGCCCTCATTGTACATGTACCTATGGATATGGTACAATGTGCTCTCATTGCACATGTTCTTATAGATATGGTACAATGTGTCCTCCTTGGACATGTTCCTATGGGTATGGTACAATGTGTCCTCCTTGGACATGTTCCTATGGGTATGGTACAATGTGCTCTCCTTGTACATGTTCCTATAGATGTGGCACAATGTGCTCTCATTGCACGTTCTTATAGATATGGTACAATGTGCCCTCATTGCACGTTCTTATAGATATGGTACAATGTGCCCTCATTGCACGTTCTTATAGATATGGTACAACGTGCCCTCATTGTACATGTACCTATGGATATGGTACAACGTGCTCTCATTGCACATGTACCTATGGATATGGTACAATGTGCTCTCATTGTACATGTACCTATGGATATGGTACAATGTGCTCTCATTGCACATGTACCTATGGATATGGTACAATGTGCTCTCATTGCACATGTACCTATGGATATGGTACAATGTGCTCTCATTGCACATGTACCTATGGATATGGTACAATGTGCTCTCATTGCACATGTACCTATGGATATGGTACAATGTGCTCTCATTGCACATGTACCTATGGATATGGTACAATGTGCTCTCCTTGCACATGTACCTATGGATATGGTACAATGTGCTCTCCTTGCACATGTACCTATGGATATGGTACAATGTGTCCTCCTTGGACGTGTTCCTATAGAAATGGTACAGTGTGCTCTCCTTGTACGTGTTCCTATAGATATGGTACAGTGTGCCATCCTTGTACATGTTCCTATAGATCTGGTACAGTGTGCCCTCTTTAGACAGGTTCCTATAGATATGGTACAATGTGCCCTCCTTGGACATGTCCCTATAGATATGGTACAATGTGTCCTCCTTGGACATGTCCCTATAGATATGGTACAATGTGCCCTCCTTGGACATGTCCCTATAGATATGGTACAATGTGTCCTCCTTGGACATGTTCCTATGGGTATGGTACAATGTGTCCTCCTTGGACATGTTCCTATGGGTATGGTACAATGTGCTCTCCTTGTACATGTTCCTATAGATGTGGCACAATGTGCCCTCATTGCACGTTCTTATAGATATGGTACAATGTGCCCTCATTGCACGTTCTTATAGATATGGTACAACGTGCCCTCATTGTACATGTACCTATGGATATGGTACAATGTGCTCTCATTGCACATGTACCTATGGATATGGTACAATGTGCTCTCATTGCACATGTACCTATGGATATGGTACAATGTGCTCTCCTTGCACATGTACCTATGGATATGGTACAATGTGCTCTCCTTGGACATGTTCCTATAGATCTGGTACAATGTGTCCTCCTTGGACGTGTTCCTATAGAAATGGTACAGTGTGCTCTCCTTGTACGTGTTCCTATAGATATGGTACAGTGTGCCATCCTTGTACATGTTCCTATAGATCTGGTACAGTGTGCCCTCTTTAGACAGGTTCCTATAGATATGGTACAATGTGCCCTCCTTGGACATGTCCCTATAGATATGGTACAATGTGTCCTCCTTGGACATGTCCCTATAGATATGGTACAATGTGTCCTCCTTGGACATGTCCCTATAGATATGGTACAATGTGCCCTCCTTGGACATGTCCCTATAGATATGGTACAATGTGTCCTCCTTGGACATGTTCCTATGGGTATGGTACAATGTGTCCTCCTTGGACATGTTCCTATGGGTATGGTACAATGTGCTCTCCTTGTACATGTTCCTATAGATGTGGCACAATGTGCCCTCATTGCACGTTCTTATAGATATGGTACAATGTGCCCTCATTGCACGTTCTTATAGATATGGTACAATGTGCCCTCATTGCACGTTCTTATAGATATGGTACAATGTGCCCTCATTGCACGTTCTTATAGATATGGTACAACGTGCCCTCATTGTACATGTACCTATGGATATGGTACAATGTGCTCTCATTGCACATGTACCTATGGATATGGTACAATGTGCTCTCATTGTACATGTACCTATGGATATGGTACAATGTGCTCTCATTGCACATGTACCTATGGATATGGTACAATGTGCTCTCATTGCACATGTACCTATGGATATGGTACAATGTGCTCTCATTGCACATGTACCTATGGATATGGTACAATGTGCTCTCCTTGCACATGTACCTATGGATATGGTACAATGTGCTCTCCTTGGACATGTTCCTATAGATCTGGTACAATGTGTCCTCCTTGGACGTGTTCCTATAGAAATGGTACAGTGTGCTCTCCTTGTACGTGTTCCTATAGATATGGTACAGTGTGCCATCCTTGTACATGTTCCTATAGATATGGTACAGTGTGCCATCCTTGTACATGTTCCTATAGATCTGGTACAGTGTGCCCTCTTTAGACAGGTTCCTATAGATATGGTACAATGTGCCCTCCTTGGACATGTCCCTATAGATATGGTACAATGTGTCCTCCTTGGACATGTCCCTATAGATATGGTACAATGTGCCCTCCTTGGACATGTCCCTATAGATATGGTACAATGTGCCCTCCTTGGACATGTCCCTATAGATATGGTACAATGTGTCCTCCTTGGACATGTCCCTATAGATATGGTACAATGTGCCCTCCTTGGACATGTCCCTATAGATATGGTACAATGTGCCCTCCTTGGACATGTTCCAATGGATATGGTACAATGTGCTCTCCTTGTACATGTTCCTATAGATCTGGTACAATGTGTCCTCCTTGGACATGTTCCTATAGATCTGGTACAGTGTGCTCTCATTGTACATGTTCCTATAGAAATGGTACAGTGTGCCCTCCTTGGACATGTTCCTATAGATATGGTACAATGTGCTCTCCCTGTACATGTTCCTATGGATATGGTACAATGTGTCCTCCTTGGACATGTCCCTATAGATATGGTACAATGTGCCCTCCTTGGACATGTTCCTATAGATCTGGTACAATGTGTGCTCCTTTTGCTTGGTCACAGGGTGACCAAAACACAGTGCAATTCTGGCATTTTGTACTTTTTGTTTGTCACGGCATTAGATAACATGATATTTTGATAGATAGGACTTTTACAGATGCAGCTAAACCAATCCAATATTTTTTTTCCCCCATTCATTAAGTAGCCATCTCCCCAGTATTATATATCTCTATCGATCAACTACCGTTACCTTAGTTAGTTTAGTTGTTCCTTTCAGTCTGAGTTTCTCAGCCTCTTTTTCCTCAGATGGTCATGTGATCTCAATTCTGACCATTTCAGATCTACTTAGGGGCTTTGGGAATCATTTTCTAGTTAGCGGTATCACACAAACTGAGACTCTATATGGATCTACCAGGAATACACAGAGGAAATCTTCAGAGTAGCAATCCGGTGAGGGGGGCAGGGATGGAAAAATGTGTTTCCGCCAGAGTAGTCCTTTAACTTTTCTATTGTGTTGATTGTGTGTGCATACTTGGGAAAGTTTTTTATATAATATTTTTTTAAATACTTGAAGTTTTGTTTCATTAAGCTTACAGAACTTGCAATTACTTGGCTATTGGTACAGTATACTGCACTTTTACTGGCAGCCCAAGGATAGAACAGCATCGTGTATAAAAAATGTTAAACACCCCCCCCCCCCCCCCCCCCCCAACAGTTACATTAAAACTGGAAAAACCCTCAAGAAAAAATAATCAATACTTGCGTGAGCAATTCGCAAAAATAGAAATCTGAGCTCGCAAAGAGTACAGTACAGTAAAAAAATACGCAGTTACACGCAACACCCATTCCGCTAATACACTCGCAAAAACACATACGCTCAGTTTCCTTAAGTGCATTTTTAACCCCTTAGTGGAATGACTAATTTTAGCATCAAGATCCAGTAAATTGTATCCCTTTTTGTGTTGCAGTGGTCAGACGTTTTAACATTTTTTTTGTTAATATACCTGTATGACAACTTGTCTTTTGCAGGACGAATTCTCGTGTATATAGGAAGCAATTTTTAGTCTATATACTGCATTTTTTTTTCTGGGGGCAGTGGAAAAAAAGCTATTTCACCACCGTTTCTTGCGATTTATTTTTATTGCTTCCACAGTGTGGTATAAATACATTAACTGTCAAAAACAAATCTCTCCCCTAGAAGTTGTCGGAATCAAATGAAAATTCTAGTGTCGTAGCAAAATTAATATAAATAAATGATTACAATATAATGTTACAATAAAGAATATTTTGCAAAAATCCGACTACTTGAATGGAGGCTATGGTATTCTGTTGTACCGCCTCTAGCTTGGATACAAGATGTGATACAGGCAGGCATGGCGGCATGCAGGTTCCATAAAGTATCCTGCAGCATATCACTCCAAATTTGCTGTAATTGAGCCTCTAGATTGTGCAAACTCAGACTGTGGAAGTTGGCGTCCCAGATGGTCCCATATATGTTCTATTGGTGATAAACCTGGTGACCGGCAGCCATGGAAGTGTAACAATGTTGTGGGGGCTCCTGTGACCCCCTTGTGTATGCGGTCGAGCATTATCCTGCTGCCTCTTGGAAGCCACCATTAGAGGAACACATGTGGCTGCAGGATGTCCTGAACATATCGCTGAGCTGTCATTGTCCCTCGTATCACTACTAGGGTGAGGGACAGTGTGCCGCTTCACAGCAAAGGCAGGATTGAGGTGTTCACGTCGAGGTCTCTAAAAATGAACATGGCAGTTGTCAGTGCCCAAACTAAACCACAGTGCCACAAACCAGTGCCTGTAATGCATGCTGTGAGACCAAATATCCTTAAGCCAAGTGCCTGGAAATGGTTACAACAGACACAGGGGCCTGTAACGACGGCGCCACCTGTCTCTGGATGGTGGAGAACGAATTAGTTGGAGCTGCTTGTGCTTTTCGGACAATCAGATGATCCTCTCTACTGGTGGTCTGTTGAGGGCGTCCTGAGCTCAGTTGCCCTGCATGCTCTTACGTATCCCCACTGGTTCCAACAATTCATAATAGTCTGGTGGTTGGTAATTTTTTAATACGACCATCCAGCTTCTCTCATTCCAATAATGCGCCCCTCTCAGACCGTTAACTGGGCAAAATCTCTTGTTTGCATCGTAGGGGTGTCGAGTGGTCAACAAGCTCCACACAAGCGGAAAAAAAAGAGGCCCAATACACACAAGGAGCCTCTAAGAGCCTTTTTATAGGTTAACGGTGGAACCACTTTTAGGGCCTCAGGTGACAAGACCATTGAGCTAATTACACAACTCAAATCATTTGCATATCTGCCTGAGATGTAACTGCATACAGCAAAACGACAACTCTTTATAGGTACTTGATTTTTTTTGGGGGGAAATGCGTGTATTGTGTTAACTTTATTCTACAAGTCATTACGACTTTGACTAATGGAAAAAGATGCCACAGGACAACCAAAAGCCTGTTGGTTATTTGCCCCACAGAAATAAATCATAGCCTCTCTTATATAAGTGAAATAAAACACTTGTGAAAATATAAAAATTACTAGAAACTTGAAGCTCCTATACGCTTAAAGGGGTTGTCCCGCGCCGAAACGGGTTTTTTTTTTTTCCAACAGCCCCCCCGTTCGGCGCGAGACAAACCCGATGCACTGGTTAAAAAAGAAAACCGGACAGTGCTTACCTGAATCCCCGCGCTCCGGTGACTTCTTACTTACCTGCTGAAGATGGCCGCCGGGATCTTCTCCCTCGGTGGACCGCACGGCTTCTGTGCGGTCCATTGCCGATTCCAGCCTCCTGATTGGCTGGAATCGGCACGTGTAGCTCCGCCCCGTCACGGAGCCGCTCTCCGGCACGAGCGGCCCCATTCAGAAGACAAGACCGGACTGCGCAAGCGCGTCTAATCTGGAGATTAGACGCTGAAAATTAGACGGCACCATGGAGACGAGGACGCCAGCAACGGAACAGGTAAGTGAATAACTTCTGTATGGCTCATAATTAATGCACAATGTACATTACAAAGTGCATTAATATGGCCATACAATAGTGTATAGACCCACTTACTTTCGCGGGACAACCCCTTTAAGTATTCATGAACCATGCCATAATGGTATAGTAATCTGGAGAGAACCAAGCTGACTCCTATCATGCTAGAATATGGAGGGATTGAACGCTGGCCTCAATCCCCCACATATACAGAGCAGCAGCAAAGTTTTACTTTATAGCATGGGATGGTATAGATGTGTTGATACAAATGTGTTTTTTTATTTGTTCCTTTTATTTTTTCATATTTAAAGCCTTGTTTAAGGGGAAATCAGTTTTAGATTTATTCTCTTTGAAAACATTTAGTTGCCACAGTCAGTAATGACTGCAGCATGTGCGGGGCTTAACCCCTTAACGACCAGCCTATTGCCTTTTTACGTCATGCCTAAGTGGGCTTTATTCTCTGAGGACGTAAAAACATGCGTCCTACAGAGAATAAAGCCCCGTGGGCTATGGACATGACAGCTCCATGCTGTCGGTGCCCGCAGGTAGCCGACAGCATGAAGCTGTCATCCCGGGTTGCGGGCAGTCCCCCCCGGCATTGCGATCGGCGCTATCCAATGGATAGCGCCGATCACAATAAAGTGTAAAAAAAAGTTTAAAAAGTTAAAGATTCAGCTGCCCTGATGGATCCGATCCATCAGGGCAGCTGAAAATACTCACCCGGCTTCCCCGATGTCTGCCGCGATGAATGGGTCCTCCGGGACCCGGCGCAGCTCTTTTGCGCATGCGCGCCAGACGAATGACGTCACGTGCATGCACAGAAGAATGGGAACCCTGGGGAGTTCAAAATCTCCTGGTTCCCGGCTCCTGAAGGTAGCCGGGAACCAGGAGATGTCGCCGGGGACCGCGATCGCCGCTATCCAGTGGATAGCGGCGATCGCAAAAAAGTTTTTTAAAAAGTAAAAATAAGCTTAATTTCACCTCCCCTCATGGATCGGATCGATGAGAGGAGGTGAAAATACTCACCCCCGGTCCTCAGCGGTGTCCCAGTCTTCCGGGACCGGAGTCTCCTTCTGCGCATGCGCGCCCGATGATTGACATCGGGCGCGTGCACAGAGGGGCTCAGGACGCGGGAAATTTAAAATCCCTCTGCTTCTGGCTGCCATGTGTAGCCAGGAGCAGAGGGATGTCACTGCAGAGATGATCACTGTTATCCAATGGATAACAGTGATCATTTAAAGTAAAAAAAAAGTGTAAAAAAAGTTATTTAAAAAAAGTGTACAAAAGTTTTAAAAAAAAAAAAGTTTAAAACGCTTACATTTCATCTCCCCTCACGGATCATATCTGTGAGGGAGGATGAAATTTCGTACCTAAGGTCCGCGGATAAATCCGGGGGCCTTACCACAGCTTCTGCACACGCGGCCATCACCAAAGCGGCAGACGCATGCGCAAAAGCCGTGGATTGCCAGGATAACTTAAAATCTCCCTGCTCTTGGCTACAAAACTTAGCCAAGACCCTGGAGGTTTCACGGGGGGCCGCGGTGAGCGGTTCCTGATCACGTGTTTGCCGTTATCCAATGGATAATCGCGATCACGTAAAAGTTTTTTTTTTTAAAGTTAGTTTCATCTCCCCTCACAGATGCGATCGGCGAGAGGAGATGAAACTTTTTACCGGAGGCCTCCATATTTGCACCCCGACGCGATCCTTTTCCGTGAACTTACCCGGATTCTGCACATGCGACCGCCGGCAAAATGCCGGACACATGCGCAGGAGTCGGGGAGCCCAGGAAACTTAAAATCTCCTTGCTGTCGGGCTGAATGTCTCTATAAGTGGGCAATGGGGCCTGGAATTTATTCAGTTGTACCCTGAAATCCAACGGGTATTCCTTTCATTGTAGGCCTAGCCATGTGTCCTGTAAGTCTATTAGGGCCACAATGGGTATGTTTCTGAACACGGGAAAAACAGGGATATTCATTTTGGGGTGAAAGTCTTCATTTATACATGTGCTGTACAAAAAAACATGTTTTTAAATTGACGCAATAGCCCAAAAAATGAAAACCGTAATTTTTTCTTACTGCTTTGCTTAGATCTATTTAAAAATTGTAGGGTTAAAATACACAGTACACCCCTAGATAAATTCGTTAAGGAGTCTAGTTTTCAAAATGGGGTCATTTGTGGGGGTTCTCTATGGTTTTGGCCGCTCAAGAACTCTACAAGTGGGCAATGGCGCCTAAAAGGACTTTAAGCAAAATCTATGTTCTGAAAGCCACTGACTACTCCTTTCATTTTTGGCCCTGTTGTGCATCCAGACATAAGATTAGGGCCACAATGGGTATGTCTCTGAACACGGGACAAACAGGGGTATCCATTTTTGGGTGCAAGTCTTCATTCATGTGTGCGCTGTACAAAAAAAAGCTGTTTTTAAAATGACAGAATTGCCAAAAAAACGAAAGTCACAATTTTTTCCTTTTGCTTGGCTTGAATTCATTCAAAAACTGTGGGGTCACAATATGCAGTACACCCCTAGATAAAGTCCTTAAGGTCTAGTGTAAATCCTCATTTTCCTGTAAATTATAGGAAAAAAATATGTCTTTAAAATGACAGATTTGCAAAAATATGAAATTTTACTTTTTCTTCTCTAAATTGAATTAATTCCTGAAAAAAAAAACTGTGGGGTCAAAATACTCATGACCCCCTCAGTGAATACACTAAGGGGTGTAGTTTTTAAAATGGGGTCATTTGTGGGGGTATCTATTATTCTGACACTCATGAGCCTTTCCAATCTTGGCTTGGTGTAGCAAAACAAAGTGTTCCTCAAAATGCTAAAAAGTAATGTTAAATTTGTACGTCACCTAAATGGTTAAAAAAAAACGAAAGTTTTTCCAATGTTGCAGTTGAAAATGTGAAAAAATGATGATTTTTTCAAAATTTTCCCAATTTTGGCGCTTTTAATAAATAAACACAAATTCTATCAGTCTATTTTTTCCGCCTAAATGAAGTACAACATGTGGCGAAAAAACAATGTCAGAATCGCTTGGATATGCAAAACCTTTCTGGTGTTTTTCCATGTTAAAGTGACACGTCAGATTTGCAAAATTTGGCCTGGTCATTAAGGCGCAAACAGGCTTGGTCACTAAGGGGTTAAACAGAGTACAGGAGTGATTAGATGAGCAAGTCCTCATAATTTTACTTTGCTCTCCGATTGTCAAATATGGGGTTTTTCACAAATATGCTTTCTGATTGATATCAGTAGGCAGGGAGGGGTAGTAACAAACAAAAATTCAGGTCACAAAAAGATCACAAACACAGGGTGAAAGCGGCTCTAGGCCATCCTCTCTGTCACTGACCATCTCCTGTAATTATAAATCAGCCTATAAAGCCATGAATACCACACTGAATTTACACAGTAATAGAAGAACATGCTCAAAGTAATGCAAAGCTCTATTAAAACACTATTAGTTTACCCAGGCTCAAAGCAGTTTTTCTGTAATGCCATTGAGTGAATGAAACCTGCTCTTTATTCAAACATTTAAACTCAAACTTTGGGGGAGAGGACTAGCAAAAGCTCAGCCTGTGACCCCCAGCATGATGCTCAATTAACCAAAGTGGGATTTGCATAAATTTGTTCAAGTGAAACTGTGAGGGAGTTTCTGGAATCTACCCCGCCAGACGATTTACAAAGTTCTATTTTCAATTGAATTTCTGCCGCAGTGGTGATTACATTTAAAAGGAGAATTATGTCACTTTCTGTTGAAGAAGAAAAAAAAAAAAGAGAATTTAACTTCTGTTTAATGTACTCAGAAGTAATGAAATATCCGACCTTTGCTTGTCTTCACTACGAAAGTCAAATGAGTCATGCCACCCAGAAAAGAACAGACGAGACCTGTGACAACTTGGTAAGCGCCATGTGTTTCAAGTCTTCCTGTTCTGGGTAACGCATTGTGAAATGATTCTCGGTGACGAGGGTTACACGTGTAGTAATGCAGTTCTGTACGTAGTACAGGTGGCCACATCAAAACAAACACTGTTACCAAGTACGGCTTCCGTGAAAACCTCTGTAGTGTTCAAGCCTGTCAGAAGAGATGTAACACGGAACTACAGCCCTAGATCTATCTATCTACTCACTACAACTTCATGATGGTCAAGTAGATTAATGATGTGGACACAACTTCATGTCTCCTAGTGAGAAAATTATGGCCTCCTAATTCTTTGGCGGCACTGGGTATAAAATAAAAAAGGGAGGGAAACACCCCCCCCCCCCCCCCCGAACTTTGAAAGGAAATACACCATCACAAAATGATCTATTGTCTAAATCAAGCTTTTCCGTTAGTTAGATTTCTGAAAGCTGGCCTCCTATCTAGTTCAACACCTTAGATGTGGTGGTCAATAGCGATCAAGGCCACTAGCTGTTTTCATAGAGATGCGCCTCCCTCTGTTACCAATAGGCCTCTCCCCTGGTGTGTGGATGGGTTGCCATGGTAGCCAGAGGCCTAACAAGGGCCTTTGAGTCCCCTATGAGCTAAAGCCTGTTAGAAGCAGGGTTTAATATGTTGCCTCTGACTTACAAAATACACTGCACTACATATATATTGCAGTATATTTTGAAAGCGATTGAACTATCACTTGTAGAAGTTTCCTTGTGGACCTAAAAAAATGCGGTGAAAAATAGTTCAAAACTTTAGTTAAAAAAGAAAAAAAAAAAAAAAAAAGACGTTGCACCAGGGAATGGCCACACCCGTTTCTGACAAGCCACGCCCCTACTGAAAAATTGGCGGACGGTATTGCATAAGGCAAGAAGTTGCCAATTTTTAACGTAAATCCCTATTTGCATAAAAAGTTTTATTAATGTTCTGCTATGTGATTTATCCTAGAGCAGCATAAATAAGTCTAAAGAAGAAAGAAAAAAAGGCAGTAATCCTGCTTTAGATGAAAATTAAAACTCAACCTGCAAGGGAAAAAAATATGGAATGTAGTGCAAAAGTAGTAAAGCCTAAAAGAAACTATAAACTAGGCCAAAAGTCTTATGTTCCCAAAAATGGAACCAATTAAAACTGTCCTACAAGAGCGACCCTTTAAATAATTCTGTTGTTGGAAAAATATTATAGGTGCTGCAATGCGGCAATAGAAAAATACATTTTTTTGTGCTAAAGTAGTAAAGAATTTATTTCAATTTGGTATTGCAATTGTGCTGACAGAGAATAATCCTGCTACATATACACCACAGAGTGAATGCTGTAAGAACAAAACCCAAAACCAATGACAGAATTTCAGGGTTTTCCCCCCAACTTTCCCATTCCCCACAAAAAGTTGTTAAAAAAAGTTACAAAAAACATTATATGCACAACAAAGTGGTACAAAAAAAATCCAAAAATAACTCCCCATGCAAAAGCCAAACCCTTATACTGGTAAGGCGATGAAAAATAAAATCTAGGATAACCCAACCCCACTTCCCTCCGGAAAAAAAAAAAAAAATAGATTAAGCACTAAACTAGGTCACGTCCATACCACAGTAACGTGCAAAGCAGGCTGGGCACTAAGAGGTTAAAGGTGTAACGTCCCATATATTTTGCAATAATTTCTATGTTGTCTGTTACGTTGGTGCCCTTTTGCACCACTATGAAGCCCATCTCACATGGTGCTATATACTCCTAGGATCAGTGACTTTTCGTATTCTGGTCATGTGTACCCCTCTCAGCTCACACACCGGTACGTCACCGATCATGTGACATTTCCTCTTCTGTCTGCAATGTTCTATGCATGGTTTCCTCTGTTGTAATCAACTCTCCCTCAGATGGTGCCATGAGAGGAAGAAAGATGTGAAGAAAAAAGGCAAGCAGAGGACACAGAGGGCGCATGTCATCTGGCTAAATGCCTTATGGTGGAGAACCCCTTCAAATTATTGTAAAAATAAAAATGTTTTGCACTTCATCATTTACAAGATATAAGCTTACTGTCAGTGAATGAATGACTTCCAGAGGCTAAAATCAGTACAGACATAATACTACTTCCCATACCTAAGGGTTTGCTACAAATCACTGAAAATAGATCAAATCTATTAAAAAAAACCCACAGAAGGCGGCCATACTTACATATGTAAAGTGGTACAAGTGCAACGTGTATCTGTGTCACTGGCACCCTTTCTATGCCTTATGTGCAAGTATACTACTAAGCAGCCCCTAGGTGTGGCAGGTGTGCCAGTTGTTCAGCAATATTTTGACCCTGAGCCACATCCTCCATACAGCATTTTTGCTGGGAAGGGTTGTTTGTACCTGCCCCCTGTATCTCCATCAGCAAGTATGGCCACCTTTTGTGATTTTTTTTTTTTACAATTTTGAGATTTTAAAAAATTCATCTACTTTGCTGCTACAGCTACTGTAAATTCTGCAGCAAATCCACCCCAGTAGAAACAGCCGAGCCCCTATACTGGAGGCCCCAGTAGAAACAGCCGAGCCCCTATACTGGGGGCCCCAGGAGAAACAGCCGAGCCCCTATACTGGGGGCCCCAGGAGAAACAGCCGAGCCCCTATACTGGGGGCCCCAGGAGAAACAGCCGAGCCCCTATACTGGGGGCCCCAGGAGAAACAGCCGAGCCCCTATACTGGGGGCCCCAGGAGAAACAGCCGAGCCCCTATACTGGGGGCCCCAGGAGAAACAGCCGAGCCCCTATACTGGGGGCCCCAGTAGAAACAGCCGAGCCCCTATACTGGGGGCCCCAGTAGAAACAGCCGAGCCCCTAGATTGGGGGCCCCAGTAGAAACAGCCGAGCCCCTAGATTGGGGGCCCCAGTAGAAACAGCCGAGCCCCTAGATTGGGGGCCCCAGTAGAAACAGCCGAGCCCCTAGATTGGGGGCCCCAGTAGAAACAGCCGAGCCCCTAGATTGGGGGCCCCAGTAGAAACAGCCGAGCCCCTAGATTGGGGGCCCCAGTAGAAACAGCCGAGCCCCTAGATTGGGGGCCCCAGTAGAAACAGCCGAGCCCCTAGATTGGGGGCCCCAGTAGAAACAGCCGAGCCCCTAGATTGGGGGCCCCAGTAGAAACAGCCGAGCCCCTAGATTGGCGGCCCCAGTAGAAACAGCCGAGCCCCTAGATTGGCGGCCCCAGTAGAAACAGCCGAGCCCCTAGATTGGCGGCCCCAGTAGAAACAGCCGAGCCCCTAGATTGGCGGCCCCAGTAGAAACAGCCGAGCCCCTAGATTGGCGGCCCCAGTAGAAACAGCCGAGCCCCTAGATTGGCGGCCCCAGTAGAAACAGCCGAGCCCCTAGATTGGCGGCCCCAGTAGAAACAGCCGAGCCCATATATTGGCGGCCCCAGTAGAAACAGCCGAGCCCATATATTGGCGGCCCCAGTAGAAACAGCCGAGCCCATATATTGGCGGCCCCAGTAGAAACAGCCGAGCCCATATATTGGCGGCCCCAGTAGAAACAGCCGAGCCCCTATATTGGCGGCCCCAGTAGAAACAGCCGAGCCCATATATTGGCGGCCCCAGTAGAAACAGCCGAGCCCATATATTGGCGGCCCCAGCAGAAACAGCCGAGCCCATATATTGGCGGCCCCAGTAGAAACAGCCGAGCCCATATATTGGCTGCCCCAGTAGAAACAGCCGAGCCCATATATTGGCGGCCCCAGTAGAAACAGCCGAGCCCATATATTGGCGGCCCCAGTAGAAACAGCCGAGCCCATATATTGGCGGCCCCAGTAGAAACAGCCGAGCCCATATATTGGCGGCCCCAGTAGAAACAGCCGAGCCCATATATTGGCGGCCCCAGTAGAAACAGCCGAGCCCATATATTGGCGGCCCCAGTAGAAACAGCCGAGCCCATATATTGGCGGCCCCAGTAGAAACAGCCGAGCCCATATATTGGCGGCCCCAGTAGAAACAGCCGAGCCCATATATTGGCGGCCCCAGTAGAAACAGCCGAGCCCATATATTGGCGGCCCCAGTAGAAACAGCCGAGCCCATATATTGGCGGCCCCAGTAGAAACAGCCGAGCCCATATATTGGCGGCCCCAGTAGAAACAGCCGAGCCCATATATTGGCGGCCCCAGTAGAAACAGCCGAGCCCATATATTGGCGGCCCCAGTAGAAACAGCCGAACCCATATATTGGCGGCCCCAGTAGTAACAGCCGAGCCCCTATATTGGCAGCCCCAGTAGTAATAGACGACCTCCTATATTGGTGGCCCCACTAGTAATAGACGACCCCCTATATTGGCGGCCCCAGTAGTAATAGGTGACCCCACTGCCATCCCCCCCATTGGTCCCTGCTCTATTTACCGCTGCAGCAGTGTCTGGATAGGCTGTAGTGAGGAAATGTAACAAACAGGACCTGTGGTGACATAGCAACGCTGATCACATGACCGGAGCCGGCTCATATGATCAGCGCTGATAAGCCACTGGAGGTCCTATTCTTGACTAGAGCCTTTCCGAACCTGCTACATCTGTGAAGAGAGCGGGGCCTAGACCCTTTGTCGGAGCACAGTTTGGGAAATGCTGCCTTAGATCAATTATAAAATTATATAATTGGGAATAAAGATTATTACGCTGATGCCATCACTCACCAGACTTTCAGAAGAAATTCTTTATAAGAGGAGTTACCAGTTTTACCCAGAACGTCACATGTCGGCTTGAATCCTGGAAGGTAGTAGGAGTTACCTCATTCGATCGCTCGTACAAACGCTGCTGTTCCTATAGAAGCAAACATTCATTCATTACATTTTGGCACATTGTCCTTCCACCATTAGGTATCGGCGGGTCAGTGGTTACAAGCTGGCCATACACTTTACAGGGCCATACAGCCGGGCAGTCCACAGATATCCTCTACTATCCCCCCAGACACATAAACCCATGTACAAGTGCAGCTTCTCGCTACTGAGAATAAAAAGATTATGCATGTTAAAATTCAACATGCCCAACCCTTCTTTCTCCGGGCAAATCAATATACCACCATACACATTAGATGACAGGTGAGGGCAGAAGGCGCTCACATGGCAGTATTGTGACAGCAGGGTTATGATAGTTTTTTTTTTTTTTTTTTTTAAAAGGTGGGTTTTCAGGTTGGGGTAGTAAGTTCCAAAATATAGGTGATGCTCAGGAAAAACCTTGGAGATGGTCGTGTGAGGATTAGGGGTTACATGTAGGGTTGTATAGGGAGATTAGGTCAGAGAAGTACGAGGTTGTGGATAGTCTTGTATGCTATGGGTAGCCAGTGGAAAGACTGGCAGAGGAGTAATGAGGGGAGAAGCAGATCAGCCGGACAGCAGAGTTGAAGATGGATTGAAGAGGTGCAAGACTATTGGATGGGAAGCCACACAGGAGGATGTTGTAGCAGTCTAGATGGGGGATGCTGAGGGCATGCGCTGACATCTTTGCTGACTCAGAATTGAGGGAATAGCAAATCCCCAGATGTATTTCAGTTGGAGGCAACGCGAGGTGGCGAGAGCTGGGAGGTGGAATTTGAAGCATGATGTAGAAACAAAGGTGATCCTGAGGCACTAGACTTGTGTAAGTGAGTCAAGTGTGAAGCCATTAAATATGATTGACAAGTCTGGTGGGGGTGTTGAGCGGGAAGAGAAGGAGGAGGATAGAGCCCCAAAGACACTTTGGGATTCTGGATTGTAGAGAGAGAACATCCAAAAGAAGGCCAATTCTGTGATGCCATGGGAGGAGAGTTTACAGCAGGAGGGAGAGATCAACTGTGTGTACGGCACAGGGTAGGTCTAGTAAGAGACGCGCAGAGTCATATTGTAAGTCTCTGGCAGATTAGGGACTTTGGTTAAAAGAGTTGGCCAGTTGTAAACTAGTGATAGCCTGTCTTCAGGACAGGTAATCAACTGTAGATTGGCAGGGGTTTGTCGCTTGGGATAGCCGGCGATCAGCTGTTCGCTGGGCTGGTGCACTGAGCCGATTCCTGCAGATAGCACACAGCTCTGTTCCCACTGTAGTGGCCCAGCTTGGTATTACAAGCAAAGTGCCCAATGAAACAAATGCGAACTTAGCCATATCAAGCCTAGTCACTGCAATGGTGACCAGCCATCTGCTTCCAGTAGAAATCAGCTTAGTACACAACCACTGGCCCAGTAAATCGCTGACTGGTAGGGACCCCAGGTCACGGATCCCCACTGATCTACTATTGATGGCATATTCTGAGGACAGACCGTTAACAGTTTAAAGTTGGACAATCCTTTTAAGGCATTTTCAGTACAGTGGTGTGGTTGGAAGCCAAATTATAGCCGCTTTAAGAGAATAAGACTAATTTCACAAGGGCGAGTGCGATACTGGGCCGTGAAACTCGGGACGATATCACGCTCGTCAGCATGCAATTTGGACCTGGCATCATTTCCGGGAAGCAGGATTCATGGGGTCACTCATGTGTATGACCTCATTCAAAAGAATGGGGTTCATATTCCTGCGAGATTTGTACGTCTTGCAATCCTGCTCCTTATTAAAAGGAGTCTGTCAGCACCTTTGAGCCTCATAAACAAAGCTTATGGGCTCATAGAAGCTGAAACGCTGAATCTGGAGATCTGACCATGATATTTACCCTGCTAAGCGTTTTGCGCTGTCCGCTGTCAAAGTGGCTTCTGCACGCACCCAATGGACTACTTAGAAGCGCACAAAAAATGAGAAGACTCTCTTCGCATTCCATATGCATGTGACTATGCAGTCCACCACATTCACACAGCAGCAGCTCCGGCAGCAGGGAAATGCCAAGGAGGACAAGTATAATACTCGTAATCCCTGGACTCAGCATTTCAGCTCAGATGAGCTCATGAGTCAAGTTTAGTTTATAGGGGTTAGGGTGGCTATCCACTAGCAATTTTTTTTCTTGCGCTGCAATATCGCACACTGTTTTCAATGGGGCCCACGACACCCCTATTGAAAACATAGGGAATACATTGCAGACTTCTGCCACAGCTGTGACAGCTATGGCAGAGGATTCTTTTATCCCCGTGGGGATAAAGGAATCCTCGACCACAGCTGTGGCAGAAGTCCGTGATGCTATCCCATTGCTTTCAATGGGGTTGGCACTGCTGCAGCTCGATTGAAAGCAGTGCGTTGCAGGCAACCCCCACAGCGATGATTTTCGGGGAAGGGCTTGAAATATAAGCCCTTCCCTGACAATCAGCCCTAACTGTACAAAAAAAAAAATTATACTCACCTAGACGAGCCGTTCTTCTTTTGTCTTCTGAAGGCTGGGGATTGAAAAATCCCAGCCCCCAGAAAGCGCTGGTGGCATTGGCTGAGCGCTCAGCCAATTACAGGCAGCGCTCAGCTGTTCACTCAATGAACTGAATGAATGGCTCAGCGCTGCCTGTGATTGGCTGAGTGCTGTGACCAATCACAGGCACCACTCAGATGTCATTCAATGGCTGAGCGCTCCTGCCAACGACACCAGCACTATCTGGGGGCAGGGATTTTCCAATTCTCGGCCTCCAGAAGACAGAAGGCGGCTGCCATACTGGAGAGAAGAGCCGGACGACTCTTCTAGGTTAGTATTTTTTTTTTTTTTTACAGCCTTGGCTGATTTTCAGGGAAGGGCTTATATTTCAAGCTCTTCTCCGAAAACCATCACTGCGGGGGTTTGCCTGCAACCCACTGCTTTCAATGGGGCCGCAGCAGTGGCGACCCCATTAAAAGCAATGGGATAGCAGCACAAACTTCTGACACAGATGTGGCAGAAGTCCACAATGTACTCCCTATGTTTTCATTAGGGCTAGCGTTGCTGCCGCCGGCCCCAACGAAAACACTGAGCTATATTGCAGATTTTTTTCTCTGGGCTGCGAGACATAGAAGTAAAAAATCACGAGTATCGAACGATTGAAAATCATTGGTTTCATAATCATGCGTTTTCACTCGCTCTCGCATCACAAGAAAGAAAAAATATCGCTAGTGGGTAGCCACCCTTATAGGAGCAAGTTCTCTTTACTGTTAAAGACTGAAACAAGAACTGTGATTTTCCACTAAAAGACAGATGACGAGGCTAAAGCGTCACACAGACGTTTTTGCACAGCATTTAGTGTTACCTTTTCAGCGCTGCGCTAAACGTTGTACAACGCTCTAATTCATTTCAATGGGGATGCTCACACAACGTCTTCAACGCTGCGCTTTGACGGAGGATGCATGTTCTATTTTTGGCTGTTTTCAGCTGTGCGTCGGCCATTGAAATGAGTGGGCATAGGTTTCAGCACTGCTCAAAACGTGGCACAACTTGGTGCTGCGTTTTCAACAGAGCTAAACTGAAGCCCAAGCTACACTACCTGAAAAAAAAAAATCAATACTCACCTAGCTGGCGCCGTCCGGGTCCCTCCCGCTGCTCTCTGAAGCTTCAGGCAGATTTCCATGCACTTTTCATTGCCAACAGAGCATCTTTTGCTAGTAATGAGGTTTGAAGACCCCGCCTCCAGCAAGAGATTGTTCTGATTGGTTTCTCGAGCGCTAGCTCATCCAATCAGAGCCAGCGCTCGATGAACAAATCAGAGTCATTCAATGAATGGCTGTGATTGGTGCATCCAACGCTGGCTCCGATTGGCCGAGTCCACGGGCTCATATAATCAGAGCAATCTCTTGCTGGAGCCGGGGTCTTCAAGCCTCATTACCAGCAAAAGATACTCAGTTGGTGTTGACAAGTGCCCGGGAGCCTGCCCAGAGAGCAGCGGGAGGGATCCGGACGCCGCCAGCTAAGGGAGCACTGATGGGATTTACTCTGAATATGCCAGTGCCAGTAAGCTCACAATGCAGGGTGTGTAATAAGGAAGTTTACCCACGTGCATCAGGGACATCGGCCTCATGACAAGCACATCCCACAACTGCAGCAAAAGGGTATTGAGGGACTTCCTGATTTACAGTAAATCAAAGTGAAGTGAAGTAAAGGAAAAAAAGAAAGACTAGAATGCCGGTTATATGGGCTGCTATTGCAGAACTTCGTTTTATGCAAATAAAATACATTCTTTACGTCAGTATCTGCCTCATGGTCACGGACATTGCTGTAACACAAGAAAGGAAATGGATATCTAGCAGCTAGTTTTATAATAACTGATGATGCATTTCTTTATATGGAGAACTGCTTACAAAATTTCATTTTTGGTGCATGCAAAAATCAATTCTCAATCTGAGCCATATACAGGGCAACAAATACTTTCAAAGAAGTTACAAAAAAGGAAAATTAAATAAGGTCTTTTAAAAGTCAGGTTTGGGGAATAAGCACCCGCTTAAAATGGTTGCCACTTTGGTGAAAGACCTCCCAATAATTAGATGCCCACCTGGGTTCTGCTGCAGAGAGTTTAGACTGACAAATCCTTGTTGATTATCGCTAGTTTTTGTTACTTCTATGTAAAACGCTGAGCGTTTGCGTGCGGCGAGAATCCCGCAATATTTTTTATGCTGGCTGAATGTCAGCGATAACGAAAAGTGAACGAATAGTAAACGATTTTCTTTGCATTTAGACGTATCGACTATCACTCATTTCCGTTCATTTGAACTAATTTTGAGCGATAGTTGTCCCGTGTAAATGGTCCTTAAGACTTAAAGGGGTTTTCCCAGCTGGTAAAGTGATGGCATATTGTTATGACATGCCATCCCTTCATGATCGGTTTTGGGGGCGGCACAGGTTTAGAGATCCACATCAAGCCCCGTGTCATCATCCTTCCGCCCACCCCCTTAAAGACAATGGTCACCTGATGGAGCTGCTGCTGCAAGTCTTGGTTTTCAGTCACTAGGGCGATTTGCGTTTCCAAATCTCTGTGAACAGATCTGTACCCAAAGTTTGGAGAGCCAATAAGTGTAAGACATGGGATATCTTTACCTGCAGGATACAGCCAAAGGCCTGTAGGGGTGTTAAATAAATAGGTTATAGAAAACTTGAACCAGAATCGGTTATTCTACAAGCAAAATAAAAATAAAAAAAATATGTTAAAAAAAAAAAGTCTGCATCGCCCTTAAGGCATCTCCATACACATGCAGGCATTCACTTTGCTGTGGTTTCCTGGCAGTCCCTGAGTACATCAGGATTTACGGTCAGTGGCTCGTCAGGTTCAGCCAGTTTCACAGCACCAGACACCTGAGCTAGGTTTCTACAGAGGAGAAGAAAGGAAATAAGAACTGTTTCGCATATTGTTCCTCCTCAAAAGCACAGTCCTTAACACTATTTAAGCCCAACGGGCCCCAACTCGACCATGTTCCTTACAAGTTTAAATGTCTTGTGTTACCTTAAGGTGAGGTCCTGCCTGTACAGCTAAGTGCTATTTGAACTGCCAGGTAACATTTTGTTTTTCTTCAAACAACCAACCTTAGGGCTTATTCCGATGTGCGTATATTGGCTAGATTTTCATGCCTGGCCGATATACGCTGTCTCTCTCTGCAGGGGGAGGAATGCGGGCCGGGTGGGGCCAGAAGCAGTGCACTGAGCTCCCGTACCTCGCCACTATTTGAAATGGGCGCGACGGGGGCAGTGCTAAGTTCCGCCTCCATCCTGCCCCCCCCCCCGCCCATTGCAAACAGTGGCGAGGGGCGGCGGGAGCTCAGTGCACTGCTGCAGGCCCGCCTCCTCCCCCTGCAGACAGACAGCGTATATCGGCCGGGCGTAAAAACCTGGCCGATATACACACGTCGGAATAAGCCCTTGGTACTTCTCTAAGTAGCGTAATTGGTGCACATTTTCTACAGTGGAAAATCTGCACCAAAATCAGTTGGTACAGATTTTGACGCCGATCAGAGGAGACTTCACCCATTCACTTAAAAGGGAGAAAATGCACATCTGCACCAAAACACACTGCATGTTAATGGGCCCTTAAGAGATGCTCAGATGTAGCAGGAGTGCCACAGTTCTTGCCATACAGTCCAGAACAGCACAGCACAAACTGAACACAATTTACCATGGAGTCATGTGGCTTCACAGTTTGGATGTGTTTCAGCTGTGCTAACAGCAGAATCACAGCAATTTGTGGGAAAATCATAGGCAGTTTTTGTCGTGTGGCAAGAAACGTGGCACAGCTGCTACATCTAAATATACCCCAAGGTTGACCAGACACAGACATTTTGCAGCCAGAAGGTCTCCTTCATTACAATTAAATACTACAGTCCCACAATTGTAGATATGGACCAAACCTAGGCAGGACAGACAGTTATGCAGCCATGAAGGAGGAGGGAAGCTTTACCGTAAGGCTGAGACAGCCGATGACAAACACTGTCGCAGCTGTAACGATAGCAGTTCCTACTTAGTTTTCCCAGTAACAGATGTAACAAATAGCTCATGGCCTTCTGTTTCTTGGTGGTTTTTGTTTTTTGTTTTTTTAAAGGAGGAAATGCTCTATAAAAGTTAGACATAAAATTATGATCATATGATCTTGCTAGAATATAAGCACTATAAAAAGTTCTCAAGTTTCCAGGGTATATTTGATCTCCAAAAGTCTTAAGGAAAGCAAAAGAAACAAAAAATTATAGGGCTTATTTACTATTGAAAACAACATTTTTCTTGTGCAAATTATTCTAGAAATAGTCTTCAATGCTGTGTGTTATATTTACTGTGTGTTTTTAGACACTTTTCGACCGTAGCCTAAAATGCGGCACAAATTGTGCCATAATTTTGGCACAATTTTTTACATAAACTAAACCAATTAATAGATGGTCAAAACAGTGACGCGTTTTTAATATTAGAAACTCCTATTGACTTTCGCGGGATGCGCAATTTTGCCACAAGAAAAAGCATCAGCGACGCTCAAAAATCAACAGAACTGCGATTTTGCCGGCAAAATTGCGGTCACCAGTGTGAAGAAGCCCTTAGGCCCGCCGCCAGTGGAGAACTACTAATAAAAGTGAGGGACGATTTTTATGTTGGACTGAATTTAACTATCAGCCAGCAGTGCCCGAAAAGCGGACGATGGGCGCACATTTACACGCGCCGATTATCACTAAAACAATCATTGATTAGCGATCATTGGCTGGTGTAAATGGGCCTTTAGACTACACAGTCTTAAAATTCAACATTTATCATTCTGCAGAGCCACTATGATAAATCTAGCAAATTTTAAGACTAGTTTACGCCGTATCTTTTAGTAAAGAAGACTGTTCAGAGAGCAGCTGCTCAGGTTACACTTCAAAAGCTTGTATGAGATTAGACTAAAGGATGTGCTTCTTACCCCCAGATAGAGATCTCTGGGTACTGGAGCTTAGCTTCATTCAGTTGGCCAAGCGACATCACTGGCAGCACCGACCTCACTACACAACAAAGCAAACAACCAAACAACAAAAAACACCTTATTTTCTTCTCTCATATAATGAAAGTCTATTTGGGTCTGACCAATTGACCAGCTTTTTTTTCAAATCACTGCATTCCAATAGCAATAACTTTTTTTTTAATATTTATTCTTTTTTAGAACATAGTCTATCTTACCTTTGGCATGGAACGTCCAGTGGTCTCTGAAGTATTCTCGGAGCTGGACCCTCTGCTGCTGCCTTTGTTTGCAGACTTCATCATAAAACTGACGTTCTATGTGTACATAAGCCACCGGTATAGCGCCTGCAATACCCTTAGCTCCAAAAAAGCCATTGACTTCAGGGGAGGCCAGAAGGATATTGTAGTTGGCTCTTGTGCCCAGCACTAAATCCATATAACTTTGTGTCAAGTTAAAATAGCCAGTGGTCAGATGAAGCTGGTCTCCCCGCTCTGCTTCTGTCAGCAATGTCTCTGTGACCAGCTCATCTATCTGTATTCCAAATGGTTTCATTTGTATCAATGGGTAAACCCAAGTATCTGGTGGTTCGACGCTCAAGGCTGTCTCCTTGCTCTGGAAGCTGGCACTGTGAAGCTCACACTGCTTGTGTCTTGCTGTCTCTATCACTTGCATTATTCTTTTCTTTGCAGCTTCACAGTACTTGGCTTTGTCACCTGTGAAATTATTATCTTTTTTATTACATGTCATAAGAAAACCAACAGTATGTTTTTAAAATGTGGGAATTAAAGCGACCCTCTAGTCCTCGACAAAGATGACTGCACTACTACTCTGACTACCCAATCCACACTGTGTAATAGTCTGCATCAGTAGTCTAAGACCCTACATGTTGATCTGACTGAGCAATGCTGCTAACGTGGACAGGGATTGTCAATCAAAGCAGGTGTAGTGTCTTAGACCAATGATGCGAACTAAGGCCTCATGTCCACGGGCAGGTCGGATTCCGTGGGCAGGAGCCCGCTGCAGAATCCCACCCTGCTCATGGCAAGAGGACATTACTTATCAGTCCGAATCCTCTACTTGACGTGCGGATCTCCTCTGTCTTCTCCTCTGAGGATGTGGGCAGGCGCGCCAGCATGTGGCCAGGCCCACAGGCCGACACGTCGCCGCACATGCGCAGTGGAGAATTTTTCTCAAATCTTCTGCTTTCCTGCAGAATCCGCAGCACGTCTGCAGCGACAGCTGCGGATCGGACGGGTTCCATTGACTTCAATGAAAGCAGTCCTTGTGGAATCTGCAGAAAAATTGAGCATGCTGAGATTTCTTTTCCGGACCAAAAGGTCCGCAAAACAAATCCGCATGCTTTAATTATTTTGCGGGCGCCCATGTCTTCCTATGGGTGGCTTGATTTGCGGATTTCCCGCGTTGGTGTCCCATGTGGAGTTCACAAATCAAAGTCACCCGTGGACATGAGACTTAATACAGTGTGTGCATCAGGTAGCGAGTTTGGCCATCTTTGTTTATTGAAGACAGGAGGGTCACGTTAACAGCTTTGCCCAGAATAGAACAAAACAACCACCCCACAAATGCTACCATGCTTGGATTCAATCTCAATGAAGAACCAATTCTTTGGATTGCCAGCACCACTGTTACTATGGAAAATGCAAGAAACACATGGCGCTGACCAAGGGGAGTAAAGGCTCAGTCTGGTATTGCAGGTGGTGCAGTCCAACTAAATTGAATGAGAGTTGCACCTGCAATACCAATACGAGCCACTGCGCTATGGTCAGCGTGACGTGCTTCCTGCACTTTCTATAGAGATATTGGCACCGGTAATCAGTGGGGATCTGAAAATCATCTACTGATTAGCGGTCCTGAGGACAGGTCATCAATAGGGAAAATGTAAAAAAAACCAAAAAAAAAAAACCTTTAATACATGACCCCAACAATGAAACTGAATATAATGCATTCTCATATTGTGTCCCTCCTAGAAAAAGATCACAGAGGATTTTGCTACTTGCCTTCATAGGGATGTTCCATTCCTTCTTCTATGTGAATTGTATCATCTGGCTCAAGCTGAAGGGAAACATCTCCAACAGCATGCACCAGCTCATTAAAAAAATCAGCCATGTCTGAGCAACCCTGCAGTAGAATATAACGGTCCTGGCGATTGGTAAAGTAGGAGTCACTCAAGTTTGCCCTAAAAATAGTTAAATAAATCATAAAATAGATTACAAATTCATTTTCTAAATCTATTAACACAATCTTAAAAGGAAATTTTTCATAAAAACCAAACATTTATGGCATACTTATTACGCCCAAACCAATTCTGAGGAGTGCCTGTTCCCCCATCCATGGCAAACAAGTGGTTGCCATGTAGAGTCACTTACTATTACAGTTAATGGGAGCAACCACGCACCCCAACAGATCACATTTGTAGTGGGAAGTCCACTTTAACCCCTTTCCGCCATCTGTTGCACATGTATGACAGAAGTCGGGTGCCAATGTATGCAGTGGACTCAGGAGGAAGGAGGAGTTCACAAGGAGCTGTTTTAAGTGCAGCATACTAAATTACTGAAGTATTACAGTAGATTGTACAAGCAGTTGGGAAACTGCAAGTTCAAGTCCCATACTAGATTTTTTTTTTTTTTAATTACAAACAAAAATGTAAAAGTTAAAAAATGCTGTTTTTTTATTTTAAAAGTTGGTGCATCAAAAAAAGAAAAGAAAAGAAAAAAAAATCTGCATTGCAGTGCTTATAAAAGTCCAATCCATTAAAACACCACGGGAAAAATACACATGAAGGCCGCCTGCACACGGCCGGGTCAGATCTCACTGCGAGAATTCTCACAGAGGGATGCGACCCTACCCCGTCCTTATAATCACCCGTCCAGAGTCTCCTCTCTCTGCACTGTGATGTGTCGGTCGGTGCACAGCCGCACATGCGAGTCAGACATGAGGTTTCTGTGCAAGCCTCGCACAGAAATAGGACATGCCGCGATTTGTTTATCGCGCAAGTTTTCGCACGGTCAAATCGCAGCTGTCTGCGTAGGATTGCATTATCTAATGCAATCCTATGGCAGCGGGCACAGGCGAAAATTCTGCCGCGGAATTTTCCCCTGTGTGCAGAAGGCCGAACTGCGCTTTTTTGTGGCTCTACCTCTAAGTAGAAAATAAAGTAAAAAGCAATGAAGCAAGTCCTACGTATCCCAAAATAATATCAAATGAAACTGCAGCTCTCCCGGCAAAAAACAAGCTTTTACTATCAATGGAGGAATATTAAAAAAATAAATAAAAGTTTGAGTGTCAGAATATGGATATTTAAAAGCATTTTTTATAAAATAAATCAAAATATAGTAAAGTAGTGAGAATTATCTACTGAGTAAAGCTAAACGTGTGTTTTTACAGAATTTACTGAAAAGGACATACCTCCCCTAACCCCTTCCACGCAAAAATACTGGCAAAAAATAAAAAATCACCCTTTTCTTCCATTTTACCCCACTGAGAAATTACGTGTCTTCCAATACGTTATACGATACATTAAATAGCGCCTATGAAAACTACAACTCATTCTGCAAAAAAAAAATAAAAAAATTAAAAAAAAGGCATCATGTAACTATCTTGACAAATACAGAGTTCAGAATTTTTTGAAAGTAAGGATGAAGAAATGAAAAACGACTACAGTGGAAGTTTCACAGTAGAGAGTCCATTCAGAAAGCTACACACGAGCGAAGCGTAAAAAAACGTAACGGTCCTACTGCAGCACCAGTCACAAAACAGACTGATTATTTAACAACTCAATATATATTCACATGCAGCACTAGCAGGTGGTGCATTTAAATACTGCAGGTAACCTGTTTCTCACATGCCTGTCGCAATTATGCAACAAACAGGACATGCTTCAATAACTAGGAAAAAGAAGAAAAAAAAATTCTGCTTGCCCCGACTTTAAGTACAGATGGATAACTGATTGGTTCGACCTTCCGCTGATTTAAGAGAAAAACTTCACTAGTCATTCTTGCTTTAGAATGTTTGGTGGACTTACCCACTAAGGATAACATTATCATCAAACAGATAGATCTTCATGTGCTGCAGGCCAATTGTTTCATTGAATCTCTCTGGTGCAAGCCAACGCAGAAGCCCTCGAAGGTTCGGAGTGTGAAATAGAGACACACGCACCCGGTCCGGGTATCTACGCAGCAAGGGGAGCAACATAGTGCGAGAATTCTTATTTCCTGTGATAGAAGAGACACAAAAGGTTTACAGGTCAGTCCAGCAAAAAACACATTTTTCCATGCCTGCCCCTCACCTAATTGCTTGTCACACTCGAGAGGTCTCCTCTGTATATTCCAGTCACTTTCATTAACTCCAGCCCCTGTTTGATGCTTGTTAGGCACCATCTTGAGGCTGAGATTTGTTACTTTCAGTTTCACATCTATCCCATGATGCATCAGAATCGCATTCTGCCTGCTGGGGGCACAGGTTAATCATCATTACCTTCTGCATTCACCTAATTAAGCTACAGACAATTATAATACAGTCTGTAGGATGAGCTGTGATCTCTATTATAACTGTGTGATTATCAGTAACTAAACTATGACAGGAGTGCCTGTGTCCCCCTGTAGACAGTTTCTGTGGTAAATTCAGGTCACAGCATCACATAAACTGAGAATCTGACTAGAAAACGAATCCATAACCCTGAAATAGATCTGAGCTGGTCAGAGTTGAGATTACATGACTATCTGAAAGGGTGTGGAGCGCAGCAGTAACATATATAACATCGTAAGGCCGAAAAAAAGCCATATGTTCATGCAGTTCCGCTGATTACTCACCAATGTTGATCCAGAGTTTCAAACACAAAGAAATAAGTAACCAACGTAATACTAGTTCACTTATATGTATTGGGGGAATAGCTACATAAATGAATGAATAAAAGAAAAATCACCGGAGTGACCCTTTAATTAAATTCACCGTGGTTTTTCAGAAAGCAATAACAAATAAAATTCCCACCCTCCGTAAGCCATAAAGGGCCATTCACATGAGACGATTATCGCTCAAAATTCATTCAAACTGACTAAATTGAGCAATAATCATCCCACGTAAAAGCAAACAAAAAAAAAAATTGTTCTAATTATCGCCAACTTTCAGTCCGCATTAAAAACATTACTGGATCGTGGAATTCTCCCTGCGTGTAAATGCTCCCCCACACATAGAAGCTGAAGCACTTAGCGAGAAGCCCGCGATCCAGTAGTGAATTCTGCGTGTCTAAACGGGCTGCACAAGCACTAACGACCTTAGCGGTAACGTCAGAGCTCCTGCAGTCGTTTAGACGACTGTCTTCCTGTCAAAATGGGAAATGACTTCCCAGTGTGATGTGAGTCTCTCAGGGATTACCATCTGGCCACCTGTAATTACATCAGTATGTCCTGTACAGGGCCCATAACTGACCTCGTGATCCTCTGGTGTAATCCAGCAGAATGGAGACTTGGAGGTCAGTCTGGCCTGTTCTGTGAAGGGCCTCCTCTATGCAGTCCACCTGAGAGGGCAATACAAAGGGCATTTTATCTAAAAAGATAATCGCATTACTTCAAAACTAGGATATACACAAAATAGATCATACAAAGAATAATTTGGCCACCAAGTGGGGAATAGCTTGCAAATTCATCTGGCGGACAGAAAAAAACATCCAATCAAAACAGTAGAGAAGATCTAGTAAAAGTTATGTTAAAAAAAGTGGAACAGTTTTTCATGTCAACAAAACAATTTGCTGCTTTCATTTTGAAAGGACCTCTGAACATGCTAGGATCTGATTATCACTGTTCTAAGCATCTGCTCCACCCTTGCACTGCTTGGGATAATTCTTCCCCATTATTTTGTCAATATAGGCAGCGTCTAAGGGATAGGGTTTGTTTATGGCCCATTTACACGCAACGAATATCGCTCAACTTTCAGTCAGCATAAAAACTATCGCTGGCTTCTTCTTGTGTGTAAACGCTCCCCACTCAGCACTTCACATAGAAGATGAAGTATTGAGTGAGAAGCCATCAACGTCTTTCGGTCTAAACATTCGGCACGAGTGCTGACAACTTTAGCGGTGACGTCAGCGCTCGTGAAGTCGTTTAAATAACTGTCGGCCTGTGTAAAATGACTATTATATAGATCAAGGTAAAAAGAACAGTCAGTACAAAACCATAAATTTGAACATCACAATTTTCCAACTTTATTTAAATAATGAAACTTAAAAAAAATAAAAAAACTCATAAAACCAATCTGAAACCAGAGATAATTAGCAAATACCCATAAGAACACAAAAGTCACTCGCCAGTTCCTTTTCCAGAACACCTGTCCCCAGGTACAGAGACGCCATTGTGATTCGGTTCTTTGCCGTTTTTACCTGATCCTGAAGGGGAAGGGGGGAAAAAAGAAAAAAAAAAAAAAAAAATCAACAGATTTCAGCTGCCTGAATAACAAGTTTCACGATCTCCATAACCACAAATACTAGGTTATATCTGACAACATTCAATGTACAGTTTCTGCACAGAAAATTGACTGGATATGACTGGAAATACACAGCCCATTTCTCACCAGCATACTTACATTTGCAAAAATTACCTAGTATTTTCTATTGTTAATTATTGCAAAGAAGAAAAATCCAAGGCCAAAACTCACTGGCTTCACCAAGATCAAGCCAGATTGTTTTAGGCAAGGTCACCATGGTTCCTTGTGACATACAATGCTTAGCAAAAAGCGTCTCCAGCTTGAGCTCTGAAAGATAAAAATCTGTGTTTTGTTTTCCAAAAACAGCACCCCTCATCATAAGATGTCAGGCATTCAAATGAATCGAGCCCTCCAGTAATACCAGACACAGCCTATGGTCGAAAACAGCACCATTTCTGGGACAAAAACAGACCATTTTTCTATTCTTATATTCTTATACAACCTCTTTAAAGGGGTTCTCCAGGACTACAAAACTAACAGCCTATCCTTATGATAGCCCACATCTATAAGATTGGTGGGGGTTTGGCTCCCAACACAGTATGGACTTTTGGATAGATTTATTATGGCGAAAAAGTGAACTGCATCGTTTTTATAACATCTCTCTCATCAGCGACTTACTTTCATAACTTGGTAAAATTCTGCTGGACTGGAAAGGATCTTCACACTTGAACTGGAGATTCCAAATTCTGGAACCAGGTTCCCCACCCATTCAAAACGATGAGCCCCCCGTGGACAAACACAACCTAAAGGGGGGCGCTGGGTAGTGGCTGGTGGGGCAGCAGGAGCAATAAGAGGAGCCAGAAGAAACAAAGGTGTCCTAGAATTAAAGAAAAAGTATATGCTTAGTACATACAATATATTACATTCAAGTCAACGTTTTACATACAATAAGAATAGGTTTTCCCGCAGTCCCTTCAGAGCGGCCCATGGTGCTTTGCCTAGGCATGATTGCTGGGTACATGCTTCCAAATAATAACTTGAGGGCTGAGGTGATTTTCTAGGGTCTTAAAGGCATATCGATGAGACTCCTTTTATTAGCCAGAGCAGAGAAGTGGAGAAATGGATAGAAGCCCCCATTTATTACGTCATTAATGGTCTTCGATGGTTACCCTGTAATACTACATTTCTGCTACAACAATGCTTGTCAAAAGTCCAATTGGCAGTGGAATTCCCATCTTTACCACTTATTGCAAATATTGCGGATATGCCAGAAAAAAAACAAACTGATGAGCGAGGATCCAAGAGGCTTTTCCATAACTCCTATAGACTTGAATGGTGAATGCTGCACAATAAACACGTCCATGCATTATATGAGCCCACTGATTTCAATAAGAACAGTGTAATACTTTATTTCTCCTGTGGTGGCGCAGCATGCAAAGTGAACATTTGTTCCCAGGTTACCGACAGATCACATCTACCGTGTTTCCCCCCAAATAAGACCCTGTCTTATTTTAATTTTTGCCCCAAAAGAGGAGCCAGGTCTTATTATACCTACCTAGCAGGCTTGGTCCAAGTCCCTCCTGCTGCTCTCCGGAGGGACTATATGCTGAGCCGCGGCCAATTCATGAATCCCGCCTCCACAACGCAATGGCTGTGATTGGTTCATCGAATGCTGCATTGATTGATTCTCGAGCACTGCTCAACCAATCAGAGCCGTTGCATCCCGGAGGTGGGATTAATGAATCCCGCAACCAGTAAGCGCTCTTCTGTGGGCGGCAGAGGACTGCAAAAAGCGCGTTGGTGCTCCGGTGAGCAGCGGGAGAGCCCGCTAGGTAATGCATTCCTTTATTTAATGTACTACAGCTTATTTACAGGGTAGGGCTTATATTGCAAGCCTCCCCCAAATTTACAGGGTAGGTCTTATTTTTGGGGAAACAGGGTAGCAACTTGGGTCCTAGCAGTGACATCTACCTGGTATCTGCTTAATTTTGGAGAGTTTCTAAAGAAAATAAAAAGGCATTGTTTAAAGTGGACACCACCATTAACAACTAATTGATATTTAGATTTACTGTAATTTTTTTGCTAAATATACAGTAAATGTGGTCAGACAGAAAAGAAGGAATTGCAATTTCATAGAGGTTTTGCATTTTTTAAAGCAGGAATTTGGGAGAATTTGTAAAGTCACATTGTAAAGAGAACCTCTATTACGACACTGGAAAGTCCCCCAGTTTATTTTCGATCAGCATGGTCTCTTACACGATCATTACCACTTTCACAGAAACATTTCAGAAAGAAGGAACCAGCAATACACGTGTTAGGTTGGGTATTCCTCTGTGAGGGGAAACTGATGAAATCATGCAATAGTAAAAAAACAGATAGCATGAAATCAAAAAAAGCGTTGGTCTTCAACCTGCGGCTTCCCAGCTGTTGTGAAACAACAACTCTCAGCATGCCGTGACGGCTACAGGCTTAAGCAATGGCAATGGGTCTTGACTCTGACAAGTCCATCCCCTTAACGGTTCCAGTCTATGTAGCGAATTCTGTGATGTCTGATCATGTGATGATAATCCCTTTTATCTGACACCTACTTCTTAGGATCCTTTTATACAAGACGATTATCGGGAGTTTAAGTGCCTGATTGCATAGAATCCGACTCCTTCGCTTTCATATAGGATTGATAATCTTCCAGTATATGGAGGTGGAGCAGAGCAGAGATTGTTTCCCGCTACCCTTCTCCATTCACAGTAAACGGGCGGTCATACATAGATGAACTGCCGCCTCTTTACACGGCCGATAGTTGTTCACATCTTATGCCTTCACAAACTGAACGATGAACAATAATTCGCTTTCATCGTTAAGTCGCTGGCAGTGCTTACACTGAACTATTAATTAACTGAAAACTGAACTGGAGCAACCAGCGTCAGGCAGCTGCTTGCAAGGCAAATAGGATCATGGGGGGCATCAGAAGGGGTCTAGGGGCGCCTGGTGAGAACATTGTTCTTCCTCTTTACAAGTCACTGGTCAGATCTCACATGGAATATTTGGGACAGTTTTGAGCTCCAGTACTCAAGGAGGACATATCAGAGCTTGAGCGGGTACAAAGGCGGGCTACTAAAATAATAAACGGGATGCCCCGCAATACCCAATGTCCATATATATATATGGACAATACAGAGATCTCTCCCATCATCTATTCATACCCGGGACTGTAACAAGGGGGCGCTCTAATAACTATGTATAGATATATCAGGGGACAATACAGAGATCTCTCCCATCATCTATTTACACCCAGGACTGTGACAAGGGGGCGCTCTAATAACTATGTAAAGATATATCAGGAGTCCGTACAGAGATCTCTCCCATCATCTGTTTATACCCAGAACAGTAACAAGGGGCGCTCTAGTAACTATGTATATGTGTGTGTGTGTGTGTGTGTATTATATATATATATATATATATATATATATATATATATATATATATATATATATATATATATATATATATATATATATATATATATATATATATATATATATATATATATACACACACACATACATACATATACACACACATATATACACACATATACACACACATATACACACACATATATACACACATATATACACACTCAGCATTTTTAAAACGCACCAGTCATTGTGATGGGTGATGAGGTGTGTTAAAAAACCGCGAACACACACAAAAATAGAACTCACTGCATTAAAAACGCCACATTCCAGTGCAGGTCTGCGAAGCTACATTAAAACCAATGGGAGCGTTGTACCACGATTAGTTCGGCATTCAGAACGCTGCACAAATCGCAATAAAAAGCTTCCGGTGTGAGAGTGGCCTAAGGGTGCATTCACATGTTGCAGAAATGCTGTGGATTTGTTGTGGAATTTCCGCCACAAAACTACACGTTAGGGTTATAGTACAGTTAAAGCAGAAAATTTGCAGCATTTTTTTTTCTCCACGCGAACAGGATTTGCTTTTATCCCCTTAGGCTTTAATAGTAAACGTTTTTGCTGTGGTTTTTCAGAAGCTTTTTCCACTGTGGAAAATCTGCAGCGTTTCTGCAACACGTAAGCGCACCCTAAGAGGGGCCCGGGCGCTTTCCTTGAGTGCAACAATATTACAGGTTAGTCACTTAGTACTTCAGAAGGGTCGGTGATCCGGGGATTATTCCAATTTCCAGATTGGAGTAAAAAAAGAACTTCTTTCCTCCCTAAAATGAGGAAAATAGGCTACCACCTCATCAGCGTTTTTTGCCTTCCTCAAAATGAGGGGGGGGGGGGGGGGAATAGGCTGAACTGGAGGGACAATTTTTTTCCAGCCTTAGGGTGCCTTTCCACTAGCCGTTTTTTTAACGCGATTGTCAATGGGACTTTCTAATGTTAAAAACACATTGCAAGTTTTTTTTGCGATTTCTGTGCAATGTGTTTTTAACATTAGAAAGTTCCATTGACAATCGCGTTTAAAAAAAAAAACGCAGCGATAAAAAAAGGCTAGTGAAAGGCACCCTTAGGCCTCCTTCCCACGAGCGTGACGGGCTCCGAAGCGTAATATTCCGCAGTGAAGCCCGTCACGGCGCCCCCCAGAGACCCCATACTTACCAGCGGAAGATCGCGTGAAGACGCTTCCCCGCCCACCGCCGTCGCGTCATGTGACACGCCCACCGCGTCACGTGACGCGCGGCGGGGAAGCGGTTTTTCACGCTATCTTCCGCTGGTTGCAGCGGGAGATAGCGTGAACGGACGGCTTCCATTGACTGCAATGGAAGCCGTCAGCGCGTACACCCGCAGCAAATAGAACATGCTGCGGGAGAGGACGGGAGATTTCACGGTGCGTAATTCCGCGGTGGAATTCCGCACCGTGAGCATGGAGCTATTAGGTTCAATAGAACCTAATAGCAGGGGGCAACGCAGCGGATTTTTGCCGCGGATTTACGCGGCGTAAATCCGTTCGTGGGAAGGAGGCCTTAGGGCGCCCACCCACTGGCGTTTTTTTTCACTGCGAAATTCGCAGGTTTTTTTTTCTGCAGGGGGTCTATGGGACTTGTAATGTAAAAATCGCGATCGCGCAAAATCGCGATTTACCGCGATATCGCGATTATGCGCGATCACGATTTTAGCTTTGCATGTCCCATAGCCCAAAGACCCCTGCAGAAAAAAAAAACCGCTGTGAATTTCGCAGTAAAAAAACGCTAGTGGGTGGGCACCCTTAGGGTGACTACCCACTACAGTTCTTTTTCACTGCGAAATTCGCAACATTTTTTTTCTCCAGAGGTCTATGGGACCATCCCGTGTGAACCCAGCCTAATGGCAGTCATTTTGATTAAGACTCAAGCTTTCACACTTAAAAAGGTTATAGCTAGAAACCAAGTTTCTCTACATCTTGACAGGGCAGGAAACCTCAAGGACTTCTATTTCCTGGGATTTTTCTCTATTTTACTACTTATCAGGTGACAATTTCAACCATGTTTGCTGGACCCAAGTCTTCTGTCACGCTTGGTTACAAAAAAAATCCTTTCATGGAGAATGGAAAGGAGAAGTAGGAACCATTCATGATTTCTGGAAAACCATTTCAATAGTGTGATTCATGACAAAAGAGAATCACCAGCAGCTAAGAAACAAAGATTCCCAGAAGCATAGTATTTGCCAATGCCAGGTCAATGCAACAGAACTGAGTCATTACCCAGGAACGGTTTCCCCTAAGTAACTTCCCACAACTACAGCCCGAAATGTTTACACTGAGACGAATCTAAACAAGTTCTGGAATACACCATGATACATTTACTACGGAAATAGCTTCAGGGAGAATAGAGATGGAAAATGGCAGTATTATTAGGCCGCCTGTCCACGAGCGCAACAATAACCCACCGCAATTTCTGTTGCGGGAGCCGCCGCTGGCGAACACATTAGCACCGCGGTTTTCCGTGATGAAGCTATCTATATTGATAGGTTCATTGCAGATAATCAAAGGAAATCGCAGGACGCCGCGATTTGGGATGCCCTTTTAATAGTTATCCTGTGGAAAGCATTCACTGCGTTACCTGCGTGCGGATTTTTGCAGTGGGGAGAAGAGAAAAAAAAATAAGATTCAAAAACATTTAAATGGAAACATTTACCGTGAATAGTCATCATTCAGATTCCCGCAATCCAGCAAGAATCTGAACGATAATTGTTCAGTGTAAAAAGTGCCATAAGTGTCCTCCAGTGAAAAAAGAAAATGACGGGCAGACAGACTGTCACCCGCACGACTCCAGATGGTGGCCAAAATAGTCAAAGCACCCAAGATTTTTCAGTTGGTGACAAGATTTTTCATTCTTCAATTTTTCAAGCTGAGTAACCTGTCTATGGGACAGGGGAGGGGACTAGTGGCAGTCCGTGTGTGTTTCGGGGGACTGAAGGTAATTATATTGTATGGGGGACTAGATGTAATTATAGTGTGTGTTTGGGGGGGCTGGATGCATACAATTCTACTCCAAGGGGAGAAATACTTAGTGGGAAAGTGAGGCACTTCACACAGCAAGTCTTTATAACATAGTATATTAAAGGGGTTGTCCCGCGGCAGCAAGTGGGTCTATACACTTCTGTATGGCCATAATAATGCACTTTGTAATGTACATTGTGCATTAATTATGAGCCATACAGAAGTTATAAAAAGTTTTATACTTACCTGCTCCGTTGCTGGCGTCCTCGTTCCCATGGAGCCGACTAATTTTCGCCCTCCGATGGCCAAATTAGCCGCGCTTGCGCAGTCCGGGTCTTCTGCAGTCTTCTATGGGGCCGCTCGTGTAGAATGCCGGCTCCGTGTAGCTCCGCCCCGTCACGTGCCGATTCCAGCCAATCAGGAGGCTGGAATCGGCAATGGGCCACACAGAAGCCCTGCGGTCCACGGAGACAGAGGATCCCGGCGGCCATCTTCAGCAGGTAAGTATGAAGACGCCGGACCGCCGGGATTCAGGTAAGCGCTGTGCGGGTTGTTTTTTTAACCCCTGCATCGGGGTTGTCTCGCGCCGAACGGGGGGGGTTAAAAAAAAAAAACAAAACCCGTTTCGGCGCGGGACAACCCCTTTAAGCTAAAAAAAAGCCACATGTCCATCTAGTGCAGCCCATTAATCCTTCCCCCCCCAATGTTGATATAAAATCCAGAGGAAGGCAAACACCACCTCAATGCGGTAGAAGTCAATTTCCCTCATTAAAAGGAAAAAAATCCTCCCGACTCCAATCTGGCAATCGGAATAATCCCGGATCACGGACCCTTCTGAAGTAATCAGTAATGTAGCATCGCTCACGAAAGGTGTCAAGGCCCCTGTTGTACTCTTTTGGAGTTCAACATCCTCAGGCAGAGTTTTCCATAGAGGATGGGAGAGATCTCTGTATTGTCCACTGATATATTCTCATTGTCCACTGATACATAGTTATTAGGTCTCCCCTCAGACGTCTTTTTCCAAACTAATTATCACCAATTTTGATAACTTCTCTGGGTATTGCGGGCCATCCCGTTTATTATTTTAGTAGCCGGCCTTTGTACCCGCACAAGCTGTGATATGTCCTTGTTGAGTACCGGTGCCCAAAACCATCCACAATATTCCATGTGTGGTTTGACCAGTGACTTGTAAAGAGAAAGAACAATGTTCTTGTCATGCGCCAGTAGAGCTCTTCTGATGCACCCCATGATCCTATTTGCCTTGCAAGCAGCTGCCTGACGCTGGTTGCTCCAGTTATGTTAAGGCTGGGTTCACACAGGGCGGATTCCCGTCGGAAATCTCGCGGTTTGGTCGCAGCAAAAACCGTGAGATTTCCGCCGGGAGAACCGCCACGGTTTAAGCCACGGCGGCATGCTTTTCCGTTGCGGCCGGCACTCCCATAGAGGAGAGCACGGGCGCAGCGGAATGAAAAAAAGAATGGACATGCTGCATATTCTGAAACCGCGGCTGCGGCGGCGGCAGACGCGGTTTCAGCCGGATTTACCGCAGCGGATTAGCCGTCCCGTGTGGACGAGGTTTCTGAGAAATCTCGTCCACATGGCTGGCTAATCCCGAGATTAGCGGCCGCAGGCAGCTTTGCCGCGGGCGGGTCTGCCGCGGCAAAACCGCCCTGTGTGAACCCAGCCTTACAGTTAACTAACTCCTGAAGCCTTTTTCCATGGCAGTGCTTCCCAGTCGTTTCCCCACTTAAGGCCCATTTACATGGAGCGATGATCACTCAAAGATCGCGCAAACGACAGTTTGAATGACAGCTTTGAGCGATCATTTTACATAAACTATTAAGTAACTACTCAGCTACTTAATATCTATTAGCGTGCAAATAAAGCCTTTAGCTGAATGCAGTTAATAGCCCGAGGGCTCCTATCTGCTTTCAGTTCCTTTGTTCTTTGATGGGAAACAATGCTATTAGCACTACCTGCAGAGAACTGCTGATAAGACCACACTATCATTATTAGGTTGGCCTGAATTTAACAATCAGCTAGCAGTGCACGAAAAGTGCACAATTGCCACGCGGGTTTAGACGCAACGATGATTGCTGTAACGATCACTTTTTAGCGATTTCTGAGCGATCATAGCTCCGTGTAAATGGGCCTTAAAGGGGTTGTCCCGCGGCAGCAAGTGGGTCTATACACTTCTGTATGGCCATATTAATGCACTTTGTAATGTACATTGTGCATTAATTATGAGCCATACAGAAGTTATCAAAAGTTTTTCACTTACCTGCTCCGTTGCTGGCGTCCTCGTCTCCATGGTTGCCGTCTAATTTTCGCAGTCTAATGGCCAAATTAGACGCGCTTGCGCAGTCCGGGTCTTCTGCTGACATCAATGGGGTGCTCGTGCAGAATGCCGGCTCCGTGTAGCTCCGCCCCGTCACGTGCCGATTCCAGCCAATCAGGAGGCTGGAATCGGCAATGGACCGCACAGAAGCCCTGCGGTCCACAGAGAGAGAGGATCCCGGCGGCCATCTTCAGCAGGTGAGTATGAAGACGCCGGACCGCCGGGATTCGGGTAAGTACTACCCGATTTGTTTTTTTAACCCCTGCATCGGGGTTGTCTCGCGCCGAACGAGGGGGGGGGGGGGGGGTTAAAAAAAACCAAAAAAACCCCGTTTCGGCGCGGGACAACCCCTTTAAGTGTGTAATGGTGACATGTATTTCCTCTACCCATGTGCATAACCTTACATTTATCAGTGTTACACTTAATTTGCCACTTTCTGCCTAAATCCCCAACTTATCCAGATCCATTTGCAACCACATTCTGTCTTCGATTACTTTACAAAGTTTTGTATCATCTGGAAACATTGATATTTTATCGTACAATCCTTCTACCAAACCATTAATATATTAAAAGGAATAGGGCCAAAAAACGACTTCTGTGGTACCCCACTAGTTACCCCTCGAAGACTTTTCCCTGTGGTACCCCACTGCAAACCCCTCCAGTACTGTCCCTGTGGTACCCAACTGGAAACCACTGCACTACTGCTCCCCCGAGGTATCCCACCAGTAACGTTGACTCAGAGTACATACCATTTTCTAACCACCCTCTGCTTTTTATCACTGACCAGTTACTTACCTACATTCTCAACAAGACCAAGCATTCTCATTTTATATACCAACCTTTTATGCGGTACAGCATCAAATGCTTTGGAAAAGTCCAGATACACAAGAGCCACCGACTCTCCCCGCTCCAGTCTAGAACTTGAACATGAACTAAAGATCGCTGGATCGAACTCTAGCACTAGGGAGACAACACACCGTTCAATGATCCTGGTCTTTGTGGCAGATTGCACTGCCTGTCCCTCTAATAATTAAGTCTCCCCCTAGCAGGACCTATCTAGACTGCCCAGCGCTCCTATTCCCCTTCTTATTGGGGGCAGATATTCCCCTGGAGGTCAGAGGCCATATCATACTGCAGCAGTTGTAATCCTGTAATGGTATCCCCCCTTATCTGCCAACTTTGCAAACTTGTTGGGGAGTGTCAGTTTAGGACTAGCCTCCGTGGAACAAGATAAATAGGAAGGGAGGGAAAAGAGGGGGATAGACAGTGTAGCTAGAGTTCTGGGATTAAGGAAGGAAAGTGGGGGTCGAGCAGGGGGAAGGGGTTAGTACAGATAGAACTGACAGAGCAGCTAATAGGACCATAGGTAGCATAATGAGCACAAATATCCACAACCATATAAACTGTATGGCGAGGAATGCAAGAAGTCTGATCAGTAAAGTGGGCGAGCTTGAAGTGAGAATGTCTGAAGAAAACTACGATATAGTAGGCATAACGGAAACATGGCTTGATGAAGAATGCAACTGGACGGTGAATTTACAGGGTTACAAACTCTTCAGAAGAGATTGTGGAAACCGGAAAGGGATAGGGGTATGTCTTTATGTTAAATCCTCCTTAAAGGGGTTGTCCCGCGCCGAAACGGGTTTTTTTTTTTTTCAACCCCCCCCCCGTTCGGCGCGAGACAACCCCGATGCAGGGAGGTAAAGAAAGCTCACCGGAGCGCTTACCTGAATCCCCGCGCTCCGGTGACTTCTCTACTCACCGCTGAAGATGGCCTCTTCCTCCGTGGACCGCAGCTCTTCTGTGCGGTCCACTGCCGATTCCAGCCTCCTGATTGGCTGGAATCGGCACGTGACGGGGCGGAGCTACACGGAGCTACACGGAGCCCCATAGAAGACTGCAGAAGACCCGGACTGCGCAAGCGCGGCTAATTTGGCCATCGGAGGGCGAAAATTAGTCGGCACCATGGAGACGAGGACGCCAGCAACGGAACAGGTAAGTATAAAACTTTTTATAACTTCTGCATGGCTCATAATTAATGCACAATGTACATTACAAAGTGCATTATTATGGCCATGCAGAAGTGTACAGACCCACTTGCTGCCTCGGGACAACCCCTTTAATGCTAAGACTACAAGAACATACAAAAAACAAATGCAATACTTACCTTACAGCCGCTATTGTCTCCCCTGTGATTGGTTCGAGCGACAGTCAATCACAGCCAGCGCTCGATGAACCAATCACAGCCGTTCAGTGATGTCATTCACTGAATGATCGAGCGCCGGCTGCGATTGGCTGGTGCTCGATCCAACCACAGCGCTTACTTGCTGATGGTGGGGGAATTCAAAGCCCCGTTTAGCAGACAGTGATGACAGCGGGGAGGATTGCAGAGCAGCTTGCCACACCGCCATGGAGACCTTTGCGCGGGGGACACAGACGACGGCTGCGAGGTGATTATTGTGTTTTTTACCTAGTCTAGCTAGGCTTATACTCGAGGCACCTAATTTTCCCAGTTTTTTGTGCTTATACTCAGGTCGGCTCATGCTCAAGCATATACAGTAATTATTACGGGGGACTTTAATTATCCAGATATAATATGGGAAGATTAAACCTGCAAATCTCACGAGGGCGATACGTTTTTGAGAATAATTAAAGATAACTATCTTACCCAATTTGTGCAAGAGCCAACTATAGGCAGGGCCATTCTGGACTTATTAACAAACAGACTAGACAGAATCATGGGGGTGTAGGTTTAGGGACACTTGGGAGACAGTGACCACAATATAATTAATATTCAGTTGTCATTCAATAAGAAGCCTCATCAGGGAGCGACAAAAAAACCCCAAAAACTAAACTTAAGTAAAGCTAAATTTGATCACCTCAAAATTACTCTCGGCAACATTAAATGGGACAATGTCATAAAAAATAACAGTACAGGCGACAAATGGGAGACGTTCAAAAACATCCTAAATCCCTGATGTGAGCAGTTTATACCCTACAAAAGTAAAATAACTACAAATAAAAGGAAACCAATGTGGCTCAGCGAAACTGGGAAGGGGCCAATAAGTGAAAAAAAGAAGTCTTTAACCCCTTAATGACATAGCCTATTTTGGGCTTAAGGACGCAAGAATTTTTGGCAGATTTTCATCTCCATTTATCAAAAGCCATAATTTTTTTATTTTTCCGTTGATGCGGCCGTGTAATGGCTTGTTTTTTGCGTGGCGAACTGTAGTTTTTATCGGCGTCATTTTTGGGTACATTTGACTGTATTGTAAACCTTTTTTTTTTATGATAGCAGGGAGAGAAAATGCATCAATTCTGCCATAGATTTTTTTTTTTTTACAGCGTTAATCATGCAGCATAAATAACAATCCATTTTTTCTGCGGGTCGGTATGGTTTCAATACCAAAATTCTTAAATTTTTTTAGATTTTTCCACTTTTCTGCAATAAAAACCCGCTTTTTGGAAAAAAATTTTTTTTGTAAATTGCTGCATTCAAAGTCCTGTAACTTTTATTTTTTGATGTAAGGAGCTCTGAGAGATCTTATTTTTTGCGAAACGAGCTGTAGTTTTGATTGGATCATTTTGGGTTACATACGGCTTTTTTGATCACTTTTATTGCGCTTTTAGTGAGGCAAAATGCTAAAAATTAGTATTTTGCCTCTGTTTAGAGTTTTTTTTTTTACGCTTTTTACCGTGCACAGTCAAAAGCATGTGCAACGTATTGTACGCATCGTTACGGACGCGACAATACCAAATATGTGGGGGGGTTTAATTTTTTTACCTTTTTTTATGCTAATCTGAGAAAAAGCATAAAAAAAGGGTTTAACTTTTTTTTAACATTTTTTTTTTTACATTTTTTAAATTTTTTTTACAACAATTGTGTCCCCTTGGGGGACTTTGACAACAGTACTGCCCATCGCTGTGATAAGGCATGGCAGAGCTACTGCCCCGCCATGCCTTATCGCTTACACAGCAATCTCAGGCACTGGCAACAGGCCAGGCTCTCGCGATATCGCGAGAGCCGGCCGGAGACACAGAGGGAGCGCTGTTGCAGCGGGACGCCGGCTGTGACTGACAGCCGGCTCCAGCTGCAGGATAATATGTGATCCCGCGCTATCCCCAGGGCGCAAGTTTACGCCCTGTTGCAGGAAGTACCCCGCTGCCAGAACGTAAACTTATACCCTGCAGCGGGAAGGGATTAAATTACTAAAACAAGAATAAAGTGAAGAAGCGCTAAAAATATTTAGGAAAAAAAAAATATGTAAGGAAAAGATAAAAACTGCCAGGGAGGTGATTGTCAAAGGGAGCAAAAACTATTTTTAAAATATATAGAAATGGTAAAAAGATTTGCACTGAAAGCACTGACCCTTTAACAAATAATGCAAGAGAAACCATAGAAGATGATGAGGGGACGGCAAATCTATTAAATTCTTTTTAATAGATTAAGTTTTTTCTCAAGTATATTCACGAAAGAAAAAGAAATATCACACAAGATTGCAAGGGGATAAAATGAACCACCCCTTCCCACTAAATATCACCTGCCTAACGCAGTAGAAAAAGCAGAGCTGGCTAAATACATATTTAAAGTCGACAAATCTCTGTGCCTAGATGGAATACACTCAAGGGTTCAAAGGAAGCTAAGTGGCGTAATGGGCAGACTGCTATTTATTATATTTAGGGACCCTATCGAGACAGGGGTTGTACCACTGGTTTAGCGCATTGCCAATGTGGTTTTAATATACAAAAAGGGGTCAAGAAGAGAGCCTGGTAACTACAGGCCGGTAAGTCTCACTTCAATAATTGGAAAAATATTTGAGGGGTTTCTGCGAGATGCCATCCTGGAATAGCGAAAGGAAAACAACAGTATAACTCCTCTTCAGCATGGGTTCATGAGGGGTTGATCATGTCCCAGCTTCTACAATGAAGTAAGTTCTAGGTTGGACCTGGGAGAGTCTATTGATCTGGATTCGTATATCTGGATTTTTCTAAAGCATTTGACACCGTGCCACATAATAGGCTGATATATAAAATGAGACAGCTCGGTCTGAGTGAAAACGTGTGTATATGGGTAAAAAACTGGCTCAGAGATAGAAAGCAGACGGTGGTAATAAATGGTTCGTACTCTGATTGCGCCACCGTTGCTAGTGGGGTTCCACAGGGTTCAGTATTGGGCCCCATTCTGTTCAATATATTTATCGATGACCTGACAGAGGGGCTGCACAGCAAAATATCAATGTTTGCAGATGATACTATACAAGATAATTAATGCAATGGAGGACAGTGTACGGCTGCAAACGGACCGAGATAAACTGGAGGCTTGGGTAGAAAAATGGTAAATAAATTCAACATCGATAAAGGTAAGGTTCTGCACATGGGCAGGAAAAACGGATGTCACCAATATACACTAAATGGGGTACTGCTAGGGAAAAGCGAGATGGAAAAAGGCCTGGGGGTATTAGAGGACTGTAGACTTAATAGGATCAATCAGTGCCAGTCAGCTGCTTCAAAGGCAAGTAAAGTCTTGGGGTGCATTAAAAGGGGTATCGGGGCGAGGGAGGAGAACATTATTCTCCCACTATATAAGGCACTTGTCAGGCCTCACATGGAATACTGTGTACAGTTCTGGACACCAGTACTTAGAAAAGACATTGCAATGCTTAAGGGGGTTCAAAGGCAACTAAAGTATTAAAAGGAATGAGAGGACTGGAATACCCAGAGAGGCATCAAAATTGGGATTATTCACCTTGGAAAAAAGACGGTTAAGGCACAACCAAATAACTATGTATAAATACATTATGGGACAATACAAGGATCTCTCCCATGATCTGTTTATACCCACGGCTGCGTCGATAACTAGAAGGCATCCTCGATGGTTAGAGGAAAGAAGGTTTCATCACCAACACAGAAGGGGGTTCTTCAATTTATTAGGGGACTAGACGTCTTTTTAGAGCAGTACAACATTACAGGATATAGACATTAAATAACTAGAAGGGTCATTGAGCTCAAATGCTGATCTAGGGATTACTGTGACTGCCATTATGGCATTTTCCCCCCCAAAAGGAGCGTAAATTGGCTTCTGCTCACAGTTTTTTTTGCCTTCCTCTGGATCAACAAGGGGGAGGTGGGGCATGGAAAGAGGCTGAATCGGATGGACATTTCTCTTTTTTCAACCTAGCATACTATGTTACCCCTCATAACTATCATCCAGCTGGCTGCCTGATCATCCTGCACTCCAATGCTACCATGATAGATATATATAGATATAGATACCGTATATACTCGAGTATTAGCAGACCCGAGTATAAGCCGAGTCAATAAGTTTTATCACAAAAAACAGGGAAAACGTATTGACTCGAGTATAAGCCGAGCTATACCCGAGTATATACTAGGTAAAAAAAAAAAAAAGCCTCCATACTCACCTCGGCGTCTGTGCGGCAACCTGCGTGAATTCTCCCTGCTGTCATCCCCACCGTCCTCTCTGTCAGTGCTGTGTAAGTAAGCGCTGTGATTGGATTGAGCGCCAGCCAATCACAGCCGGCACTCGATCCAATCACAGAGCTTACCTACACAGCACTGACGGTGGGGGATTTGAAAGCAGAGCGGGGAGATGACAGCAGCTTGCGATTGGCTGTGAAGCTGTGATCGGCTAGCGCTCGATCCAATCACAGCGCTGACAGCGGGGGATGACAGAGCCGAGAAGAGAGGACGGCAGGGGATTACAGCGGGGAGATTTCCAGCAGTTTGCCACATTGCCGTCGGGAACATAGGAATTGAAGCAGCTTGCTGCACCACTGCCGGGGACACAGACGCCGGCTGGGAGGTGAGTATGGAGGTTTTTTTTTTTTTTTTAATCCTTCCCTGACTCGAGTATAAGCCGAGGGGGCTTTATCAGCACAAAAAAATGCCTGGTCAGTGGCCAATATTGCTAAAAGATAGGACATGCCTTGATTTTTTTTTTTTCGCGCCTCATCGCATGAGTGAAAACATTGCTAATGGGAATGAAGCCATTGAAAATCATTGGTTTCATAATCATGCGTTTTCATTCGCTTGTGATTTTCTCGCCAGTGTGAAGCCGGCCTTGGGGTGCCTTCACACTTCCAAGATGCGAGAGCGAGTGAAAACGCAGGATTAAGAAACCAATGATTTTCAATAGCTTCATTTCCATTTGCAAGGTTTTCACTGATGCGATGTGGCGTGAAAAAAAAATAACTAAATCAATCACAGCAGGTTCTATATTTCTGCATTTTGTCTCACAGATGTTTCCCTATGGAGCCTCTGATTTATCGCAGCGCTCGAACTTGCAACGTTTATGTGATGCGTTGTGTTTTTAACATCAGAAACTCCTATTCTCTTTCGATCAAGAAAATTGCTGGTGACAGCGATGTCAGATCATTCTCAGGAAAGAGCATCGCTGGTGCTCAAAAATCACGTGTACAAAAAAGCGATTTTCTCGCCACGATATCACGATCACCAGTGTGAAGGAGCCCTAAAGAAAAACAGCATAGAATTCAAAGATGGGTATAAATGCCTGGACAAAAAAAAAAAAAAAAAGGACCCCAAAATACAGCAAATAAGGAGATAAATAAAGCTAAAATAATACTTATAAGCTTTATAGGCTGAAAGCAATTTAACACGAGTCCTAAATGCTGCACATATGTAAACATGTTGCAAATGAACTGGAAATCCAAGAATAAGACATTGCACAATCGAGTTTATGACCCAGGAAATTAAGTATATTCCAGCTAAAAATATCCTCAACCACAGTCTGTGTAGAATATGTCAGTTGGGTTAGATTACAAAAGTTCCCGCTTGGGTAATATTGAGACAATTTCCCTGCTTTACTCACAATGCCAGGATACTACGAGATGTGCTCATTGTTCCTTATCTGAATCTATAAAGACACACGTCAAAAACAAGGCCTATGGGCCGAATCCAGCCCCCCCCCCCCCCCCCATCTCCTTTTATGTGGTCCGTTGCCTGTAGATCAAACCTAAGAGGAATTCTACTCTCTCCCCCCCTCCAGTGACCACCGACCTCTTCCCCGCAGTGTCTGCATGCGCTGTCCTGTACGAAGCCCCGGACGTGAAGAGGTCAGTGGTCAAAAACTAAGCAGCAGCTGCGGTCGTCGGATATGGGCTGCAGACTGGGTGCGTGGAAAGCCTGTAGATGGGTTGCTATTAGGCCACCTGCACATGGCAGAGCCGGATTCTGCATGCGGGAGCCCGCAGCGCAATGAGACCCTGACAGCAGCAGTGTCCGCACATACCTGCTTTTTTTCTCCTCCATCTGAATTACGGATTGGACCCAGCGATCCGCTGACAGACATGCACAGTATAGAATTAGTTTCTTCTAAATTTTTTCCCCACGCTGTTGCTAGGCAACGACGCGGAACCCATGACCTGTCTGCAATATTAACTGCAGACGAGCCGCAAGTCAGACGGCTTCCATTGACTCCATTGGAAGCCGTCCGCATGCTGAGAGCTTTCCTCCGCTTGCGGAACAGCGGTTGGTTTCTGCAAGTGTGCAGGAAAAGGCATTTTTTTTCATAGCATGCTATACACAGTATTTGCCTAGGAATTCCTAGGCAAAAATCAGTTTGTGTGCAGGCGGCCTTACTACTGTTACCACTATAGGGGTCACCATCATTACTGGGGCCACTATTACTACTGTTACCACTATAGGGGTCACCATCATTACTGGGGCCACTATTACTACTGTTACCACTATAGGGGTCACCATCATTACTGGGGCCACGATTACTACTGCGGCCACTATGGGGTCACTATTCGAGCTTGTTTACCTGAGCATAAACACATTTTGGCTGTGCAAATATGCTGTGCATTTGTACGACGGAAAATTGCTTACGCCCGTGTTTTTAGGTTATTCCAGTAGGTTTTCATGTGCGCAAATACACGCTGAAACGGTGCATAAGTACACAGCTAATACCAGGTTTCCTGTGTATTCACTGTGTATTTGCACCCGCCCATTCACTTTAATGTCCTATTGCAATGCGTAATACGCCAAAAAAAGGTCACACCATGTATTCTTTCACGCGATCGCACATTGTGTGAAAAAAATATGCTCATGTGAATGAACCCATTGAAATCTATGGTTCTACCCAATGTGTTTTTTGGGAGCAAAAATTGCGCACGTAATGCACTGCGCGAATACACGTGAAAGAGCCCTTACTACACAAATAAGATCGGCCCTTTGAAGGCAACCGTAAGGCTGATGTGGCCCTGGGGTGAAAAGGAGTTTGACACCCCCGATATACGGCATTTACATAATCACAAGTTCTGTCCAAACCACATAGGTGACTCTAGAGACCGTTTTATTGGATTTTTAAGCTGTATCACATTATTAGGAATGAAAACTTGTTAATATTTGCAGTGGAAATGTGGAACTCCAAACTAATATTAATTCCTTTATTAGTCTTGCTCCTGGTGTTTGATTAAAGTAGCCTTAGGGCCTGAATCTGAGCGGAGCTCAATGTGAGACGTCCGTGTCGGCCGGCAGTCCACGCCCCCGACGAATATTATTCCTGATATGGGAAGGGCTGCGTGTCTGCCGACTATACAGGAAACAGCGGTGGATCCTACTGAAAGACGCCATGAAGTCTGAAACTGTATCGCAGCTGAAGTGGGGCACACACTGCTGTGGCAAGGAAGTCCAAGATACATCCCCCATTCCCACGCTCTCCTATACAAGTCCATGGAAGCCCAGGCACGATAGTCACTGTATCGGCCGTAGGGCCCTCGTGTGTGACAGTCATCGACTGAAAAGGCGTTTGTAGGCCATTTTCACTTCTGTGATGATATTTCCACTTTTCAGTTCCATTGTAGGAACAGAAAAGTGAAAATGAATGGTAGTACTAGATCCATCACATCAGACAGCAATGGCACCCAAGAGACCCCAGGAACTATAATAGGGTCTGTCGGGTTTCTGGCGTGGTGTCCACTGCGCTATGTGTTCCAGCTATTTCACAGGAGCCCTAATGGACACAGATGTGAACCTAGCCTTGTCCATTTCACGTCAAGCTGGTCGACAGCAAATATAGCTCCCAGGGATTGTCACTCAGCATTCCTAAAAGTCCTGCCTAGTTTTGTCAGTGATACAGGGCGGGATATAGCAGCATATCTTGGCAGCTAAACTGGTTGCTACCAAGCTTTCCCAGAAACAGATCTAAATAGAGATCTGAAGATAGATCCACGACTAGAAATTCTAAATGCATGCTAACAATATCATCACATGAGCCACGTGATTGGCTTATACGACTGGGTCAATACGGTATTATTCTGGTGTAACCTGGGGACATCAGGTACTGCACACATTCTGGAAAAGATACCACTTCTGGCAGCAGTGACGACAACAGTTCAGGGAATCACTCACGTTCTGCCGGCCGCATACACCTACGGTACAATTGTGTGTCTTATGTATCTTGGCACAAGATCTTACGATACAAAACAAACTAGTTTCATAACAATAAATCCAGTTTACAGATCTAATACTTTCCTACAAGCAGAGCAGATCAGACAGATAACATACCACTATCAGATGTACACTGCAGCTTATGAGAACTTGTCACCAGGCAACCTCACTCCGGAAGATGGACCCCTGAAGTCAGTACGGTCCATTCTACAAAACCCAAGTTACAGCATGTCTTAAGAAGCTGCTGGAAGATGTAGTTCCACAGCTGCTGGAGTGCCTTGGTGTACCATGGCTTGCTGAGGGGAAGTGAGAGAGATCTGGAGATAATCTAGACCAGGCAACTATCAAAGGCGCATGGAGGACGCCCTGACTACTTCTCCCAACAGATTACAGGGGACAAACACAATCAAATTTGCTGCACTTCAACATGCCCAATCCTTTTGTTGTCAAGGGAGAAAAGCCAGCTCCAGAGGCATCTGGCAGCAGCAGCTTATTCCGCTCCCTCATTCAGGATACGTGCACAAGCCAAGCCCAACATGCATGTTTATGGGGGAGCTGACAACTAAGGCCGGTCTCACATGACTGGATAGGAACTGCAGATTCTGCTCGCGTTTGATCAGCGGTAATCTGCAGATCAATCAAACGCGCCGGGTTACACAATTCCACTCATATTAGTGGGTCGGAATTGTGTAATCCGCTCGCAGACAATTGAACGCAGTATGTTCTATTTTACTGTGGATATCTGCAACAGAGCCAATTGTTCTCGATGGTCGTAGATATACCCGCAGCCAATAGGCAATTACGCAGTCATTCGCAGTATGGACAGCGTTTCATATGCAGCCCATACAAGTGTTCATACTCCAAGAAATAGATCATGCTGCTGTCTATTTCTCTTGCGTATCGATACGTAGTATCCACACGCCAGTGTGCGTGGATCATTGAAAGTCCATTGACTTTCATTGACTCCATTCACCGTGTATCGTCAGATAGGCTGACCGTCGGAGATTCGTCTGCCGGCTCGCGGGCGGCGGCTCCCGCGGCGGAGATTCGCCGTGGGACTTTGCAACGACTGTGGACAGGGGGCCTTAACAAGCTGTAGAAATAATTCACGCAAAACCCATGTGGAAATTGATTTGGGTGCATGTCAATTATATTGCCGTTTCCGCAGTAGAATTCACCTCTTCCCAATGAGGGTGTGGATTCCGCACAGGAATACGCGATAAAACCAGCACCAAATGGTGTGGTTTTGGAGGCAGGAGTTTCGCTGCCAATATAAAGTGGAATGCCCCCTGCGGATATTACGCTACAAAATCAGCCCCCTGTGTGGATCCAGCCTAAGGCCACTCCCACACAGGCCATTTTTTATAGCGCTTTGCGCAGTGTTTTAAACGCTGCGCTAAACGCCTCTTTATTTCAATTCGGCTTCTCAGATGAGTGTTAGAGCGCGACCTTTCCAACACCCTGATTTTCAAATGCTGTCTGCTCTATTTTAGTGCGTTCAGCGATTTTTAAAGCACTTCATCCCCCATTGCAATGATGAGGTGGATTAAGAAACACTGTTGAATGTGTTTGAAAATGTAGTTCAAAAACAGTTGCTTGTCTGAGAGCGGCATAAGGGCGGCTTCAGATGACCGTATATCGTCCGGGTTTTCACGCCTGGCCGATATACGGTGTTCCTTTCTGCAGAGGAACGAGGCTGGAAGAGCCAAGAGCAGTGCACTGAGCTCCCACCCCTCACCGCTATTTGCAATGCAAGGGGGCGGAGCCGAGTTCTGGGACTTAGCTCTGCCCCAGTCCCGCACCTCCCATTGCAAATAGTGGTGAGCGGCAGAGAGGGGGCGGGAGCTCAGTGCACTGCTCCCGGCTCTTCCAGCCTTCTCCCCCTGCAGAGAGAGACACCGTATATCGGCCGGGCGTGTAAACCTGGACGATATACGGTCGTCTGAATAAGCCCTAAGGCCCGCTTCACACAGCACTTAACTGCTGTGGGATTTCTGCAGCGGAAAATCCACAGCAATACACTTGAAAACCAGTGGCCAAATACACACCCCAATCATGCCGTTTTGGCCACGGTTTTTGTAGCAGATTTGCCGCGGATTTGGACCCTTGTATTTCAAGGCTTGAAATCCACAGTATGAATAGGCATACAGTAGATTCAGAATCCACAGCATGTAATTATATTTATGCGGAAATTCGGCAGCATTTACACTAGATGAGAAGCCGCCCTTACTGCTGGTTTAACTCCCACAAATTAGAGGTCTCCAGCAACAAGACAGCAGTGAGCAAATTGTTTTGGGGGTGGCAGGGGATTCAACCCTTTCTATGGGAATTGCATTTCAAAATAATAGCATTAGCCAACATGATACCAAGCAATGCCATTATGCCTGAAGAACCATCTGAGTGGGTTCGAAAGCTCGCTATATCATGTATTTTTGTTAGCCATTAAAAAGGTATCGTATCTACAAGATCACTTGGTTTCTCTTACTGAGAACAATCACATTTTGCTCTACTGGCTGACACCGTACTAAACAGTCATGGCATGCTGGGAATTGTAGTGCCTACACAGTATAAGACAACTAAAATATAACTTTTATTTAAGAATATTTATAAAACAATTAGGGCTAAGACAAACCAGACATACATAGAGACAGAGAACAGAGATGGTCAGCGTGGGTAGATAAAAAGGTAGTAGCACCCAAACTAAACTTGTAGATACTTGAGACTAGGTGGTCGCTAATATGATGCGAGATGATCTTAGATTGTGACAGTAACAATCATTGATACGTAAGCTACACATACATGTGGAGTATAGATTACTTAAGATAGTGTCACAGGATAAATTCATTCAGTAGTCAACAGAGCTCAAGCTCCAAAATTAGAGGTATGTGGTTTATGTGGCTAGGTGCGATACCAAGCAACAATTCATAAGCCACTCACCACATAGGTAAAATTACCCTCAAAGAGCGTGGTGTTGACAATAATTCGAATGACAGCAGAGGCTGACTAAATTCAAAAGTCAGCAGCGCTGGACTTCAGTATTGAAGATGTAAAAAGAAAAATCCAAGGATCTCATATATTTAAGAAGCGACCCACACCAAAATCTAGATGATAAGAGTAACGCCAAAAGTAGATGAAGATCTCAAATTTTAGGTATTTTTTAGAAACTCAAGGACCCGTCTAACTGGGGAGGTAATGGTGTCTCCTCAGTTTTCTGGGGGTATCATAACCTCATAACCACTTGAGAAGGAGAGTAGTCCTCTCAGATGGATTAATTGACGCTCAACGCGTTTCCCTACCAGGGTAGATAGTAGTTCATCAGGAGCGGTTAAATGAGTTTTTAGTCAATTAGAGTTGACAGTATCATCAAAGATATTTTGCCATACTGATATCTTTTGGCAAAAAGAGAGAATATAGTCTCAAAAAGTGCCACAGTGGTAATCTGAGACACAACAGAGTTAGGTAGCCTCTGTCAGCTATCGTTGGTGTGATAGTATAAAAGAGCTCACAGGTAGAATGTAGAACACAGGTTCAGAAAGGATAATATAACCTTAGTATATATTGTCCATGGACTAGTGAGAGATAGTAGATGACAGAATGAATGAAAATTGGCATCAGGGATATCAATTGAGATGATAATTGATTCCCCAGCTCTATGTAGAGGTAGAGTAGTTTTCAGATCAAGACCTATCACTGCCTAGATAAATTAAGTGACAGTCATCCTCTAAAGGGAATAAATCCCGGCCATTATTAGAGCAACTAGATCCCATTCATTCAAAGTTAGTCAAACATGAACAGCATAATAGCGGGAGCAGAACGATATCTTTGCTACCCAGCTAGGAGAGCTAACTATCACACAACAGAGTTAGGTAGCCTCTGTCAGCTATCGTTGGTGTGATAGTATAAAAGAGCTCTCAGGTAGAATGTGGAACACAGGTTCAGAAAGGATAATATAACCTTAGTGTATATTGTCCATGGACTAGTGAGAGATAGTAGATGACAGAATGAATGAAAGTTGGCATCAGGGATATCAATTGAGATGATAATTGATTCCCAAGCTCTATGTAGAGGTAGAGTAGTTTTCAGATCAAGACCTATTACTGCCTAGATAAATTAAGCAGAAACAAATAGTGACAGTCATCCTCTAAATGGAATAAATCCCAGCCATTATTAGAGCAACTGGATCCCATTCATTCAAAGTTAGTCAAACATGAACAGCATAATAGCGGGAGCAGAACGATATCTTTGCTACCCAGCTAGGATAGCTAACTATCACACACATCCATTCAAAATAAAAAAAATGGTAGAGCCTAGAACTCTGATGGTGAGTTCAGGCAATCTGTTTGAAAGCCCAGTGTGCTGCTGCTAATATACCCAGAAAGTCCTCCCAGAAGGGGGTTGGTATAAGTGGTTGGTCAATCATAGGTTATAGTAGGTGGGGCTAGATAGCCCCAGTTCATTAATGAAAAAAAAAAAAAAAAAACTTTATCCCATCCGCTATTCTAACATTTACTGATAGTATCGGTGAAGGGGAAAGGAGTGAGATCTTACCGCATAGACTGATGATCCATATGGATCATTTTAGGTCTGAGATTAGTCGTAGTAGAATCGCCGTGGTGTAGTGTAATTGCGCATGCGCGCGCGGCGCTGTGACGTCATCGCGTTCATCATGTGACCGGCGTCATGACGTGGGATAAACTTCATATAACAGAGAGTATACGTTGCCCTAGCAACGGCGATCATGTGATGAGGGAAAAATTGAGAGGGTTAACAGAGTATACTGTTAATCGCGCTTATGCGCGTTACGTCATGACGTCATCACGTTATATCATGTGATCGGCGTCATGACGTTCAAGATATCACTGGATACCGCTTATTACAACGGGGAAAATGCATCACCCCGGTAACGGCGGTCATATGATAGGATGACATAGTAACATCACATGATCGGATAACTCCGTAAGTAAAACATGTTAGAAGTAGATCCAAGTTACAGGAATCAGCGCCGAACTGAAGGTAAAGACTACTTGATGTTTCTTATAGAGGTTTTGGGAAGATGATTCCTTTGGCTCAAGATGAAATGAAACGTATAAGTACCTCAATATAAACTTGTTAATTAAAAGAGATGTTATAACAGAGGTATAAGGCTAATCTTGATCAGACAAAAGACATACACAAATTCTTATGTTATGCCATATGATTGATAAACCGGACCTAAAGCAGTAGTCCGGTAATTACGATACATATCATGTCAGATAAACGCGGATGGTAAATATAGGTAGGCCAATTCTAGTTAGTCCATAAGAGGACGCAGCAGTGATCATTAATGAAAAGATGATATGATAATCTCATAATAGAGTAAATGGTTGTAGATATCGATTGTAGACTCCGAAGTAATGAGAAAATCAAAAGGAATTTTATAGAAAGCAATTAAAGCAGAGATTCTCGTTTAAACCGTTGGGGTTGATTGTGTTCAAACGGTAAATCCAAGCAGCCTCTTTGCATAACAATTTTTTATCTATATCGCCACGTCGACCATGAGTCCTTAAGATTTCAATACCCTGAAACTTCAATAGTTTTGTATCGCCATTGTGGAAATTCCACATATGGTCAGCTAGAGGGGTTGACTCGTGACGTCTAATGTTACCCAGATGATCAAGTATTCTACGCCGGAATTGTCGAATCGTCTTGCCCACATAATTCATGGGGCAAGAACATGTAGCTAGGTATACTATATTTTGCGTCCTGCAATTTATGAAGTCTCTACATGAATAAACCGTATCAGTAGAAGATGATTTAAAGGTGTTACCACGTAGAATAAATGGGCAGGCGAGACAGCCATGGCATGCAAAGGTACCCTGAGGTCTGCTGGAACCAAGCCAAGTAATTTGGGACTCACTAGGAGGGAGATGGCTTTTTACCAGGTGATCCTTTAAGTTATGGCCTCGGCGGAATGTTAAGGAAGGTTTGTCGGGAAGATGGTCTTGGAGGTCTCTGTCGCGTTTGAGGATATCCCAATAATATTCAAGGATATTTCTTACTTGCACTGAGCACGTATCATATGTACCAATGATCCTAGCCTTGTTGTCAGATTGGCGTATTTTGGGTTGGAGAAGATCAGTTCTTCTTTGTGTTGAGGCAAAACGGAATGCTTCATTGATAATATGCTCGGGATATTTGCGATTTTTGAAACGATTGTATAATTTCTTACTTTCCAACTCGAAACTGAGATCATCTGAACAATTCCGCCGAAGGCGGAGGAACTGGCCTTTAGGTATACCACGCTTAAGTGGTATAGGGTGAAAGCTATCCCAAGTGAGTAAGCTATTTGTAGCCGTGGATTTACGATATAAGGAAGAGGTTATTTGACCCAATGGGTCTTTCTTGATCTGAAGGTCAAGAAAAGACAATGTGGTGGTATGGATTTCTGAAGTAATCCGAAGATTTAGATCGTTGTGATTAAGATTCTCAATAAAAGACTCAAGGGACGACCGACTGCCATTCCAGAACAGTAACACATCGTCTATATATCGTATCCATAATAAGATGTTATCTAATTCAAGAATGTTGTCACTGTTGAAGATTAACCGTTCCTCCCACCAGCCCAGGTACAGGTTGGCATACGATGGGGCACAAGGAGTCCCCATCGCAGTGCCCCTGAGCTGGTGGAAGTACTTGGCTTCAAACAGGAAAAAATTGTGGCATAAGATGAATTCCAGAAATTCCAGGACACATTTGTTATGTGTGTCGAACAAAGGACCTCTTTGTTTGAGAAAGAATTCTGTTGCTTCAAGGCCTCCTTGATGTGGGATAGAACTATACAAAGATTCAATGTCCAAGGAGGCCATAATCGTGTCAGGATTGACTGTGAGGCCTTCCAGAATACGTAAAACGTCCATCGTATCCTGGACAAAAGAACGTAAAGATGATACAAAGGGTCTTAGAATTCTGTCGACGTATGTGCTGAGGTTCTGGGTTAGATTGTCAACTCCAGAGACAATCGGTCGTCCCCTGAGTGGGCTAAGGCCCTTATGCACTTTTGGAAGTGCATAAAAAGTAGCAGTGGTTGGTTTTTTGGAATACAAGAATTGGTATTCAGTGTGATCAATAACCTTCAGATCAAGGGCTTTTTGTAACATTTTTTGTAAATCCCGTAAGAAATCAACTGTTGGGTCATGTGATAGAATACCGTAAGTGGTAGTATCATTCAGTAAACGTTGACACATGTCTACATATTGTACTCGATCCATCACGACGATATTCCCACCTTTATCGGCAGCTTTTATAATGATTGCTTTATTGCTTTCAAGTTTTTTAAGGGCAAAAGATTCTCCTTTAGTAAGATTAGAGCGATTATATTTTGGAGGATTCAATGCTTTTAATTCTTTAAGAACCAATTTTTCAAATATGTCTATTTCTGGGCTACATAAGGATGGTGGATTAGCACGACTTGTTGGTTTCAAATTTGTGAAGGGCCCAATTCCAGCTGGTCTCTGGTTTTCGTCCTCTAGATCTTGTAGGGTTTGAATGGCTGGATGGTCGCTAAAGTCAAGGCCCAATTCCCTCATTTCCTCTTTCTCCTTAATGATAAAGTGTTTCCTCCAACGTAATTTTCGCGTGAAGAGGGAGATGTCCTTCGTCCACACGAACGGATCATAACGGGTCGTGGGGACGAAGGACAGCCCCCTCTCCAGCAAATCCGTCTCTTGTTTATTGAGACGGTACCCTGACAGATTAACAATTTGCAATCTGTCCTCAATTTGTGGACTATGCGAATTGAGTGAGTCCAGATTGGAAGTACTCATTGGAACGGTAGCGATAGGGATATCTGATGGAGGTGAAAGACGGTAAGTTTCAGTATTACTTATTGTCATGTTTGACCTGTTGGATCCCGTCTCCCTCGTAAAAAATAGTGGGAAATTGGAGGTTCAGAGAAGTTACTCTCCACTGGTCTTCTCCCTTTCCCCCTACCCCTATTGCGAGAGGTAAATCGATTACGATTCCTTTGCTGAAAGGGACGGCTGGAGGATGTGTAGTCGCTTTCTGATAATTCCTGTTCGGAGGAACTTAAGTCAGTTTCCGAGCGGGAGTTACGTTCGGTGTAGGCGCGATTCTCCTTAAAATCGAGGAGATCACGACCAAATTGATTAAATTCGACACAATGGTTATCCGATGCCGGTTCAGTATTCTCCGAAGGAGAATATAGGGTACAATCGAGTGATATCTCTATACAAAAATGCTTTAAGGACCTAACCTCCCACTACAGAGAATACGTGCGTAACTGGTGGGAGGTTCAGGGCCTTCAAAAATACGCAGAGAACCAAATTGTTCCAAGAGGTCTACGTAATCCAATAAGACCACCTAAAAGGCTACAAAATCCCGATTTCCTCAAAAAGTGGGAATTGGAGTCCACTCAATCGTCACTACGTCTTATCAACCTCCTATTGGAGGAAGAAAAATCCACCCTAGCCCTTAATCAAAAACGGTTGGAGGACCAAATAGAGTCTACTAAACGCTTTTCGTCTGATCCGGAATTCTCAAATAAAGAAAAAATCATTCATTCTAATATTGAGAAATTCACGAATCAGATTAAAGAAAGAAAGCATCTTCAATTTGGTCGTGATCTCCTCGATTTTAAGGAGAATCGCGCCTACACCGAACGTAACTCCCGCTCGGAAACTGACTTAAGTTCCTCCGAACAGGAATTATCAGAAAGCGACTACACATCCTCCAGCCGTCCCTTTCAGCAAAGGAATCGTAATCGATTTACCTCTCGCAATAGGGGTAGGGGGAAAGGGAGAAGACCAGTGGAGAGTAACTTCTCTGAACCTCCAATTTCCCACTATTTTTTACGAGGGAGACGGGATCCAACAGGTCAAACATGACAATAAGTAATACTGAAACTTACCGTCTTTCACCTCCATCAGATATCCCTATCGCTACCGTTCCAATGAGTACTTCCAATCTGGACTCACTCAATTCGCATAGTCCACAAATTGAGGACAGATTGCAAATTGTTAATCTGTCAGGGTACCGTCTCAATAAACAAGAGACGGATTTGCTGGAGAGGGGGCTGTCCTTCGTCCCCACGACCCGTTATGATCCGTTCGTGTGGACGAAGGACATCTCCCTCTTCACGCGAAAATTACGTTGGAGGAAACACTTTATCATTAAGGAGAAAGAGGAAATGAGGGAATTGGGCCTTGACTTTAGCGACCATCCAGCCATTCAAACCCTACAAGATCTAGAGGACGAAAACCAGAGACCAGCTGGAATTGGGCCCTTCACAAATTTGAAACCAACAAGTCGTGCTAATCCACCATCCTTATGTAGCCCAGAAATAGACATATTTGAAAAATTGGTTCTTAAAGAATTAAAAGCATTGAATCCTCCAAAATATAATCGCTCTAATCTTACTAAAGGAGAATCTTTTGCCCTTAAAAAACTTGAAAGCAATAAAGCAATCATTATAAAAGCTGCCGATAAAGGTGGGAATATCGTCGTGATGGATCGAGTACAATATGTAGACATGTGTCAACGTTTACTGAATGATACTACCACTTACGGTATTCTATCACATGACCCAACAGTTGATTTCTTACGGGATTTACAAAAAATGTTACAAAAAGCCCTTGATCTGAAGGTTATTGATCACACTGAATACCAATTCTTGTATTCCAAAAAACCAACCACTGCTACTTTTTATGCACTTCCAAAAGTGCATAAGGGCCTTAGCCCACTCAGGGGACGACCGATTGTCTCTGGAGTTGACAATCTAACCCAGAACCTCAGCACATACGTCGACAGAATTCTAAGACCCTTTGTATCATCTTTACGTTCTTTTGTCCAGGATACGATGGACGTTTTACGTATTCTGGAAGGCCTCACAGTCAATCCTGACACGATTATGGCCTCCTTGGACATTGAATCTTTGTATAGTTCTATCCCACATCAAGGAGGCCTTGAAGCAACAGAATTCTTTCTCAAACAAAGAGGTCCTTTGTTCGACACACATAACAAATGTGTCCTGGAATTTCTGGAATTCATCTTATGCCACAATTTTTTCCTGTTTGAAGCCAAGTACTTCCACCAGCTCAGGGGCACTGCGATGGGGACTCCTTGTGCCCCATCGTATGCCAACCTGTACCTGGGCTGGTGGGAGGAACGGTTAATCTTCAACAGTGACAACATTCTTGAATTAGATAACATCTTATTATGGATACGATATATAGACGATGTGTTACTGTTCTGGAATGGCAGTCGGTCGTCCCTTGAGTCTTTTATTGAGAATCTTAATCACAACGATCTAAATCTTCGGATTACTTCAGAAATCCATACCACCACATTGTCTTTTCTTGACCTTCAGATCAAGAAAGACCCATTGGGTCAAATAACCTCTTCCTTATATCGTAAATCCACGGCTACAAATAGCTTACTCACTTGGGATAGCTTTCACCCTATACCACTTAAGCGTGGTATACCTAAAGGCCAGTTCCTCCGCCTTCGGCGGAATTGTTCAGATGATCTCAGTTTCGAGTTGGAAAGTAAGAAATTATACAATCGTTTCAAAAATCGCAAATATCCCGAGCATATTATCAATGAAGCATTCCGTTTTGCCTCAACACAAAGAAGAACTGATCTTCTCCAACCCAAAATACGCCAATCTGACAACAAGGCTAGGATCATTGGTACATATGATACGTGCTCAGTGCAAGTAAGAAATATCCTTGAATATTATTGGGATATCCTCAAACGCGACAGAGACCTCCAAGACCATCTTCCCGACAAACCTTCCTTAACATTCCGCCGAGGCCATAACTTAAAGGATCACCTGGTAAAAAGCCATCTCCCTCCTAGTGAGTCCCAAATTACTTGGCTTGGTTCCAGCAGACCTCAGGGTACCTTTGCATGCCATGGCTGTCTCGCCTGCCCATTTATTCTACGTGGTAACACCTTTAAATCATCTTCTACTGATACGGTTTATTCATGTAGAGACTTCATAAATTGCAGGACGCAAAATATAGTATACCTAGCTACATGTTCTTGCCCCATGAATTATGTGGGCAAGACGATTCGACAATTCCGGCGTAGAATACTTGATCATCTGGGTAACATTAGACGTCACGAGTCAACCCCTCTAGCTGACCATATGTGGAATTTCCACAATGGCGATACAAAACTATTGAAGTTTCAGGGTATTGAAATCTTAAGGACTCATGGTCGACGTGGCGATATAGATAAAAAATTGTTATGCAAAGAGGCTGCTTGGATTTACCGTTTGAACACAATCAACCCCAACGGTTTAAACGAGAATCTCTGCTTTAATTGCTTTCTATAAAATTCCTTTTGATTTTCTCATTACTTCGGAGTCTACAATCGATATCTACAACCATTTACTCTATTATGAGATTATCATATCATCTTTTCATTAATGATCACTGCTGCGTCCTCTTATGGACTAACTAGAATTGGCCTACCTATATTTACCATCCGCGTTTATCTGACATGATATGTATCGTAATTACCGGACTACTGCTTTAGGTCCGGTTTATCAATCATATGGCATAACATAAGAATTTGTGTATGTCTTTTGTCTGATCAAGATTAGCCTTATACCTCTGTTATAACATCTCTTTTAATTAACAAGTTTATATTGAGGTACTTATACGTTTCATTTCATCTTGAGCCAAAGGAATCATCTTCCCAAAACCTCTATAAGAAACATCAAGTAGTCTTTACCTTCAGTTCGGCGCTGATTCCTGTAACTTGGATCTACTTCTAACATGTTTTACTTACGGAGTTATCCGATCATGTGATGTTACTATGTCATCCTATCATATGACCGCCGTTACCGGGGTGATGCATTTTCCCCGTTGTAATAAGCGGTATCCAGTGATATCTTGAACGTCATGACGCCGATCACATGATATAACGTGATGACGTCATGACGTAACGCGCATAAGCGCGATTAACAGTATACTCTGTTAACCCTCTCAATTTTTCCCTCATCACATGATCGCCGTTGCTAGGGCAACGTATACTCTCTGTTATATGAAGTTTATCCCACGTCATGACGCCGGTCACATGATGAACGCGATGACGTCACAGCGCCGCGCGCGCATGCGCAATTACACTACACCACGGCGATTCTACTACGACTAATCTCAGACCTAAAATGATCCATATGGATCATCAGTCTATGCGGTAAGATCTCACTCCTTTCCCCTTCACCGATACTATCAGTAAATGTTAGAATAGCGGATGGGATAAAGTTTTTTTTTTTTTTTTTTTCATTAATGAACTGGGGCTATCTAGCCCCACCTACTATAACCTATGATTGACCAACCACTTATACCAACCCCCTTCTGGGAGGACTTTCTGGGTATATTAGCAGCAGCACACTGGGCTTTCAAACAGATTGCCTGAACTCACCATCAGAGTTCTAGGCTCTACCATTTTTTTTATTTTGAATGGATGTGTGTGATAGTTAGCTATCCTAGCTGGGTAGCAAAGATATCGTTCTGCTCCCGCTATTATGCTGTTCATGTTTGACTAACTTTGAATGAATGGGATCCAGTTGCTCTAATAATGGCTGGGATTTATTCCATTTAGAGGATGACTGTCACTATTTGTTTCTGCTTAATTTATCTAGGCAGTAATAGGTCTTGATCTGAAAACTACTCTACCTCTACATAGAGCTTGGGAATCAATTATCATCTCAATTGATATCCCTGATGCCAACTTTCATTCATTCTGTCATCTACTATCTCTCACTAGTCCATGGACAATATACACTAAGGTTATATTATCCTTTCTGAACCTGTGTTCCACATTCTACCTGAGAGCTCTTTTATACTATCACACCAACGATAGCTGACAGAGGCTACCTAACTCTGTTGTGTGATAGTTAGCTCTCCTAGCTGGGTAGCAAAGATATCGTTCTGCTCCCGCTATTATGCTGTTCATGTTTGACTAACTTTGAATGAATGGGATCTAGTTGCTCTAATAATGGCCGGGATTTATTCCCTTTAGAGGATGACTGTCACTTAATTTATCTAGGCAGTGATAGGTCTTGATCTGAAAACTACTCTACCTCTACATAGAGCTGGGGAATCAATTATCATCTCAATTGATATCCCTGATGCCAATTTTCATTCATTCTGTCATCTACTATCTCTCACTAGTCCATGGACAATATATACTAAGGTTATATTATCCTTTCTGAACCTGTGTTCTACATTCTACCTGTGAGCTCTTTTATACTATCACACCAACGATAGCTGACAGAGGCTACCTAACTCTGTTGTGTCTCAGATTACCACTGTGGCACTTTTTGAGACTATATTCTCTCTTTTTGCCAAAAGATATCAGTATGGCAAAATATCTTTGATGATACTGTCAACTCTAATTGACTAAAAACTCATTTAACCGCTCCTGATGAACTACTATCTACCCTGGTAGGGAAACGCGTTGAGCGTCAATTAATCCATCTGAGAGGACTACTCTCCTTCTCAAGTGGTTATGAGGTTATGATACCCCCAGAAAACTGAGGAGACACCATTACCTCCCCAGTTAGACGGGTCCTTGAGTTTCTAAAAAATACCTAAAATTTGAGATCTTCATCTACTTTTGGCGTTACTCTTATCATCTAGATTTTGGTGTGGGTCGCTTCTTAAATATATGAGATCCTTGGATTTTTCTTTTTACATCTTCAATACTGAAGTCCAGCGCTGCTGACTTTTGAATTTAGTCAGCCTCTGCTGTCATTCGAATTATTGTCAACACCACGCTCTTTGAGGGTAATTTTACCTATGTGGTGAGTGGCTTATGAATTGTTGCTTGGTATCGCACCTAGCCACATAAACCACATACCTCTAATTTTGGAGCTTGAGCTCTGTTGACTACTGAATGAATTTATCCTGTGACACTATCTTAAGTAATCTATACTCCACATGTATGTGTAGCTTACGTATCAATGATTGTTACTGTCACAATCTAAGATCATCTCGCATCATATTAGCGACCACCTAGTCTCAAGTATCTACAAGTTTAGTTTGGGTGCTACTACCTTTTTATCTACCCACGCTGACCATCTCTGTTCTCTGTCTCTATGTATGTCTGGTTTGTCTTAGCCCTAATTGTTTTATAAATATTCTTAAATAAAAGTTATATTTTAGTTGTCTTATACTGTGAAGGGTTTCGATTTGATTATTGAGACAAATTCTGCCCCTGCGATTCTTTAGTTCCTCTTTATGGCAGGCTTCTTATCTAAAGACTTAAATTCGACACAATGGTTATCCGATGCCGGTTCAGTATTCTCCGAAGGAGAATATAGGGTACAATCGAGTGATATCTCTATACAAAAATGCTTTAAGGACCTAACCTCCCACTACAGAGAATACGTGCGTAACTGGTGGGAGGTTCAGGGCCTTCAAAAATACGCAGAGAACCAAATTGTTCCAAGAGGTCTACGTAATCCAATAAGACCACCTAAAAGGCTACAAAATCCCGATTTCCTCAAAAAGTGGGAATTGGAGTCCACTCAATCGTCACTACGTCTTATCAACCTCCTATTGGAGGAAGAAAAATCCACCCTAGCCCTTAATCAAAAACGGTTGGAGGACCAAATAGAGTCTACTAAACGCTTTTCGTCTGATCCGGAATTCTCAAATAAAGAAAAAATCATTCATTCTAATATTGAGAAATTCACGAATCAGATTAAAGAAAGAAAGCATCTTCAATTTGGTCGTGATCTCCTCGATTTTAAGGAGAATCGCGCCTACACCGAACGTAACTCCCGCTCGGAAACTGACTTAAGTTCCTCCGAACAGGAATTATCAGAAAGCGACTACACATCCTCCAGCCGTCCCTTTCAGCAAAGGAATCGTAATCGATTTACCTCTCGCAATAGGGGTAGGGGGAAAGGGAGAAGACCAGTGGAGAGTAACTTCTCTGAACCTCCAATTTCCCACTATTTTTTACGAGGGAGACGGGATCCAACAGGTCAAACATGACAATAAGTAATACTGAAACTTACCGTCTTTCACCTCCATCAGATATCCCTATCGCTACCGTTCCAATGAGTACTTCCAATCTGGACTCACTCAATTCGCATAGTCCACAAATTGAGGACAGATTGCAAATTGTTAATCTGTCAGGGTACCGTCTCAATAAACAAGAGACGGATTTGCTGGAGAGGGGGCTGTCCTTCGTCCCCACGACCCGTTATGATCCGTTCGTGTGGACGAAGGACATCTCCCTCTTCACGCGAAAATTACGTTGGAGGAAACACTTTATCATTAAGGAGAAAGAGGAAATGAGGGAATTGGGCCTTGACTTTAGCGACCATCCAGCCATTCAAACCCTACAAGATCTAGAGGACGAAAACCAGAGACCAGCTGGAATTGGGCCCTTCACAAATTTGAAACCAACAAGTCGTGCTAATCCACCATCCTTATGTAGCCCAGAAATAGACATATTTGAAAAATTGGTTCTTAAAGAATTAAAAGCATTGAATCCTCCAAAATATAATCGCTCTAATCTTACTAAAGGAGAATCTTTTGCCCTTAAAAAACTTGAAAGCAATAAAGCAATCATTATAAAAGCTGCCGATAAAGGTGGGAATATCGTCGTGATGGATCGAGTACAATATGTAGACATGTGTCAACGTTTACTGAATGATACTACCACTTACGGTATTCTATCACATGACCCAACAGTTGATTTCTTACGGGATTTACAAAAAATGTTACAAAAAGCCCTTGATCTGAAGGTTATTGATCACACTGAATACCAATTCTTGTATTCCAAAAAACCAACCACTGCTACTTTTTATGCACTTCCAAAAGTGCATAAGGGCCTTAGCCCACTCAGGGGACGACCGATTGTCTCTGGAGTTGACAATCTAACCCAGAACCTCAGCACATACGTCGACAGAATTCTAAGACCCTTTGTATCATCTTTACGTTCTTTTGTCCAGGATACGATGGACGTTTTACGTATTCTGGAAGGCCTCACAGTCAATCCTGACACGATTATGGCCTCCTTGGACATTGAATCTTTGTATAGTTCTATCCCACATCAAGGAGGCCTTGAAGCAACAGAATTCTTTCTCAAACAAAGAGGTCCTTTGTTCGACACACATAACAAATGTGTCCTGGAATTTCTGGAATTCATCTTATGCCACAATTTTTTCCTGTTTGAAGCCAAGTACTTCCACCAGCTCAGGGGCACTGCGATGGGGACTCCTTGTGCCCCATCGTATGCCAACCTGTACCTGGGCTGGTGGGAGGAACGGTTAATCTTCAACAGTGACAACATTCTTGAATTAGATAACATCTTATTATGGATACGATATATAGACGATGTGTTACTGTTCTGGAATGGCAGTCGGTCGTCCCTTGAGTCTTTTATTGAGAATCTTAATCACAACGATCTAAATCTTCGGATTACTTCAGAAATCCATACCACCACATTGTCTTTTCTTGACCTTCAGATCAAGAAAGACCCATTGGGTCAAATAACCTCTTCCTTATATCGTAAATCCACGGCTACAAATAGCTTACTCACTTGGGATAGCTTTCACCCTATACCACTTAAGCGTGGTATACCTAAAGGCCAGTTCCTCCGCCTTCGGCGGAATTGTTCAGATGATCTCAGTTTCGAGTTGGAAAGTAAGAAATTATACAATCGTTTCAAAAATCGCAAATATCCCGAGCATATTATCAATGAAGCATTCCGTTTTGCCTCAACACAAAGAAGAACTGATCTTCTCCAACCCAAAATACGCCAATCTGACAACAAGGCTAGGATCATTGGTACATATGATACGTGCTCAGTGCAAGTAAGAAATATCCTTGAATATTATTGGGATATCCTCAAACGCGACAGAGACCTCCAAGACCATCTTCCCGACAAACCTTCCTTAACATTCCGCCGAGGCCATAACTTAAAGGATCACCTGGTAAAAAGCCATCTCCCTCCTAGTGAGTCCCAAATTACTTGGCTTGGTTCCAGCAGACCTCAGGGTACCTTTGCATGCCATGGCTGTCTCGCCTGCCCATTTATTCTACGTGGTAACACCTTTAAATCATCTTCTACTGATACGGTTTATTCATGTAGAGACTTCATAAATTGCAGGACGCAAAATATAGTATACCTAGCTACATGTTCTTGCCCCATGAATTATGTGGGCAAGACGATTCGACAATTCCGGCGTAGAATACTTGATCATCTGGGTAACATTAGACGTCACGAGTCAACCCCTCTAGCTGACCATATGTGGAATTTCCACAATGGCGATACAAAACTATTGAAGTTTCAGGGTATTGAAATCTTAAGGACTCATGGTCGACGTGGCGATATAGATAAAAAATTGTTATGCAAAGAGGCTGCTTGGATTTACCGTTTGAACACAATCAACCCCAACGGTTTAAACGAGAATCTCTGCTTTAATTGCTTTCTATAAAATTCCTTTTGATTTTCTCATTACTTCGGAGTCTACAATCGATATCTACAACCATTTACTCTATTATGAGATTATCATATCATCTTTTCATTAATGATCACTGCTGCGTCCTCTTATGGACTAACTAGAATTGGCCTACCTATATTTACCATCCGCGTTTATCTGACATGATATGTATCGTAATTACCGGACTACTGCTTTAGGTCCGGTTTATCAATCATATGGCATAACATAAGAATTTGTGTATGTCTTTTGTCTGATCAAGATTAGCCTTATACCTCTGTTATAACATCTCTTTTAATTAACAAGTTTATATTGAGGTACTTATACGTTTCATTTCATCTTGAGCCAAAGGAATCATCTTCCCAAAACCTCTATAAGAAACATCAAGTAGTCTTTACCTTCAGTTCGGCGCTGATTCCTGTAACTTGGATCTACTTCTAACATGTTTTACTTACGGAGTTATCCGATCATGTGATGTTACTATGTCATCCTATCATATGACCGCCGTTACCGGGGTGATGCATTTTCCCCGTTGTAATAAGCGGTATCCAGTGATATCTTGAACGTCATGACGCCGATCACATGATATAACGTGATGACGTCATGACGTAACGCGCATAAGCGCGATTAACAGTATACTCTGTTAACCCTCTCAATTTTTCCCTCATCACATGATCGCCGTTGCTAGGGCAACGTATACTCTCTGTTATATGAAGTTTATCCCACGTCATGACGCCGGTCACATGATGAACGCGATGACGTCACAGCGCCGCGCGCGCATGCGCAATTACACTACACCACGGCGATTCTACTACGACTAATCTCAGACCTAAAATGATCCATATGGATCATCAGTCTATGCGGTAAGATCTCACTCCTTTCCCCTTCACCGATACTATCAGTAAATGTTAGAATAGCGGATGGGATAAAGTTTTTTTTTTTTTTTTTTTCATTAATGAACTGGGGCTATCTAGCCCCACCTACTATAACCTATGATTGACCAACCACTTATACCAACCCCCTTCTGGGAGGACTTTCTGGGTATATTAGCAGCAGCACACTGGGCTTTCAAACAGATTGCCTGAACTCACCATCAGAGTTCTAGGCTCTACCATTTTTTTTATTTTGAATGGATGTGTGTGATAGTTAGCTATCCTAGCTGGGTAGCAAAGATATCGTTCTGCTCCCGCTATTATGCTGTTCATGTTTGACTAACTTTGAATGAATGGGATCCAGTTGCTCTAATAATGGCTGGGATTTATTCCATTTAGAGGATGACTGTCACTATTTGTTTCTGCTTAATTTATCTAGGCAGTAATAGGTCTTGATCTGAAAACTACTCTACCTCTACATAGAGCTTGGGAATCAATTATCATCTCAATTGATATCCCTGATGCCAACTTTCATTCATTCTGTCATCTACTATCTCTCACTAGTCCATGGACAATATACACTAAGGTTATATTATCCTTTCTGAACCTGTGTTCCACATTCTACCTGAGAGCTCTTTTATACTATCACACCAACGATAGCTGACAGAGGCTACCTAACTCTGTTGTGTGATAGTTAGCTCTCCTAGCTGGGTAGCAAAGATATCGTTCTGCTCCCGCTATTATGCTGTTCATGTTTGACTAACTTTGAATGAATGGGATCTAGTTGCTCTAATAATGGCCGGGATTTATTCCCTTTAGAGGATGACTGTCACTTAATTTATCTAGGCAGTGATAGGTCTTGATCTGAAAACTACTCTACCTCTACATAGAGCTGGGGAATCAATTATCATCTCAATTGATATCCCTGATGCCAATTTTCATTCATTCTGTCATCTACTATCTCTCACTAGTCCATGGACAATATATACTAAGGTTATATTATCCTTTCTGAACCTGTGTTCTACATTCTACCTGTGAGCTCTTTTATACTATCACACCAACGATAGCTGACAGAGGCTACCTAACTCTGTTGTGTCTCAGATTACCACTGTGGCACTTTTTGAGACTATATTCTCTCTTTTTGCCAAAAGATATCAGTATGGCAAAATATCTTTGATGATACTGTCAACTCTAATTGACTAAAAACTCATTTAACCGCTCCTGATGAACTACTATCTACCCTGGTAGGGAAACGCGTTGAGCGTCAATTAATCCATCTGAGAGGACTACTCTCCTTCTCAAGTGGTTATGAGGTTATGATACCCCCAGAAAACTGAGGAGACACCATTACCTCCCCAGTTAGACGGGTCCTTGAGTTTCTAAAAAATACCTAAAATTTGAGATCTTCATCTACTTTTGGCGTTACTCTTATCATCTAGATTTTGGTGTGGGTCGCTTCTTAAATATATGAGATCCTTGGATTTTTCTTTTTACATCTTCAATACTGAAGTCCAGCGCTGCTGACTTTTGAATTTAGTCAGCCTCTGCTGTCATTCGAATTATTGTCAACACCACGCTCTTTGAGGGTAATTTTACCTATGTGGTGAGTGGCTTATGAATTGTTGCTTGGTATCGCACCTAGCCACATAAACCACATACCTCTAATTTTGGAGCTTGAGCTCTGTTGACTACTGAATGAATTTATCCTGTGACACTATCTTAAGTAATCTATACTCCACATGTATGTGTAGCTTACGTATCAATGATTGTTACTGTCACAATCTAAGATCATCTCGCATCATATTAGCGACCACCTAGTCTCAAGTATCTACAAGTTTAGTTTGGGTGCTACTACCTTTTTATCTACCCACGCTGACCATCTCTGTTCTCTGTCTCTATGTATGTCTGGTTTGTCTTAGCCCTAATTGTTTTATAAATATTCTTAAATAAAAGTTATATTTTAGTTGTCTTATACTGTGAAGGGTTTCGATTTGATTATTGAGACAAATTCTGCCCCTGCGATTCTTGAATTGTAGTGCCTAAAGCTAGTGGCCCCTGCTCTAGATTTTAGCTCTTTTTTTTTACCTGGGTTTATAGCTGTTTTTTTATTGAATTACTGCAGTACGGACTGAAGGGTAAAAGTCTATTTTAGACAGGACAAGAGTTGGACGAACGATGCCCGGCACTTGTCCCTCACACATACTCGCTCTCGTGCTGCTGCACAGGAGCGAGTATCGCTGGCTCACAGTGGGGAGGCTGAAGGAGATTTCTCTTCTCGCGCTCTCCCGGCGCTCTCCATTGATGTAACATAGCGGCCATTCAGTACTGAACGGCTGCTAATTACACTGAGCGATCAGCTCCTCATCCATCGTTTATGCTGCATAAACGATGGATGAGGAGCTGAATGCTGACCGCTCAGCACTGAATGGCCGATATGTTAAGTCTATGGAGAGGGGCGGGGGAGAGCGAGAAGAGAAACCTCCTCCAGCCTCCCCTCTGTGAGCCAATGATACTAGCTCCTGTGCAGCAGCAGCACGAGAGCGAGTATGTGCAGGGTACGAATGTCGGGCATCGTTTGTCTGACACTCGTCCCGTTTAAATGGGCCTTAAGTGTACAACAGTTTAGAACGGGCAGGATCAAATTTAATATTAATTACATTCCCAAAGAAGCCAGAAGAAACATAGTCTTGGCCCATTACAATACAAGGCCTCCTTCAGCTTGTATAACAGCTGCAGGCCGTCAGTGGTGGATTTAGTCACAGTCAATAACAAAAGCAGCAGAACGTTTTGTTCTTCTTTTCCTAATCAGCCATGAGGTAGTAACAGACGTTGAGGGCTAATCTGACAATAATAATCTACATTCCTGGAGCTGTCGGATGGACACAGTATATAAAAGTCCTCGATGAGGACAGGAAGATATTTAGTCACTAACTCCCACTTTACAATGCTGACGTAAACCTCTAAATACTCCCTAGATTTCATCACTTTGAAGAGCACAAAACTAACCAATTAGTTCAGAACTAAGAACAAAAAGACTGAAACATGTATTTAGCTTACTTTCTTAGTCTCAGTAAGGCTGGGTTCACACTGGGCGGATTCAGCAGGAAATCTCGCGGTTTGGCCGCGAGATTTCCGGCGAGAATCCGCTGCTTCAAAACCTGCAGCACTTAGCCGCGGGTTTTGCTCTCGCTTTTTCGTTGCGGCCGGCGCTCCCATAGAGGAGAGTGCAGCCGCAGCAGAAGAAAAAAAACAAAAAAAAAAAAAACAACATGAACATGCTGCGGCCGTCCATACGGGACGGCAAATTCGCCGCGGCAAAGCCGGCTCAGTGGCGCGGATTAGTCGTCCTGTATGGACGAGATTTCTGAGAAATCCCATCCACATGGCTGGCTATTCCCGGGATTAGCAGACGCAGGTGGATTTGCCGCGGCAAAATTCCGGACGGAATTTCCGCAGCAAATCCGCCCTGTCTGAACCCAGCCTAAGGGTGCCATCACATTTGTGATAAAATCACGCATTTTTTGAGTGATGCCAGTGAAAATCCAGAATTATGAAACCAATGATTTTCACTGGTTTCATTCTCATTTGTGAAGTTTGCACTTATGCGATGTGGAGTGAAAAAAATAAAAATTGCAGAATGCCCTATTTTTCTGTCTTTTGCCATTTTTTTTTCATGCGATGCATTTTTCACATTAGAAACTCCTATTTACTTTTGTGCTCAAAAATCGCGGGTGGCAGCAATGCAAAATTATTCTCAGAAAAAACCATCAGACGCTCAAAAATCGCAGGTACAATGACAGAATTTTAACCTGTTTTTTTGCAGCAAAAATCGCGATTGCCAGTGTGAAGGAGACCTAAAACCTAAGGGATTATCTAAAATTTACAGGAAAAAAAAATGACATACAAGCTCTCTAAGATTCTGTTCTTAAAGGCTCACTAGGGTGATTTTTCAAATTCATTCTGCAGCTATTTCCCCACCCAATCAAAATTACCGTATATACCGGCGTATAAGGCGACGGGGCGTATAAGACGACCCCCCAACTGTCACCTTATACGCCGGTATTCAGTGGTGAAAAAAAAAAAAATTCATTACTCACCTCCCACGGCGTTCTGTCGCGCTCCGGCAGGATGTCGCTCGCTCCGGGAGGCTGTCGCTGGCTCCTCGTCCCCGGCGCAGCATAGCTTTCTGAATGCGGGGCTTGAAATCCCCGCTTCCAGAAAGCTAATACACACGCCGGCAGCCATGACATCATTGAATGGCTGTGATTGGCTAAAGCGCACGTGGCTTCAGCCAATCACACTATTCAATGACATCATTGAATGGGTGTGATTGCTAACACGTGCGCCTTCAGCCAATCACAGCCATTCAATGCTGTCATGGCTGCCGGCGTGTGTACTAGCTTTCTGGAAGCGGGGATTTCAAGCCCCGCATTCAGAAAGCTATGCTGCGGTGGCGACGAGGAGCGAGCGACAGCCTGCCGGAGCGAGCGACATCCTGCCGGAGCGCGACAGAACGCCGTGGGAGGTGAGTAATGAATTTTTTTTTTTTTTACACTTTTTTTTTTTTTGTATTACCGGCGCATAAGACGACCCCCGACTGCAGAGCAGATTTTTCGGGGTTCAAAAGTCGTCTTATACGCCGGTATATACGGTATATATATATATATATATATATATATATATATATATATATATATATATATATATATATATATATATATATATATATATATATATATATATATAACACACACACACACACACACACACACGTGTTACCTTGGTTCATCATTTCTTTCTGTCTGAAGCTCCTGGACTTTTTTTTTTTTCTTCCTCGGATGGTCATGTGATCTTAATTCTGACTACCCCAGATTTACTTGAGGTTATGGATTCACTTTCTAGTCAGATTCTCAGTTTGTGTGATACTGTTACATGGATCTACCACAGAAACTGCCTATAGGGGGACATAGGCATTCCTGTCAAAGTTACTGATGATGATCACACAACTTCTGTCACACAGATATAATAGAGGAGATCACAGTTCATCCTCCTGACTGTATACTTGTTGCCTGTAGCTTATTTAGGTGAATACTAAAAGGTAAGGATAATTAAAACTATCCCTCCAGCAGGCAGAGTGGTATAGCCTCAGATAATGCTGCACTAATGCACCATGTGACTGACATGAAGCTGAAAGTTAAAAACCTCACTCTCAGGATGGCGGCTGATAAGTATTAGAGAGGGGACTTCACTGAAGTGACTGAAGACACACAGAGGAGACCTCCAGAGTGTGACAGGCAATCGGTTGGGGGGGGGGGGGGTGGATGGAGAAGTGTGCTTTCAGCAGAGTGGCCCTTTAACTATATTGGAGACTCCATTAGAAGAGACTGCTGCAGATTTTAGGGCTGTGGAGCTGGTAAGCCAAACTTTCGACTCCTGCTTTTTGTACTCTCCGACTTCAGCTCTGAGTCTTTTCTAAATGGCTCATTTACAATAACAAAATACTGTATTAAAAAAGTATGAGGTTTAAGGTAGTTTCTTAGGACTCCAATATTGATGGCCTATTGTTAAAACGGTCATGAATATCCTATACTTGATTGGAGGGTGGGAGAGGAGCAACGGTTCAGGACCCCACCAATTACCTAGCCTGCTCTAGCCAGTAATGTCATATTCATTTGCCACACGGCCCAAGAGCAGCAGTGTGATAAGTGAATGGCATTGAGATGCTACAGTAGGCACAAATATTGCTGATGGGATGGGTCATCAGTATTGGAGTACCTGAAAACCCCTTTAGTATGGTATTAACATACTGTATTCAATTTTCCTTTTGAAGCCAGAGATGGAAATAGTACATTGCTGCCAACTTCGACTGCACGGCCATGGCAGGTTCCGATGTTATTTACAGGAAAAATGGGGCTGCATGCAATGTTATTTTCCGTGACCTTAGTTGAACATGACAGGTCCCATTATAAGCTGGTAGGGCAGAGCTGGTCTTTACTATGTGGCGATTCTGTCACAGTGTTGTGGCTTTTATTTATACTTCTATAATCTACTTATTTTCCCCCTGCACCCCACTGCAGGTATCCAACGGTTCAGTGTTATGACTAGACTGGAGCAACTTGTTACCCTTATTGATGTATCCTCACATGACCACACTGTCCAGTGTCTCCACTACTTACAGTGACAAAATATCACTACTGAAGTCACAACACTGGACCATCAGATGCGGATGACGAGGAAGAGAGGTAAAACTCTGGTGGGAAGTATATTAGGAAGATTTCCTTACAGCTGGTGTACTGTGCTTGGACCTCCCCAAGGTACTGGTGTATCTTGTCTCCACCTGAAGAATCGGTGGAGACATGGGTTGGGAGTCCGGAGTTAGAGGGTAAGGCTAGGTGATGGCCAGAGCTGGGGTTTGGCTGGCGCACACACCTCCCAACACTATTTGCACTCAAACTCCCCGCTCTCAGCGTCCATGTCCCTCCCCCCCGCCGTCAAACAGCAGCAGGCGGCCCCGCTGTAACTTTGATCGCATGAGTCCCTGCTGCTGCTGCTGTGGAGACACTGACAGGGGAGGACGAAGTATTCAGCTGCTGCCAAGAGGCTGAGAAACACACAGGGCAATCCCCTGTGACATGGCCCTGCCAGCTCACACATGTGCAGTCTCTCTTCCATCCGCCAGGGACAAGCTGCCGAGTCAGTAGGGAGAAGCTGCGGCGAGCGTCGCTACAGCGGGGAGGACAGTGTCGGTAGCGGGGTGTGCACCATGGAGGGACACACCACCATCATGGAGGATAACAGCGGGAATCAAAAGTGACAGCAGTAGGGAAGCAGTGCTGTAAGCGCATTACCGCAGCGGGGAGGACAGTGACAATCTCGACGGCTGCAGCACAGAAGCAGAGTGGAGTGCAGACACAGCTGGAAGCTGCAGGGGCGTTAACAGGGTGGTAACGAAGCGTTACCCGTCACTGTGCAGGTCTCCACCCATATTTCTGGTGGAGACAAGATACAGCAGTACCCCTCATCAACAGCTGAACAAAACTGGAGAAAATGGAGCAAATGGTCAAATCTAAAGCGTGCTTAACGGTAGACAGGAAAATTACGATAGCTGTTGACTGACAACTAGTCTTCCAAATGCCACCATAAATATGGATGCTTGGCCGAATGTGCAGGTGTTCTTAATGAGTAGAGGGGGAGTAGTTTCCCATGGAAACAAAGGATTGAACATAGTAAAAATCCGACATGCCCGATTCTTCTTTTACCCAAGATCTACCTACAGGGAAGAGTTGGGTGGTCCCTATATACACTGGTTAGGGCCTTCTCACACGGGCATATACGAGTTGCATCAGAGATTCTCACGTGGAACTTGGTCGGATACCCCAATAATGTACTGTCCGATGGCCGTGAGCAGTCGACAACGCATGTCCGATTCTGGTCTGAGATATGATCCGAAACAGGACATGCTGCAGTTTCTTTTCACACAGATCATTGCTCCGTGTGAAAAACACCAGTTTGCATAGCCCATTTGGATATAGTAGGTCCATGTGCTGTCCAAGAAATACACGTGTGAAAGGTCCCTTACTCAGCCACTCTTACCTAAATTGTTAGCTTCCGACAACCTTTACTTAATACGTATATGGGCACTTTTAGACTAGTGAAAACTAGAGCCCTTTGTCCTGAGCTTTATAAATAGGTTTTGCTATCAGATCAGCCATATTTATTGTGAACTATTTCACACAAAAAAAAAAAAAAAGTTGCTCGGTTTTCAGCAAATCCACCAACTCGTTACCTCTTTCCGATGCACAGTAATAAGAACTGCTGATCTCATTAACTCAATATGGTATAAAGGCTGACAGCTGTACAAACTGCAAGTACCTCATAATATAAAAGCACCTTCATTTAGCTCATCAACAACAGCATCACAAGTGCCCAACACATGACTAGTAATGATGGTAGGCAGCTGAGAGGTGACCCGATTTCTTCTGATACTTCCTGGATACATCACATTAGATGCACATCTACAGACGGACGGCACAGCACCCCCCCCCCCCCTCTCCCCCAACACTCAGTTCTTCAGGGTACAATAGTTCCCAGAAAATGTCCAAGATTAAAAGGAGGTGCGAGGAATCTCAAGGATAACTGTGTGGCAATTGCTCACCCGGCAGGATATGAGGACAACGTACCACACTGATTCAACGTCTCGCTGCTGGGAAATATTACTAAACTGACCAAGAGGAGAAACCTCAAAGTGTGAGATCACCTGCGCCTCTGCTGACTCCCACCCTAAGGGCCAGATGAACAACCAAAAACAAATAGCTGCGTTTGCATGTCGGGGTGTTACTGCATGCGATCACTAGAGGCAGCTGATAACGCGGTTTTCCCGAGAATTTCCATGCAAATCTAATGTTAAAAAAAATGTTAAAAAAATAAAACCTACAGGACTTTCTTGCACCATACTTTGGAAAGAGCCTCGTATCCCTGCGGGGCTGAAGGAATCCATTGGTGCCACTGTCACTGCCGTGGCAGGGGATTGCAATGTTCTCCCATTGTTTCCAATGGGGCTGATGCTGCTGCCGCCGGCCCCATTGAAAACAATAAGAGATATCACAAAAAGGGCATGCTGTGATTTTTGCCATGCAGGGAAACATCGCGAATGGGAATGAACCCATTTTATGTTCACGTAGCAAACATGGCATCAATCTAGTTAGAGATAAGTTATCTGCGTTAGCCCAGTGCGCTCACATATAGCATGCTCTTCACAGGAAGGCAATAAAGCTGGTCTTACTGACCAGTGACTGAGGTGGCTATAAACACAAGGGGAGACCCCGGTCAGACCTACACCGCTGTAAGCATGCATTATAGGACGCTGAAGGCACTATATAGTCCGACTGATGCAGGGAAGGACAAATATGGTCCAGCAAGAAGAAGCTTCATAGACATCAACTAACCACAATCCAACAGAAGATAATTGGAAGCATTGGCTGCTCAAGTCCTGCGAATTCCTCAGTCATTGTCAGACCGATATCACATTCGCCTACGTAAATACAGCCCAAGGCCTCATGTCCACGGCTGTTTTGGTAACACGCTGTGGGTCTCCCCGTGAGAGGGGAGTATGTGGTCCGTAATATTTTATCACCTGCCCACATGTTCATAAGAAAAAAAAATTATCACGCTCCTTCAATGAAAGAAAAAAAAAATTGGGGAGGTGGCATGAAGTGATTAACAAACCCCCACCCCCCAAAGACCTATAGTTACTGCTCCAATCCCCCCATAACACTGCTGGTTTGTGTTTCCATGCCCATGTGATCACTGCAGCCAATCACTCGGTGCTTTCACATGAGACGACCAATCCAACCAGTGAAAATCGTTCCTGAAATGAGCATCACTAGTGAACAGAGGCCGAGCGGATCGGAGATCGTTGCGGCTCAACCGCCTCCTTTCACGGCAGGCGGTCATACATAAGTTACGGCTACCTGTTTACACAGAACGATCCGTCATTTAGTTTACAGCGTGCACAAACTAAACAACGAATTGTTGCTCGCCGTTCAGTTGTGCGTGCGTTTAGGCCGGTCTCACACGGACAGATCAGATTCCGCATGTGGGAGCCCACAGCGGTCCCTGGCCAGACACCGCGCATACCTGTTTAAATATGTATTGCGGATGGGCCCCAGCAGCTAGCCGGCAGACATGCGCAGTACAGATATTTTTTTCAAATCACTGGTTTTCCCAGTTTTCACTAGACGATGACGAATGTACCCACGACCGATCAGCAAAGTCAGTTACGGATTGGCCAAGGGCCGGACGGCTTCCATTGACTACAATGAAAGCCGCCCCTGCGGTATCCCTAAGAAAATAGAACATGCTGCAACTTACTTTCTGCAAGCGGGAATCGCAGTTGCTGTCCGCTCATGTGAGCATACCCCGCTCCGAGCGCTCCGCTAGATACCAGCTGAGCCGCTCATGTGAGCATACCCCGCTCCGAGCGCTCAGCTAGATACCAGCTGAGCCGCTCATGTGAGCATACCCCGCTCCGAGCGCTCAGCTAGATACCAGCTGAGCCGCTCATGTGAGCATACCCCGCTCCGAGCGCTCCGCTAGATACCAGCTGAGCCGCTCATGTGAGCATACCCCGCTCCGAGCGCTCCGCTAGATACCAGCTGAGCCGCTCATGTGAGCATACCCCGCTCCGAGCGCTCCGCTAGATACCAGCTGAGCCGCTCATGTGAGCATACCCCGCTCCGAGCGCTCCGCTAGATACCAGCTGAGCCGCTCATGTGAGCATACCCCGCTCCGAGCGCTCCGCTAGATACCAGCTGAGCCGCTCATGTGAGCATACCCCGCTCCGAGCGCTCAGCTAGATACCAGCTGAGCGCTCTGAGATGACAATAGCTTATGCAAAGTGAACGCAGTCCCTTAAAACAGCCGTGTGAGCGATACCGTTGTGTCCAAATGGGCCTTAAGGCTGCATTCACACAGGGCGGATTTGCCGCGGTTCTGCCGCAGCAGATCCGCCCGCAGCCGCTAATCTCGGGATTAGCCAGCCATGTGGATGAGGTTTCTCAGAAACCTCGTCCACACGAGACGGCTAATCCGCAGCGGTAGATCCGGCTGAAACCGCGTCTGCGGCCGCCGCGGTTTTCAAAGATTGAGCATGTCTGTTTACTTTCGTTTTTTTGTTTACTTATGTCACGGCCGCGCTCTCTATGGGAGAGCCGGCCGCAACGGAAAAGCAAGCGGACGGGCCGCTTTAAAGCCGCCGCGGCTTAAACCGTGGCGGTTCTCCCGGCGGAAATCTTGCGGTTTTTGCTGCGGCCAAACCGCGAGATTTCCGACGGGAATCCGCCCTGTGTGAACCCTGCCTTACACTGAAGAGAATTGTTCAGACTCTCGCTGGAACGCTCATCGGTCGGTCTGGAGCCGCAGACTGCTGTGACCGGCGGTTGGCTCCACTTGTATGCAGAATGTCACCGCTGCAGCCAAGCAAACAGGAAGAGAGTTCGCCATCTTTACGGGCGTCCAGGAATTTACAAACTATTGGCGACCCCAATAATACATAAAGGTTCCTAAGTAAGGATCTGTCTACATCAAACGATTATCGTTCAACGAGCGGCCCGTTTAGACAGCAGACACATCGTTGGCGCGGTCAGTCGCTCGCATTAACTGTATAAGGCCTCCTGTACACAGGCATTCGGCAAAGTGCCGTTGTGGCGTTTTACCGGGATGCCGTGGTCGACAGCTAAGTTTTGGCATACCTCATGAGGTGCGCTTAACATCCAAAATAGAACAGACTCCGCTCAAAAATTAATCGATCAAACGGCTGAGAGGCTCCATTGAAAACAATGGGAGCGTTAAACCGCAATTAGCGCGGCGGAAAAAAAGCGGTTATGTGATGGAGGCCTTTGGCAGGGTACACACAGGACCGAAATCCCGTGGAATAACCACACGGAAATACTGCGAGAAATGCAGCTTCAAAACCCGTGGTCTTTGGCGCGGCTTCGCGGCCTGCACTCCGCTGCGGCCATCTGTTCTCATAGGGAGGAAACCGGGAAATAATAGAGATGCCGCGTCTTTGGATTCTGCGCGGGTGGGGGCAAAATTTTCGCAAATCTCGTCCACTTTGCAAAGTCGCAGGCGGAACGTTCCTCCCCGTGTGAGCCGGCCTAAGGGACTAAAAACCAAAGAATGATCAGTAACCCCAACAATTAGCAAACGAGCCAACCAGGACGACCAGCAAGAAGCGAACGGTTACCTTTCGGTCATTTGCGCACATTTAGACTGAATTATCATCCCCTTTCACCCGTTTGAACCATAACTGTCCCATCTAGAGGGGCCTTAGAGGAAGGCGGTGACCGCATGGGGAGGGCGGCTGGAAGAATCACACCAAAACCTCCAGTGGCGAAACGGCAGGCGGTTTTATTAAGGACCGCGGTGAAGAATGGGGCAAAAAAACGTGCGGCTTCGCCAATGCATTTTTTTTTAACTGTTACAGAGCCAACCGGTGTGAGCAGCGCAAGTGTGAGCGCGGCAATATGGCGGTACCTGAGCAGGTGAGGCGCGGTCCTCAGGGACAGGTGGTGCTGCTCCCACAGGAGGAACAAGGGCACATTCCTGTCAGGGCCGCCGCCATCACACCGCTGGGGCGACTAATAGGACGTAGTGGATGGCCGGTACTAGAGGATGCCCATACCTGCCCCGACGGTCCCGGTTCCTGTCACAGAGACGAGCCAGGAGGGCCAGAAGTCCCGGACCGCGGAGACGCCGCCACAACACTGCGGGCGCCGCCATCTTACCAGGAAGTGGAGGGCGCGCAGTCCGCCAGTGTGAGGAGGAGCGGCGGTGCTGCCAGGCGGACGTGTGCGGCGGCTTCACCCTAATGCAAGTAATGGGCCGTGAAGTACACGGCGGCCCGTCCTGCGTGAGGACAACCAGCGCAGCAAATCAGCGCACCGCTTTCATTTTCTAAGCGCTTAGGAAACAGTAAGCCGGGCTCTGATTGGTTGCTAAGGGTCAGCAGACGAGCTCCCATAGCAACCAGATTCTAGTTCTCCCTTTGTAGCACTTATTAAAGGCCATTATCTTGTAGAATTCATTAACATGAGCGAAAACGCGTGATAATCGTTATGTCTAAACGCACAGCCGTCATTTACTAGTTGTTTACTTTTCGTTTGTCGTTCACTCTCAAACCAGCATAAAAATCATCGCTGGTTCACTCGCTTCTCGCTGCGTGTAAACGCCCCACATAGAGCGAAGCGCTGACCGAGAAGTGAGCAACACTTCAGCGGTGATCTGCCTGTCTAAACGTTCTGCACGAACAACTAGCGGTGACGTCACCGCCCGTGCAGAACATTTAGCCGGCTGCACACGGTCGGCGTCCGCACCCAATGCCGTCTACAGCATGCTATGGGAAACCGATCCTTCCTGCACACTCGTGGAAACCAATTGCGAGTGGAGTAAAAATCGCAACATGCTCTATTTTCCTGCGGTGTCCGCACAGACGGCTTCCTTTGCAGTTTATGGAAGCTGCCTGTCCTGCGGCCCCGTCCGCAATTGACATTGCGGACAGGTTGCGGATCCTGCGTCATTGCATAGCAATGCGCGGGAGAAGCAGGAGGGTTTTTTTTTAAAAACGTGCTGCGCATGTCCGACGGCGGATCGCTGCGACCATCTGCAGTACAGAAGAAAGGAGAAGATGCTATGTACGTGCGGACGCCGGCCGGGCACAGGGTTGGGTTGTGACCCGTTGGTGTGCAGGCGGCCTTCCCATGTAATTGAAGCATTGCGATGTTTTCACAACCGCGCTAGGGCTCATTCACACGGGCGTATAATCATCGCGTATTTTCCGTGCTTAACTGGCAATGCCTACCAGAGGGCAGCAATTAGTACAGAGTGGGGGATTTGAAAAAGAAAAAAAAAAATAACACTGCGCATGTCCGTGACGTCATGTGCCCGTGCGAATGAGCCCTTAGGCACGCGCCTAACGCAGTCTGCAGCGTTATTTTTCTGTAAAAAAAAAAAAAAGAACATGGAAACCTGGCGGAGCGGAAGCGAACAGAAGCCCTTTATTTATTTTTTTTTTTTAACCCCCTTGAAATCAATGGGGAAAAATGGTTCCGTTTTTTTCAGTTTTCTTTCAGTTCCTCTCCTCCAAAAACAGAGCAGAGAGACGGAAACCCTGAACTGACCCCAACGCCGCTGCGATACGCAGAGAATAGAACCTATGGATTTCACTCACAAGCGCGTATATGTCCTGCGCATTTCAGCTGTGCAAAATAAAACCGCAGCATTCTCTGTCTTCCTGCACATTTGCGCACCCAAAGTCCCCATAAAAGTTAGTGAGGCACGCAAATGCAAGATACACGGGGAGATGCGTGAAACCCGGTGTAATTTTGCTGCAAAAAGAACTTATTAGACTAATTAGCCATTTAAAGCGATGCGTCTGTTTGCCGCAGCCAAATGGACACACCTTGCAAGAGCAAAAAGTACCGTAAAATATGCCGATGCGCGTGCAAATACACATACACTCATATGGAGCCAGCTTTAGGGTACTTTTCTATCATTGCGTTTGCTGCGACGGAGAAGGACTGAACGATCGGTGGGTAAACCGAACAATGATTGCTATGCTTGTATGAAATGAACGATAAGCGAATCAATTATTGTTTACCGTTGGCCGCGTTTAAACTGAACGATTTTCGTTCCAATTTGAACAATCCGGCAATTCTTTTTGAACAATAATTGTGTAAAAGCAGCGAGCTGATTGGCCGCGGTGGGCGCCGCATGCACCGCAGCGCATGCAATGAGTACGACGACTGAAGAACAACAGTAACAACAGACTCTGCTGGTCCGACCGCCAGCGAGCGCCAGAATGATAATATGGGCGTCCCAGCGACAATTCATCGTCGCCAAAAAGTGAAATCTATTTACAGCTGTAAATGCAGAGGGGCGTTACATATTTGCGCATGCAAGTGCAGTATTTACTGTATAAATTGTGCGCATTTGTGCCTGCAGAGAAGCACATAATGTCCTCCGCCATCGGAATGACCAATAGGGTTGGCTTCCCACCGGGCGGATTTGCTTTTCTTCTGCTCCAACTGTCGCACAGACAATCTGCAGCGTTTGCCGTGCAAGTCAATGGGGTTTTGCAAAATGCGGTTCTCACGTGAAATCAATGGGTTTTATTCTATGCGTTTTGCGCGTAAAAAAGGTGCGCAAATACGGTCGTGTGGATCCAAGTGCTAACACCCTGCAATTACCACCTAGGTGGGCCAGATTGTGTTATTGAGCCGCTGGGAGGAGATCCCCTCCAGTCAGACATTAATCAAGATGCCTCAATGTGATTGTGGGAAAACTTGTTTAACTTGCTATTTCCGTGGAGAAAGCAGCTGACCACAGAGATGGGGGTCTCAATAGTGGGAGCCCCCACAATCAGAGGATTGCTGCACAGAGTACAGAATTGATTTTACTGATTCTTTTTTTTTATCCTGCAGAAAATCTAACAAAATCATCCTTGACCTCCTTCCCTCATCAAACAGCTCTCCATACCTCAGCTTCCTGGACCCCTGTGAGAGTAAGGCCTCCTGCACACGGGCAGAAATTTTCTGCGGAATCCGCGGTCTGCATCCGCACCGCAAAACTGCAGCAAATACCGCCCCTTACTTCCTATACAGATCCGCTGCTTCCTGCGCACCAGCGGAAATCAATTGCGAAAAATCACAGTAGGCTTCATTTCCATGCGGGCTGCGCATGGACGGCTTGAATTGAAGTCCATCAAAGCCGTCCGACCTGTGGCCCGTTTGCAATAAACTTTGTGGACAGGTCGCGGATTCCGTGTCGTCGTCTAGTGACGTTGTGGGGGGGGGGGAAAAATCTGTACTGCATCATCTAGAAGAGTGCATTACACGTTAGGCCACATCCTCATCTGTGCTGGGTTTCCGTTTTCCTGCTCTGTTTTGGGCGCTAGAAACCAGAATCCCTGCCCGAACTGATCCTTCCCATGACAGAATTGAATGGCGCCACCTTGACTATAATGGAGTCCATCCAACTTCTGTGATGCCATCTGGCATTTTCTGAGACAAAGGGTCTGAATGATGTCAGTTCGCTCGTGCGGTGTGTTTATAGAGAAGATACATTGTTCAAACAAGAGATTGTTCCATTCAGTCTTTGACATTCACTGTATAAGTGACGGAGGACGACTGAACAAGTGGTATTTAACCCAAACTATAAGTGAATGAGCCAATGATGGTTTTTATGCCTGCAGAAAATGAACAAAAAGCGAATGGTTTATCATCTGATTGCTGGCTGCGTTTACACTGAACAATTATTGTTCATTTCCTAGCGTTTTAACAATAAGTGTTGCGTGTAAAAGGGCCTAAAGCAGTGCAGCATGAGGTGTTATTCCACCTGGGGTTTTAGGCGATATACGTGTGCCGCAGCCTCCGGTGCAGATGTCATTGTTGCCTTACATGTGCTTGGGGTCCTGTTCTCTGTGTTACCGCACTGCTGATGTATGGAACAGTACTCATTGTGTCATGACGGCCCCGTACAACATACAGTGATGCCACTCAATATTCCCATGAGGACTAACCAACACTGACAGATCACTATACCCAACCTACCGTTAAGCAATATGGTGCCAGTCCATATAGCTTCTTTACATTAGTCAAGTAAGGGTCCTTTTAGACGAGCCGATTTATCGTTTGAACGAGCGAATGACATCATCGTTGGCTCATACAGCCTGTTTATACAGCAGGTACATCGTTGACTTGCTCAAAAGAGAATCGTTCAGTCGTTAACATTCGCTGTATAAGTGGCGGAGGACGGCTGAGGATAAGTGAACGAGCCAACGATGGTTTTTAGGCCTGCAGAAAATGAGCGAAAAACGAACAATCATCGTTCGTCATTGGCTCACATTTAGGGCGCGGTCACACGAGCGTAGGCGTATTTGCGTTCGCACGTGTGCAGCGTTTAATCGCCGGAAAGAACGTTTTTCGGCGATCATGACCAGAGCTAGAAAGCGTATTATCGTATGTTCCTACTTTGCAAACTATCTTTTCGGCCATCGAATATGCGTTGGCGCGTATTTCGGTCGCATATGTTCCGTTTTTTTTCGGGTTGCCGTTTTTACGCGCCGTAAAATCGCCCATGCGAACGAATACATTGGAAACCAATGCCTCAGATGGTCACGTTTATACGATTGGGCGCAAAAACGCGCCGTTTATGCGCTCGTGTGAACGCACCCTTAGACTCAGTGATTATCATTCACTTTCGCTCGTTTGAATAATAATCATTCGGTCTAAAAGCACGTAGAGGGGGAAGGCGAGTGGTGCAGCTACTATTCTGACCACTCTGAGTGGTGCAGCTACTATTCTGACCACTCTACTGCTCGTCTCACCCACTATTCACTTGTTACTTGGGTAACTTGACCAATGTGTTTACACTGCTTGAATGGACATGCCTTTCCTGACTTGTCCCTCTCCTAGAGTAACCTGTTAGAGTATAGGCATTCCATAAAGGGGGTCCCCTGCTATGGTGGCAAGGCGCACTTTTTGCTTCCAGTACTGCATGATCATCCATTGACTCCAGTGTAAATATGCTTGCGTTATCCTTCCTGTCAAGTCAATCAGCTAGTTCTTATCGGAATCTTTTTCTGGTAAAGCTGGATGACTAGTAGTATGGCCGCCGGTTACAGCCCCCCAAAGTGCTGTCACCCAGCATTCTCTGCTTAGTAAGCCTGGATTCACACAAACGATTTTCACACATCAGTTCTGTCCGATAGCGATATGGACAAAACCTGCGTGTGAAAATAACACATTGATTTCAATATGTCTGTTCACATGAGCGTTTTTCTCTCGCAGCGATGCTAAATATCCTGTTTGGGCAATTCCTCCCATGGGATCTTAAAAAAAAAAAAGCATCTCACTCGCATGCCATGCTATTTGCATGCAAGTGAGATTTTTACGATTGAACCTATTGGAAGAAGTTGCTACCCTCTTTCCCTGAAAATAAGACATAGCATGATTTTCCAGAATTTTTGAGGATGCAAAATGATTTTTCAGGCTTTTTGAGGATGCTTGAAATATAAGCCCTACTCCAAAATTAAGCCCTGCTAACAGTTAATTAAAAAAGTCAATTTAAATAGTGTCCAGGCAGCTATACATGTAAAAAAGTTAAACCTTTTTGAACAAAAATTAATATAAGACACTGTCTTATTTTCGGGGAAATACGGTATTATTTAATGAAAATCACAACTACATAAATGCATTGCAATGTGTTTTCTATGTAGACGCGTTGCAGTCGCATCCAAAATCGCAAGTTTAAGTATGATATCAGTCTGAGTTTCTTGGACGGATATCATACTAGCAGTCTAAGGGCTCTTTCCCACAAGCGTAGGCGTTTTTATGTGAGCCCGCCAGCACCGTAAAGACGTGTGAACGGGCGCAGAAATCTAACATTTGTGCTCCTGTACAGACGGCATGGGCCCAGCGCATATACACCGAGGCCGCAATGCCGTTGCCTCCCCTTCCCCTCGCCGGTTCACCTCATCTCTCCCTCCCTCCAGCTGTTTGTGATGGGAGTGGGCGGGACAGGGGTGGAGCTAAGCACACACCCCCTCCCCTTGTCAGCAGCCAGCAATGGGAGGGGGGTGGAGCTTAGCTCCACCCCTCCTATTGCAAACAGCTGGAGGGGAGAGAGTTTAGCAGTCACGCTGCTAAACTCCTTCCCACCTCCCTTCTCCGGCCGCTGTCATTGGCTCCCATAGGAGCGGGCGACGTATTCTGAGCACAAGGATCGTTCTAGGACTATCTCTGCTACCTGACGTAAAAGCGCCTGAGAATACGCTTTTACGCTGCAGGAATACGCCTGTGTGATCTAATGCATCAGATGGTAGCATTTATCGTCCGGCCGTGAAAACGGCGGCTGATATAAGCCCGTGTGAATAAGCCCTAAGGCTGCCTTCACACTGGCATGAAAATCGTGCAGGATTTGTATGTTGCAAGACGCACAAATCTCCCACCAATATGAACACCATTCTTTTGAATGGGTCCATTCACTTTAGCGATATTTTCCTGCATGGCACCGCGATGCCAGAAACATCACTGCATGTCCTATCTTTCTGCCAGATCGCCCATTGTCTTCAATGGGGGCAGCGGGGAATTCCCTTCATTCCTGCAGTCATGCAGGGCTGTTTTCAGATAAAAACGCCCTGCATCCATGGGGCTTTCACATGGTGGCAAGTGCGATATCAGGCCATGAATCACATACTGATATCACCCTCGCCCGTGCGAAGGAGCCCTTAGGGCTCCTGTCCATGGGCAATTGTGCACTGCGCTATGGAAAGCACAGCCCCCTGTGCATGAGCGGAGAATCACAGCGGTTCTCCGCTTGCGGGACTCAAATCGCAGCATGCCGCGATTTGCCGCGAATCTCCGTGGTGAGCCTATCTGGCAGATAGGCTCACCGCAGAGAACTGTCAGTACTCTCCGCTGCTCCCCGGCTACTAGGTTCAACGGCGATTGAGCCTTTCCTGTAGTATATATCCTGTTTTTGGCTTATTTCTTTGAGCATTTTTTCTCACCTCTGTGATTTCATTAAGGCCTCATGTCCACGTAGAATCCGTAGCGGGTCCCTCCTGCCCCGCGGACATGAGGCATTAAATCAGAATAAACTCACCTGCTGCGGGCCGTGCGTGTCTTCCTTCCTTCGTGGCCGAATCTTCTTTCTTCAGCCCGGGGGATGTGCTCGGCACGTCGGCTGCGTGCCGTGCGCATGCGCCGGGCACATCCGCCGGGCTGAAGAAAGAAGATCCTGCCGCGAAGGAAGGAAGATCTGCATCGCCCGGAGCAGGCGAGTTTAATTCTGGTACGGGTCTCCTGCGGATCCGGACGGCTTCCATAGACTTCAATAGAAGCCCGTGGGAGACCCGCACCTAAATGGAGCATGTCCATTTTTTTTCATGCTCCAGAATTTTTTTTATTAACTTTTATTGACCATCCGCGGGTATTTATCTACCCGCGGGTGGTCAATGCATTCCAATGGGGTGCGGGTGATTCGCTGCGGATTTAAATTCTTCTTTTCCCCGTGGACAAGAGGCCTAACTGTAATGGATCGCTGGGCCGTCTGTGTAGCCAGTTGTGCCCCCGAACAGCACACAAAAGAGAATTGCACCCATCTAATTGCACACACAGGCGACGATATTGCCGCAAGAAAATCGCAGCGATATCGCATCAATGTTCTGTGCCATATCCCTGTGTTATCTTGAAATATAAGACCTTCCCCCAAAAAAGCCCTGGCTAAACAAAAAGCAAGTACATTACCTAACAGCCGCTGTCAGGCCTACCGCACTTATAATTGAATGGCTGTGATTGGTTTATCAAGTGCTGGCTCTGATTGGTTGAGCCGTGACGCTCAAGAACCAATCACAGCCAGCGCTTCCTGGAGGTGGGCATTGTGAACCTCCAAACCAGGAAGCGCTGACAGAAGACTTCAAACAAGTGTCGGGGACCTGCGAGGAGAAGTGCGGTGGACCGGACTGTGGCTGTTAGGTGATGTATTTTTTTATGCAGCCAGGGCTTATTTTAGGACTTCCTACTGTAAAAGTTGCATTGCACCGCATGAAAACTCCATAGGGAAACATAGGCTACAAAATGTAGCAGCCTACAAAGTATTGCTAATGTGAAAACACGGGCTTCACATACACGCAATTCGTAGCGCTGTAGCATCGCAAGGAAATTGCACGATTTTGTAGCCCGTGTGAAACCGGTCTTATAGTCTGAACTTAGTGAAGTATGCCCACCCCCCTCCCCGGGATGCATTGGGGTTGGACCCCTAACACCCCTGTCTGTATTGGTGACAACAATGTTCCAATTTGGGACATTGCTAGGAAGACCAGGGAAATCCCTTTGGGACTCTCATGAAAGCAGCAGATTGACTCCGTTTAGGGGAATTGCTGAGGACTTTCTGTCTGAATGTGACTAAAATGTGTTTCATATTGAGCAGGACGTCCTCCTTCTGAGGTGTGTCACACTTACTGAGAAAATAGACCGACTCCTTCTCGCTTACAAGAAAGAGGAACTTTAAAGAGACATAAGACTGAAATTACCAACATCAATGTCTGCCGGGTTCTGCTTCCACCTAAAAGCTGAAATCTCAGGTGTTTCCCTTGCCCAATATTTAAAGAACCCTTTCAGCTCCCCCCAAAAAACAGACACCTCTCTTTAGCCATTTCTGGGAAAAGCTGGGTAACAAACCAATAGGAGAGAATATCACTCCCGGAGATTTTACAATGCGCTGCAGGTCAATTTACCTTGTGGATTCTTCGTGAATCTCCCCCAGTGGCAACCATCATCTGCGCCCATAAGCAATGTCAAGTTGTGGATTCCACACAGATTCAGATTTTAAATTAATACCGTTATATAAACTAGCTACTATATGTAGGAGACAGGAAAGCTGGGTGACAAACCAATATGGCTGTCACTTCTGCCTCCGTAAGGGTTAATACCCAGCTTTTCCCGAGTGGTCAATGCTAGGTAGAAGAGTGGTGGATGTAAAATGACAGAATTAGATATTCAGCAAACGGTGACAAACCAATATGGCTGCCTTCACAAGGATAAATACCCAACTTTTCTTGAACTCTTAAAGGGAACCTCTCAGCAGGTTTATGCTGCCCCAACCACGGTCAGCAGGAACCTGAGACAGATATGCCCATTGGGCCCCTGTATGTTTTATACTAAAACGCCACAGTATTTCAGAAATAAACATACTTAAAAGTTGATGTAAGAGCTGAGCTTGGAATCTAAGAGGCAGCCGCGCCAGGCCGTCCCCGCTTGTGTATAGGGAGCGGGCTGTCAGTCTTGATGCAGGCAGGGAGAGCCTGGTGCCGCCCGCCTCGTTGACTCGGAGCTCCGTTCCAGCTCAGCTCCAAAAGTCAAACTTTTTAGAACTTAGAAGTCTAACTTCTTAGCAGGGTTTCAGAATAAAATGTGCTGCCTGTGGTCAAGCAGCTTGAACCTGGTGATAGGTTCACTTTAAAGGGGTTGTGCCAAGATAGAAAGTTATCCCATATCCACAGGATAGGAGATAGCTTACTGACCATTCAGAGTATGACCATTGGGACCCCCACTGACCATAAGAAAGAGGTCCCAAAGGTCCCCCATAAATGCAGCTGCAGTCTCACATGCGTGTTCCGGCTCTGTTCTCATCAGTGGGACTGCAGATTGCCAAGCACTTGAATTTGACCATCTCCAGTGCTCCCCATTGAAATGAATGGAGAGGCAGCATGCATGTGCTGTGGATAGGGGATAGCTTGATATCTTGGTACAACCCCTTTAAAAACAGTGATGGATTTTAAAATGATAGAACTAGACATTCAAAAGACTGGGAAAGCTGGGTGCCCTGTACCCCTAAGATGCTTCTTATGAAACAAGCATCAATTCAGCCATTTGTTTGTGGTCACAGATGTCACTATACACCTCATCATCTCGTTGTGCCATGTAAAGCTCCTTTAATTGACCTGGAGAGCTCCTGATGCCATGGATCCATTGGCTGAACACCTGTACTTTTGATAACTGGCACCAAAGCCAGGCACATGCACTTAAAGGTGTTGTCCAGTTGTCCCCAGGGCAGCTCATCAATGCTAGATCAGCTGGGGTCCATTGCATGTTCGCTGTGCTTTTGTACTGAGCTGATTTCTGCAGGAAGCAGTCCGCGCCGTTCTAACAGCAGTGGCCAGGTTTGGTGTCGCAGACCAAGTTCCCATTCATTTCAATGGGGACTTAGCCTGCAATACCAAGCCCAGCCACTACTGTGGAAATGGAGCTGTCTGCTTCCTGCAGAAATCAGCTCAGTGCACGAGCGTGTCCATCCAGCAGACAGCTGATTGACGGGGCTCACATGCAAAGGACCCCGATAACCTGTAATGAGTATAGGCCACAAACTGGAAAACCCCTTTAGTAAATTAACGTCAATTTAGTGCAGTCATGCCAGGAATATTATGCTTCCAAATTTAACAGAAAAAGTCAGGCATGACGCTAGAGCCGTGGCCGTGCTACAATTGTAGGGACTACCTCAGCGTTTTAATTGCGCCGTAGCAAGGAATGCTCCATTGACATCATGGTAATGTTTTTCTAATTAATATTTTTCCTATTGCGACTGTAAAGTTTAGGTGAATCGGTGAGCGCCGCCGCTGCCCCTCCCCCTGGTGCCAACACACTGAGCCCTATTCAGTCAGGTCCAGCAGGCGCTCGGCGAATAGATTCCTCTGTTGTTGTTTTTTTTTTCTTTTAATGAAGTATTTTCTCTACTGTTCCACCAGCCGGTGCCAAATCGGAGCTTACGCCGGCGCTGCTGCTGCGCCTGCAGCCGACAACACATGGTTTGCATTTCACCTGAAGAGGCAGCAGCTGTGTTTTCAGAGCCGCGGTTCCCAGAAGTGCAGAGTATGTTTGTGTAGTTACAGTACAGACACACGCACGCTAAGGGGACGCACATCCTGCACACCCCTACGAAAACACAGCGGGCCGACGTTAACCTGTTCAGCGCCAGCGGCCTACAGAGGCCTGCCCAAATAAAACGAAGACTAAGCATATTCAATCATCTCCTTCTGAAAGGCCGCAGCCGTACAGTTTGTAGCATTTTGCTTGTCTCTTTTTTTTTTCATAGTGGATTTTAAAAAAATAAATAAAGGCACGCGGTTACATTTTGCGTTGTTTTACTGACTTTTACCTGTTTTTTAAAAGAATGCATTTTTGCTATGTACAAATAAAGGGAAAATATGCTCTATTGTGAACCCATCCTAATAGTTTATACCTTGTACAGAAAACAATTCATGAACGAAGAATAGCGCAGCTTGATGAATTGCAACATTGTAACAACAACAACAAAAAAAAAGGTTACAAAAATCAATACTAAAATCCACTGGAGAAATAATACAATGAGCATTATTAAGAAAAATAATGTAAAAAACTGTAATACTATAGAGACTAACTTTTTTTAAAATAAAAAGTATAGAAAAAGTGTTAAAAAAGGAAGCAAAATGCAATGAACAGTATTAGGGCGCCCACCCACTGGCGTTTTTTTTCCCTGCGAAATTCGCAGCATTTTTTTCTCTGCAGGGGTCTATGGGACTTGTAATGTTAAAATCGCGATCGCGCAAAATCGCGATTTCGCGGTAAATTGCGATTTTGCGCGATCGCGATTTTAACATTACAAGTCCCATAGACCCCTGCAGAGAAAAAAATGCTGCGAATTTCGCATGGAAAAAAAACGCCAGTGGGTGGGCGCCCTTAAGATAAACCGCTAATCAACTGTAATAATTATAAGGCCGGCTTCACATGGGCTTGAGAGGATTTGCATGGCCCGAGCGCTGCGTATTTGTGCTTTTTCGCACTTGCATCAGCGTATTTTTACTCTACTTTTTGCGCCCGCTAAGCCGGTTCATTTGCATGATCGCACCGATTGAAATGCCTATTTAGTTCCAGATGTGTATTTTTTTTTACGCAGTATTTCATCCATCTCCATGCATATTGCGCGCACATTTGCACACCCCCATTGACTTGTATAGGGACTTTTGGTGTGCAAATACGCAGAAAAGTAGAGCATGTTCTGTTTGGCTTTTTTTACGCGGCTGAAATGCGCGTAAAATATGGAAATGTGAATGAACCCACTGAGATCTCTGGGTTCTATTCTCTGCTTATTGCGCCCGCGAATACGCCATGTGAAGCCGACCTCATTGTAATTTATAGTAGTTTTTAAAAAGTACTCGGTATAGGGGAACCCAAAACAACATACTTCACGGGTAGTTTATGTAAAGTTAAGAAGAAAAGAGAAGCTCAACCACAGCGACTGATAATCGCAATTTGTAACAAGAATTTCCTGTGATTTTTTTTTTTTTCTTGCTGCAATTTGCAAGAAAGCGGCATTTCGAATGAAAAGGCTTGAGTTCCAAGTGATAAGCTGTAACCAGAGTCTCGGTGTGTGTCCTTAGTGTTTCTTGGAAGGAAATACCACAGGAGAATGGGAGAAGCCTGTGATCTGAGCCCTGCCAGGAATAGGGAGGCAGGACCTGACCGCCTGCCATCACATTGAGCTGTATGCATGGCCTGTTCCTGGAAGAGCCTCTTCCTGTAATACTGAAGCTGTGTAGGAGAGGGAGGGGGGAGGGAGGCGCTTAGCCTTAGTGTATAAGAGACATGTGTGTGATCTCATGGAGTTATATACTCACTTGTAACTTGGAGCCAGCACAGCAGTGGATTATTACAGTGTCCCTCCAAGTGGAATATTCCACCCTGGCTATAGGATATAACTGCCGCCACCAAGAGCCCCACGGCTTTAACTCATCCGGACTGCTGCAGAGTTACCTGGTAAGAAGTTATAATACAGACATTTCAGGTTTTGTACCTAAATATTACAGAAAAGACAGTAAAAATATTGATATTTTTTGTTACTGAATAATTTTTATTTATAACTTTTTTTTTTTTTAAGTTCTTCTATAACAAAAAAAAAAATAGTTGGATTTTCTTGTTTAATATAATGGCGTCCATCGGAGCCTTCTAACGTTTTAACCATGGATAGTATGTTTTAGGTGTAAGGCGATTGCAGATGTAGCAGAGCTGACTAGGTCATTGAATGGTGTCACTACAGTAGGTTTACTTGAATTTTGCTTTATATCTGACTAATTCAGCTCTGCTACATCAGGGTATTTTGTCATTAATACCCTAGTATGGTCTCCTTTAATAAACTTGGATTTTGTATATCCTGTATACCTCATATCCTTATGAGGTTAAGTGAGGCAAGATCTTGCATTTACTCATAGCCGAATTTTCTTAGAATGTCAGTGGGAATTACCTGAAAGCGATGCAAATGACACACACAGCACAACTGCATTTACGTAAAGGCTTACTTTATGTAAAACATGATCATTCAGGTATTGACTGCAGTTAACCACAATATCCCTCACAAGAGTGCAGGAAGCTGAGCCATGGGTTGCTGTTTGTTGGGGTCCTCACACTGGTATAAAATGTCTTTGGTCAGACTGGGTCAAAATCCAGCTCCCCCAGTGTGAGGAGTCTGGCATACAGCCCCCCATATCTCAGCTTCCTAGACTCAGAGGGAAGTGGTTTTTTTTCTTGACGTCGCTATGTATAATGTCCTAATCTCTTGCATTTTTCTTCTCCAGGACATTGTAACATTAAATCAGCACTGCGCTTCTCAAGAGGCACAAGGGCTGTATCCCACCAGCAGCAAAGTTGGCTCCCACCGTCATGGTCACTCAGAGCAAATTCCGGAGCATGAGCCGGGCACTGGACTCCAGCCTTCGGCTCAAGACCTTCTCGTCTCGAAGCGAGTACAACCTGGTGCTCAGTGCGGTGCACAAACTGCAGGAGAGCGGGTTTTATTGGAGCACGGTGACGGGCACCCAGGCCAACCTGCTCCTCAGCACCGAACCGGCAGGCACCTTCCTCATCCGGGACAGTTCAGATCACCGGCACTTTTTTACCCTCAGCGTCAAAACGGAGACTGGCACCAAGAACCTGCGCATCCAGAGTGAGGCTTGTGGGTTCTCTCTGCAGACCGACCCACGTAGTTCGCAGCCAGTGCCACGATTTGACTGCGTATTGAAACTTCTCAGGCACTATATGTCTGCCAAAGACTCTAGCAATGCCAAACGGTCTTATTACATCTACTCCGGGGGTGAACGTGTTCCACTGCTGCTGTCTAGGCCTTTGTCCTCAAGTGTCTCCTCTCTACAACATCTCTGCCGTAAGGCTGTCAATGGGCAACTGGAAGACTATGGTGCCAGGGAGCAACTTCCACTACCCATTAAGGACTTTCTACAGGAATATGACTCTCCTGTATAATGAAGAAGCTTAATTGATGAGTAAAGAGTACAATGGCCAACTGGAGCCTCGTAGATCAACGTCCCTTTGAGACAGAGATGGGATGAATGAAGGAGCTAAAGGATTTCGAGGCCAAGTACAGGCATTGATACCAACTGTATGGCGCACAGATCTCCATGGAAGAATCACTAAGTGCCTAAACAGATGGAGAGAGAGATACAGTATACTCAAGTGTAGACCTGAAGCCCAAGGAGAGACTGTCGAGACACCCAGCATTGCTGACTATACCCAACTCCACATGTTTACACTTCATACTTGGGTGTAGGATCTCCGAGACGGTAGGCTTGGCTCTGGTACTCTTCCATGGCACAAGGCCAGAGCCGAGCACATGCCTTGCACTGAATGTCTGAATCTTAATCGGTTATATGGAAGAAATATTTAGCGTCACCTATGTAGCCTTAATATGCTGGAAGGGCGAGTGTTGACTGGGCACACACTGTGGGGCATTACCGCTATATGATACAGCTGGTGGCAGAGTGAAGGACACATGAGCGGGCACCCAGCAGGAGGAACTTTTGCACAAATTTCCAGCAAGTGACACGGCCCCTCGTGTTGAGGTGGCTTTATTTAAAACTTGACTCCTAATTGTAGAATGAAGATGATGGGGGTGATGGAGTTGTTGGAGTGTCAAGATGGCGGACGCAGTGTCACGTGATCTGTATGCATGGTGATGATACTGTACAAGAAAAGATGGACCAGAAATACCCCATGACCTAGGGCAGAATCTGCCATCCTGACCTCATTCATGTTTACATAGTGCCCCCTAAAGGCACCGATGTTAGTTTTTTGTTTTCTTCACATTTGCACTTATTTATATTTTACATGTCGCTTCTTAATTTATAATAAACAGAACTATTTTTCTTTAAACAAAAATGGTCTACAACATTGTGCGTGTGTATATGTGTGGTTGTATGTGCGTGTAGACTAGCATCATCACCAGACCTCGGCATCACCCAACACGCTATTGGGGGGGTTAATCTATTGCGACTGCTTGAGGGCGCTTTTACGCGGGACGGAATATTCAGCAGGACGCTGCGGATTATTCTACTGTGCGGGAAAAATCCACAAAAAATTCCACATTGACAGAATTGAAAACGACAGAACGCTGCCGGTATTTCTGGATCTAAACCCACATATAGATCTGAGGAATATTCTGCAGAGTCTTACTGAATATCCTGTCCTGTGTGAAGGCACCTTAAGAGTTTTTAAGGGGTTTTCCAGGTCCAATATATTGATGACCTGTCCTCAGGACAATATCAGATTGCCGGGGGTCCACCACACCGATCAGCTGACTTAAGGGCGCTCGGGTGAGTGCCGCGGCCTCTGACTTCCATTTATTGGTCACATGGCCTGAGAGAAGCTCCGCTCCATTTAAGTAAATGGGACCGAGGAACACCATCAAGCATGGCTAGGAAATCTAGGCTGCTGTAACTGGTATGCAGTGAAGTGACCACAACAACAGGGTCACTTCAATTGCTAGTCAGCGAGTATCCTGAGCAATGGACCCCCCGCAATGAGCTATCGATGACTGGTCATCCATATGTTAGTCCTGGGAATCCCTTTTTCAGAAGTGTCTGTGGGTCCCCATGTAGCGTACACAGCACAAATCACTCTATGTGGCACCTGAGGTCCAGACTCGGAAGAGTCTCTTCTAGATTGGAGGGTCCTGAGCTGTGGTGGGCAGACTCTCTGGCGCACTGTGGACTCATTTGCAGCCTGCCGCTGGGTACCAGGATGGCGACATTGCAACGTTGGGTGAATGCAGACTGAGCAGTGTAGCTGTGACTGCAGCCCCTGGAGCTTTTGGTGTGCGTTCCCACTGAGGTTATCCTGTAGTACAGTGTTGCTTGACCTGGCTATGAACATGAGGCGGCTTGTACATTCCGGTTGGTCCTCGCTACTATACTACAGGGAACAGTCTGTTCCAGCCTGCCTGTTCATACCCTGTCATCCTACTGCACAGATCAGAGAGGATGTTGTGGTGTTCTGCTGGTAAGCCTACCTACACGGGAGAGCGCGATATCAGGCCGAGTTTCTCAATCCGATATCTCGCTTGCCAACATGCGTTTTTATGGCAAAAACGGCTCCCATCACTTCAGTAATATAGCGATCTTCCGATGCGGCTTCCAGGAGGATCGGCAAGTGTTTTTCATTGTCTTCAATGGGAAACCTCGCATCGCACGCCGTACGATGTGGTTTACGGTCCCACTGAAAACAATGGGCGATGCGTTCCGAGAAACGTGAAACGATTGGACATGCAGTGCAAATATTGCTCATGTATAGGACTCCATTCAAAAGAATAGGGTTCATGTTCTTGCCATATGTAAGTGTTTCGCAATGCGCAAATATAGTGCGAGTTTCTCAGACGTGTGAAACCTGCTACCCCAGTGAGTAAGGGCTCTGCCTTAAGAATGTTTCGGGAATCTTTCACCAGGTGCTGCTGAATCCCATGATTTTTCCTTCTCTCCTGGCAGTTTAGAGAATGTTGGGGAACTTGTACCCTAATTTTACGGGACTAGAACTCTGGTCCACCTGTCATAAAATACAGTTACAATTGGCCCTTTGAAGCATAATGCTGGTATGGCCCTTTTAGTGAAAATAGTTTGACACCCCTGATGGGCAGCGTGGCCCTTTAAGCTTTGTGTACGGTGAACTCTAAACTACAGACCAATAGAAGTCCATCCTCTTCTAAGCTTTCTGTATTTAGTAAGGCTGATATAACCATTCTCATACCGGATGTCGCACAGCTCCTGAATGACAACCCGTATGACTTCTGTGAAGTTTGACACTCAGCTTTTCTAGACCCCTGAATGGTAATCCATATGGCTATATGCAGCTTCACCTGCAGGACTGTGGTTTCTGCACATCCCACGACAAGTAGAAACCTCCCATGCCACGCCAGGTGAGCGGTGGATCAGTCAGGATGACGAAGAGTTAATCCAGGTGAGCCCGGGAGGTGTCATACTGATTACACGACATGATGTATCATGAGCGGCCCCGTTTACTGTACACAGCAGGGTTAACTGGCAAGGAGGTCTCCTTCAGGGAAATCATCCCTTCCTCTGTCCCAGGGAGGAATGCTGCCCGTGCGTCATAATCCCTATAATTATATTCCTGCTAGCGCCGCCTCAAACGCACTTCCTTGTTTCCACGACAACACGACTATTGAGGAAACACACAGATTCCTATCCGAGTGCCAAGAAATTTCGATAGGGGGGGCTTAGTGGTTGGGTTCCCAAACACCTGTAGGAGCAAGTCCTGTGAAGCCATGGGGGCCGCGCCAGACGCTTCTTTAAGCTTTTTGTCTGACAGTAAGGTTACAGCGGGCCAACGCGCTCACATAACAAACCGCACAATCCGGGCATTGTCATACGTGTTCCTCACGTTACATGGAGGGGGCGCACAGGAGCAACACGCAGAGACTGGAACCCATTGATTTCTAGAAGTTCGTTCTCATGCGCGCATTTCCGTCACCCAAAAAAACGCAGCAAGCGCTATTTTCCTGCGCGTTTTTACACACCATAAGCCGCCATAGGAGTCAATAAGGGGTGTGTACGCAATTCACTAGGCGATGCGGGAAACTGAACAATTGCGCAGGAAACAGAACACATCTAAAGCTCCTAAAACTTAAATAGCCATTTCAATCGCTGCGTCTGTTTGCCGCGCACAGATGAACATGCCTTGCGCGTGCAAAAAAAAAAACGTTCAGTCCACATTTGCTGCGCACTAGTACGCATGTGAAGGGGGCCTTAGCGCTGTCTTTTCTTGATTGCTCTCTGTTATCAGCCTTTTAGGTAAGGCCACTTTCACACATAGTGGCGACTTTCACAAAACGCCGTGATTTAAACGCCACTTTCGGGCGCAGGTCACTGCGTGTGGCCTCGTTTTTTAACACACCCCATTATTGTGATGGGTGATGAGGTGCGTTAAAAAGCGCAAAAACGTGGTAAAATAGAGCAGACTGCGCTCGAAAATTGAGTGCGTGTCTGCGAGGCCCCATTGAAAACAATGGGAGCGTTTTACTGCGGCATTCAAAACACCGCCGTAAAAAGCGCACATGTGGGAGTGGCCTAAGTGTATTGGGATGACCGGAAAATCTCACCCTCATGGTCTCTACTTTGTCTCATCCAACTTTCCCAGACTCCTGCATGGCAAATCATGGGGCCCGGATTTCCACTCATAAGAAGGGAGCGGCTCGGATAACAAAAGTACATTAGGAAATTGCTTTATAAGCAATTGTCTGGGATGACCGAAGCTGACGTGCTTTAGCCGGGCTGTTAGTCACGCATGATTCCGGGTGACCGCTACTTTACAGGAATAGGTTTCTTAAGTCTTCCCGCCGCCGTAGAGGCAGAGTTCCCTTTCCCAGAACCTCTTCAGCAGGGGCGATTACCACACGGCTCCCCTTACTGGCCGTTTGTATTGTGGTTGCCATGGTTATCGCTCATTCTCGCCCAGTTTCCAAGCGCTTACAGAAATGTTTCCACAGCGGATTCCTGAGGGGTGCGCTCATGGCGGAGAACAGCTGCAGGGCGTGCTCGCTGCGGGGAACACTTGGACCACTGACAGCGGATGAATGGAGGAAATGACAAAGGGGAATCCCTATCCTAGTAACCAGCATAGGAGCTCCAAACACACTACAGATTTAGCAGAGCTGAGGTTGTCATCCGGAACATCTCAAAATGTGGTTTGCATGGGACTGCTGGTCAACATACTGCATTACCCACATGTTTGTGCAGTGCTGGTGGGTACCGTCTCCCCTGTACGGTACCGTATCTTAGATAATACATGCATGTAACTGCGCAGGGAGCACCCAGAATTAAGTTTATTGGTGGGCACCCCAAACCGACACTGAATATGGCGCCCAATACGACAAACTTGCCCAAGCTCCTAACAACCGCCCGTACGCCTTTGGATGGTGCTGGCACGAGTCCCCTATGCCAGGGAGAGCAGATGCTCAGCTGTTGCATACCAGAAGGGACTGGAGAAACCTCTGATTCCCCTTGCTTAACCCTTTACGTGCTGCGTGGTCAATGCAACCACGGCATGTAAAAGCTGATAGAGGGAGGGGGCTCCCTCTGTCACCCATCGGATACCTGTGATGTGATCACAAGGGTTGCTAGGCTTGGTTCTGCCAGGCCTATGAGGGGTACACTTCTGTGTTTTATGGCTGCACAAATAGGTAGAGCATGCACATGCGAAAAAATCCAGTAAAATACGCACACCGAAACACAACGCCCAAATACACTTACGCCTGTGGCCAAAAAGTGGGATGAACTTATTTCGTATCTCTTAACCAGTTCCTGACTGACAAAGTATAAATGTCCAGGTGGTCCGCGCCCGGTAAGGAAGGGAGGAGACTTCTCGTCAGGAAGTGGTTAAACAGCCATTCTTCTGCAAGCTACTATTAAGGAAGTTGCCTTGTAAAGACAGAATACGGCTTCATGAAGGGGTGGAATCACTGTGCAGCACTTCCCTCTATCCGCAGAGCCATTGCAAGGGTTGTCGGGGTGACCCTTGCCCATATGGATGTCATAAAAAGGGGGCTTACGCTCGGACCACCTATTGCATCGGACTCTTCTGTTGGAGCTCCTTCACATCAGCGCTCAGTTTTCCTGCTCCGTTTGGATAGTCTCCATCTATTCGTACGAGAGTATTTCACATCCGGGGGACTTCACAGCGACCCATAGTATACTAAAGAGCTAGTCGCACAGCCACTATTTCACATGGGCTGCTGGTCCGTGTGACATCCATGGAGGCAGCGCACGGACGGCGTCCATCTGCTCTATGGGGGGTTTTTAATCCATTTTTTGCGAATGCAACATGGAAACCCTCTTCTGTATAAACCGTAAAGCAATGTAAGACTCTCTCTTGAAAAACTACAACTCCCAGCATGCCCTGAGAGTCGGCATCTAGCAGGGTATGCTGGGAGTTGTAGTTTCCCAACAGCTAGGAGGTTGGAGACCACTGATCTTTATAAGGCCGCTCTCACACAGGCCGTTTCAAACCCTGCGCTAAATGCTGTAAAACGCCTCCATTGATTTCATTTGGGCTTCTCAGACGAGCGTTCGAACATAGCGCTTCTTACGCCATATTTTTCAAGCGCTGTCCGTTCTATTTTTGGGGGGGATGTTAAAGGTGATGCATCGCTGACTGAAATGAATTGGGAGAGTTTGCAATGCTGTTAAAGACGCGCTAGAATGCTGCGTGCAGCGCTTTACTGTTTTTGAATGCAGCGTTCTATGCCACCGGGAGGGAAAATAAAAGTAGTGATGTCATCGGCTCGCTAAAAGCGCGGCAACAACACAGGCAGACGCTCACACTGAACGCTGCACAAAGCCATTTCTACTATCGCCTGTGTCCGAGTGGCCTAAGTCCTGGAAACTCAAAAGTTTCTGCAACTCTTTCACATAATGGAGAAAAACAAATGGCGCAGTCACAGGAAGGGTCACCGATTGGAGGGGGTTCAAAGAAGGGCAACTAAACTAATACATGGAACGACGGGACTGGAATACCCAGAGAGGCTATCCAAATTGGGACTATTTACTCTAGAAAAAAGACGGCTAAGGGGTGATCAAATAACTATGTATAAGTACATGAGGGGACAATACAAGGATCTCTCCCAGGATCTGTTTATACCCAGGACTGCAACAGTAACAAGAGGGCATCCGCTACGATTAGAGGAAAGTAGGTTTCATCACCAACATAGAAGGGGATTCTTTACTGTAAGAGCAGTTAGACTGTGGAACTCTCTGCCGGAGGAAGTGGTGATGGCAAAATCCATAGAGGAGTTTAAAAGGGGACTTGATGTCTTTCTGGAGAAGAAGGATATTACAGGCTATAAATCTAAGATTATTTGTTAATCCGGGTATACAGGCAGGTAGGAAATATTAGGGGTTGATCCAGGGAACAGTCTGATTGCCATTAGGGAGTCGGGAAGGAATTTTTTCCCCAAAAGGGCTATTGGCTTCTGCTCTTGGGGTTTTTTGCCTTCCTCTGGATCAACAAAACAGGAGGCTAGACAGGCTGGACTAGATGGACATTGTCTTCATTCAGCCTTATGAACTATGTTACTATGATGTTCCTCATGGGTAAATTTGGGGCTTCACGTTTAAACCATAGGTTAGCTGGTAATGCCCTAATGTGATTATGATGGCTTGTATGTGCAGCAGGGGTGGAGCTGTTTCCCCTATCAACCAATCAGATCTTTTCCTTCATTTTTTGACCTGCTCTCTGGTTTATTCATTTTCATATTCTTGGATTACTCCCAGAGTAACCCGTGACATCATAGAGTGAAGCATGTGAACTGCTGGAGTGCAGAGTGCTCAGGATCTTGCAACCCGCTGTATTCTAGCCTTGCTCAGTGCAGACATGCCTCCCAACCGTCCCGAATCCTGCGGGACAGTCCCAGATTTGGGACGCTGTTCTGTAGTCTCAAGCGGCAGCAGGCATGTCCTGACCTGCCGAGAGGCATTTAACTCACTTGTAGCCCTGATCCGGTGGCAGCAGCCTGACCTCTCCCCCTGCATGTATAAGTTACTATTGGGGCCACTATTCCTACTGGGACCACTAACAGGGACATTATTACTATTGGGGCTACTATTACTACTGGGACCACTAACAGGGACATTATTACTATTGGGGCTACTATTACTATTGGGACCACTAACAAGGACATTATTACTATTGGGGCCACTATTACTACTGGGACCACTAACAAGGACATAATTACTATTGGGGCCACTATTACTGCTGGGACCACTAACAAGGACATTATTACTATTGGGGCCACTATTACTGCTGGGACCACTAACAAGGACATTATTACTATTGGGGTTACTATTACTATTGGGACCACTAACAGGGACATTATTACTATTGGGGCCACTATTACTACTGGGACCACTAACAAGGACATTATTACTATTGGGGCCACTATTACTACTGGGACCACTAACAAGGACATTATTACTATTGGGGCCACTATTACTGCTGGGACCACTAACAAGGACATTATTACTACTGGGACCACTAACAAGGACATTATTACTATTGGGGCCACTATTACTGCTGGGACCACTAACAAGGACATTATTACTATTGGGGCCACTATTACTGCTGGGACCACTAACAAGGACATTATTACTACTGGGACCACTAACAAGGACATTATTACTATTGGGGCCACTATTACTGCTGGGACCACTAACAAGGACATTATTACTATTGGGGCCACTATTACTGCTGGGACCACTAACAAGGACATTATTACTATTTGGGCCACTATTACTGCTGGGACCACTAACAAGGACATTATTACTATTGGGGCCACTATTACTACTGGGACCACTAACAAGGACATTATTACTATTGGGGCCACTATTACTGCTGGGACCACTAACAAGGACATTATTACTATTGGGGCCACTATTACTACTGGGACCACTAACGAGGACATTATTACTATTGGGGCCACTATTACTGCTGGGACCACTAACGAGGCCATTATTACTATTGGGGCCACTATTAATCTGTCACTTCAGACATGTTTCAATGCTTCTAATATGCGCTGGGTATCTTGGGTATTGGTGCATTCAACACTTGTAAAATTAGTGTCTTTTTTGGCGGGGAGGGGCGCCATTTAACATTTTGCCTTAGGCAGCATAAAGGCTTGGGACAATCACCGTTGGGTGGTTCAGTAATCGTTTGGCCTTAATCCCGCTCGTTTCACCCCTCTCCATCACTTATAAAGCGAATGTGAAGAACTGAAGGATTTCTCGTGTGAACGCGCCAACGATGTATCTGCTGTATAAACAGGCTGCACGAGCGCCAACTCTGATATCATTCAATCGATATATCGCTTGGTGTTAACAGACCCCAACTGCATCGCACTCCAGCGTATGCCCAGACATTTTTGGTGTGAAATCGTGAATTTCAGAGTGCATTTTCATGCAGAAGCGGCCTTTAGAGCACAATTGCGCACCAAAATAGAGCATGGAAATATGTGTGCGAAAAAAACCCCACTGTGAAGGAAGCCATTAAAATCAATGGCTTCTGTTTGCTGCGCATTCGGCACACAGATTTTGCGGCTGCCCTAAGAGTTTTCGCACTGCGCCCTGCTATCTTGATGCTCTGCTTTTAGACGGAGCACAGCTGGCACACTCCGAGTATGCTTCAGCAATAATGAACAGCCAGAGAGCATGCACACAATGTGAAAAAGAATAGGACTGGAATCCGGTTGATAAGAACAGCAGCGCTATCTTAGCTCTGCACTCATGTAGCTTCGCAGGGTGATCCTGACAGGTAGGTAGTAACAACTCCTCGTCTTACAACCTGAGAGTTCCGATGATGAACTGCCATTCAAGAATCGTGCATTATGGATTTAGCTTATACAGCTTAAACTACAGTTCCCAGCATGCCTTCTCCACTTTCCCCTGCAGCCGCCTATGACAATAGTCCGCAGAGCATCACGGGTAATGTAGTTCCGAGCTCTTCACCCGTTGAAGCAGCCGCGCTGCATGCCGGGATAGGAGCAGTCAATGTGTTTACCCTTAATGCACCGCGTAGGGTCCGAATTCCACATCGTTTGTTGTATGTGGGGAGTGCGGGCGGCAGTGACGGGGGGCTTCCGCGGCTGGGTACTGTATATACCGCACTTGTATCAGGGGGAGGGGGTGGGAATGTTTACCCCTCACAGCTGCCCTTAGAAGTCACCAGTTTTCACTGCCTGGTTCACACGACCGAGTCGGAGTCCGGCGCCCGGCCGGTGACCCCGCGTACCAGGGGGCCGCTCAAAAATAGAACATTGATTTCCGCTCGTGAGCAGAAAAAAAGCGCATTCTATAGCAGGTTATGTGCGGCGCCCGCCGCGGATTCCGCATTTCAGATCCGACTGTGTGCATGAGGGCTTCATGTCCGCGGCACACGTGGAAGACCTGCAAGTCCGTGCGGAAATGATTTTTAAATACTTGCCGGTGATCACGGAGGAAAAAAAAAACAAAACACAAGTCCAAAGTGCCTCCCCCCCCCTCCTAACCGTTTGGTCTCCAAGCAACCAGAGAGGGATCCGCCTACAAATCCGCAACTGAATTGCGGATCGCTCGCTTCCATAGAGATCAGTGGAGCCCATCTGCGTGGAATTCGCGGTAAAGAAATACGCAAAACAAATCCATCTGTGCGCACGGAGGGGCGGACGCCTCATGCCTTCCTATGGGAAGCTTGAACTGCGAATCTTCCGCGTGGGTGCCAATCCCCGATTTCGCAAATCAAATCCACCCGTGGACATGAGGCCTAAGGCTGGAATCCACGAGCGTAGCGTCCGCGGTAATACACGGATCAATGGCATGGATTGAGATACGCTGCTCTGATCACATGAATTGCGTAAGCCGGAAGTGGAAAGCAAAAAGCAGCGTGTTCTGTTTTACCGTGTCGATCCGCGACATTGAGGCCATTGTGCTGTATGGTCGCAGATATACCCACAGCCCATAGGCAACTACATTGTGTACGGTATGCAGGTACCCACGGCTGGGCACAGGGCCGCGGCGGGCTCACAGCTGGGATCCCCTGCCGATGAACCTGGCTTAAAGGGGTTGTCCCGCGAAACAAAGTTGGGGTATACACTTCTGTATGGCCATATTAATGCACTTTGTAATATACATCGTGCATTAATTATGAGCCATACAGAAGTTATTCACTTACCTGTTCCGTTGCTAGCGTCCTCGTCTCCATGGTGCCGTCTAATTTTCAGCGTCTAATCGCCGGATTAGACGCGCTTGCGCAGTCCGGTCTTCTTCTTTTCTGAATGGGGCCGCTCGTGCCGGAGAGCGGCTCCGTGTAGCTCCGCCCCGTCACGTGCCGATTCCAGCCAATCAGGAGGCTGGAATCGGCAATGGACCGCACAGAAGCCCTGCGGTCCACCGAGGGAGAAGATCCCGGCGGCCATCTTCACCAGGTAAGTAAGAAGTCACCGGAGCGCGGGGATTCGGGTAAGCACTATCCGTTTTTTTTTTAACCCCTGCATCGGGTTTGTCTCGCGCCGAACGGGGGGGGCTATTGAAAAAAAAAACCCCGTTTCGGCGCAGGACAACCCCTTTAAGGACTAGTGCTTGTGATTAGACTCATATGGATGTCTTGCCGTGCTGTAAGGCGCCCCTCACAGGAGCGGATGCGTATTTGTGCGCACTTTGTGTAACGGAATCGTTGAATTGTTTTTTCTGTTTGCATCGGCATATTTTACTATATTTTTGAGCCCACAAGAAATGTTAATTTGCGTAGAGCAAACAGAGACGCACCGATGGAAATGGCTAATTAGTGTTAATTCGCTCAGATGTAATCTTCCAGCAGAATTCCGCAGCGTATCGCGCATCTCCGTGCGTATTACGCACCCCCCATTGACTTCTATGGGGACCTTTGGTGTGAAATACGCAGAAAAGCAGAACATGCTGCGTTTTCTTTTTTGTGCAATTAAAATGCGTGCGCAAAATATGGAAATGTGAACGAATCCGTTGAAATGATTGGGTTTTATTCCCTGCGTATTGCGAGGTCGGCCGCGGTCTGACTCCTTTTTTAGGTATTTTTGGATGCCGCATCATTTTGCTTGAAATTCGATTAACCAAAATTGAATCTGAATGAGTATAACTGAAGATTGGCGCATCATTCTGCGGACATCCCTTCTCATTCAGCCCCACAATACAGTCATGTTCCAACCTCCTCGTATCCCGGCTACCAGATTATCAGACATTCTGGATTATCAGGACCTCTTTCATAAAATCATGCATAACTTCTGTATCTTTCAGGTGAGAGGAGCGGCCGGCACTCATTGCTGTAAGGGTCCTGCATGTAGAGCGCCCCCCTTTTGCCACCCACCAGGCTCCCGTGTCCGCTCAATGTACTCACAGACCCAAAGCGGTGTAGAGATGGGCGCGGAGGTGGTGGACCTGCGCAGTGACACCGTCACCAAGCCCTGTGCAGAGATGAGGAGGGCCATGGCGGAGGCAGAGGTTGGAGATGATGTCTATGGTGAAGACCCCACAGTGAATGGTGAGTACAGCTGCTTGCAGTATTAAAGGGGTCTCCCCACCGCGAGCAACTAGTGGTGGTCCGACCTCTGGGAGTCCGAGTGGTAAAGCGTAGCGACCCTTTAAGGAGACTCTGTCACCTGTTTTTAGGCCTATAAACTAAGTTAAAGGGCTAAAAGTAGGTACCCTGCTGCGTTCCGGGGATGTAAGGGTTATCCAACTGCTAACGACCACTTAGCCGTCCAATGTGTATGTGTGTGACGTGTGAGTTACATGCAGAGCCTGACAGCACCTGTGATGTCAGTTACCAGGCTTTTAGCTCCGCCCTCTGATCACATGATGCTGACGTCAATACAGGTCCTTTATCCTCCTTCTGCAGTGAATGAGGAATTATGGGCAGACTACATCCCCCACAAATCCCTTCGCACTCAGTTGCTATGGATACAGCACTACTTAGTCTGCCAGTTTGTACCTGGTTGTTAGACTGCTGCACCTCCAATAAATAACCCCTCACAAATATGCACATATTGGCTCATAGCTCCGCCCCCTGATCACATGACAGTGATGTCATCACAGGGTCTTTACACATACATAGCTGGCAGTGCATACTGACCAACAACATTGAAGCATAGTCCTTCCCCACTATCTTCACATCTCCTGAACATGACATCATGTCATCTCCAGTGCTAATGCTGCCATCACCAGTCCAGCCTTTATGTAATTGTCCACCGTTCTCTAGTGTTGGAACTAACCATCGCTGTCGTGAAAACATGTCTGCACAGTGGGTTCAGCGCCGCTGTGCACCTAATGCAGCTTACATGATACATGATAGAGTGACAAGCTACAATGTCACCAGCTGAAGTTCATAAAGCACATGCAGCTTATATGCGAAAGCAACGTAGCAGAGCTTTGTGTGACGTGCATGTACCAGAGCTGTGTGTGTGTGACGTGCATGTAGCAGAGCTGCGTGACGCATTGCACCACCAGAAACACTGGTACTATCATTTCCTAATAATTACTAGTGAAAATACTAACGACGACCTGTCTGTGTGTGAGTTAGGGGGTTTGTGAGTGATCTGTCCCTGATCACATGACAGTGACATCATCAATGGTCCTTCAACCCCAGTGAGGGAGTTACATACTCCGCCCCTGATCACATGATAGTGACATAATCACAGGTCCTGTACGCACATGGCTGCTTTCCGCCTAGGTGTTCATTAGTACTCCATAACAACTGAGGCCGCCGGGGGTAAATAGTCCGCACGTAATCTGCACAAGGATGCAGGACCTGTGATGACGTCACTGTCATGCGATAAGGGGCAGAGCATGTAACTTCCTCACTGGCAATGAAGGGCCTTTGATGATGTCACTGTCATGTGATCAGGGGTGGAGCATATAAGTCATTCACTCGGGATGAGCATCACCGTCATGTGATCAGGGGTGGAGCATGTTGGTGACCTCATCACAGGTCCTTCATCTTCAATGCTGTGCTGCTTCTGATCACTGTTGTATGGGATGAACAATGTATGTAGCAGAGCTGTGTGTGTCACATGCATGTAGCAGAGCTGTGTGTGTCACATGCATGTAGCAGAGCTGTGTGGCGCATTGCACCACCAGAAACACTGGTACTATCATTTCCTAATAATTACTAGTTCTTTCAAGTCATTCCCCCGCTGCCAGCGCTGCAAGCTGCCACTCAGTGCGTTGAGCGGCGCTGCTAAATAGTCTACCTGTTCTAGTTTTATAATGGGCGGACTACTTGGCAGCGTGGCTCAATGAGTGGTGGCTTCCAAAGCAGACACCAGGGGAGGTAAGTATAATACTTACATCCCTAGATTCCACGGCTCGCCTAAAAATAAAAGACTAAATCTTGTTATTTGTATAGCGCCGACTTATTCCGCAGCGCTTTCAGGTAACCTACTTTTAGCCCACAAGTTATTGCAGATTTTGGTGTAGAACTTTCTGCGTCTTCGAGGCTCATTTCATACGGGCGAGCGCGATATCGGGCCGATAATCACGGTCCAATATTGTGCTCACCAACATGCGATTTCACCGTGGATGCGAGGCGGTTTGTATCAAAAACGACTCGCATCACCTCAAGGAAGTAGCTGTCAGTCGAGCCGGAGGGCCACGGAGTGTTTCCCGCTGTTTGCAATGGGAAACATCGCATCGCACTCGCATGCCCCTCGCACACAGCACGATGCTGCCACCCGTCCTATTGCAGGCAATATGCAAAGGCAAGCCCAAAGATAGGACATGCCGTGATTTTGTGTTCATATTCGTGCGTCTCGCAGCGCACAAATCTCATCAGCCTAAGTGCGTATTATAGAAATATTCTGCTCGAGTGAAAGCGCCCTATTAGGAATCGCATTACAGCACCACTCAAGGAAGGGGCTTCGATGCAACTGCAGCAGGGTGCTCGGCCTGGCGTAGCCCTCCATTACTAGTATTGCCAATCGCATTTTGAACGAGTCTCCTATACTTCCAGTAAGTAAGCCCCCTTAGGTTAAGTCAACCCCTAAACCATTTTGTTTCTTTTTAGAGGTTTGCTGATTGTACCCCCATTTAACCCTTTCCAATCCAATTTGTATCCTGGTTTTCCTAGGGGGCTTACTCTTTTTCTGCCGTTATACAACAGCGCTATCTGCTGGCTAAAGCCAGTACTGCATGAGGTGACATGTTGGATAGGCTCCGACAACAGAGAGGCTGGCAATATACAGTAAGAGAACCCCGACGGATGTCTTCCAACATCAGATCTGTACAGCCTCAAATCATAATGTCTTCAGAGGTCAGACAGTGGATTGGAAAGGGTTAAGACCTTTGTGGGCGGAGCGGCCCCTAAATTGTAAATGAGCTAATTCATATGTGTATCTATCCGCACAGAGATTCAGCGATACGCGGCGCAGCTCCTCGGAACCGAAAGCGCTCTCTTTGTGACCACCGGGAGCATGGGCAACCTCATCTCAGGCAAGTCGCCCGTCTTCTAAGTGACCGTCCAGCATTTTGTATAAAGCTCTAGCACAATAGTATCAGCACCCCCAGCAGCGGTTTAATCTATTTTGTGTTTTAATCTCAGCTTGCTGTCACTGAACGGAATCACTCCTCGCAGCCTATCAGAGCTGCTTCATAACCAGCCATGCGCACACATCAGCCATGTTTTCAGCATGTCATTAACTGCAAGCAGAGATCTCGAACATATTGAGAAGCTCAAACAGTTTTTTATTAACCCCTTAAGGACGCAGTCCTTTTTTCTTCGTTTTTCCTCCCCCATTTTAAAAAAATTCTAACTCTTTTATTTAACCATCGAGATAGATGTCTGAGGGCTTGTAGAGGGAAATCGGGGAAAAAAAATGAAATTCCGCGATCTTTAGGAGCGTCTACGGCGCACACAATGCAACAAAAATGACCTGATAACTTTATTCTGTGGGTCAGCGCCGTTCCTACGATACCAAACATATGTAGTTTTTTTTGCTGTGCTAATTTTATTTTTTTCGAATTTTTAAAAAATTATTTTCTGCCGCCATCTTCTGACAGCCATATATTTTTTTTATTTTTCCGTCGACACAGTTGTGCGAGGGCTCATTTTTTGCGGGACGTCCTGTAGTTTCTATTGGTACTATTTTGGGGTACACATAACTTTTTGATTGCTTTTTATTTACATTTTGTCTTAGAGACAGGGTGAATAAAAAAGTACAATTCAGTTTTTTTTTCCCTGACAACATTCACCATGCGGGGTAAATAATGTGTCACTTTGATAGATCAGACTTTTATGGACGCAGCGATACTAAATATGTATTTAGGTTTTGTTATGTATTCTTTTATTATAAATATGGCAAAAAGTTTAAAAAAAACCCAAAAACATTTATTACCTTTTTTCTTAATCACTTGATTGTTGATCACTCCTGCGGTATGATGTAATGCCATAGCCTAACATTATACCGCAAGCTGATATGCAATCTGCAATGGCAGCCCGGGGTGCCATGGCAACCACACGGCACTCCTCCGCAATCTCATTGTGACCCCTGAGCATTGATTGGGGAATTTAAAGGGTTAACAGCTCCGACGAGCGGCGCTGCATATCTGAGCAGTTGCGGGTGGGTCTTAGCTGTAAGAAACAGCCAGCACCCGCATTGTATGGAGCGGGATAGAGCACTGATTCCCTTCCGTGCAAATCCTGAACTTCCAGGACGTAAATGTACGTTCTGTAGCGTTCCGGTATAAGGAGTTGTCATATCACAGAGACCCCAGTGGCACGCGATCATTGATAGTAATTGTAAGTCACATGTCCATTTTACTGCAGCATGGGCATGACAGTGCCAGTCTATGGCAGTGACATCAACATATAGCTTGTAGCAGGGCTGCATTGCAGGAAGGTTATAGGTTGTATGAAGGTGCAGTACACATTCCACGTTTAACGTCCGTCTCTCACCGCAGTCATGGTTCACTGTCGGGACAGAGGATCTGAGGTCTTGGCTGGAGATGAATCTCACATACTCTTCTACGAGCAAGGAAGCGTAGCACAGGTAAGGCTCCTGGGCTAAATGGAGATCAGCCAAGCTTTCTACTTGGTAGTGTATGTTGTGCTGCCACCTGGTGTCCGCTGCTTATAACAGCAGAGACTATTTGTAATGACTCTACAAGCTTTATCCAGCAGAGACTGATGTCAGATGGAACACTCCCTCCTCGCACATAGTTTAATATTCTCAAGCTCATTTCCTTAGTGCCTTTTGGTTCTATAGAGAAGCTGTGTGTATGTATAATATATATATATTAGTGCCGAGGGCCAACCTCACTCTCCTCCTCTCCCCTCATCCTTTCCTTGGTACATAGGCTCTGTATACACACCCCATATACCATTCTAAATAAATCTCAAACCTTATATAACCATTGTTACAAAGTTGAGCAAGTTTGTAATGCACTTCAAATCTTATTCTTTTTTTTTTTTGCAAAATCTCTGCTTGCTTTCAGTGAATGACCTTCTCAGAAGGTAAAAACCTGTGCAGCCCAATTCTTCTCACAGCTAAGATTCTTTTATTTGCAGTGGTTTCTACATTAGATAAAGCTCAACATACTAGACTGGAGACCGCTACATTGTGTCTATGCTGATACATTGTAACTATCAGGACATGAGATATTTATCTTACAGAGGTTTGTCTGATTGGATACAACTGCTGCAAATTCTCAGTTTTGAAATGTTTGGACGCTTGGAAGCAAGAATGTTCCCATTCACTGACGGCCAGTGGAGATTCTGAAAATGCTGTGAACCCGAAACAATGCATATTAGAAAGTTGCAAAACTTTTCTTTATACATTGATTACTCTTCATTTGCATGAACTCAGAAAAGCCCTTTGAGGATACGCTCCCCTTTAAGTGGGCCCCCTGCTGATTTTTCGCAGCAGCAAATTTTGTATGAAATGATACATTTTTGGGGATTTTACCCATGTGGTGGTCGAATTGCCTTATTTTGTTTTTCTTCAGATACCACAATTACTTTTGTTGTGTTTTGGTTTTTTCTCCGTGACCTAAAAGTAAACGTTTTTTACTTTTTATTTATAGTTGTTTATATGTATAGAATTAGTATATTTGTAAAGTATGGGAACGGGTTCCTCATTTTGACTCAGATGTCTTGCTATATAATATATTGTTTTGGATTACAGGGCGCATATGGAGACTGTTTTGGTCGGCGTCGGCTTTGGGTCATTTTCTTTTTTATGTACCGTATATACTCGAGTATAAGCCTAGTTTTTCAGCACATTTTTTAATGCTGAAAAAGCCCCCCTCGGCTTATACTCAAGTGAGGTTAAAAAAACAACTAAAAACCCACAATACTCACCTCCCAGCCTGCGTCTGTGTCCCCGGCACGATGGTATCCCCGGCTGTGCGGCAAGCTACTTGAGAATTCTCCACGCTGTCATCTTCCTGCTCAGCTTTAAATTCCCCCGCCATCAGCGCTGTGTAGGTAAGCGCTGTGATTGGATCGAGCGCCAGCCAATCACAGCCGGCGCTCGATAAAGACGGCGGGGGAATTCAAAGCCGAGCAGAGAGATGACAGCGGGGAGAATTCTCAAGCAGCTTGCTGCACCGCCAGGGAGACCATCGCGCCTGGGACACAGACGCCGGCTGGAAGGTGAGTATTGCATTTTTTCTTTACCTAGTATATACTCGAGTATAGCTCAGCTAATACTTGAGTATATACGGTATATATTTTTATTTTCTACTGTAATTTTTTTAAATGTATTTTTGTAACTTTTTTGATCATCTATCTCCCACATGATGTCATATAAGACCTCAACGGGCCATTGGCATTATCTTTTTTTTTTTATTTCATACTTTTCCTCTGTAGCTGGGGCATCCATAGAAGCCCCAGTTACAAAGGAAAACCTCCCCCTGTAGTGACAATAGTCACTAACAGAGCTGATCAGAGTCTGCTAGGACCCTGCAGCTCTGCTGTGACAGAGGGGACCAAGTGGTCACTTGATCTCCGCGTCGCATAGTGGAACAAACACTTCCGCTTTCACTTTTTAGTACATTCAGCCCTATGTAGCCTGGGAAGGAGAAGGCAGAAGTGGTTCAAAACTGATTCTCTGGGTCCTTCGCTGTATCTGACAGCTGAGGACCCAAACTGCTCCTGCTTAATTGCGGAAGCAGAGGCTGCGCTGGACTTCTACTATTGGCTTGGATTAATGCCTAGGACCAAGCACCCCATATTTACAGCACTTAGTCCTTAAGGGTTTAAGATGCTGAAGTGCTGAAGAATCGCCACAGATTTCATCTTTGCTTTGCAAAGGTTAAAATCTGCAGTGAAGATCCACGCCCGACCTTGACATGCTGTGCGTTTAACCCCTTAACCTGTGGTGGATATATCCATCATGAGTTGTAAGAGCTGGCTCTGGAAAAGAGCTTGCTTCATACCCAGCAGCTATCAGATGTTTATGACAGCTGACATTTTAGCCCTACATTATGAGCTGAAACTATTTGGCTTACTGAGTCCGGGGATGTAAGTGTTCTACTTACCTCCCTCGATGTCCCCCCGATGTTAGCGCTGGAAGCCACCGCTCAGTGCCTTGAGCAAAGCTGCTCAGAAGCCCACCCATTCTAATTTTATTATGAGCAGACTACTTAGTGTGCCACTGAATGTACTGAGCAGCGGCTTCCAGCATTGATAGCAGATGTATAACACATCCCCAGATTCAGCCGCTCACATACATTTATCCCATAGGGCTAAAAGTAGGTGACAGGGTCTCTTTAAATGACGCAGTCCATGCTGGTGTCCAAGCAGCTGGCTGGAGGAGGTTGAAGGCTGCCATGGATTTCAGTCTATTAGTAGGGCTTAATAGGCTGTCCATATAGGCACAATATACTGCAATACTTAAGCACTGCAGTATACTGTTCCAGTGATTAAACAGGTTTAAAGGGGTTGTCCCGCGAAAGCAAGTGGGTCTATACACTTCTGTATGGCCATATTAATGCACTTTGTAATGTACATTGTGCATTAATTATGAGCCATACAGAAGTTATTCACTTACCTGTTCCGTTGCTGGCGTCCTCGTCTCCATGGTGCCGTCTAATTTTCAGCGTCTAATCGCCCGATTAGACGCGCTTGTGCAGTCCGGTCTTCTTCTTTTCTGAATGGGGCCGCTCGTGCCGGAGAGCGGCTCTTCGTAGCTCCGCCCCGTCACGTGCCGATTCCAGCCAATCAGGAGGCTGGAATCGGCAATGGACCGCACAGAAGACCTGCGGTCCACCGAGGGTGAAGATCCCGGCGGCCATCTTCACAAGGTAAGTAAGAAGTCACCGGAGCGCGGGGATTCAGGTAAGCACTACCCGGGTTTTTTTTTAACCCCTGCATCGGGTTTGTCTCGCGCCGAACGGGGGGGCTATTGAAAAAAAAAACAACCCGTTTCGGCGCGGGACAACCCCTTTAAGCTCAAGACCCCCCCATGGGGATTTAAAAAAAATAAATAAAAAAAGTAAGTAGAATTTTAGTAAAAATAAATATTAGAAAAATATTTAGAAGTTAAATCTTTTCCCTGCTTTTATGTAAAAGATGAAAACAATTTTTAAAAAATAACGTATTTTGTATCGCTGCATCTGCAAGAGTCCAAAAATATCACATTATTTATCACACACAGTGATAAAAAATCCACAATGCCAGAAATGCAGGTTTTTTTGCCTCTCCTATTACATTTGGTGCATCACTTATATAAAAATGGTGTGTAGAACAGTCCTAGATGACCGTGGATCTCTGTGTGAAGCCAACTGATGGTACGTCCACGCCGGAAAGATCTGCTGCCCTACCAAAACGACTTGGCCCCTGTCCTGTGGATACGGGATGAGTGTCTAATCGATGGGGGTGTCCGCGGATGGATGGAGCTGTAGTGATGAACGTGCGCTGCTGCTCAATGTATCTCTATGGGCTGTCGGCAGGTCGCCATGTAGTTAGCCACGTATTACATTTGCCTTGTCGCAGGTTGCCGGAGTGTTTCCTCGCGCTGTACAGACCCTGAAAGACGGTCGTCTGGATCTGAAAGACTTGGAGAGCAAAATCCAGCATAGCTACCCAGATGTGCACTTTGCTCAGACGTGTCTCATTTGCTTGGAGAACAGTCACAACCGCATGGGGGGCCGAGTGTTACCCCTGTCCTATATGAAGGAGGTGCGTGGCGTTTACCTGGCTGTACTATGTGTAATACTATTCCAGTGAAGCTAACTGTCTTCATCCTATCCAGGTGCGGAACGTCGCCGATCGCTACGGCCTGAAGATCCACCTAGATGGGGCACGACTATTCAATGCTGCGGAGGCACTGGGGGCGGAGCCAGCAGAGATTGTCCGATTCTGTGACTCCGTGTCACTGTGTCTTTCAAAAGTAGGCATTGCTTAGGAAAAGTATAATCCTGAGAGTAATTCCATGGACTCTGTCTATATGGAACGCCTGTGTTTTGGTTACAGGGACTTGGGGCACCAGTGGGTGCGTTAATTGGGGGCAAAGCAGAGTTTATCGCTGAGGCGCGCCGGGCAAGGAAGCTGCTTGGAGGAGGGATGCGTCAGGCTGGTGTACTCGCTGCCGCTGGACTAGTAGCACTGAAACACGCCAAAGACAATGTGAAGTTAGATCATCAGAATGCCAAGATATTTGCCAAAGGTAAGAGGGGGCAAGCATCGTCTCAAGGGGAGGAGTACGCAGAGCCTCTACAAGTCTATGAAGCCTTGGTGACTCTCTGACCGATAGCTTCTTAGATCAGGTCAGGACCATAACTGGCTGACACAAGAGGAAAATAGCAGCTAGTTATCTACTCTAACAAGCAGTTAGTTTAAAATATATAGAAACTCCACTGGAAATGCATTGATGTAATCCAACATTTGCTACAAAGTGCAGAAAGTCATCACCTCTCAATAACAAGCAAGCGATTCATCTAAGGAAGCCTTTTTCACGTAGGTGGTATCAGTGAACTTACAGAGGGTCCCACTAGAAGTACTAAAATGAGATCTGATCGTTTGTTAATTGAAGCTTGGAGAGGGGATATTAGGAGTCAGACTTGGCCAAGCCCTGAACATCCACGATCTCCAATTCCTTACTTAGTACCTGAAGTTCATAGACTTTTGTCAAACCCGGCCAGGAGACCGATTCAGACTCGAGACCAGATGCTCCATACCCCTACATGCCCCTCTTCATAAGTCTATGGTTGCACATTAACCACTTAAGGACCAAGCGCTGTAAGTTTATGGCGTTTGGTCCTGGGCTTTAATCCCGCCCGATAGCAGAAATACGATTCGGGATTACAGCCTCTGCTGCTGCAATCAAGCAGGAGCAGGTCGGGTTGTCAGGTGTTAGTCACAGCCCAGAGCCTGAAGGAGAAGGGAGAAGTGGTTTTTAACCATTTGTGTGTTCTCCTGGGTACACAGTGCTCAATGAGCGCTCTGCACTAAGAAGTGAAAGTGGAAGTGTTTCTGCCACTATGTGGCCGGTGGTCGCGTGATCGCCGGGAGCCCTGTTACAGCAGAGTTCAGTGACTATAGTCAATACAGGGGAATGTTTTTCCCTGTAATTGGGGCTCCTATGGATGCCCCAGCTATGGTGAAAAAATATGTAATAAAAATTTTAAAAAAAAAGACTATGTGAATGACCCCCAGAGGTCTTGCGGGACATAGATGGTTAAAAAAAAATGGTTACAGGAAGAAGTAAAAAAAAATAATTACAGAATAAAGTAAAAATATATACATAAAGAAAGTGTGGGGGAATTGTGTGCGGAAAATGCGAGGGAAGCAGATAACTTTCTGTCAGTATGGCAGCCATGGATAGAATTTGAGTCCTCCACAGAGTTCCAAGACTTGTTCTCTTAGGCCTCATGTCCACGGGGAAAATCAGGCCCGCTACGGATTCTCCATGTAGAATCCGTAGCGGGTCCCTCCTGCCCCGCGGACATGAGCGCTGAAAATAAGAATTAACTCACCTCTCGCACGCTCCGGATCTTCCCTTCGTCGCGGCTTCATCTTCTCTCCGTCGCTGCCGGATCTTCTTTCTTCGGCCCGGCGGATGTGCACGGCACGTCGGTTGCGTGCCGCGCGCATGCGCCGGCCCGAAGAAATAAGATCCGGCCGCGACGGAGAGAAGATGAAGCCGCGAAGAAGGGAAGATCCGGAGCAGGTGAGTATAGGCTGATTTTGGTCTCCCGCGGATCCGGACGGCTTCCATAGGCTCCAATAGAAGCCTGCGGGAGCCGTCCCCGCGGGAGACCCGCACGAAAATGGAGCATGTCCAGATTTTTTCATGCTCCATTTTTTTTTTACAATCACTTTTATTGACCATCCGCGGGTGGTCAATGCATCCCTATGGGATGCGGATCCGCATGCGGGTGATCCGCTGCGGATCTTAAATCATATTTAGCCCGTGGACATGAGGCCTTAGGCATGAAGAATGCAGGACCCATCTGTGGGTCAACGGAATGGCAGAGTTAACAATACTAAACCTACCTGCTTTCCCCTCTTTCTCTTGTTTTATTTCTTCAATCAAAGCCAACGCCAACTCAGACCGCCGCCGTATGCGCCCTGTGATCTAAAACCATACATATTGTATATCAAGACGTCCTAAATAAAACGAGGAACCCGTTCCTGTTCTTTATTTTAGCATAAATATGCTAATAAAAAAAACCCTATGAATGTTTAGAAAAATCCTTTTTTTACCTCCAATAAAAGTAAAAAAAAAAAAGCGAGAAAGAAGTAATTAAAAATATAAAAAAAAAAAAAAAAAATCAAAAAAAAAAAAATCGCCCTATGTGTGACAGAAAAAAACCGCAGCGAAAATCATTTTGGTAGCTGAAGGCAAAAAAATAGGGAAGTAAAGCCACCACATGGGTAAAATACCTAAGAAGTGTCTGGTCCTTAAGGTCCAAAACAGCCTGGTCCTTAAGGGGTTAAATATGCCATTTGGATGAAGGGGGCACAGATTGTCAGGGTAATAGATAGTTTTAACAATAGATACAGCTCTGCATTAACTTCTCATTGTCTTCCACTGATCATCCACAGGTCTGCTACCTAGGCTTCGTAAAACAAACTTAGCATGCTAGGACAGGGGCGGTAACGGTGGAGACATAGGTTAGCCGGGTTGAGATAGAGGGGCCAGGCAGGTGACGCATACAGGTGGTGATTGGCTGATGCAGGCTGTCACTTTACCCGCTGGTCTCCTATCCCTACTCTTGACAGTGTCCCATCTCCACTTGCATTTCCCCTTTTTTACTGTGAGTGTCTCAGGTCCCATCTCCCCTGGCTAGGATCCCGCTCGTGTGAGTGTCTCACCTCCCATCTCCTCTGCCGACCCCGCTGGTGTGAGTGGGCCATCTGCGCTCCCGAACCACTCCCGACACCACATCAGTGTCTCTGCTAGCCCTGGCATCTGCGTGGCTGTGCTGATAGTCCTGCTGTGACTCGCCCCCGCACCGGCGTCCCAGCTCGGGTTTATCTCTCAATCTCCCTGACTGCCTCCCATCTGCGCTCCCTGGCCCTCTGTCACAGTCCCCGGCACCCTCCCATCTCCGCTCCCCCCAAGCCCTTTTTTGTCTCTGCTCACGGGCACGCTGTGAGTCTCCCCACCAGCCTCCACAGTGTGCTTCCGGCTCCGCTGTCACTGTGCTACCCGGCGGCCTGCTATCGATCCGCACGACGGCCTCCCATGTCCACTCCCGCCACACTGTACTCCTTGCTCTGCTGTCACTGTTTTCCCTGCCGGACTCCAATTCAGCCAATTGGCAGCTAGGGGCGTGAACGGGGCGTTACCTCCAGCTAAGCCCTGACCCTACCCCTAGCTTTCGGTGTAGACATAATGCACCACTACCGATAGGGGCATAGTACTTTCTGGGCTCGGTGGGAGTTGTGGCTTCACAACAGCCAGGAGGGTACAAGCCAATGTTGCAGTACCCACAATGCCTACCTGCGGCAGCCAATAGCCTTATTCAAAGTCAACTCATACCTTCAGACTGGAGTTCCTCGGCGCGCCCTTTACCTAAACAAAACCAATACATGTCTGAACAATGCTGGTACGAAACTACGTCAAGCCGTTCTGATTCATCCTTTTAGGGCTATTTCCTACTACGCTGCTCAGATGTTTCATAACTTAGTAAATGTTACAGAATGGCTCATTGAGAGCAGAATGTACACATATGTAAATCTTAAGATTTGCTAATCACTACTGCAGGTACTATTGAGTCACAAATTAAAGGAATGAGGTCCTTACATCACAGAAATGATGGGGTGGGTCCCACCTCTGCGCCCCTTGTCTATGGAGAGAATAGGTACATTCTCCATAGAGTGTAATGGTGAAGTGGCTGCCCATGGCCCTCTCCATTCAGGTATAAAGGGAAAGTGGCCGCATAGTTTCTGCAATGGACTTACATCAGGTACCCTGGGGTGGACATGGCACTAATGAAAATTTGACTTTAAAGTATTTGTCCCAAAGTAATAAAAAATATAGAGAGATTCTAAAAAATGAACAAATTCAATTTGCATAGTAATAATCTGGGCATGAGGTGGCACTTCCATATTATGGTGCCACCTGGTAATCACAAATAGTCAATGTATCACAGCACACGCTTCACCTTATTCTGTAAGGAAGGATAACAATACATAGATGGTGCACGCTCAACACGATCCTGGATCCCGGACCAAGAGTATGTCAATCCCACGAAGAAGAGAAGAGCAGCACTCCAGGGAATAAAATCACTTAAAGGGGTTGTCCCGCGAAAGCAAGTGGGCGTATACACTTCTGTATGGCCATATTAATGCACTTTGTAATGTACATTGTGCATTAATTATGAGCCATACAGAAGTTATTCACTTACCTGTTCCGTTGCTAGTGTCCTCGTCTCCATGGTGCCGTCTAATTTTCAGCGTCTAATCGCCCGATTAGACGCGCTTGCGCAGTCCGGTCTTCTTTTCTGAATGGGGCCGCTCGTGCCGGAGAGCGGCTCCTCGTAGCTCCGCCCCGTCACGTGCCGATTCCAGCCAATCAGGAGGCTGGAATCGGCAATGGACCGCACAGAAGACCTGCGGTCCACCGAGGGAGAAGATCCCGGCATCCATCTTCACAAGGTAAGTAAGAAGTCACCGGAGTGCGGGGATTCAGGTAAGCACTGTCCGTTTTTTTTTTTTAACCCCTGCATCGGGTTTGTCTCACGCCGAACAGGGGGGCTGTTGAAAAAAAAACAAACCCGTTTCGGCGCGGGACAACCCCTTTAAGTATCTTTATTCTGCCCATGAAACACAAACAACGTTTCGATTTAAAGCAGGATAGATTATCCACCAAAACTAGAGATGAGCGAACGTGCTCGGCCACGCCCCTTTTCCGCCTGAATACTGCGATTTTCGAGTACTTCCGTAATCAGGCGAAAAAATTCGGGGGTCACCGTGGCGGCGCGGGGGGTTGCAGTGGGGGGGGGGGGGGGGGAGAGAGGGCTCCCCCCTGTTCCCCGCTGCTAACCCCCCACGCCGCCACGCCTCTCCCCGCCCCCCGGCGCACACGAGTACTTTTCACCCGAGTAGTGAAGTACTCGAAAATCGCGGTGCTCGATTGCGAAATCGCCCTTACCGAGTACGTTCGCTCATCTCTAACCAAAACCCATAAAACTAGCTCCTGAGTGTTTTGCCCAAAAAAAGGCTAATCGCGACTCCAGTATCACTAATATAGAGGACGAATAGCACCGCCAGTAAGTAAATCATGGCGAGATCCATTGGTGCCTTATGCATGAAGCTATGGGCTGAGTTAAACATGGCCCCCCATTTTCTGAGGGTCCATTCACTGGTATGCTGGTGTATAATATACTGATAGGTAAGGGCTGCAGGGCTGATTATTAGGTCTCTATGTTGGGTTTGTATTGATATACTTAACATATAGTTGTGGCAATGCAGAGTGCCCTATTTAACTGTTGGGATGCGAACATTTGGATCCGCTAGCCGTATATTAGTGACGCTGTTGACGTAGATGTGCGCGTTCTACGTTATGGCAGGGTAACGAGTCATGCGAGATCTATGAATTCTTGCACATGCGCAGTAGCTGCGATAGGATATAGCGTTGAAGGTACATCATATGGGCATATCAGCTTTGCATCTGTTATGCTGCTGATGTGCACGTATGATGTTTTCGCTATGGAGGCGTAATGTATCGCACGGGAACAGCGAATTTTCGCGCATGCGCAGTCGAGACGCAGCGGGACTTCGCCCTGTATGTTATGTTTCGCATTACATTCGTGGTATCGCGAGATCTTTAATGGGATCTCGTTGTATGGGGATCTCGCTGTATGGGGATACCGACGTCATAGCAGGCGACATCATCGGTGAGATACTAACAGGGTTGCAGTGAAATGTCGCGCATGCGCAGTCGGTACGCAACGGGACTTCGCCGTGTATGCTACGTTTTACACTACATTCGTGATATCGCGAGATCTTTAATGAGATCTCGTTGTATGGAGATGCTGACGTCATTAACATGCGACATCATCGGCAGGGATACTAGCAGGTTTGCAGCACAGTGTATGACATGAAAGCACTGATGTAATTAATTATGCATCGCTCACCTACGTTGCAGACACTGCATCACCCCATGTGATCTATTTTAATGGGTTTATGATGTATTGTCCTGCGATTGGTGGAGGTGTGGTTATTGGTACTATTTAAGGTTGTATGTCTGTATACGCTATTTAGAACTTGACAAAGACCTTGGAAGTAGGGGCGAAACGTTGTTTGTGTTTCATGGGCAGAATACAGATACTTAAGTGATTTTATTCCCTGGAGGGCTGCTCTTCTCTTCTTTATGGTGCCGCCTGGTGATGAACATATAGCCATGTGTACCTCCATCTAATAAGTGCTGGCAGACACACGGCCAGGTCTCTACATAATGAGCCTCTGTTCACTGGAGAGCAGCCAGGACAAATGGCTTTTTATCTCCTTGTGAGGGAAGAAGCAGAACCTCTAGGGCAGGGGTGTCAAACTCATTTTCACAGAGGGCCACATCAGCCTTATGGCTGCCTTCAAAGGGCCGATTCTAATTGTAAGACAGTAAAGTAAAACTGAACCCCATAGTGGCCTGATTGGTAATAAGGTCCCCCATAGTGGACAGTGGCGCACACTATTATACATATATATATAAACACAGACGCACGCTATCACGCAGACATATAACACAGACGCACGCTATCACGCACACATATAACACAGACGCACGCTATCACGCACACATATAGCACAGACGCACGCTATCGCGCACACATATAGCACAGACGCACGCTATCGCGCACACATATAGCACAGACGCACGCTATCGCGCACACATATAGCACAGACGCACGCTATCGCGCACACATATAACACAGACGCACGCTATCGCGCACACATATAACACAGACGCACGCTATCGCGCACACATATAACACAGACGCACGCTATCGCGCACACATGACACAGACGCACGCTATCGCGCACACATGACACAGACGCACGCTATCGCGCACACATGACACAGACGCACGCTATCGCGCACACATGACACAGACGCACGCTATCGCGCACACATGACACAGACGCACGCTATCGCGCACACATGACACAGACGCACGCTATCGCGCACACATGACAGACACACGCTATCGCGCACACATGAGACGCACGCTATCGCGCACACATATGACACAGACGCACGCTATCGCGCACACATATGACAGACGCACGCTAGCGCGCACACATATGACAGACGCACGCTATCACGCACACATATAACACAGACGCACGCTATCACGCACACATATAACACAGACGCACGCTATCACGCACACATATAACACAGACGCACGCTATCACGCACACATATAACACAGACGCACGCTATCACGCACACATATAACACAGACGCACGCTATCACGCACACATATAGCACAGACGCACGCTATCGCGCACACATATAGCACAGACGCACGCTATCGCGCACACATATAACACAGACGCACGCTATCGCGCACACATATAACAGACGCACGCTATCGCGCACACATATAACACAGACGCACGCTATCGCGCACACATGACACAGACGCACGCTATCGCGCACACATGACACAGACGCACGCTATCGCGCACACATGACACAGACGCACGCTATCGCGCACACATGACGCAGACGCACGCTATCGCGCACACATGACGCAGACGCACGCTATCGCGCACACATGACACAGACGCACGCTATCGCGCACACATGACACAGACGCACGCTATCGCGCACACATGACAGACACACGCTATCGCGCACACATGAGACGCACGCTATCGCGCACACATATGACACAGACGCACGCTATCGCGCACACATATGACAGACGCACGCTATCACGCACACATATAACACAGACGCACGCTATCACGCACACATATAACACAGACGCACGCTATCACGCACACATATAACACAGACGCACGCTATCACGCACACATAACACAGACGCACGCTATCGCGCACACATGACAGACACACGCTATCGCGCACACATGAGACGCACGCTATCGCGCACACATATGACACAGACGCACGCTATCGCGCACATATGACAGACGCAGGCTAGCGCGCACACATGACAGACGCACGCTATCACGCACACATATAACACAGACGCACGCTATCACGCACACATATAACACAGACGCACGCTATCACGCACACATATAACACAGACGCACGCTATCACGCACACATATAACACAGACGCACGCTATCACGCACACATATAACACAGACGCACGCTATCGCGCACACATATAACACAGACGCACGCTATCGCGCACACATATAACACAGACGCACGCTATCGCGCACACATGACACAGACGCACGCTATCGCGCACACATGACACAGACGCACGCTATCGCGCACACATGACACAGACGCACGCTATCGCGCACGCATGACACAGACGCACGCTATCGCGCACGCATGACACAGACGCACGCTATCGCGCACGCATGACACAGACGCACGCTATCGCGCACGCATGACACAGACGCACGCTATCGCGCACACATGACACAGACGCACGCTATCGCGCACACATGACACAGACGCACGCTATCGCGCACACATGACACAGACGCACGCTATCGCGCACACATGACACAGACGCACGCTATCGCGCACACGACAGACACACGCTATCGCGCACACATGAGACGCACGCTATCGCGCACACATATGACACAGAGGCACGCTATCGCGCACACATATGACAGACGCACGCTAGCGCGCACACATATGACAGACGCACGCTAGCGCGCACACATATGGCACAGACGCACGCTAGCGCGCACACATATGGCACAGACGCACGCTATCGCGCACACATGACACAGACGCACGCTATCGCGCACACATGACACAGACGCACGCTATCGCACACACATATGACAGACGCATGCTATCGCGCACACATATGACACAGACACACGCTATCGCGCACACATATAGCATAGACGCACGCTATCACGCACACATATAGCATAGACGCACGCTATCGCGCACACATATAGCAGACGCACGCTATCGCGCACACACATGACAGATGCATGCTATCACACACATGACACAGACGCACGCTATCGCGCACACATATGACAGACGCACGCTATCGCGCACACATATGACAGACGCACGCTATCGCGCACACATATGACAGACGCACGCTATCGCGCACACATATGACAGACGCACGCTATCACGCACACATGACAGACGCACGCTATCACACACACATGACAGACGCACGCTATCACACACACATATAACACAGACGCACGCTATCACGCACACATTAGCACAGACGCACGCTATCACGCACACATATAACAGACGCACACTATTACGCACACACACACACATTATTTATATACACACACAAGGACACTTCTGCATTTTTATACACACCTGCATCCACTGGCAGGTATACTGGCTGCTCTCAGTCCTTCTTGGGCCCCTGATGTCTCCCAGGCCTGCAGCCATGAACAGAGGAAGGGCCAGTGAGGGGAGATCAGCGCTTAGCAGGCTCTCACCCTGCAGCTGCTCCTCCTCAGCGTCGCTCTCATGTTCCCTGCAGTCTTCTTCCCTCCTCCGCGGCCGTTGTCAGTCTGCTATCGGCACTCCTCCATTACTGTCTGCACTAGACAGTACAAGCCGATAGAAGATCGCTTACTGATAGCAGCACGGAGGTGAGGGAACTTACTGCACAGCCGGCGGGCCACAGAAGGCAGCGGGCCTTGTGTTTGACACCTGTGCTCTACAGTAACACAGCAGGGTAGCCAAGACAATTATGACAGGTGCAAGAGGGAGAAGGAGACTGATCTAGCCCAGCAGCACCAATGACATGCATATTTGCTGCCAATCCCCATGCACTATCTCAGCGTGTATGTGTGCGTAATAAGCACCAAAAGAGAACATATTGTGATTTTTTTTTTCAGCCGTTACGAAAAACCGCCGGTGTGAGGGCCCAATACAAGTCAATGGGCTATTGACAGTGCGGGTCGTGCATGGAAAATCTGCACTAATGGTGAATGCACATGCTGCGCAACAATGATCCTTCAAGCATACAAGCGAAAAACAATTGCTGTTCACCGTTATGGATAAAAACTCACAGCATGCTCCATTTTCCTGATTTTCCAGTAGATTCCGAACGGACGACCCGCAGCCCATCTGCAATTGACATTGTGGACAGGCCGCGGGTTCCGCAGGAGAAAAAAAAAAATCTGTATGCGCGGATGCCGCCTGGGCACAGGGTCGGATTCCACTGCGTGCTGCCCATGTGCATGCGGCCTAAGGAACATTGATTGGGGTGGATTGAAAACCAAACTGGACTGAATTACCCAGTTAAAGAAATGGTGAAACATGGCTGCTTTCTCCTGGAAGCGGTTCCACAACTGGCCATAGGTTGTCGGGCGTTGTAGCGGGCAGAGTAGAGCTACGGTACCCCAGTGCAACCTGGAGACAACTGCGCTACTGTTTCTGGAAGAAAGCAGCCAAGTTAAGTCTGCAGATTTTATATTATCGTAGTTGACCTGACACCAATAGCCTTTTACTCACCCACTTCCCCATTTCCTTGCAGCGGTGCAAGAGCTGGCCTGCCCCCTCTGCACCACAGACCCCTCTGTAGTGGACAGTAATATGGTGCTGCTTACAATCACAGAGCCGCTGTCGGGTCAGGAACTGTGCGATCAGCTGTGTGCGGATGGCCAGCGGTCCGGCGTAGCAGTGAAAGCACTGGCCTTCTCCCCTCGGACCGTGCGACTCGTCTGGCATCGTGACATCTCTACAGAGGACACATTGAAGGCACTAGAGAAACTCAAATGGGTGCTGCAAAAATACAAAACTGGGGCAACCCAGCCGGAGGCACCCAGGGGGTGAGCAGTATTTGATTTCTACTCCTGGCACATCATGGCTTTTAGGCACATGAACGTATAATAAAGGAATGTGTATACCCATACCCAGTTCTGTGTTAACAGCATCATGGGCCCCCGGGCAAAGCAGTGTACTGGGGCCCCTACGACAACTACTCAGGAATAAGAGTGTAAATCGTCAATAAAATTAAACTACTAACTCACTGACGATGTATTACATGTCACAAGATGAGCCACACATCCGTCCAGTGGGAAATCGCTCTTTTTATTATAGAAACTATGGGTAATTTCCTAAAGGAATTATGGGTAATTTCCTAAAGGAATTATGGGTAATTTGAAAGTGAAACAGAAAGTGACAAAATTCAAGTCTTCACACATGGCAGACAGATTGGAGCCAAGTTCATATCTCACCACACAACATCACATATGAAATGTTAACATACATAATTAGTATGGTGCCCCCGGGCAAGTGGCCATCAGGCCCATGCGTTAAGGTGGCACTGGCATACCCAAAGACAAATATGTAACAGACTGCTGTCAGCAGGGTGGAGTACCAGTCTCAAAGAATTAAGCTAGCTAAGCTGTACAGCTGTGTCTGCAAATAATAGATGCCGTGAAACTACAAATCCCAGCAGACTATAGCTGTCATGGCATCCGTGTACGCCACATTATGTGAGTGGATCTACGGGTCTGCCACCCACAGTGGCCCATGAGCCTCTGAAGTATAGCAGCGTATTATACAATGATCAAACCCAGTCATGTTCAAGCCTCACGATGGGACAAGTATGGGTAAAAAGCCAAAACCCCAACTTTCCCTACTTTAGGGCTATTTCAGACGGCCGTATATTGGCTCGGTTTTCACGCCGAGCCGATATACAGTGTCCTTGTCTGCGGGGGGGGGGGGGGAGATGGAAGAGCCAGGAGCAGGAACTGAGCTCCCGCCCCCTCTCCGCCCCTTTCCACTATTTGTAATAGGAGGGGGCCAGACGGGTGCGGAGCTAAGTGTCGGCGCTTAGCTCCGCCCCTCCCATTGCAAATAGTGGCAAGGGGCGGGAGCTCAGTTCCTGCTCCTGGCTCTTCCATCCTCCGGCCCCCTGCAGACAACGACACTGTATATCGGCTCGGCGTGAAAACCGAGCCGATATACGGTCGTCTGAAATAGCCCTAACGATGTAAAAAAAAACAACACTATTTTTTTAACTTTGTTTTATTGAACAAATTAAAGAATAATGACGGTACAAAATGCAGCTATCACCAAGGCTGAGGATACAGCTGTATACTGTTTGTATACTGCATCAAAAGTATTAAAGATTTGAAAAACATTAATAAATTTTTTTTTTCATACAACAATAAAAAGCCCGTCGGCTCGTGTGTCGGCTGTCTCCAAGGGAGGAAGATGTATAGAGGAGAAGGAATAAGGTTAATCAATTTGTATGGAACGGTGAATCCAGCCATGGACCCCAAATTTAGTAGAATTTATCTGGGCAACCCTATCTATATCTATATCTCTATATACAGAGATACATATAAGGCGAAAGCCCTCACTCACTGACTGACACACCACCAATTCTCTAACTTCCCGATGTTGTACAAACGTGAAATTTGCAGGAGCATTCGTTAGGTCCTACATAGAAAAAAATAAAGAAGTCACAACTTGATTATTATACATGAGATACCCTGTTTCCCCGAAAATAAGTATTCTGACTCAATAACATGGCTGCAAGCGTATCGGTTGAGGTAACTTCTCTTGTAGTTATGGACCAGTACTCACAGCAGGTATATGTTGTCAGACAGCATCCAACTCGACTGCAGAGGCATGTGAGAAGATTCCAGGGTTTATTCAGGTAGAAATCTTGTAGAATGCACATTCAGCAGTAGGTAAAAAGAATGATGATTAGCCAAGGCACAGAGTAGAGACTAACACGTGGCTATAGACAGGAAACTCCCTAGCAGGAGGAAAGGGAGGGGTTATGCAACACAGGGGGGTACAGAGAACCAGGAGGGACAAACTAAAAGGGCAAACACTTGCAGATACAGTACAGCTTATTGATGTCAATGAATAGAGTCAGGTAGATGAGACATGACAATAAGACAGTGTCTTATATTAACTTTTGATCCCAAAGATACGCTAGGTCTTATTTTCAGGGAATGTCTTATTTTTCCATGAAGAAGAATTCATATTTATTGTTGAACAAACAAATAGTACCATTTCTTATATACTGTAGAGTAGTTGTCATCACAAACCAGCATTATTTCCATGTACAACAATCTATGGTACGTTTACCGATCCCAATATTTATGAACACAAAGCAAGGTTTATTCAATGACAGTCATGTCATCATCTTCTGGAACATCATCAGAACAATCCAAACCCGGAATTTCCTGGTGAATTTCTTGTGACTCCATTTCTTTCAGGATCATTGGCCCAAATCTCTCATGTCTAGCGATAGCGCTGTCCTTAAAGGGGTTTTGTCATTAAAAGAAAAATTATCTAAACTTACCTATTCTTTCCCTGTCAGTCTCCTTATCACATCTTGGTTGAGCTTCTCCAGTGCCTCAGGTCAACTCACTGCAGGCTGGGCCCCGCTTGTTATGAAGGCTGCTTATCACAAACTCCTTCCTGCTGGGTCAGTGAAGGCCACATGCCTGTGCTGTAGCTTCACTGCCTAGGAAGGAATTGTAATCTATTTCAGAGATAGCTCGCATGAGCAATCTCTGAAGAAGATAGGCAGTCCTCCTGCTGGCCTGTGAGCTGTGACATAACATACATTGGCAGACTGCCAACCTAATGTACATAACCTCACAGGAAGGAGCACAATCAGGCAAGTGGAGGTAAAGTGACCCCCCCCCCCCCCCCCACACACACACACACACACACTGCAGGAGACAGGAGAAGATAAGGGAGGTGAAGATCTGGTAAGTAGACTGATGGGGGGGGGGGGGGGGGGGATTGATAAGTATAGCATTTTTCTTTTTTAGTGACAGAACCCCTTTAAATGAGGACTTCTTGTCTTGTCTGACTCACAGGGCCACAAGAAATAAGGGCTGTAAAGTACCTGGCTCCCACACACTGTCTGCAAACTGTAATGATCACCCACGGCAGTTCCTGGACCACCTGTACAGCAGAGTCAGTATTGCAGCTTCCGGCCACCAGGGGGAGCTCATCACAGCAGACTCGCATAGCAGGGACAGAGCTAGGTCTTACTTTCGGGGGAGGCCTTATATTTAGCACTTCAGCAAAACCTGTACTGTGTCTTATTTTCAGGGGATGTCTTATTTTGGGGAAAACACGGTAGTTCTTTTCTCAGAAACCATAAAGCCAAGGAACTGCGGGAACATCCTCATACATAGTAACATAGTATGTAAGGCCGAATGAAGACAATGTCCATCTAGTCCAGCCTGTCTATCCTGCTGTGTTGATCCAGAGAAAGGCAAAAAACCCAAGGGCCAGAAGCCAATTAGCCCTTTTGGGGAAAAATTCCTTCCCGACTCCCTAATGGCAATCAGATTGTTCCCTGGATCAACCCCTAATAGTTCCTACCTTCCTGTATACCCGGATTGACACCTAACCTAAGATTTATATCCTGTAATATCCTTCTTCTCCAGAAAGACATCAAGTCCCCTTTTAAACTCCTCTATGGATTTTGCCATCACCACTTCCTCCGGTAGAGAGTTCCACAGTCTAACTGCTCTTACAGTAAAGAATCCCCTTCTATGTTGGTGATGAAACCTCAGTTCTGTAGTAAAATCCGTGGACTATTTGAGTCTCTCTTCTATTTTGTTTACACCCAAAACTTGTCTTTTCTTTTCGCCCTTAAACACCAGTATGTAATCCTGTTTCTCTTACGGCCATGACAGTTTAAAGGGATCCTGTCAAGCGCTCTCACACATTAATCCGCCTACACAGTTTAAACACACATGATGTGTTTTTCAAAAGTTATCCGCCCGTGCCAACCATATCTAAAGATTTTATTTTTCTCAAGCCACATGCAAGCATCAGGTGGGAGGGCCAAACCCTCGTTAGAACCCTGCGTCACCCCCCAACATCTCCCTTCTCTCTGCAAGCAATGTGGAGACATTCTTCCTCACAGCTGCGGTCCGCGCCTCATGTGCGTGCCGTGATTGGCGCATGTTCCGTTGGAAGGGATGAATCTGTGCACATCGGGGATAGATGTGCTGCGCATGCAGCGGTCTGTGCTGTTACAGCTCACACACAAGTCACACTTCTATGGCTGCCTAGTCACCAGATTTATCACCAATAGAACATGTATGGCACCATCTGGGACGCCAACTTCGGCAGCTTATGAGTTTTCATGATCCAGCGGCTGTTACAGCAAATGTAGAGCGATATGCTGCAGGATAACATGTAAAACCTGTATGCGCTAATGCCGGCCCGTATCACATCTTGTACCCAAGCAAGAGGGGGTACAACAGGGTACTAGAACCTCCATACCCGCCCGTATCACATCTTGTATCCGATCTAGAGGCAGTACAACAGGGTACTAGAGCCTCTATGCCCGCCTGTATCACATCTTGTATCCAGGCTAGAGGTGGCACAGCAGGGTACTAGAACCTCCATGCCCGTATCATATCTTGTATCCGAGCTAGAGGCGGTACAACGGTACTAGAGCCTCCATGCCTGCCTGTATCACAGCTTGTATCCAGCCTAGAGGAGGTACAACAGAGTTCTAGGGCCTCCATGGCCACCTGTATCGCATCTTGTATCCGAGCTAGAGGTGGTACAACAGGGTACTAGAGCCTTCATGCCTGCCTGTACCACATCTTGTGTCCAAGCTAGAGGTGGTACAACAGGGTACTAGAGCCTCCATGCCCATCCATATCACATCTTGTATCCAAGCTAGAGGTGGTACAACAGGGTACTAGAGCCTTTATGCCCACCCATATCACATCTTGTATCCAAGCTAGAGGCGGTACAACAGGGTACCAGAGCCTCCATGCCCACTCATATTACATCTTGTATCCAAGCTAGATGTGGTACAACAGGGTACTAGAGCCTCCCTACAAGTCTTCAGGTCTCCACAATAAATGATCCCTTTGCTGTGATATTGTAATCAGTTATTTCAATGTTACAATTGAATTTCAGTCAATTCTGACAACTTCTAGGGGAGGGATTCGTTTTGGACAATGAGTGTATATCAGCCAACTGGCCCTTGTGGTAGTGGTTTTTCTATTACAGGTATCTAGACTATTATTCTTAGGGGGTTAATAAAAGAGGAAAGATGATTAGTAGAAAGAAACATAATTAGACATTAGATCTGGACACTGTGTGGGCCGATACATCCTTAAACCAGTCTAAACAGAAGTTCTAGCTTCAGATCTGTCAGACAAGAACTCCAGGCTAAGCTCAAAGTAGAAGGTCACAATAATATAGTTTGACTAGACAGGTAACAGTGTTAGCGCACCGAATGTCTACCTTACATAAGGATGTGAAGTCAGAAAGTTGCCTGTACAAACCTTCCATAGGAGGTAACTATTCACCTGGCCTTACCTAAAGTAACCTCCCAGTTGTAAGACTGCAACTCATGTTCTCCTCATCTTATACTATCATCTGAGCAGTCTTATCTCAGCCCTCCAAACGTATACTTTGCCCAAACCTTACTGAAAGCATACGGTGAGGAAAGAGGCTTCATCTACCGCGTTTCCCTGAAAGTAAGACCCTGTCTCATATTAATTTTTGCCACAAAGGAGGCACTAGGTCTTATTTTCAGGAAATGTCTTATTATACTTAGCTAGCAGACTCAGTCCAGGTCCCTCGCGCTGCTCTCCGGAGCTCCGATGAGCTTCTTGCAATCCTTGGCTGCCCACAGTAGATCACTTTCTGGTTACGGGATTCATAAATTAATCCTGCCTACAGGAAGCGATGGCTGTGATTGGTTCTCGAGCGCTGTACAGCCAATCAATGCAGCGCTTGATAAACCAATCACAGCCATTGCATTGGTTCATCAAGCGCTGCATTGTTTGGCTGCGTAGTACTCAAGAACCAATCAGAGCCATCGCTTCCTGTAGGTGGGATTTTTGAATCCCGTAACCAGGAAGTGGTTTTTGTGGGCACTCCAGGGAGCAGCGGGAGGGACATTACTGAGCTTGCTAGGTAATGGATTCCTTTTCTTTTTGTAATGCAGCTAGGGCTTATTTTCAGGGTACGGCTTATATTTCAAGCCTCCCTGAAAAATCTGAGAATGTCTTATTTTCAGGGATAAGATTACAAGAACAGGTGTATAAAGCCTTTTAGAACTTCAGTGGTCCCGCTTGGTGGTGTTATGAAGAGGAGTTTCAGAGGTGGTAAGCTGCGCATCCAGAGATGGAGCAAGAGATGTATGGCTCTGCCTCATAAGCAACAGCTCTTCCACAGCACAGCCATTGGCTAAGGGTTGGGAGGCTCCATCTGATATCCTGGCTCTTGCTGCCAAGTAAAAAAAAAAAAAAGCTATTTCTCACTCCTGTCATTGGGGGGCACAGCAAAGACCGTGGGCTATAGCTACTGCCACTAGGAGGCGACACTAAGCAAAAAAAAAAAAAGGGTTAGCTCCACCCACTGGCTATATCCCCTTCTGCTGACACCAGGCTAATCAGTTTTTAGCTTAGTGTTTAATGGATGGGCCAGGGCTAATAGTTCAGGAGTTTTTCCAGCTGTTGTCTGGCCGGCCCTCTCAAAAGAAAAGGAGGCACATCCAGAGTCTCTGCGTGTGGCCCGCCAGCTAGAGCCCCCCCATATTTTTTCTGGTGGTCTGCATCCCCTCCCTGTGTGGGGTAGGCAATGTTAGGGGGAAGGCTCTGCTGGAGCCAGGGAGCCGCCCTCTTCAGGAGTCTGATTGGGGACAGAGAGGTGAGTATGTTTACCTCTCCCCCCCCCCCCCCCCCTTATTGTTTTCTGGAAAAGTGGGTCTTTAGGGTGGGTGAGTTTTTTTTTCTTGCCCCTTGGAGATGGTAGCATGGCTCAGTTTTTCCAGCTTTTGGGGGCAGGGGGGGGGGGGGGGGGGTGCTCGCCCCTTTTCCGTTCCGGTGGTACGGCTGGGTATTTTGGGTAGTGGACAGGACTACTGTTCTGCTGAGGCTGCATTCCTTCCACATGGTGGAGAGAGAGAGGTAGAGAGGTAGGTAGGTAGGTAGGTGGGTGGGTGGGTGTGTAACAGGTTCCTGAGCATTCTCTAAACTGCACGAAGAGCAGGAAAAATGATGGTATTCAGCAGAACCTTGTGAAAGGCAGAACCCTTACTCACTGGGGTAACCTCGTGCTATATTTGCACATTGCGACACACTCAAATATGGCATGAGCATGAACCCTATTCTTTTGAATGGAGTCATATACATGAGCAATATCTGCACTGCATGTCCAATCTTTTTGAGTTCCTCGGAACACATCGCCCATTGCTTTCAGTGGCACCGTAAACCACATCGAAAATAATGGAAACACTTTCCGATCCTCCTGGAAGCCGCATCGGAGAATCGCTAGATTACTGAAGTGATGGGAGGCTTTTTTGCCACGCTCTTCCCTGTGTAGGTAACCTTAGCAGCAGAACACCACAACATCCTCTCTGATCTGTGCAGTAGGATGACAGGGTATGAACAGGCAGGCTGGAACAGACTGTTCCCTGTAGTATAGTAGCGAGGACCAACCGGGATGTACAAGCCGCCTCATGTTCATAGCCAGGTCAAGCAACACTGTACTACAGGATAACCTCAGTGGGAGCGCACACCAAAAGCTCCAGGGGCTGCAGTCACAGCTACACTGCTCAGTCTGCATTCACCCAACGTTGCAGTAACGCCATCCTGGTACCCACCGGCAGGCTGTAAAGAAGTCCACAGTGCGCCAGAGAGTCTGCCCACCACAGTTCAGGACCCTCCAATCTAGAAGAGCCTCTTCTGAGTCCGCATCCTGCCACCCACATCAAATTGTGTGTTCTGGGTAGGGTAAATGGGGACCCACAGACCCTTCTGAAAAAGGGGATTTCCAGGACTAACATATAGGATGACTGGTCATCGATAGCTCATTGCGGGGGGTCCATTGCTCAGGATACTCGCTGACTGGTGAGTGAAGTGACCCTGTTGTAGTATTACCACTGATTGTACAAACCTGAATTCCTTAAGTTGATAGAAGCCCCATATCACAAACTTCTGGTCCAGGTGGAACACAGGGAGTATACCATCACCGAAGGATTCTCCTATCACTATATCCCAAGATGTAGAGAAAGGAACTTCCCTTTATAACATCCAGAGAGTGAGGCGCTCAGCATCTGCTGCGGGACACGGAATGAGGAGGATTCCAGGCTTTCCCGATGTTGCAGCATGAACACTTACACGGGACAGGTAACCCTTCATGCCACTGAGTCTAGCACTGAGACCCTGCAGTCCACCACCTTCAGAAATCTGGAGAAATTCATGAAAGAGCAGCAGCTACCTCAGCATTAGAGGAAACTAGGGGGTGAAGGGTGTTCAGAGTCAAGAGATCGGGGAGGTTCTCGGTTCCAGTGCGGATGGGAGGCGGTCGCTCCTGGATGGAAGGGACAGCGAGAGTAAAAAAGTTATGGAATCTCCACAGATGTCTCACCTCCTGTGCATTGTGAGTGTTTGGGATGGATGTGGTTATGTTTGTCAGAGGGTGATGTCTGGGCTGTTGGGGTGGATGGCGCTGTCTGTGACTATGGCAGAGTACAATTTGTGTGTTTGCCAGGACTGTCTGTGGAGGGTAGGTGCAGTATGGGATATGGGTGTCTGAAAGTTGGGGCTTGTCTACAAGCTCTTGGTGGATTAGATTTGCTATTTGATTAGGTCTGTGTAAATACTCCATCTGTGCCAAGAGCTTGCAACTGGAGCCGCGGTGTTGGACTGTTACTGCCATGATGTGGCATTGTCTGCATGTGTCATACGTGTGCTGGCTTTTAGGAGGTGTTTTCTATAGTTTGTGGTCATTAGGGCATAAATATGCTACACAAGACACCCACGCAGTTTAAGGAAAAAAACGTAGCAAACGTAGATCCGCACGTAAAAAAAAAAAAAGCATGTGGTAAAAAATCCACCTAACCACGTCTATCGCCACCCCCATGTTCTATCTTTGGCAGGGGCAGCTTTTTGCCCGCACAGCAGTCTTTTTCTGATCTCTGCTAGTCTGAGCGAGCCCTAAGTGAGCGGTGCCAGCATTGGCTCCTCCCGTACAACAGAGAAACTACATCCCAACACGACAAGTTACATTTATTAGAGAGGAAACATGTAAATTACTACAAATATACAATGTTACTGAGCAAGTGAATATATACAAGATCTCCAGGCGGCGGCAGGTCAGATGAAATATATAGGATGTGACACGATGGAACAAAACCAAGAAAATATATACATAGGACAGCCGAGGAGGTCAGTCGTCTTTATCCAGCTTCTCCAGCGATCCTCTCACAGTCTGCGCTTTAGTCTGGAACAGGTCAATGTGCTGGTTCATCAGTTTGTGCTGAAGTAAAGAAATGGCCGAGAACATTAGATACATTATCCCGAAACAAAGTCCTCCCCCGGACAAACCGAGAAGAGCCCTAGCTTTAGACTGCCAGAAGGCCGCACTGGTAAGACTCGCTCTGTTGTGAATGGAACAGCTCCTTCCCACTATAGGATGTGCAGCTACGGCCTGCAGTGGCAGGATGTATATGAAGAGAGATCGCGGGGCAATATCACTTTATACCCAGCGGCAACAGCTCTGATAAGACACGTGGCTCATTGGCGTGGTTAACCCTAAAGTGACAGCTGCGTCTAAAAGGCTGTCAATTCAGATTGCAGGGACCCGCACAAATCCCTGCATTCTGAATTGACAGCTGCATTTAAAAGGCCGTCACTTTAGGGTTAACCGTGCCAATGAGCCACGTGGCTTATTGAAGGTGTTGCTGCTGGGTATGAAGGGAGATTGCCCCGCGATCTCTCTTCATACATATCCCGCCGCTGCAGGACTTTTACAACGTGGTGTTGGCTTGTGCAAAGAACTAATGTGCATCGCGAGGGCCAGTGCATGCCAACCTCAAACTGAACTACGCACAAATCCTTCCTTCTGTCTAATCCTTCACCCATCTTCCTTCCTCCTACCTTCATGTGGTTATCCAGGATTCGGCTAAGTGCAATCTTCCTGTGTGAGCCACACCCAAGAGGCTTGGGCACAACAAGCGTTGGGCGGCCCACAGTCCGTATGCTGTCCGATTTACACGGAGGCAGCACATTTACACGCATTGGCATGTTCTATTTCTCATCCGTCTAATGGGATATACCATAAGTCCTCACACTGTCCTTCGGTCCGTGTGAAAAACGTCAACGTGCATGTTCTCATAGGCCTAGGATGCCGCCATGTGCTGTCCGTGGATTAACATGGACAGCACTCGGCCCACAATGCGCTAGTCTGCGGGGAGCTTAGAAAGGGGTCTCTATTGTTTCACCTGAAACAGCGCCATGTCTGTCCATGGACCAACTCTGGTGTTGCAGCATCCAACTGAACTGCAATACCAGAGACTGACAGAGGTGGTGCTGTTTCTCTGGAGGCAAAATAAATGAAATCTCAGCTCTTATTGGCTACTTCAAAGCAACTCTTTCAGTTTGGAAGAGACATTTATGGATTGTCACACTTACCATTTTTATCTTCTCCCGCTCCTTATCCAGCTTTAGGAATTCACCGAGCGTCAGCTCTTCAGCCTTCTTCTTCAGAGTAATGAACAGACAACTGGACGAGTGCTTCTTGTGTTCCTCCCTGGAAAGAGCACAGAAGCGGTTATAGAGAGTTCTGCACCACCAAAAGGCTCCGCCCCCTTCAACCAATATGGCTGCCATGATTATGTAGGACCACTCACATGGGGTCGTCGTCCGGCTCCCATCCTTCCAGCTCCTTTAGGCAGAAGAAACACTGTGCGACATCAGGGCTGTTCCCAGTAGGGCAGTGGATGAACCCGGCAGCCGCCATCTGTAAGGAGGAAGACGGGTGAGTAACCAGAGGCGATCTACAGCTCTGCATCCAGGAGCCGCCGGTATATACAGGCTCCGGCGCAGTCCGCATTATCAGGTCTATAAGGCCATAGACAGACACACACAGAGGGAAACTAAAGGGGTGGGGTTTTTTGGAAAGATCAGTTAAGCTGCATTCACACAAGAAAAAAAAATGTGCAATTGTGTTGGACAAAAATAAAAAAAATTTAAAATTATGCAGCATGTTATATAGAATATAGGAAACTCATTAGTATAATTAGTAAAGATGAGCGAGCGTACTCGGATAAGCACTACTCGCTCGAGTAATGTGCTTTATCCGAGTATCGCTGTGCTCGGGTCTGAAGATTCGGGTGCCGCTGCGGCTGACAGGTGAGTCGCAGCGGGGAGCAGGGGAGAGCGGGCGGGAGAGAGGGAGAGAAAGATCTCCCCTCCGTTCCTCCCCGCTCTCCCCGGCACCCGAATCTTCAGGGACGAGCACAACGATACTCGGATAAAGCCAATTACTCGAGCGAGTAGTGCTTTTCCGAGTACGCTCGCTCATCCCTAATAATTAGTCATTTTAATGTATGGGATTTTTTTTTTTTTTTTAACATACACAAGAAGTACAGTAAGAACGCAGTTGCGCACGCCAATCCGCAGCACTCCATGCACTAAATGCATATGCTGGTGTGAATCTGGCCTTATATGGATCCATGTAAACCAGAACCATTATCCGCGGTCACATCTGTTGTAGCGAACAATTTTATTTAAGTTTTCTTCTGAGCGCGAAAAAAAACCCCAAACAAAACGGATCCAATAAAAGACACGGATCCAAAACAGGCGGCTTCCCATCGTTAGAGGGGTTGTCCAGCCGTGACAAGTGCAGGTCAGCACTTCTGTATGGCCATTACAAGGCACTTTGTCCGTCCGGCGTCCGCATTATATTACAAACGGAGGGTTCTAGAAGCCCCACTGAAGTCAACGGGAAACTAAATCGAAACGCATTTCTGGCCCTATGATGGAACAAAAGACCGGACGGAGAAACATGGATGTGACAGGGCCTACCTGTGTCTGGGCACGATGTCCTAACAGGGATGTGACAGGGCCTACCTGTGTCTGGGCACGATATCCTAACAGGGATGTGACAGGGCCTACCTGTGCCTGGGCACGATGTCCTAACAGGGATGTGACAGGGCCTACCTGTGCCTGGGCACGATGTCCTAACAGGGATGTGACAGGGCCTACCTGTGCCTGGGCACGATGTCCTAACAGGGATGTGACAGGGCCTACCTGTGCCTGGGCACGATGTCCTAACAGGGATGTGACAGGGCCTACCTGTGCCTGGGCACGATGTCCTAACAGGGATGTGACAGGGCCTACCTGTGCCTGGGCACGATGTCCTAACATGGATGTGACAGGGCCTACCTGTGCCTGGGCACGATGTCCTAACATGGATGTGACAGGGCCTACCTGTGCCTGGGCACGATGTCCTAACATGGATGTGACAGGGCCTACCTGTGCCTGGGCACGATGTCCTAACATGGATGTGACAGGGCCTACCTGTGCCTGGGCACGATGTCCTAACATGGATGTGACAGGGCCTACCTGTGCCTGGGCACGATGTCCTAACATGGATGTGACAGGGCCTACCTGTGCCTGGGCACGATGTCCTAACATGGATGTGACAGGGCCTACCTGTGCCTGGGCACGATGTCCTAACATGGATGTGACAGGGCCTACCTGTGCCTGGGCACGATGTCCTAACATGGATGTGACAGGGCCTACCTGTGCCTGGGCACGATGTCCTAACATGGATGTGACAGGGCCTACCTGTGCCTGGGCACGATGTCCTAACATGGATGTGACAGGGCCTACCTGTGCCTGGGCACGATGTCCTAACATGGATGTGACAGGGCCTACCTGTGCCTGGGCACGATGTCCTAACATGGATGTGACAGGGCCTACCTGTGCCTGGGCACGATGTCCTAACATGGATGTGACAGGGCCTACCTGTGCCTGGGCACGATGTCCTAACATGGATGTGACAGGGCCTACCTGTGCCTGGGCACGATGTCCTAACAGGGATGTGACAGGGCCTACCTGTGCCTGGGCACGATGTCCTAACAGGGATGTGACAGGGCCTACCTGTGCCTGGGCACGATGTCCTAACAGGGATGTGACAGGGCCTACCTGTGCCTGGGCACGATGTCCTAACATGGATGTGACAGGGCCTACCTGTGTCTGGGCACGATGTCCTAACATGGATGTGACAGAGCCTACCTGTGTCTAGGCACGATGTCCTAACATGGATGTGACAGGGCCTACCTGTGCCTGGGCACAATGTCCTAACATGGATGTGACAGAGCCTACCTGTGCCTGGGCACGATGTCCTAACATGGATGTGACAGAGCCTACCTGTGCCTGGGCACGATGTCCTAACATGGATGTGACAGAGCCTACCTGTGTCTGGGCACGATGTCCTAACATGGATGTGACAGAGCCTACCTGTGTCTGGGCACGATGTCCTAACATGGATGTGACAGAGCCTACCTGTGTCTGGGCATGATGTCCTGCCGCTCCCAACATCCCAGGAACACTGATCCTGCCTGCCCGACGGTGCTGCCCAGTAAACTAGGTCTCCCTCACACATGGCTGAAAACGCTGCCCATTCATTTCAATGGGAGACTCAGCTGAAAATGCCCAAAGATAGAACATGCAGCGTTTTCAGCCTTGTGTGAGCGGCCCCATTGAAATAAATGGGAGCGTTATACAGCGTTTAGCACAGGGCTGAAAACGCTGCTGAAAGCGCCCTGTGTGAGGGAGCCCTAAGGGGGCACAACTATAGGTACCCGAGGACACTCAACGTGCTATAGAGAAACCACATAGCCAAGTACGGGCCCATGCAATATATCTATATAGCACATTACTATAAGCCAGCGCATCACTCACAAATGTGCATTTCAGCCCCTAATATAACAGAGCAAGAGAATAGGACTAAAGACTGGCAGTGGAGAAGGCACAGCACCCCCGGGCATAGCGGGTAGGAAGTGACCGGAGGGGCGGAACACTTTTATTTAATAAAGTATGTGATCAGCTTATGAAGACGCGTTTCGGGGATAATCCCTTCATCAGTTCGGCTGGTGTTTAAAACATACAAGCAATTGGTGGGTGTTACAAAGGGTTAATGGTGAGATCCTGCTTGCCTGTGCGGCGAGGGTCAGACAGGGCAGGAGAAGGTCAGCGAGAGCCGTGTCTGCAGTTACAAGCATCGGCCACTACACAGTGGTTGGCGTGGAGGCTTCCCCTCTGACCCCTCTGTATTTGTGGCGCTGACGGCATGTGCCCACTCAGCTGATCGGTCGGGGTCCCGAGCGATGGACCCCAACCAATTAACTATTGATGACTTATCCTGATAACAGGTCATTAATATTATTTTACTGGAAAACACCCTTTAAGGCCTCTCTCACATCTGCGCTTGGGATTCCGCTTTCTTGCTCTGTTCAGAGAAGGGGGAAATCCCCGCGGCTGAGCGCTTCCGTCTCCGTACAGAACCCAACAGCACCAGGTGGACCCTATTGACCATGATGGGAGGAGGTTCATACGCAGATGTGAAGCCGGCCTTGGCGTGTACCATTCACCGGGCAATGGAGTCACATTCATGGACAACCAGCTAGCTCTTCCTCTATGGGATGGTGAACAGAGAGAAGTCCTAGATATGGCGGCCTGGTGCGCCGCTGGTTGTGCTCTATGGGAGACCTCAGGCATTATCACACAGGGGCACCTTTACTGGGTGAAGAATAAAGCTGTCCGTGAGGCTGCGCTGCGTAAGGGATCCTCTGTCGTTGCTGAGCACACATGTGAAGGAGGCCAATGACAGACCCTGACGATCACCTATTAATGAGCGATCCCGAGGAAAGGTCAGCAGCAGCAGATCACTAGAAACCTCTAACAGTTTCCGAACTTTCCGAAGTCCAAAATGGAGATGGCGACATAAGAACAACCACCTATCCTCTCCGGAGCGCAGCACCCCCATTCTCCAGAGGTATTAGGGTATCTTGACGCCACCAGGAATTCAAGATTGACAGGGGAGGGGGGGGGGGGGGGGGGGGGGGGGGGGGGGTCACGCCCCCTGAACACGATTGGCTGCACAGCAGCCTACCACATAGGTCCTGAAAGGGCACTGCAAATTAGCAGAAGATATATGCTGCGGGGCCTCGTACAAACGCAGAGCTCCCACGGTGTTCCTCGCCAGCAAGGCACAAGGTGCAACCAGCATTGAGGAAAAAGCATCCTGCACCCCATATTGCTGCACCGGCAGCGCTTCACAACAGCCGCCACTGACCGCCACTTCTACATACCGGCACATGCAGTGAGCTGACAGACCCAAGGGGAGTTACAGTGCTATACGGCGGCCGGCCACAGCAGGAACACACAGCGCGGGACTCCCCACCCCACCCCACCAAGCTGATGCGGCTTTACCGCTGACGGACCTTAACTGCACAGAGCACCAAGTGTCAGTGTGGGGGAGCGGGACGCAACAGTCCGAGCGACGCGGAGAACAACCTTCAGGGTGCCATGTGTCACTAGGAGAGCGGCGTCCACGGTGAAGACAGTCCTGGTGGAAGAGCACACCTGCAGCTGTGAGCGAGGCGGGGGAACGGCCGACGCGAAGCGGGAGGCCGGCATCTGTGAGCGGGGGGCCTTAGGATGAGGGTGATTCTTCTCTTTAGGCTTATATTATTACATAGCTAATAACGTAAGCCTTAAAACACTGTTGCACATCACGCACACCTCTATCCACAATGCCCTAGTAGGACCTGTGAGCCTTGACCCCATCGGGAGCTGCGCTGTGAGAGGGGCGTTCCCCCTGTTTAACCCCTAGCTTCCGGTGGTGTCAAGATACACTAATACCTTCTCCAGAAAAGAGGTTTCTACTTCGGGAACTTCCATGTATCAGCAGTGGATGCCATAAACATCTGATGCCTCTCGGGGGCAGTCTACACCAAAGATCACCATCTGAACGGGGGAGTGCTGTCAGTCGGCCGGCAGCTGGTTTACGCAGCAGATACATTATTGGCGCGGTCATACGGGAATCCTGCAGAACAGATCACATTGGCTGCAGAAGTGATGTACGGACAGCGGAGATCTGCCGCTAAACACCAGCAGATTGGCGCAGCGCTCTGTGCACACAATATGTAGGGCATAGAACCCGCGGGGGGGGGGGGGGGGGGGGGCGGGCACAGGAGGGTTATTTTATTAAAAAAAAAAAAAAAAAAAAAAAAAAAAATTAAATCCCCCGCATATCCTATTTTGGCGCACAATGCACACCGACAGGCCGGCGCACGCTTACAGGAAATCTGCCTACATGCACAAAAACCTGCAGCCGCAGTCATCTCCAGCGGCGTATTTACGCTTCCACCCGCTATGACGGCCGGTTCACACGGGGGCAGATTCCGCAGCCGACACCATGTAACCCGTGGCTGAACTGCCCCTCTACTATGAGGAAGCCCCGCTGTATGGGGTGCAGAGCCGCAGCCAACCGCCATGTGAACAGAGCCGAGACTACAGCTATATATACAGGAGCTCAGGACGCGGCGCGCATGGATCCATACACACACAGACGAGTGCGACGGGATCCTTCCGCTCACCCGCTCCGGTGTACAGGCGCAGCCCTCGGTGAACGGCCAGTTACTGAAGGTCCGGACGCGGGTGTCGTGCAGGTAGAGGCGCCACTCCTCCGGTAACGGGGTCTCCCCGGCCGCCGGCAGCACGAGCGGACTGCAGCTCACCATGGCGACTGATTTGAAACTAGCGCTGTGCTGACGTCACACCACAAAGCATCACGGGAAAATGAAGTGCCGCGCGTAATGACGTCTCCGAAGAACCACCTCCGTAGCCCCCAGAATGCACTGCGACGTCGTCTTCAACAATGTTTATTTACGACGTGCGCCGGAAACCGCTCGCCTGCGGATCTCAGCTTTAAACCGGGCTGTCCTGTAATGTCCTTCCTATGACCCGAGCAGCAGAACCGATGCCCTGTACAACCGAGGGGGCCAGCCTCCACCCCTCAGCAGTGCTGGTGCCAGCAGGGGGCCAGCCTCCACCCCTCAGCAGTGCTGGTGCCAGCAGGGGGCCAGCCTCCACCCCTCAGCAGTGCTGGTGCCAGCAGGGGGCCAGCCTCCACCCCTCCGCAGTGCTGGTGCCAGCAGGGGGCCAGCCTCCACCCCTCCGCAGTGCTGGTGCCAGCAGGGGGCCAGCCTCCACCCCTCCGCAGTGCTGGTGCCAGCAGGGGGCCAGCCTCCACCCCTCCGCAGTGCTGGTGCCAGCAGGGGGCCAGCCTCCACCCCTCGGCAGTGCTGGTGCCAGCAGGGGGCCAGCCTCCACCCCTCGGCAGTGCTGGTGCCAGCAGGGGGCCAGCCTCCACCCCTCGGCAGTGCTGGTGCCAGCAGGGGGCCAGCCTCCACCCCTCGGCAGTGCTGGTGCCAGCAGGGGGCCAGCCTCCACCCCTCGGCAGTGCTGGTGCCAGCAGGGGGCCAGCCTCCACCCCTCGGCAGTGCTGGTGCCAGCAGGGGGCCAGCCTCCACCCCTCGGCAGTGCTGGTGCCAGCAGGGGGCCAGCCTCCACCCCTCGGCAGTGCTGGTGCCAGCAGGGGGCCAGCCTCCACCCCTCGGCAGTGCTGGTGCCAGCAGGGGGCCAGCCTCCACCCCTCGGCAGTGCTGGTGCCAGCAGGGGGCCAGCCTCCACCCCTCGGCAGTGCTGGTGCCAGCAGGGGGCCAGCCTCCACCCCTCGGCAGTGCTGGTGCCAGCAGGGGGCCAGCCTCCACCCCTCGGCAGTGCTGGTGCCAGCAGGGGGCCAGCCTCCACCCCTCGGCAGTGCTGGTGCCAGCAGGGGGCCAGCCTCCACCCCGCGGCATTGCTGGTGCCAGCAGGGGGCAGCCTCCACCCCAGAGCAGTACTGGTGCCAGCAGGGGGCAGCCTCCACCCCACGCATATTAACCCCTTAACGACCGGGCCATAGTGTTTTTACGTCCTCCCGAAGTGGGCTTTATTCTCTGAGGACGTAAAAACATGCGTCCTACAGAGAATAAAGCCCCTCGGGCTCTGGATGTGACAGCTTCATGCTGTCGGTGCCCGCAGGTAGCCGACAGCATGGAGCTGTCATCCCGGGCTGCAGGGACCCACCCCCCCCCACCCCCCGGCAATGCGATCGGCGCTATCCAATTGATAGCGCCGATCGCATAAAAGTTTAAAAACGTGCAAAAAAAGTTCAAGATTCAGCTGCCCTGATGGATCAGATCCATCAGGGCAGCTGAAATTACTCACCCGGGTCCGCCGCACTGCTCCCCGCTCTCCCGCTGCTCCGGGCCCTGAAGCCGGTCTTCTGCGTATGCGCGCCAGGCGGCATTACGTCAGCCGCATGCACAGAAGGCCCGGAGCCGCGGGAGATTTAAAATCTCCTGGCTCCTGTAGGTAGCCGGGAGGCAGGAGATGTCAGCGGGGACCGCGATCGCCGTTATACAATGCATAACGGCGATCGCGGAAAAGTGCAAAAAAGTTTTTAAAAAAGTAAAGTTTCACCTCCCCTCATGGATCGGATCCATGAGGGGAGGTGAAAATACTCACCTCAGGTCCGCCAATGTCCCCGGTGTTCCGGGACCCAAAGTCTCCCTCTGCGATTATTGCCATCGGGCGCGTGCACAGAGGGGCTCGAGCCCCGGGAAATTCAAAATCCCTCTGCTCCTGGCTGCCATGTGTAGCCAGGAGCAGAGGGATGTCACCCAGCATGTGATCACTGTTATCCAATGGATGACAGTGATCATGTAAAGTAAAAAAAAGTGTAAAAAAATAAAAAAAAAAAAGTTTTAAAAAGTTAAAAAAGCGTACGTTTCATCTCCCCTCACGGATTATATCCGTGAGGGAGCATGAAAGTACGTACATAAGGCTCCCGGATTTATCCGCGGACCTTACTCCAGCTTCTGCGCATACGCGCGTTGCCAAAATGGCGGACGCATGCGCAAAAGCTGTGGATTGCCAGGAGCGCCTGGAGCAGTGACAGGTGGCCTTGTTGAGCGGTTGCCGGTCACGTAATAAAAAAGTAGCGCTCTTACATAGGTCGGTCTCACATGACCGGATAGGAATTACGGATTCCGCATGCATCTGATCCGCGCTAATATGCAGATCAATCGCATTGGATTACACGATTTCATCCACATTAGCGGGTCGGAATTGTGTAATCCACTCGCTGAAAAGAGAACGCAGCAGGTTCTATTTTACCGCGGATATCCGCAGCATAGAGCCCATTGTGCTCCGTGGTCGCGGATATACCCGCTGCCCATACGCAACTACGTTGTGTACCAGCTGCGGGTACCCGCGTCATCGCTAAGCGACGGTGCGGGAAATACAAACAACAAAAAAGGTGTACTGCGCATGACCGCCCGTGTAAGTAGGCAGTTATGCGCAGTACATTACACGGCCGTACGCAGGGTCACAGCCGGGCTCACAGATGGGATCCACTGTGGGCCTCCGCAAGCGGATTCCACATCCGGCCGTGTGAGCCCGGCGTTATTCAGAGCGCTACCTGTATTACGTATTTTACAAGAAGCCCCGGGAACGCTCGCCTTCATGCAGTTCCAGGAGCAGCTTGTTGAGCGCCTTCTGTGTGAGACCGCCGCACCTCCGCAAGCTTACGGAGACTCACGGAGAGCCACTTTTTACACCCCATACGCCACTGAGGTCAAGAAATGACCCCCAAAAAGCATGAGAGGAGGGGGGATACCCGGTTTTATTGCCCCATGTACCTATTCCAACCAGCCTCCGTAATTACCCCTGTCTTCGGAAATACCACACAGTTCACATTATTACTTTTATCTAAGATTTGCGAACACCGAAAAGGGCGCGGAGTGTGTGTGTGGGGGAGGGGCGGGGGGATTTTTAGGGAGTCAATTTTTATTCCGTACAAATAACAATGGGGCTTGGAATGTATTCAGTTGTGCCCTGAAATCCAACGGGTGTCACTCCTTTATAGGCCTAGCCATGTGTCCTGTAAGTAAATTAGGGCCATAATGGGTATGTTTCTGAACTCGGGACAAACTGGGGTATCCATTTGGGGGTGAATGTCTTCATTCCTATGTACGCTGTACAAAAAAACAGTTTTTAAATTGACAAAATTGCCAAAAAAATTGTAAATCGTAACTTTTTCCTTCTGCTTTGCTTAGATTCATTCAAATACTGTGGGGTCAAAATACGCAGTACACCCCTAGATGAATTCGTTAAGGGGTCTAGTTTTCAAAATGGGGTCATTTGAGGGGGTTCTTTATAGTTTTGGCTGCTCAATGGCTCTATAAGTGGGCAATGGGGCCTGAAATTTATTCAGTTGTACCCTGAAATCCAACTGGTGTTCCTTTCATTGTAGGCCTAGCCATGTGTCCTGTAAGTCTATTAGGGCCACAATGGGTATGTTTCTGAACACGGGACAAACAGGGGGATCCATTTTGGGGTGAAAGTCGTCATTTATATGTGTGCTGTACAAAAAAAGCTGTTTTTAAATTGACGCAATAGCCCAAAAAATGAAAATCGTAATTTTTTCTTACTGCTTTGCTTAGATCTATTCAAAAATTGTAGGGTTAAAATACACAGTACACCGCTAGATAAATTCGTTAAGGGGTCTAGTTTTCAAAATGTGGTTATTTGTGGGGGTTCTCTATGGTTTTGGGCGCTCAAGAACTCTACAAGTGGGCAATGGGGCCTAAAAGGACTTCAAGCAAAATCTATTTTCTGAAAGCCACTGATTACTCTTTTCATTTTGGGCCCCGTTGTGCATGTGGACATAAGATTAGGGCCACAATGGGTATATTTCTGAAAACAGCACAAACAGGGGTATCCATTTTGGGGTGCAAGCCTTCCTTCAAATGTGTGCTGTACAAAAAAAGCTGTTTTTAAAATGACAGAATTGCCAAAAAAACAAAAATTCTAATTTTTTCCTTTTACTTTGCTTGAATTTATTCAAAAACTGTGGGGTCAAAATACGCAGTACACCCCTAGATAAATTCGTTAAGGAGTCTAGTTTTCAAAATGGGGTAATATGTGGGGGTTTTATATGGTTTTGGGCGCTCAAGAACTCTACAAGTGGGCAATGGGGCCTAAAAGAACTTCAAGCAAAATCTATGTTCTGAAAGCCACTGACTACTCCTTTCATTTTGGGCCCCGTTGTGCATCCAGACATAAGATTAGGGCCACAATGGGTATGTCTCTGAACACGGGACAAACAGGGGTATCCATTTTTGGGTGCAAGTCTTCATTCATGTGTGTGCTGTACAAAAAAAGCTGTTTTTTTAAGTGACAGAATTGCCAAAAAAACGAAAATCACAATTTTTTCCTTTTGCTTGGCTGGAATTCATTCAAAAACTGTGGGGTCAAAATATGCAGTACACCCCTCGATAAATTCCTTAAGGGGTCTAGTTTTCAAAATAAGGTCATTTGTGGGGGTTTTCTATGGTTTTGGGCGCTCAAGAACTCTACATGTGTGCTATGGGGCCTAAAAGGACTTCAAGCAAAATTTCTGTTTTGAAAGACACTGACTACTCCTTTCATTTTGGGCCCCGTTGTGGACTCAGATATAACATTAGGGCCACAATGGGTATATTTCTGAACACGGAAGAAACAGGGGTATCCATTTTGGGGTGTAAATCCTCATTTTCATGTAAACTATAGGAAAAAAAAATATGTCTTTAAAATGACAGATTTGCAAAAATATGAAATTTTACTTTTTCTCCTCTAAATTGAATTAATTCCTGAAAAAAACTGTGGGGTCAAAATACTCATGACCCCCCTCAGTGAATACACTAAGGGGTGTAGTTTTTAAAATGGGGTCATTTGTCGGGGTATCTATTATTCTGACACTCATGAGCCTTTCCAATCTTGGCTTGGTGTAGGAAAACAAAGTGTTCCTCAAAATGCTGAAAAGTAATGTTAAAGTTGTACGTCTCCTAAATGGTTAAAAAAAATGAAAGTTTTTCCAATGTGCGCCCAAAATAAAGTAAACGGGTGGAAATATATATCTTAGCAAAAATTTCTATATTATGTTTGCACATATTTAAGATATTGCAGTTGGAAATGTGAAAAAATGATGATTTTTTTCAAAATTTTCCCAATTTTGGCGCTTTTAATAAATAAATAAATTGGTCTATTTTTTCCGCCTAAATGAAGTACAACATGTGGCGAAAAAGGAGTGTCAGAATCGCTTGGATATGCAAAACCTTTCTGGTGTTTTTCCATGTTAAAGTGGCACATGTCAGATTTGCTAAATTTGGCCTGGTCATTAAGGCGCAAACAGGCTTGGTCACTAAGGGGTTAAAGGGGTTGTCTCATGCCGAAACGGGTTTTTTTTTTTTTTTCAATAGGCTGGGGCCAGCAGGGGCCAGCCCGCAGCAGTGCTGGGGCCAGCCTCCACACCGCAGCAGTGCTGGGGCCAGCAGTGGGCTAGCCACCACCCCGCAGCAGTGCTGGTGCAGCAGGGGGTCAGCCTTCACCCTGCAGCAGTGCTGGTGCCAACAGGGGGCCAGCCTCCACCCCGCAGCAGTGCTGGCGCCAGCAGGGGGTCGGCCTCCACCCCGCAGCAGTACTGGTGCCAACAGGGGGTCAGCCTCCACCCTGCAGCAGTGCTGGTGCCAGCAGGAGGCCAGCCTCCAGCCCGCAGCAGTGCTGGTGCCAGCAGGGGGCCAGCCTCCAGCCCGCAGCAGTGCTGGTGCCAACAGGGGGTCAGCCTCCACCCTGCAGCAGTGCTGGTGCCAGCAGGAGGCCAGCCTCCAGCCCGCAGCAGTGCTGGTGCCAGCAGGGGGCCAGCCTCCACCCCACAGCAGTGCTGGTGCCAGCAGGGGGCCAGCCTCCACCCCACAGCAGTGCTGGTGCCAGCAGGGTGCAGTCTCCACCCCACAGCAGTGCTGGTGCCAGAAGGGGGCAGCCTCCACCCCACAGCAGTTCTGGCTGCAAGGCTCCATCATGTTGGGCAGCTTTCACATCTGTGCTGGAGGAAATAGTGCTACAGCTGAGCGGAAAACAAATAGACCCCATTATAGCCTACAGGTTCTGTTCGGCACTGTTCAGTTCTGTGTTAAGACGGATTCGTTTGGCCGGGGAATTCCTTTTTGCTGTTGCCCAAACGGAACCCCAACACAGATGTGGAAACCGTCGTCCAGAGTTTCTCCCAAATAGAGCAATGACCCACGTGGGGGTGAACTACTATTGGGGCGCACAGAACCCCCCATATGGCTTTTGGAAAGCAAATTTTGCTGGAATGCTTTTTGGGCCCCTGAGGCACCGACACAACAGAAGGCCCCCAAGTAGTGACCACATTGTGTAAGGCTGAAAAATAACATCTGTCCATCCAGTTCAGACTATTACCCCCCCCCCCCCTCCCCCAGTGTTGATCCAGAGGAAGGCAAGAAAAAAACCCAATAAGGTAGAAGCCAATTTTCTGTATTTAGAGAAAAACATTCTTTCCAGTCTCCAATCTGGCAATCGGAATAATCCCCGGATCACCGACTCTTCTGAGTAGTCAGTGATATAACATGTACCGTGTCCAGGCCCCTCTTGTACTCTTATGGAGTTCACCATCACCACATCCTCAGGCAGAGAGTTCAGTAGTCTTACTGCTCTTACAGTAAAGAACCCTCTTCTATGTTGGTGATGAAACCTTCCCTCTAGTTGCATGCACAGATCCCGTTTCCATTTGTCGACAGAGTCGCCATTCCTACCTCCACATGTGCTGGTCCGCGAATTTCCGGCATGCGTGATAAATAATAGTGCTCCAGTGGATGACGTAGAACTCGGCTACCGCGATGGGCGGTTTTATAGTATAACCACCAGCGCAGCCGCACCGAGTACATTGCCACGCAGTGCAGGAGATTTTAAAGTCGTTTTCTGTAAATATGCTTTCACAAAGAAAAAATAAACCTATTTCCGGCCGTTCCTGCAGCGCGCTGCTCCGCTCCTGTACTCCGCTCAGTGGGGTGGGGACTGCTGATAGGTTCCCTTTAATGACGGAGCAAATCTGACACTATCCAGCGCAAATGTATGTGTTGAGCTCGTGCCACTGCAGACAGACATGCCACTATTTGTGGTGCCGGGCACAGCGATACAACATATGTGGTCGTAGACTCCTGCTTGGGTACGAGGCGGGGCGCAGAATGGAAGGCAACAATCCATTCATGTATCCACACCAAGCTAAACGTACGCCGCAGGCACAGGAGTGTCAGCGGGTCCCCAACCACAGAACAGCAGTCAGTCTGTGAACCAGACCTGGTGTGCCCTGCCAATCCACGCATCAAAGAGTTAAAAGGGTAATTTGGGGTATTTACTATTGATGACCGATCTTTAAGTATAGCTTATCAATAGTTGATTGGCAGGGGTCTGCTGCCTTGGATCCCTACCAATCCGCTGATCTTCCGGCCTGCTGTCACTGCAGTGAGGACGTACATGGTGGTCAGAGCTGGAAGTGTAATAGAACGCATTGCTCCCATTGATTTCTGCTCTGACCAGTGATGCGGATGTCTGACCCTGCTGCACTGACAGCAGGCTGCAGGAATCCCGAGCGGTGGACCCCACAGATCAACTATTAGGCCTCATGTCCATGGCACGCACGATTCAGAGTGTGGTATCCCGCACGGAATCCGCCCGTATCGGCAGCCATGGGACATTTTCTTACATCTCCGGATCCTGCACGGGTCACCTCTGTCCCAGCTGGATCTTCTTTCTTCTGCATAGCGGATGCGTGCGGGCGCACCAGCCCACATACGCAGAACTTTTTTTTAAATTAACCTCCTGCTTTCCCGTGGGATCAGCGTCCATCTGCAGTGTCAGCTGCAGCTGTGCCGCGGATCAGATGACTTACATTGACTTTAATGGAAGCCGTCCGCATGGGAATCCGTAGAAAATGGAGCATTCTGCTATTTTTTGGGGGGACCGGATGGTCCGCAAATAAAATACACATGTTTTGAATCCATTTGCAGACACCCATGCATTCCTATAGGCGCCCTGATTTGCGGGTGCCCTGAACGGATTCCGGAAATCAAATCCGCCCGTGGCCTTAATGACCCATCCTGAGGGGAGCTAATCCATAGCAAATACCAGAAATACCCCTTTAAGCTCTTTCTAGACTAGCCCAGTCTAACGAGCGACGATCGGTGCTTGTTTAATTTTAGAATCGTCTTATGGGGACAATGGCGTGCTCTTCTGTCCCCAAGACCGGCCGCACGTTTCCCTGTTCACACAGGAAGATCTACCGCCGATCAACGAGCGTCTTCATGCTTACTGCACAAGCACTGACTGGCCCGACTGTCGGTGAATATGACTCGTGGCACGAAGTTGGGGACTCCTCACACTGGAAGGATCTGCCTAGTACCTCACTGGAGATAATACTGCCACCCGCCCCGGTGACCCCTACCGAATACCTGGCTGCCCACAAAAACAACAAAGCTGGTTTTTTCTTATATGAGTTTTTGGGAAAGTAGGGTGATAACCACAGGGTGGTCAGTCAGCTGTCCCAGACTCCTGAATGGCAAAATCTTGTCTAGTTTATATGGTGATATCTACCAAGAGAGAATCAGGGATAGCTTACTAAAGACATTTTTCCATTCAGGAACCAGGAAAAGCTGGGTTACAATCAAGGTGGCTGCCATTACAGCTCCCACAGGAATGGTCAAAGGGGTCATCCAGCTTTTCCACTGGACATACCGTGAATGATTGTTCACAGACGCTACATGGCTGTTTTGTTTTTGGGAAAGCTGGGTAACTACTACAGTATTATGACTTCCAATACTTATCCTACAGGAGTGGTCACCCAACTTTTTAAGACTTCGGAATGGCAAATCTTCCTAGTTATATATTCCCTACTACGTAGCCAAGCAGTTTAGCCATGTAGGGATCTACAGAAGTTGCCTGTGAATCAGCTGCAATGGCGACCATATCGGTTGTCACCCAACTTTCCAAAAGACTGTCATAGTAATGACTAAATAGAATTTTGAGAGAAATGGAGGAGGAAGACTTACAGTTGGTGAGGACCATTTTATTTTAGGGGTAGTATTGTAGCTATAGGACGGGGAGGCGGCGCCAGGCCCCTGTGGTGGCCCTGAGAACCCTTTGCCATACAAGAGGACAGTAGTACTATATGTGGCCAGTGCTGTGATCACAATTGGATAAAAGGTATCATACATAGGAATCCTATACAATGTGAAGTCATCACACATGATGGTTTGGGGCTGTGGGACTGTTCCTGCGTCGGAGGCTCCAGGGACAGTTCTCTTTAATCATCACTTATCTAAGATCATCTTCAAGATGAGCTGTGAACAAAAGGAGTATAGTTATGGAAATAGGTAATAGCTAAAATGCATTATCCTGAAAATAAGACCCTGTCCTATAAAAAAATTTGCTCCAAAAGAGGCATTAGGTCTTATTTTCAGGTGTCTTATCATACTTACCTAGCAGGTGCCATCTGGTCCCCCCCCCCCCCCCCCACTGGTCTGCAATGCTCTGGCACGCTTACTTGCAGTCCTCAGCCGCCAACAAAAGATTGCTTCCTGGTAACAGGGTTCATAAACCCCGCCTCCAGGAAGCAATGACTCTGATTGGTTCCCCAGCGCCATGTCTCAGCCAATCAATGCAGCGCCCGGAAACCAATCACAGCCATCACATTGGTTACTCTGTTACCAGCAAGCGATCTTCTGTCAGAGGACTGCAAGCAAGCGTGCCAGAACTCCGAAGACCAGAGGGAGGGACTCGGATGGCGCCTGCTAGGTAATGTATTGCGCTTTTTTAAATGTAATTAAGTTAGGGCTTATTGTCAGGGTATGGCTTATATTTCAAGCCCCCCCCCCCCCCATCACCATCCCCCTGAAAATCAGGGTAGGTCTTATTTGCAGGATAACATGGTACTAGAGTTGTATGTTCATCAGCTAGTGCTACATTAGAAAAACTCAGCTCAGCTACATTTATATGTTTATTTGGGCACTACCAACATCTGTGGAGTCTAAGGCCGGTATCACATGACCAGATTTGAATTGCGGAGTCTGTGATCGTCGTCTGTGCGCACTTTCCGCAGTAAAACACGGGCATTGAAAGGCGTGTATTTTCAATTTTTCCATCACACTCGCGAATGCGAATTGCATATTCCGCGCGTGGAGGAAAAAAATTGCAACGTACTCTATTTTACAGTGGAATCCATGCGAACGGCCTCCATTAATGTCAATGGAGACATCCGACCCACACCCTGTACACAACTAACATTGTGTATGGGCTGCGGGTACCTGCGGCATCGCTAAGCGACGGCGCGGGGAATCCAATCAAAAACCTGTACTGCTCATGACCACCTGCGAGCCTACGCGGTCATCCGCAATACAGGTTAGTGCAGTACGCAGGTTCACAGCCAGAATCCACTGCGGGCCTCTCATGCAAAATCCGACCCAGTCGTGTAAGCCCGGCCTGGAGTGTGCAGCTGATTTACCTGGGTGAGTACATAGTCTTCCTCGGCTAACTTTTCTATCACGTCAAAGTGATCGGTCCCATCTACATGTACATAGGAGACACTGAGTCCGGATTCCTTGAGGCTCTGCAAGGTAAAAGATGACAATTACTCTTTAGCAGGATTAGAAATTGTTAAATCAGCTTTCCCAGATTCCTGAATGGCAATGTTATGTAGTGATATACACCCATTGTTCCATATCTAGGCAGGCTTGCCATTCGGAGCCTGGAAAAGCTGAAAGACAACCCTCTTGCAAGCAGTGGGGGCAACCAGAAAGCTACGGGTCCTATACAGGTGTGCAGTAGACTTAACGGGTTGTCCCACCAAATGAAGTAATTAGCTGATAACTAGCTGACTGGTTATCCCACTTGACCACCACGCCATTCAGTCTCTTTGGGGCTCCGATTCTTAGGATCTGTGGGAGTTCCAGCAGTCGGACCCCCACGATCAGCTGGTTGCACCCTACCCTGTGGATAGGGAATAACTTTTTCTGGTGGAATAACTCCTTTTTCATACAGAAGCAGCAACACTTTTGTCTTTGGGTTGTCCCGGCTCCGGAGCTCAGCTCCATCCACGTGAATGCTGCCACACCAAGGACAGCTGATTTCTATAAGATCAGGCACCATTTTTCACCCTTCACCCTTGATATGCCACATTCCCATATCGACACAAGTATGTACACCCATAGGTGATCTCAGCACCCGTGTCCTTGGTACGTTTTTACATCAGCGGGAATATCTTATCCTTATGGTCATCCCTACCTGGAAATAGCATTGTGATTGTCTGTGGAACTCCGGAGAGTCATGCTCAGCCACTACAATGACCATTGGACAGGTCCCAGCATTCATCTGTCTCACATATTGTATAGGGCTGTTCTTTAGCGCCACCTCCCTGTGAAAACAAGCATAGCAGCCAGATAATCACTTTCCGTCATTGTGCCACAGGGTCAATATGGGCTGTACAGCATTAGGAAAACATAGCCGCTTTCTTCCAAAAATAGCGCCACACCAGGTTGTATCTAGTATTGCAGCTTTTCTCCATTGCAGTGAATGTGGTTGAACTTCAATAACACACCAACCTGTGGGAGGTGGGAAGCGGTTTCTTTGAAAAAGTTACCTATGTTTTTCTAACCCTGTAAAGGCACTTTAATGATTTTGGAAGTGTCAGATGTAGCTTAAAGCACCTGGAACCCAATGTGACAGCTATACCTGGGCACTCCCAATGACCGCCTAGGACTTCACATGCACCGTTCGTATAAGTATATATGATTGTCAACATATAACATCCATATAAACTGTAAAGATTAAGCAAAGCATTAATTAGTGAGCTCCAGTGATCAATGAGCCACTATAGTATCCCATTTACTATGGAGATATAGTTTGGCTATTAACCCGTAACAACCGCCCATATTTCTTTTAACAACGCTGCATTAGAAACCTTGCGTGGTTCTCCCGTTTCGGGGGGAGCGGGTGCTCGGCTGTCGGATGACAGCTGGGCATTTGCTCCAACATCAGGGACAAAACAAACTTCAGATCCCCAGTGTTTAACCCTTTACATGCTGCAGTCAGTGCATTCGTGGTATGTCAAAGGCTGACAAAGGGAGGGGGCTTCCTCTGTCACCCATCAGACCGCTGTGATGTGATCGCGGGGTTCCGATAGGTTGCTATGGCACCCGGAGGTTTAAATACAGCCTCCGGGTCTGCCAGCTATGATGGCCTAAGAGGCTCATTCTCTGGCGGAGCTTCATAGGCTTACTAATACTTACTGAAGTATAGTAGTGTATTAGAAGTATACACTAGGGCGGAGAGGGGGCAGGAGGTCAGTGCACTGCTCCTGGCCCAGCCCACCTCCTCCGCCTGCAGATAGGGACACCGTATATCGTCCGGGCGTGAAAACCCAGCTGATATACGGTCGCCTGAAAAAGCCCTTAAAAAGTTGCAAGTGAAAAAAAAAACAATATAAACTTAGTATTGACATAATCGTACTAGCCTGCAGAATTAATGTAACATATTATTTATAGTATTGATAACATTATCTATGGCATTAGATTTATAAGCCAACACATTGTTTATTTGGTGAATGCCGTGAAAAATATGCAGGGATTGTAGATTTTGTTAATCTTGCCTCTAGAAAAAAAATGGAATCAAAATGTTATATGTTCCCAAATCGCACACAAGGCCCCCTGCAGGTCCTGGCAGGCCACTACTCTTCAGCTGTCCCAGTTGCTGCTGTAAGTATCCATGCCCCTTATGTACTTTCAGTCGCCCCTTCTTCTGTGGCCCTGATGTTGCAATATGCCCCATCCGCCCATCCGCTGTCACTACCCCTCTTTCTCTGCTGCCTGCAACGGGCGAATCTTCCCCCCGGTTAGCAGCGGCACAGTGTCGGCGGTGATGTTCAGCCCCTCCCTCCGCCTGAGTTGGCACAATGTCCGTGACTCTCCCCCCGTCCGCTGTCACTACCCCTCTTCCACTGCTGCCTGCAATGGAGACAGTCTTCCCCCCGCTTTGCAGCAGCAGATGTGCCGCCACCTCCTCCGCCTGAGCTCTCACTTAGTCCGGGACTCAGGAAGGTGAGGAGCGTTGTTGCAGCTGTGGATGCTTTCGTCGGCCGCCGCCGCAGGCAAATTTGCCGTGGCAGTGCACAGTAGTTTGGGGCAGCTCGGAGGATGAATCCGTGGTGGCTAGCTGGCTGCATGTCCTGTGCTGCGTCGCTGCCGGCACCGCCACTGCTGTCTGCACACCTGGCGCAAACAGGCTTCGTCACTAAGGGGTTAAGCTGGCCGTACTGGATATAAAGCAGTGATCATGGCAGCAAGGGTTTTCTGTACTTCCTCACAGTAGTCCCATTAACACTACATTGAAGTTTTCTGAAATAGCTGACAGCAGTAAACAATAGACTGTCTCCATCTGTATTTCACTGTAGAGTGAGCGACACTTTAACCCTTTAACGTCCGCCGATACGCCTTTTGACGGCCTGTATTGGCAGCCTATATATGTGTTTTTTACAGCTGACACACACGGGCAAAAGCTGGAATCGATCGCGGTTATTAACCCTTTAAATGCCCCGAACATCCCACACAGCCCCCCCCCCCCCGCGTGAGATCACAGGGAGCTGCCTTAGCAAACAGCCCATCAAGCCGTCCCCATGGGGTGGCTTGATAGATTGCCTGTTAGATTGCAGTATGATGTAATGCAGGAGCGATCAAAGCACCACATGTTGTGGTCCTCCAGGGATGCTAAAGAAAAGTAAAAACAAAATCAATAAAGTTTTATTAATTGTAAAAAAAAAGTAATAAAAGTTTAAAATAACCCCCCTTTTGCCATACCTATAATAAAAAAAATCTAAACCATAATACAAAAATACATATTTAGTATCGCCACATCCATAAAAGTCCGATCTATCAAAGTAGCGCGTTATTCACCCCGCATAGTGAACGTCGTCCGAAAAAAAAATTAAGAACGCCGCAAATGCACTTTTTCAGTCACCCTGTCTCCCAGAAAAAATGCAATAAAAAGTGGTATGTATTCTGAAATGGAACCAACGTAAACTACAGGACATCCTGCAAAAAATGAGCCCTCGTACAACTACGTGGACGGAAAAATAAAAAACGTTATTGCGTGCAGAAGATGGCGGCAGAAAATAATTTTTAAAAATTAAATGTCTTTGTATGCCGCAAAGTGTTTAACGAGGCGGCGTGGGACTGGGGGCGGGGCGTGAAGGTGAGGGAGATTTGAGAATAGTGAGCGGTTAGAGGGAAGGGGAGGAGCTACAGACAGGAAGAGACGAGAGCTGGGAGCGGGAAAAGCAGTAGAGTGGTAGACAGCGAGAGAGAAGGAGCGCTAGAGGACAACGGGAGTAAATTTAAAAAGATTGCGAGAAGAACGGAGGGAGCGGAGAGAAGAGGCGGCCGGAAGTAATAGGAGAAAGCCAGGAGTATCGGGTGGAAGAGGAAGCCAGAGGAAAAGAAAAGGAGGACCGGGACTAGCGGGTGGAAGAAGTCGGCCGGCGAAAGAAAAAGAGCGGGATTATCGGGTGGAAGTAGAGGCCGGGGAGGCGAAGAGAGTGCGGATTTATCGGGAGAAGGAGCGTGCAGCGGAAGAACAGGATCGTGTCAGCGCCAGCCCAGAGGAAAAGATACCCGTGGATTTACAAAAGTATGGAGGACTTACAAGGCATGATCAAGGAGGCGGTGAAGAAAGACGGCACCCGGTGGCTCGAGGAGCTGCTGGCAACATGCCGGACACCCACGGTCCAGGCAACGACCACCGGGCAAGAGGAACTTCGCCAGGAATCGGGAGAAGATGGCGGCATCCAGGGAGAGGCTCCACGAGGTCGGCCGAGGAGAAGGAAGCAGCCGCCGGTAAGGCTCAGCCCGAGCCCAGCAAGGAAGAGGGGAGGACGGAGGGACAGCCGAGTCGGCGATTGCCCGAGAGGGTCCGGTAGCCCTGGCGGAGGAGGGGCGCCGGTACCTCGGCGCGCGACAGAGAGACCGGCAGCACAGGCCCTACGGTCGGCAGTCCTCGGGGACACTGAAGGCGGAGGACTGGTTACTGCAACTGGGACTGGCTCCAGACATCGCCACGAGCGCGCATCCGGGCGCAGGACCACAGCGGCGGCAGCAGGTGAGCTCAGGCTGAGCGAAGAGCGGCAGGGAAGCGCGCGGTTAGGCCGCTCGTCCTCCCAAGATGGCGGCCCAGCACGTGGGGGGGGGGGGGGGGTAGCGCGGGAGGTGTGCAGCAGCTTTGGCCCAGGCAGGAACATAGGAGGTAGGGGCAAGGGGAAGGGAAAGGAAAAGGCAGCCGGCAGGCATGCATATAACCCCCCTACACATAGTCCGGAGAGTTTTAGCAGTGAGTATAGCAGCAGTAGGGAGGGGGGGAGCAGCTTAGGGGAGCCCATAGGGGAACCAGCTAGTTCAGAAGAGGAAGGCCACATAGTCAGGGGAAAAGGGGCAAGGAGGCGACAGCACATTCCTGCCAGCAGGCCTAGTAGTCGCATCCAGCAACAGCCACCCCGACACGTATTAACCCCTTCACAGAATATGGCCGTAGTGAGGCAGCAGCAGCCGGGCCAGATGCCATTCCATGACTCTTACGAGCCAACGGTTTCCTACCGTCGGTGCTATGTTAACCCCCGATACACTGCCCCACCAGCCGAATACTCTGATTACACCTATCCACAACCCCAGGCTCCGCGTAGGAGCTCCAAGAGGCAGGGCCAGGGGGCAAGGCAGAGGCAGAAGGCGCGAGCCAGGCAGGAGAGGCAGGAACGGTTAGAGCGGGAGCGAGCGCAGCAGTCAGGCTTGGCATGCGTCGGCAGGGAGAGGGGCCGCGAGTCAAGTACCAGCAGTGGGCTAGAGGAACCGCAGCGATTGGTGGAACAGCCTCGGCAGTCGGACCCGCAGTTATCCCTCTATCGCGAGGACCGGGAACGTCAACGGTGGCGCGACCACGATCACAGTCGCTCAAGGCGGGAACAGCCTGGCACGTCGCAACCCCACAGCGGAGGAGGGGCACTGTATACGGCAGTGCATCAGCCCGGATACGAATCGGTCAGAAGCCGCGGGAGCGGTACAGCGGGGACAGCACCCTTGGCAACGCCGGAGGTCGGTCCAGCTGGTGAGTCCGAAATTTACAATGTGTTAAAATGTGTTATGGATCCCGCAGCGGGTGCGGAGAGGAGTGATGTGGTTGGTTTGTTGCGATCGCTGCTGAGCCGGATGGAACAAAAAGGAGGGCTTTTAGTGTCCTGCGCTCCAGGGGGTTCAGGCCCGCCTGTGGGTAGTACCGGTGGTAGCTCAGCAGCGGGTTCGGAAATAGACCCGTCAGCGGGTTTGCAGTTTGGTGATTCAATGTATTGTGGTGTCGCCCCACTGGGGGTAGGTTTGACGGATGAATTGTTGGAAAAGATTAGGAGCGGTTTGTATATAGATATATGGTCCTTGCTTTCGGCGGACCACGTAATGGTCGATAAGGAGCGTAGTTCAGAGCGCGGATCTGACAAGAAGCCTAAAATTGCGAAGACTTTCGGTAACTGGTTGCAGGCGTATATGGTGATGGTACACGTTACGTGCCAGCACCAGCCTGCAAAAGGTCCGGAGATGATGGTTTACTTAAACACCATCTATAGCGCTTATCGGCTGCACGGGGGTGCGGCCTGGTGGCGCTATGACGAGGACTTTAGGCGTCGTATTTCGGGAAAAAGTCACATCAGTTGGGCCTCTAAGGCCACTGATATGTGGATACAACTAATTTTAGCGCAGCGTCCGGTTAAGGCGTCCTTTCCAGGGGCAGCCGCGGGGAGCACATCCCAGCAGCCCGCGGCCTCCTCTAGACCAAACGGCTCTTGTTGGTTATACAACGAGGGCCACTGCAGGTTTTACGCTACCTGCAAGTTTAGACACGAGTGCTCGGTTTGCGGGGGCCAGCACGCGGCAGTGCGCTGTTTCCGCAAGCAAAGAGCAACGCCCGCGGTGGGTGGCGCCGGCGGCCATGCGAACGCCGGTGAGAAGCCGCTTCCTGGATCCGTGGTTAGACAGATACCACAGGAAACAGGAAGCAAAAATCCTTAGAGCTGGATTTTTGGAGGGCTTTAGAATACCTTTTTATGATCAGCAAATGACGACGCTATGCCCTAACTTAAAGTCAGCAAGAGACGACATTGAGTTAGTAACTGAGAAGGTGATGAAGGAAGTGCAGCTGGGCCGTATGGCCGGGCCCTTTGATGTTCCTCCATTCGAAAACTTACGGGTATCCCCGTTGGGTCTGGTGCCAAAAAAGGAATCCGGCAAGTTTCGGCTCATCCATCATTTATCGTTCCCAAGCGGGGGATCGGTAAATGACGGTATTTCAAAGGCAGAGGCAGCCGTGGCTTACACGTCATTCGACTGCGCGGTACGCTTAGTGAGGTCAGCGGGCAGATTTGCCCAGTTGGCAAAAACCGACATAGAATCGGCGTTCCGGCTGCTGCCGGTTCACCCGGACTGTTTTCATTTGCTAGGTTGTAGGATCGAGGACAGGTTTTTCGTGGACATGTGTTTGCCGATGGGATGCTCCATTTCATGTTATTTTTTTGAATTGTTTAGTTCATTTTTGGAATGGATGGTACGTTATGAAACGGGCATCGCATCGGTGATACATTACCTGGACGATTTTTTGTTCGTCGGTTCACAGACATCAGGCGACTGCGGTTTCCTATTGTCTAATTTTCAAAGGCTGATGCGTTTAGCGGGGGTCCCGCTGTCGGCAGAAAAGACGGCGGGTCCGGTCACGTGCCTGACCTTCTTAGGCATCGAGATCGATTCGGAAAACATGGTTTTTCGGCTACCGGCAGAAAAAGTGGCAAAGCTGCGCCAAGCGGTGGGGGACGTGGCCCACTGCAAAAAAGCGACACTGCACCAGATGCAGAGTCTCTTGGGCTTATTGAACTTCGCGTGCAAGGTTATTCCTATGGGGCGGGTTTTTTCCAGGAGATTATCTTTGGCGACGGTGGGTGTTCGCGAGCCGCATCATTTCATACGGGTGACAGCAGGAATGAAGGCAGACCTGCACATATGGAGGGTCTTCCTCCAGTCCTTCAACGGGCAGGTGGTATGCCCCAAGGAGGATGTGGAAGGCCCGGCGATCAGTTTGTTCGCCGATGCGGCGGGATCGGGCAGTTTCGGCGTAATTTTTAACACTCATTGGTGCAGGGAACCCTGGCCTAGGCTATGGAAAGAGAGAGGTTGGACAAAAAATATTACGTTGCTGGAATTCTTTCCGGTGGTGGTGGCTATCGAGGTATGGGAACCAGAATTACGGGACCGGAAGATCTGTTTTTGGTCCGACAATGCGGCGGTGGTGCAAACCATAAATAAGCAAACTTCGGCGTCCCCGCCGGTGTTGTCGTTGTTGAGACACGTGGTATTGCGGTGTTTGCAAAGTAACATTTATTTGCGTGCGAAGCACGTCCCGGGTTGTGACAACGGAACGGCTGACGCACTCTCTCGTTCACAGATGGACCGGTTCAGGGAGCGGCACCCAGGGGCGGATGCCGAAGGGGTACGGTGCCCGCCTTCCTTGTGGAACCTGGCCGAGGAGAGCTGCTGAGGCTGGTGGAGTCATCGGTGTCTGTGTCGACGTGGAAAAGCTATAATGCGGTTTGGGCAACGTGGTTGAGATTGGTGGGAGGAACGGTGGTAGGAGGTGATAGAGCAAGGGCGGCAACGTTGGACTTGTTGGCGAGAGTGCGGGATAATGGGTCGTCCGTGTGTGTGGCCAAAAAACAGCTGGCAGGTGTGGCCTTCCTATTGAAGTTACACGGGGTGGCAGACGTGACAAAGGATTTTGTGTTCCAGCAGATTATCCGGGGTTGGAAAAAGGAGAAGTCAGGCGCGGACACACGGCGACCCATTACGCAAAAATTGCTAGTTAAGTTGCTGCAGGCGTTGGATAGAGTGTGCTCGGATGCATTCGAAGTACTGCTGTTTAGATCAGCCTTTTCGCTCGCTTTTTTCGCGGCGCTGCGCATCGGCGAGCTGGTCCCAGCGAGCAAAGCAAAGCCAGGTGGTTTGGGACAAAAGGACGTGATTGCCACGGAGTCAACGGTCAAAGTTTGCGTCAGAAAGTCAAAAACGGACTTGTATGGTAGAGGCGACTGGCTGACCATTAACAGTTCGCAGGACACATGGTGTCCGGTGGGCATATTGAGGCTTTTTATCACGAAGCGCCCGGCGGTCGGCACCTTTTTAGCCCATGCATCGGGGGCACCGCTTACCCGTTTTCAGTTCGCGGCGGTGTTGCGTTCGGCGCTGAGGGAGTTGGGACTAAATCCGATGGAATTTGGAACCCACTCTTTCAGGATCGGGGCTGCTACGACTGCGGAAGCGCACGGCATGTCAGAAGACGGTTTAAAAAAGTTAGGAAGATGGAAATCACAGGCCTATAAGTCGTATGTTAGACCAGATCGGGTGATTGAAGGAGGCGTAGATTGAGATGCAGTTCAGCTGCGGTTTTTCTGCGGTCAATGGCATTTTGGTTATATAGTTTTGGGATACTTTTGGGTTTTGTTTTTTCTATATCATTTCTTTATTGCAGCGCACGAGCCATGGCATGTGTGGATCATTGGACACTCGTTCATATATTGGGCGGAGAAGAGAGCGGCAACACGACCCATGGGCAGGAACTTGGGTCTGAGCGGAGCACTGGTAAATTGGGTTGGAGTGCGGGGGCTGCTTTGGCCCCGTTTGCTACAATTGGTGCTAAGGATTAGCAAGTGGACCCCCCGGAAGGTTATACTGGTCGTTCATGCCGGGGGGAACGACTTAGGCTGCACTAAGATGAATGACTTGTTGGTACTCATGAAGCAGGATTTGCTTCGTTTCCGGGACTGTTTTAATGATTGCACCTTGGTCTGGTCGGACATAGTGGCTCGGAGAGTTTGGAGAGGGGCCAGGAACACGGACGCCATCGAACGTGTAAGGAAGGCAATAAACCTGCGTATGTCTCGGTTCGTGCAATCGCTGGGTGGAGTGGCAGTCCGCCACTGGGAGCTGGAGGACAAGGAAAAAGGGGCCCTGAGGATGGACGGCGTACATCTCAATGAGGTGGGGTTGGACACCTTTTTGTCCGGACTGCAGGACGGGGTGGAGATGGCACTGGAGAGGGTTGGCGGGGGGGAGGGGGCGGTATGTGCCATAGGCGTACAGCGCATGCCGCGTGGCCGGGAGCTTCCCATGCGGGCTACGGCGCAATAGGAAGGTTTACAGGCCCATGTATAGGGGCTTACGAACGTCCTCTGGGCCGTTACAGTTTTGACAAGAGTTCAGTTAGGCATGGGAGGTTAGAGTTATAAAAGTTAGTAAAGTTAAAATTAAACAGTAAAGTTAATATATATGTTGGTATTATTTAATAAAGCTGTGGCCAACCCACGTTTTCAGCAAGAAGTTGTGTTTGTATGTTTTTTGGTTACAGGTAAGCGAGCTATAGGTAAGGTAAAAGTGCCCCCAGTCTTGTATGCCGCAAAGTGTTTAACGAGGCGGCGTGGGACTGGGGGCGGGGCGTGAAGGTGAGGGAGATTTGAGAATAGTGAGCGGTTAGAGGGAAGGGGAGGAGCTACAGACAGGAAGAGACGAGAGCTGGGAGCGGGAAAAGCAGTAGAGTGGTAGACAGCGAGAGAGAAGGAGCGCTAGAGGACAACACCCACCCGCCCGCCCAGTGGAGGGTAGGAAGGGGGTGTTGTTTTTGGGAAGTAGGGGTAGGTAGGAAGTCGTCACAGCAGAAAGTGAGGCCGGGAGCTTCCCATGCGGGCTACGGCGCAATAGGAAGGTTTACAGGCCCATGTATAGGGGCTTACGAACGTCCTCTGGGCCGTTACAGTTTTGACAAGAGTTCAGTTAGGCATGGGAGGTTAGAGTTATAAAAGTTAGTAAAGTTAAAATTAAACAGTAAAGTTAATATATATGTTGGTATTATTTAATAAAGCTGTGGCCAACCCACGTTTTCAGCAAGAAGTTGTGTTTGTATGTTTTTTGGTTACAGGTAAGCGAGCTATAGGTAAGGTAAAAGTGCCCCCAGTCTTGAAGAAGAATAAAAGTAGCACAACAAAAAAAAAAAACCCTCTACAAGTTTGGTATCGTAGTAATCGTACTGACTCATAGAATAAAGTTATCATGTTGTTTTTGTTGCAGTTTGTGCGCCGTAGAAACAAGACGCACTGAAAGATGGCGGAATGTCGTTTTTTTTTTTTCATTTTACTCCACTTAGAATTTTTTAAAAGTTTTTCAGTACATTATATGGTACAGTAAATAGCCCCATTGAAAAATACAACTCATCCTGCAAAAAACAAGCCCTCATACAGCGACGTCGATGGATAAATAAAGGAGTTACGATAAGAGGGGGGAGGAAAAAACAAAAATGGGGAAAAAAGGGGTTAAGGGTCTCTACCCACTAGTGTTTTTTTTAATGCAGATGTCACTGGAACTTTCTAATGTTAAAATCGCAGAAGCACAAACGAGCGATTTTTCTGCGACGCGATTAAAAAAACACAGCAATATTGCAGCGTTGAAAGAACACTAGTGGGTAAAAGCCCTAAAGCCTAGGTTAGTGCAGGTGTTATAGAGAGATCGCTGGGGAATTGATGCTGCTGTGTTTGATGTCACCACTATAAATAACGAGTAACAGGAAGAAGGAAATAATTATTAAAGGGGTTGTCCCGCGCCGAAACGGGTTTTTTTTTTTTTCAACCCCCCCCCCCGTTCGGCGCGAGACAACCCCGATGCAGGGAGGTAAAGAAAGCTCACCGGAGCGCTTACCTGAATCCCCGCGCTCCGGTGACTTCTCTACTCACCGCTGAAGATGGCCTCTTCCTCCGTGGATCGCAGCTCTTCTGTGCGGTCCACTGCCGATTCCAGCCTCCTGATTGGCTGGAATCGGCACGTGACGGGGCGGAGCTACACGGAGCTACACGGAGCCCCATAGAAGACTGCAGAAGACCCGGACTGCGCAAGCGCGGCTAATTTGGCCATCGGAGGGCGAAAATTAGTCGGCACCATGGAGACGAGGACGCCAGCAACGGAACAGGTAAGTATAAAACTTTTTATAACTTCTGCATGGCTCATAATTAATGCACAATGTACATTACAAAGTGCATTAATATGGCCATGCAGAAGTGTACAGACCCACTTGCTGCCTCGGGACAACCCCTTTAAGGCTGGGTTCACAAGGGACGGATTTGCTGTGGAAAGTCTGTGCAGCAAATCCGCGGGCTTTGAAGCTGTGGCTCTCCCGCGGAAATCTCGCAACTTTTCGGGGGGCCAAGCCGCGAGATTTCTGTCCCGCGGGAACCCAGCCTTACCCTGCACGGACATATGAATGGCCACAGCCAGTGACATATCATCCTCTATGAGCCGAGTAGGCAGAAGAAACTATTTCTTTGTTGAGCTGATAGCTTTTTCACAGATGTGAAGCGTTTTTACCTGATAATCGCTTTGCATCTACAGGTAAATCGCCCGTTCATGAGCTCAATATCGTGCTCACCTGTGTGTAGGTAGCCTAATGGAGAGGCCAGCTGGGGTGTTTTACACAGGCTGAATATCGCTCAAGTAACCGTTCAAAGTGCGATTGCAGGCAGGGGCGTAACTATAGAGGGTGCAGTGGATGCGCATGCACCCGGGCCCAGGAGCCTTAGGGGGCCCAAAAGGCCTCTCTTCTCCATATAGGGAGCCCAGTACTATGAATAAAGCATTATAGTTGGGGCCCTGTTACAGGTTTTGCATTGGGGCCCAGAAGCTTCAAGTTATATCTCTGTGCAGCATGGTTTAGGTATGGGTACGGGTACAGATAGAGGGGGGGCCCCAGCTCACCTTTTGCATCAGGGCCCCTGAGCCTTTAGTTACACGCCTGATTACAGGCAACTGTCCTTCCATGTGAACATGAGAATTGCGCAGTTGTCGGAGAAGCTTGGTTGTTAACTTGCCTAAACACCAAGTGACTGTCGACTCATCTAAACAGGCAGTCAATTATCTATGAATCACTGCCTGTTCACAGTGAATGGAGGCGGCCGGGCGGAGGAGGTCTCCGGAGGACTCCGCCCCCATTCACTGAGCGGTCAGCGCTCCTGTGTGAGAGCAGAAATCACTAAAAAAGGGAATATACAGAAAGTGTCCGTATACTTACCAAAGTCCTGATACAAGAGGGCAGGTAGAAGCACCACAACCCTCAGCATGCAGACCGGTAAGAGCATTGGCCGAAAATAGCGACCATGTGAAGCACTGGATTCCAATACATTCATTCACAGGGGCGATTTTCGAGCGCGTGAAAAAAAATCCCACTGTTAAAGCATCAAATTGCCGACCGTTTTCAACCGCCGATTTTTCATGCTGCGTCAGAATATAGGTTTGAGCTATCGTTTGACGAAAATCACTGGAGGCTCCCATGAGAGCTGAAAAAAATGGGTATGGGGAGGGAGTTTAGCTGCGTCTGGCGCTCGGTAAAGAAGACAGCTGCCTCTATTTAAGCATTAGAAGTCATTCCGAGGATTTCTGCCGACTGATGGAATTCCGCGCTGCAGCGTTTTTTCCCCATGATACACACATGTGAAGGGAAGAGAAAACATTAATTAATCGGGGGACTCAATCGTGGCGTTTCTTCAGTGATGCAATTTTTGTCTGCGGTGCGGCCGGCATAAAGTCGCAGCGCTCATGTGAATGAGGCCTTATACAGAGGGGCTTAGTGCCATGCAGGCTTACACCCTATTAATAACGCCGCAGTTCAAGCCAGCGAGCTGCCCTGCCCCCGCAGGTGACCCCCACTGGCACTGTGCGAGAGCAGACGAGAAATAATTGAGACGGCTGTCGGGCGCATCAACAACCCACGGTGATCCCAAGCAGAAGAAGACTTACTGTGACATCTGTAGGGCGTCGTTCACATAGGTGTGTATGATGGGCAGCAGGTCATACACCCCACTCACCAGGAAGGCTCCTGTTCATGAAATACGTCACAGCGCAGGTTAACCAACAGCTAACAAGATATATAATCTACATAAACAGGCGGGTCACTATGGAAACACATGACTTATTTTGTTCTGATTCAATGTAATATATTTATGACAGTACAATAGTGAGCGCAGCTCTGGAGTATAATACAAGTGGAACCCAGAATCAGTATAGGATAAATAATACTGTTTAATGTATTTATATGTAAACTGAAACACAGTGGACATATGTATCTTAAATTAAGACTGACCTTTAATATCTGGCGTCACCCCATACTCTATCCAGTCAGTGCAGAGGGCAATGGCTACAAGGTGGGCTCCAGCAGAATGACCACATAAGTAGACCCCACTGCAGAGCAAAATGTAGGACACAACATAGTGCATCAGAAAAGATGAGGACAGAAGTAGACCTTCTAGTAGATGCAGGACAGTGCAGTGACTATATATATGTATGAGGGTGGCAGGGTCTTCTGGCTTCTGAATGCTGTGCGGATTCTCTATATAATACATCCTTATAGGGGGCTTCTCTTGGTTACAGATCTATAAATCCCTTCAAACATCTATAGTCAGAGTTTATTAGAGCCATCGCATTGAATGGCTGTTATTGGTTCATCGAGCGCTACAGTGATTGGTTCTCGAGTGCCGCAGCTCAGCCAATCAGAGCCAACGCTTGATGAACTAATCACAGCCATTCAATGGCTGTGATTAGTACATCAAGCGCTGGTTCTGATTGGCTGAGTGCCATGCCTGAAGACAACTGGCTAGGACTGGGAAGAAGACACAGCAGAGCTAACAGCACTTCTTGGGAGATGTATGTGTTTTATTTTCAAGGTAGGGCTTATATTTCAAAATATAATACGATGCGATATTGCTGCAATTTTCTTGCAGTGATACCATGTTGCCTGTGTGAAACAGGCCTTAGTCCAAAACACTACATGCTACATTGCCTGCCCAGTGCTGCCCATGTGAGCAGCATTGTCCAGTTAGTGCAGCATGTAGTGTCTTAGACTACTGATGTATACTGGGGCTGCATTCAGACGAACGTATATCGGCTCGGTTTTCACGCCGAGCCAATATACGTTTCTCCTCATGTGCAGGGGGGGGGGAGGATGGAAGAGCCAGGAGCAGGAACTGAGCTCCCGCCCCCTCTCTGCCTGCTCTCCGCCCCTCTGCACTATTTGCAATGAAAGGAGGTGGGACAGGGCGGGGCTAAGTTTTGAGAATTAGCCCCGCCCCCATTCCACCTCTCCTCATTGCAAATAGTGCAGAGGGGCGGAGAGGAGGCAGAGAGGGGGCGGGAGCTCAGAGCACTGCTCCTGGCTCTTCCAGCCCCCCCCCCTCCTGCAGAGAGAGACGACGTATATCGGCTGGGCGTGAAAACCGAGCCGATATACGGTCGTCTGAATCCGGCCTAATGCACATAGTGCACCAGGTAGTCAGAAAAGCGCTGCATTCATCTTTGTTTGTCCAGTCCTGGAGGGTCACTTTAACTTATAAAACCCCTTTAATCTGTATGCAGGAGCTCCCTCTAGTGGTGCCAGAATTTTATCATCTAACTCTCGGGCATGCTGAAGATATGGAGCTCTGTGTCAGAAAAATGGAGCTCTGACGGCTATTAAAATATTTTATTAAATAATGGGCCAGGAGTACTGTTTCCGTAACAATAATGGAAGTCAATAGGAGTGAAGCAAACAGAGTAGAACAGGGAGCCACAGAAATAACATAGTTCACTGTACAACGCTGTTTCTATAACTCCCATTAACTTATATTGTTACGGAAACAGTGTCCTGCAAGGTGCTAGGCTTCTTATATTCTTATAAGACTATTATGGAGATGGAAATACCCATTTAAGCTTCCATAGGATTGTCTAAATTTGATGCAATACTAGCAAACCATCTCTGAGGCTTCATTCACACGAGTGCGACCACTTTCGGCCAGCCGTGCCACGGCCACAGCGCGGCCGAAAATTGCGTGAACGAGAGGCAGCTGTGACCAAGGGACGGCTGGAAGTCCCATTTTAACACCTGTTCAGAAGGCTGAGGTTGTGGCGCATATACGCCGCAGCCCCGGGATACCGTCAGCTGGGGGGTTGGGAGTTTAGCTCTAAACTCACACCCGCTTCCCACCCCCTCTCTGCCCTTGCTGGCCTACGACCAGGAGAGGGGGCAGGAGCTTAGTAGAGCCAGTCCCTCCCCCTCTCTGCTCCAGCCTACGGGAGCTTCTGGCAAGAGGAGGGCACGGGACTTTAGCACACTAGCTGCCACCCCGTCCCGCCCCCTCCCATTGCAGACAGCCGGCAAGGGGCAGAGAGGGGAAGGGAGTTTAGCAGTCACGCTGCTAATGTCCCTCCCACCTCCACTCTCCGGCTGCTGTCATAGGCTCCCATAGGAGTCTATGGCAGTGGCCGCCGTACTCTGGCTAAAGATAGTTCCAGAACTATCTTTTGTGGCCAGCATAAAAACGTTCGGCCGGAATGCGTTATCTTTGCCGGACGGACGTTTTTACGCATCGGGAATACGCCCATCTGAACTGATGCATTGGAAACCAATGCATCAGATGGGTAGTGTATATCGGCTGGCCGTGAAAACGGGGCTGATACACGCTCGTGTGAAAGAGCCCTTAGACTTATTAATTCTGTATAGGTTTTCACTTGCTTACTGTAAAAAGGAACCATTCACTGACAGCAAGCAGAGACCATGAAATGGGGATAATTTAAAGCACACATTTTCAAAAAATGTGCAATCTCTTATGCTACTGCACCCTTATATGCATCAACTGAAGCATGCATTCCCAGCAGTAAGTGTAGATATGTAGTGCTGTAGGCCTGGTGAGGCATATTCAATTCTGCCATACTAGTAGCTGCAGTGCCACCTTGTGTCAAAGGCAAGTAGTGCAAGATCAAGAACTGAACCCAGAAAAATACTATGAACATGTTTTACTTGATAAATACAAACTGATTCTGCCAGGTAAATAGTTCAACTACATTGTGACAAAAAGTGTCTTCATTACCCTATGTCACTGCAACATTTCTAGCTATACAGTATAACCGCTCCTATATCAGCTATAGCTACTAGCGTGTAGACTTACGAATTCTGTGGGTAAAGCCCAAGCACTGCGGCAATGCTGCATCTGACCTGTGATACGATGAGATCCATGTCACCTGAAATAATGAATGTGAAGCATTACCACCCATGCTTTACACTACAGCTGTTCTTGATCAATCTAACTCTGTGTATAAGCACATGCTCAGCAGCACTTTGGTGCAGAATGATAAACAAGTGCCATGAAACTCTTCCACAAAGACCAAAGCGGGCTATACATTTTAGAGTAATGTTGGCTAAAGCCCCTAATTTTAGCTGGATTGGCCAACCATCTAGTATATAGGGCGCCTCCTGGCATACGTTGGGGAAGAGAAGGATTGGGCTGTTGGATTTCAACATGCCCAATCCTTTTGTTCTTACGGACATTTGCTAGAGGTGACAGTTATGTAAGGGCCTTTTTACACCGGTTAATATTGGCGTTTGATGAGCGCTGATCATCAAGATTGCCAGTCGTTCACTTGTCCTTTTACACAGGCCTCTTCAAACGATCGTTCATCCCCCCTGCACTCTCATCCCTGTCAGCAGCACATCCTGCGCTCACATGAGGAGATGTGCTGCTGACAACAATGATATTTCTGCCTGCACAAAAGTAGCGATCAGCCTATGAACTAGTGTTTGCTCATTTGTTGGCTGATCGCAGCCTTGATCACACAGGGTAGCGATTAGAAGAGCAAGCATTCAAAGGAAGGCTTGTTCACGATCATTAGTCCATGTAAACGGGTCTTAAATGTATGGCCAGCTGAAAGGGGTTGTCCAATTGTAAATGACTGATGTCTTATCCTCAGGATAGGTCATCAATAGTAGATGAACCAGAGTCTGTCGCCTGGGACCTCCACCGATTAACTGTTCTCTGGGTCGATGTGCTCGTTTACTGAGCTCATTGCAGCAGGAAGCTGACAGCTCAGTTCTTCCTCTAGCGGCCTGGATTGAAATTACAGGCCACAAACCCATTGAAGTCAGTGGCCTGTAATACAAAATCTGGCCACTGCAGTGAGAATGGAGCTGCTTACTTCCTGCTGAAATCAACTAGGTGCAGAATCACAGCAACCCAGAGAACTGGTGATTGGCAGGGCTCCCAGATGACAGACCACTGCCAGTCTACAATTGATGACCTATCCTGAGGATAAGCCATCAATAGTTTATAACTGGACAAACCCTTTAAAACATGTGGCTTGCATAGTTGTAAAATGACTATGTTAGCCACAGACATTGTACATTAACCATGAAAGATGCCACCCCCTCAGTGCATCCAGATGACAAGCTACCAAGACAGATTTGTTAGTTTAGATTAGTATGAGACTCCGTGGGCACTTTATGCCATTACCTGGACAATGGAAGTAAAGTTTCTATTATTCTGTTCTGACTAGTTATTCTCACCTTTTGGAGCAATGTCATAATCCATCACCATCATAGCGATCCCATGAGACACAAGTGGAAGAACCATGAAGCCAGACTCCTCTTTGCTGAAAGAAAATGACCATAGTTATAGGACGTAGTACTTTAAGGGGTTAAGAGAAGTTGGGGGAGCCCAAGATAAACTTTTGCACCAGGGCCCATTTGCCTTTAGCTACGCCCCTGCTTAACAGCAGTACTACTCCAATCAAATGAAGAGGAGAACCCCTCCTGGTAAGAAGTGCTCATTAGAATCCCCTTCCTGTCCAGATTATTATGGATCAAGCAGGAATCTATGAGAACAGACGATGAATGTGTACATAGGTATCTCTCTATACATTTGGAGATATTAGTGGATGCACCCCGGGGAAACAAGACTGTGGTCTCCAGATAACAATATGGATACTGAACTGCGAGTGCTGATCTTGTGGGAGGTCCGGGCTGAGCATTGCATATTGGAAGGAGCAGGTTCCTCTAGTAGCACAGAGTATTTCAGGAGAGGAGCGTGCTGATCTAGGGGGAAACGATAACGGGAGCAATGTCAGGATGTTAGGAGGAGGACAGAGACAGAGGGAAATCAGACTGACAGTTGGGCTAGGTGCACACTAGCCACAACAGTGGGTTGCACTTGAGACACTTGGCGCAAGTCACATCAGACCGCACACAGACACAGTCCGCGTGCTGTCCCATATACACGGACACAGCGCAATGAAGTGCATGGGCATGCTCTATTTCTCAGCCAAGAAAATAAGGGAGATGGAACAATACCTCTGCAGCGCCACCTATTGGATGGCAGCATTCCTTCAAATCAATGTCTGACCCTTCATACAGGTCAAGGATTGATTCGAAGGAATGCTGACATCCAATAGGTGGCGCTGCAGAGGTATTGTTCCATCTTCCTTATTTGCATATTACCCAGAGGAGCATGGATGGTCTTATAAGTCTCCTCACTCACCTTCTTGATACTCTCCCTAAGGCGACATGATAACTCTCCCAACCCTCACCCAAGAAAAAGACAGGAATAGGACATGCCATCGGGTTTTTTCCACATTGACCATCAATTTGTGTAAAACAAAAATGTCCGTATCTATAGCCCCATAAGGGTTTAATGGGCCACCTGCTGTCTGTGGAATTACACTGGGAGCACACAGCCCCAAAAGAGGCCATACACAGTGGAAGAAACAGAGTATTTCAGGAGCGGGGTGTGTTAGTCTGCTGTAGTCCATTCATGTGATGTTAGAGAGAACAGCAGTTCATGTAACCAGCGGAGGAGTCATGATGTGAGGAGGGGAATGGAGATAAATGGTGGGGGCCAAAGACAGGAAGTCACATAGCGGAAGGACAGGATCTTCCCAGAAGCACACGGAACAGGGAGGAGGGGGGATGTTTCAGTTTTTTGCATTGAAAAGTAACTATTTATATAAGTATACAAATATAAAAAACATACATAAAAGAAAGAGACAGTGTCCATTCTATCGGCTGCACATGGTTAACGGTATCTGTAACCATAATGATAGATACATATAAAGATATGACTGTCTTATATAATGAAATACCTATACGACACCACACACATGGCTTACCCTGTAAACCGCACCCTAACGCATGTTTCATCCAAATATTTTATCTTTTCTTATGTATTTTTTTTTCTATTTGTAAGTTTGTAATTGTATGTAATAAAATATGTTATTTCTATTGTAGTAAGGATGGGGGGCCTGGGGAAACCGAAAGAGCGCCTGATGAGGCCTAAGTAGACTGACAGAGGGCCTGATGAGGCTGGGGCCTGGGTAGACCAACAGAAGGCCTGATGAGGTCGGGTGCCTACACTACATTAAAAAAAAAGGAATACATCACCTAGAAGTCTCGTCCAGGTCCCTCCCGCTGCTCCCCTGAGTTCCGGGTGGTTCCTGCAGTCCTAGAAGCCCATACAACATCACTTTCTGGTGACGGGATTCATAAATCCCGCCTCCAGGAAGCAATGGTTGTGATTGGTTCTTTGACCGATGGCTGCGATTGGCTGAGTGCCCACTCAGCCAGTCACATCCAACGCTGTGTGGAGGCAGGGTTTATGAATTGGCTGAGCCGCGGCCATTGTTCACCACCTCTCAGCCAATTCATACAGTCAATGGAGGAAGCGATGGCTGTAATTGGCTGAGTGAGTGCTCAGCCAATCACAGCCATCGCTGTTTGGAGGCGGGATTTTTGAATCGGCTGAGGGACCTGACAGAATGTAAAGCACCTGTGACAGTAGTAACACTAGTGGAACTACCCGTACCAGATCAGTGTTAGAGTTTATTGTGGGATCTTTTGAATGTGCTGCAGGGTCTATCCACTATTAAACAGTACTGTATGTAAACTGATGAAACCCAGACACCAGGAGTACAAAAAGAAGGAGCTATTCCACTGCGTACAAGAAAGGAATCGTGGAGGACTCCTAGGGCAAAAATCTTGCTGCTTACTGCAAAGAAAAGATGCTGGATATCTGAATGGTCCGAAAATGGCGAGCAGAGTACGATGGCCTCAGCCAAGCGGCATGCAAGAGAAACGCTAAGAAGAGCAAGTGTGCATCAGGTCGGCAGCCATTATTTCCTAAGCTGGAAGGCCCCCGCCTTCTCTCATTGCAAATAGTGCAGAGTGGCGGAGAGGGGGTGGGAGCTCAGAGCACTGCTCCTGGCTCTTCCAGCATCCCTCCCCCTGCAGAGAGGGACGCCGTATATCGGCCAGCGTGAATACCCGGCCGATATACGGTCGTCTGAATAAGCCCTCCTATAATTTTCCCCCCAAAAGAGGCACTAGGTTTTATTTTCAGGGAGTGTCTTATAATCACCTAGCAGATGCCATCCGGGTCCAAATGATATACCAAGAAGCTTGCATTATTTAATGTGGTTAGAGTATTGATTATACTATGTATACCTCTGATAGTAAATATATTATGACTGCTGTTGCCATTTTTTGGTTCTGCTTCTATTGTAGGTTGCAGCCGTGGTTTAACATGCACCTGTATAGTTCTATTGGGAAGTGCTGACCGATTTTATCCTTTTTTTTTACCTGCATTGTGTAGATGACCTGACCCCTGCAAGAGTCAGATCCAAACACCCGGGTTGTGCCATCCTGATCCTGGCATGCCCTGCATCACCACCACCACCCCGTCCCCTCAAGCGCACACAGCACCATACACTTGCTAGTTATTGCTAGATCTCATGTTCTAATTTAAGAACATTATTTACTACATTAATAAAGCAGTTATCGATTAATAAGTGTTGAAGGGATATTCCAGGGCATTTTCATTTTTTCTATTGTTGACTGACAGGCTATGGTCAGCGCAGGAAGCGCATCACGCTGACCATAGCACAGTGGTCGGGTTTAGTATTGCAGGCACAGGTCTCACTGAATTTAGCAGGAGCTGCACCTGCAATACTAACCCGGGCTGCTGCGCTGACTGCAGTGACAGCATGACAGCAGCCCCAGTAATCAGCTGATCGGTGGAGATCACAACCTACAGATCCCCGCTAACCATCAATAAAAAAAAGTCACAGAATACCTCTTTAATACACTAGCGATCAACTGATAACTGCTTTATTAATGCATTAATAGCACGCTCTTAGTCAGAACATAAGATTTCATGATAACTAGTGAGACTTGGTGCCACGAGGGATTGTGGGATGGAGCATGGCATGGTGTAATGGCACAAGCAGATGTTTAGAGCCAGTCATATAATAATAATCTATAATAATAATAAATCTTTATTTGTATGGCGCCAACTTATTCCGCAGCTTTCAGGCATGGATAAATGCAAAACAATACAACAATTACAATGTGAGATACATTGGGTTAGACACAAATGGGTTGAGGTTGGTACAGGAGGTGCAGGGGGTGGGGAACACAGGCAATAGGAAATTTCATGTACAGATCATTTATTAGAAGACAAACAGGGTGGGGCACCATAGGGAGGGGCAGGGGGACTAGGTCAGGAGATTTGGTATGCTTCCCTGAAGAGGAGCTTTTTTAAGGCACGTCTGAAATTTCGTGCATCGGGAATTGTCCGGATTCCTTGGGGTAGAGCATTCCAGAGGATGGGTGCTGCTCTGGTGAAGTCCTGGAGGCGAGCATGTGAGGTTCGTATTACAGGGGTGTTTAGTCTGAGTGTGTTAGCCGATCAGAGTAAGCGGGCTGGGTGGTGTACTGACTGGAGGTAGGCGATGTATGGTGGCGCAGCGCCATGCAGAGCTTTGTGAGTGAGGTAGAGGAGTTTAAATTTAGTTCTGCAGTGAATGGGCAGCCAATGCAGTAACTGGCATAATGCAGAGGCGTCTGAGTAACGACTGGATAGAAAAATGAGCCTAGCTGCTGCATCACAAGCGTCTTTAGCGTGTCCGTGGTTAGGAACGGACGTAATCTTATATAATCTTAGTAAAGTTTCTCCATATTATTTCAGGAGAAGAGAGTGCTGATCTTGATGGGTTGGGAGTCACAAATTGAAAGGTTCTGTTAGCGAGCCACTATGCTGGCGTATCGGAGGACATTGCCACGTGTGGTATGAGCATGGCAGCACAGTCACATAATCACCACCGCTGCCATCTGTTAGGCCTTTACCTTAGGTACTGCCAGTATCCTCCATGGATGTAAACCAGTAATGGGAATTCTGAAATGGAAACATGGAGTGAATTACTATCTAGACCCAGCTATTCAGTATATCGGCTGCAGAAAGAATTCTCCTGATGATTTAAAGGGAATCTGTCATAAAGAATAAGGTCCAGCCAGCAGGTAGCATGTAACGGAGCAGGAGGAGTTGAGGAGTCCAATGGGCAGAGTAAGGCCGGCTTCACCGGTGGATTCCAATTGTGGAATCTGTGGCAAAATGCAGGCACTAAAAAGCATGCGAATTTGCTTTTTTGCTCGTATTTGCGGATACGCATTGTGTATTATGTGAGCAGAGGAAAAATCGCAGCATGCTGTATTTTGCCATGGATTCCACGCAGATGACCTCTATTAAATTCAATGGAGGCCGCTCGAGCCGCGGCGAGCCACAGCGGTCATAGATAATACAGAAAATTCAGGTACACAGGGGCCGATCGCTGGCCTCATAGCCGGAATCCACTACGGGCCTCCCGCATGCAGAGTCTGGTCCGCCCGTGTGGCCTAACTTCATCACTAACAGTCTTCTGTATATACAGATCAGTGAGCTGAAATGTTAATGAATGTAAATTAATCATATACGGGTTGTACTGATTTTTTCCCACAAGCCTGTATATCTTCTGCCCAACTACTCCTGCTACCTGGAGATGGCATCATGTTATATGTGACAGGTTCCCTTTACATGTACATTGTAAACGGGAGCATTTATAAAATACATATAAAGGGTTAACAAAGTGCCTGTTATAAGCTTTCAACTCAAAGTGTGATCAGTGTGAATATCATCAGTGCCAAGCCAAACTTGTAGCTGAGGCTGTAGGATACAGTCACATATATCTCCCAAATGATTCAGATGGTACTAGTGTATCTTGTCTTCAGCACAAGTATGGGTGGAGACGTAGTGATGGGCAGTACCCGCCTCCTGTACGCCCCCAAGCTGTTGATTGGTTGCCTGCAGCAAGTTCCTAGCAACGTGAGGACTCATTTTGCCTAGGATGGAGGGTTAGGGTTAGTTTCAGTGTTAGGCTTACATTATTAGCTGTAATGCTTCCATGTGAGAGGGCCGCAGTAACATGGAAGTATTTTCCGCAAATACTGCTACTGCTACTCTTTATAGGACAAGCAGAATATTTCTGCAATACACACCTAAGGATGACTCCCCAATCGCAACGCACCAAAAACGCAAGTTGCCGTTTTTGGTGCGTTGCAATTTTAACGTTAGAAAGTCCCATAGACACCTGGAAAAAAAACGCAGCAAATTTGTAGCGAAAAAAAGCGGTAGTTGGTAGGCACCCTACAGGTACAGAAAATTCTACCCCAAAGCCTGCATGTTTATATACAGGTTGCAAAGAGGAAATCCACAGCTGCAGATTACGAGCTGCGTCCTTAGGTGGGCTATTCCGGAAATAGTTTGCTTGTGTGAAAGATCCTTATCTCCTGCAGGAGGATATCTGAGGGTGCTGTGGCTGTGATGAAGTGGGGGGGGGGGGGGGGAGGTAGAGGAAGGGATCATTTCGTATCTATTGGGAGTCTCCATCTATATATATAAAGACGAAAGCCCTCACTGACTGACTCGCCAACAGTTCTCCAACTTCCCGATGTCTTAGAAACATGAAATTTGGCACAAGCATAGATTATCTCCAAAATAGAAAAAGTAATTGGTTCCCAACTCAATTATTCAATTCTAGCGCAAAAAAATTGGCATCAAAATTTTACGTACATAATCTAAATCTCTCACTTCCCAATGTCATAGAAACTTAAAATTTGGCACGAGCATTGAAAATGTCATAAATAGGAAAAGTTAATAGGTCCCAACTTGATTATTCAATTCTATGCGCAAAAGACATAGTGTCCAAATTTTACGTACGGAATCTAATTCTCTCACTTCCCGGGTGTCATAGAAACTCGAAATTTGGCAGGAGCATTGATTATGTCAAAAATAGGAAAAGCTAATGGGTCCCAACTCGATTATTCAATTCTATGCGCAAAAGAATTAGCGTCCACAATTTAACGTACGGAATGTAATTTTCTCACTTTCCGGTGTCATAGAAACGTAAAATTTGGCACGAGCATTGATTATGTCATAAATAGGAAAAGCTAATGGGTCCCAACTTGATTATTCAATTCTATGCGCAAAATAATTAGCGTCCAAATTTTATGTGCGGAATGTATTTTTCTCACTTTCCGGTGTCATAGAAACGTGAAATTTGGCACGAGCATTGATTATGTCATAAATAGGAAAAGCTAATCGGTCCCAACTCGATTATTCAATTCAATGCGCAAAAGAATTAGCGTCCACATTTTACGTACGAAATCTAATTCTCTCACTTCCCGATGTCATAGAAACTTGAAATTTGGCAGGAGCATTGATTATGTCATAAATAGGAAAAGTTAATGGGTCCCAAGTTGATTAGTCAATTCTAAGTGCAAAAGAATTAGCGTCCAAATTTTACATACAGAATCTAATTCTCTCACTTCCTGATGTCATTTTATACAAAGGAAACGTCGCATGGTTACCTCCCCGTGGTGTTTCCTGGGTAACGCAGAGAACTATGCAAAATGGTGAACATATGTTTTTCCTCAGTATCTCTAAAGTAACCACGACTTCATAAGATTTTCCGTGTGAACACCAGATAAACACCAGTACCAAATTAACTCGGGCGAAGCCGGGTATATCAGCTAGTCTTGTATAGATGCATAAGCCTCTTACCAGTTGGTTCTCCTTCTGGTAGATAAAGGTCCATCTTCTCACTGTCACTTTCGCCATATTGGATGTTCAGTAAAGTCTGTGCCATAGCCCGGGATGTTTTTGTACCTACAATGAGTCAACACAGTATGATGAATGAGTAACACTAAGCACACATATACTGGGTTAGTACAAATAACCCAGTATCTTCCTGATTTGAAACATTCATAACTGATGTTTAATGACACTCAGATATATGTACTTGCTGTAAATGGAAACAGAAACTCAAAAGGCTTTGCTGCACATCAAAAATGTTTTCCACATCAGAGGTGATCAATGTGAGCTCCTTTGTCACTTGACACACATGGAGCTTGTAGTTAGGTTCCTGCCATTGACATTGTAGCGTATCACGACTGACTGATGCAATGGCTTTGGTGATGCGCACTTGCAGATCATGCATGGTGGGTGCTAAGGGTGGCATGTAGACTCAAACACTCCCAGGAAAAAATATCACAAAGCATAAGGTCCAAGGAACATAGAGGTCAAGGAAGAAGTTCACTATTGTCATTACCCGCAAGGCCAATCCATAGGTTTGGTAGTAGCCTATTGAGCTCACTTCTAACGTCATTGTGAAAATGAGGGTGGGGAACTCCATCCTGTTGGAAGATGAAACCTGGGATTTCCTGTTCCAGTTGCAGCAGAAGCCATATCTGTAGCGTCCGGGTACAAAAACCCTGTGATTGTTTCCTCACGGAAAAACAAGAGCCATACACTTTCGTACAGGTTATAGCACAGAACACATTCACCTTGGGGAAGTCGCGCATCTGCTGCACGTAGGTAGGTGGGTTTTCCTGCCCCCAGATTCTGACATTATATTTGTTAACTGTGTCATCACTAAACATTAAAGACTCCATGAAACCATCACTTTCCACTACAGTTTGCATACTCTCACAGAAAGAACATCACCTTGTTTTGTTGTCTGGTTTCAGGGCCTACTGTAGTGGCCCAGAGTAAATGGGGCCCTTCCATAATGTTTTATGTCTGTCTTGTGACATTGTCCTGTCAGTGTCTTAATTGTGGAATGCATCAGAATTATGTGTATTGCAATTCTGCAGCACTGAATGGGTTAATGTCTGGAAAATGTTTCATGTCACCATGTTAGATATATGTGTTTGCAAGGATGCTAGTTGAGGAGTACATGCCAGTTTAAGGCGATGCAAGGAATATTATTGACAAGTCTGCAAGTGAGTAAGCCACACAGCCTCGGGATGGAGAGGATGGAGGAAGCTGAGTGATTTCCTTCTACTTGGCCTGGGATCAGTCTACCCAGGATATGCCAGTGCTACCGCTGAGTGAGAAAAGGACTCTTGCTTGGCTGGAAGAAAAGGAACCAGAAGCGTGAGTGTTGACCAGTAGGATTTGAAGAGAGAGAGAGAGAGTCGCCGGGAGCGGGATCACACAGATAACTAGGACTGTGGATTGTCCAGATTACCCTGAGAGTTCTCCCTGTCACACCATCTTCTCTTGTTGTATTTGTGCCAACCTGCTGTTATAAAGTGAATTTTACTAAAAGTTACAGTAAACAGACATTAGCAATCATTCCTAGTTTGTCCAGAAAGTTTCCCTGTATGTAGACTAAGTTATTTCATCATCAAGATTCACCGCAGAGGATGGAATGGTGGCGTCACAAGTGACAAGAAGATTACAGGTAACCTCCGGTTAATTTTCCCTGTGACCTCTCCCAGCAGTAACTTGGTCGGGTCCCAAGCTACTCTCAGGGGAGGAGATGGTAGAGACACCTGTGACATAGTCTTTATCTACCATGCCATCTCCTCGGCTGTGGGCCTGACCTCGGATGCTGCACTGTAACACTTGCATTTCGTAGGGATAACATCGTAAACATTTGTGCAAAATTTTCCACACAGTTGGCTGCAGGATGTGCAATACTCTGCTTTGTCCGACATTGCATTTCTAAGGGCTTTGTGTAAAACTTGCCCGTACGCGCTCCACTGTTTCCACGCTTACTGGTGGACGGCTGGATGATTTCCGCTTTAGTGGATCTTGACCAAACTTTCTTCGAAAATAATACTGCACACTAATAACAGACTGGTAGACATGAAAATCAAGGTCAGAAAACCCTCTCCTGTCTTTGTTGGCAGCCATTCTGTTTCATATCCAGAGACTGGAGCGCCAGGAAGATAATTTGCATATCCCCAATACATTCTGGGAAGAGCAAAGAGTCACAATGAGCGGGACGATTGCTGGGTTAAGCCGGGTCTAACTGCTTGTAGTCTATTGCCAGATTGCACACAGTCAGCCGCGCAAATATTTACACTTAGCTACATCTTATAGGTAACATATTATTAGGAGAAGTCTTGACTATTAGAAGTGTGGAAGTGGACCTCAACTGACCATGTGCGACATGGAAGGGCAGAGCAGACATATGTTGAGCTGCAACATATGCTGTATGTTTACTGACCTTCCAGAGGAAAACCTCTCACCTGCCAGAAATGCAAACCTCTGTCTCTCTATTTAAGGAAAAGGTGCAAAGTCCACAGGAGAGAACAGCTACATTAAAACTCATTAAGGAAGATGAGGATTTCTTTGTCAGAGCAGAAGTGGAGGAGGAGGAGTAGGAGACACTAGCCATTCCTACTAATACATGTAGGGACAAATGACTTAGCAAAAAAGGACCTTACTACTATCTGCGGAGACTTTGAAGACCTTGGCAGGAATGTGAAGGAACTAGGCGCACTGGTGGTCTTCTCATCCATCCTCCCAGTGGATGGCCATGGAATAAGGAGATGGAACGGGATTCCACAGGTGAACAACTGGCTATGTCGATGGTGCAATCAGCAAGGATTTGGATTGAATTACCTTTATGATGGACTCCAAGATAAAAATGAATTGATGCTTGCAAGAGAGGCCAAAAGCAATATAAAGGATTTTGGGGGGTATGTCAAAAGCAAAAGAAAAGTCAAAGATGCTATAGGATGTTTACAGGATGAAAATTGTGAATTGGTTAAAAATTATGTTAAGAAGGCAGAACTTTTAAATTCCTATTTTGTATCTGTTTTCTCTCAGAAAGTAGATGAAACATCAATTGATCTTCCCTGTGCTATTGGGGAAATAAAATAATGTAGGCTATCTGTAGGCAGAAATATGGTGAGGGAACACATAGCTAATTTAAATGGATTCAAGTCTCCAGGTCCAGATGAATTACATCCTGGGGTACTGAAGGAAGCAGCAGAGGTAATTGCTGAACCACTCGCTATAATCTTTACAAAATTATGGAAAACAGAAGTCTCAGAATATTAGAGAAGGGGAAATGTTGTCCCTATCTTCAAAAAGGAGGATAAGATGGACCCAGAAAACTACAGGCCTGTGAGACTGACTTCTATACCGGGTCTTCAAACAAATTAAACAGCATGTATACCAGTACTTGGATAAGAATGCAGCAATTAACCAGAGGCAGCATGGGTTTGTAACAAACAATTCATGACAGGCTAATCAAATTTCCTTCTTTGACAGAATCATGGACTGGATTGATCAGGAAAATATGATAGATATAGTATATCTTGCTTCAGTAAAGCATTTGACAAAGTATCTAAAAAAATATGGGATCGACAAGTTATGTAGATTCACAACTGATATATTAACCCCTTAATGGCGCGGCCCTTTTTTTCCCCCCATTTTCGTTTTTCCCTCCCCCCTTTAAAAAAAAATCACAACTCCTTTATTTATCCATCGACATTACTGTATGAAGGCTTGTTTTTTGCGGGACGAGTTGTATTTTTCAATGGCGCTGTTTAAAGTACCATATAATGTACTGAAAAACTGTAAAAAAATTCTAAGTGGAGTAAAATGAAAAAAAACAAAAAACAACATTCCGCCATCTTTCAGTGCGTCTTGTTTCTATGGCGAACAAACTGCAACAAAAATGACATAACTTTATTCTATGGGTCAGTACGATTACTACGATAACAAACTTTGTATAGTTTTTTTTTTTTACTATACTGCTCTTTTTTTTTTTCAAAGACATTTATTTTTTTTTTTCAATTATTTTCTGCGGACATCTTGTGCGCGCAATAACTTTTTTATTTTTCTGTCGACGTAGTTCAGCAAGGGCCCATTTTTTACGGGATGTCCTGTATTTTTTGTTAGTACTAATTCGGAATACATACGAAGTTTATTGCGTTTTTTCTGGGAGACAGGGTGACTGAAAAAGTGCATGTCTGTCGTTCTTTACTCTTTTTTTTCGGACGACGTTCAAATAATGCACTACTTTAATAGATCGGACTTTTACAGACGCTGCGATGCCAAATATGTATTTTTATTTTATGATTTTGATTTTTTAATTACAGATATGGCAAAAGGGGGGTGATTTAAACTTTTTTTTTTTTTACAATTAAAAAAACTTTATTAATAGAGATGAGCGAGCATATTCGCTAAGGCAAACTACTCGAGCGAGTAGGGCCGTATTCGAGTACCTGCCCGCTTGTCTCTAAAGATTCGGCTGCCGGCGCGGGGGAGAGCAGTGAGTTGCGGGAGTGAGCAGGGGGGGAGAGAGTGAGAGAGAGATCTCCCCTCCGTTCCTCCCCGCTGCTCCCCGCCGGCAGCTGAATCTTTAGAGACGAGCAGGCAGGTACTCGAATAAGGCACTACTCGCTCGAGAAGTTTGCCTTAGCAAGTATGCTCACTCATCTCTATTTATTAATCTTTTTTTTTCACTTTACATTTAAGTCCCCCCTGGGGGACTACAATATGCAATGCTTTGAATGCTCCTGCAGTATGACAGGCAGCCTATCAAGCCACCCCACGGGGATGGCTTGATAGGCAGTCTCTCAAGGCAGCCCTGGGGCCTTTCAGAAGGCCCACAGCAGCCACGACACCTGCACGGCTCCCGCGATCTCAACGCAGGGGGTCCGTACAGGAACATCGTTTGGGGGATTTAAATGCCGCTGTCAGAATTGACAGTGCTGAGGTTCAGCCCTATTCTCATTTGCACAAGGAAAGACTACAAGCAATGGGATGAACCTGAAAGGGAGGAGACACAAATTATTGTTCAATAATATTTTATTAGAGTTATTTGCTGCATACAACTTACAACATTGTCAATTTATGTCATACTTATAATGTTTTAACTAGGAGACACAAATTAGATATTAGACAGTGAGGGGGATCAATGAGTGGAACAGGTTGCCACGGGAGGTGGTGAGTTCTCCTTCAATGGAAGTCTTCAAACAAAGGCTGGACAGACATCTGTCTGGGATGATTTAGTGATCCTGCACTGAGCAGGGGGTCGGACCCGATGACTCTGGAGGTCCCTTCCAACTTTACCATTCTATGTCCCCCTAAAGTCGACTACGGTAGAATAAAACTTTTTCAGCCTCATTTAGCAAAACCATCTAACAGTATGACTAGCTTTGTTGCCCGTAGCAACCAATCACAATGCTGATTTCATTTTACCTTAGAAGCTTCAGAAATGAAACCTGAGCCGTTTCACTGATAGACAATTCTGCTAAATGAAAATTTTTGAGTTTCTGTTCCCATTGATATCAACTGTTGGATGCAGCTTGCCAACCCCCCCCCCCTCCCTTCCCCGACAGTAAGAAATTAAAAAAAAGAGGATATATCTTTGGAAATGGATGGATATATATAAATAAAAGAGGCTGTTGTACTAATGCCGGCTTCACACAAGCGCTTAAACGTGAGTTATAAGTGTTTCAAATTAGGAAGATCATTTTTAATAACCCTGTATATATATTGGTGTGCGATGAGAAGACCATTAGTTGTACCTTCTGTAGTTTCCTTCACGTGTGCCTCTATGACGGCATCTTTGTCCATCCGATGAGACCAGTGACTTGGTGAATACTGATGCTCTAGTTCCTGAAAATACAAAGTGTATAGTCTGCTACATTACTCTATGCTGCTGGGGGTCCCTGTTGCTTCTAAGGAAGGGCACTTTCACATGGTACTTTCCGTTAGTTTGGGCCCTGTGAATGCATCAAGTGGATGGTATCCTCCACTCACTGTCATTGGGTGATGTCAGTGAGCACAAAAAATCTAATATTATCCACTGGCAGCAAGCAGAGTGAACCCCCGAATCAACAGAGTTAGGGCAACAGGACCAAAACTAACAGAGATCCATGCAAGGTAATGGTTGGTGTAGACACAAAAGACAAGCTGAAATAGAATCAGCAGGATCAAAGTTATAAAGCTATACAGCCAGCCCCACTAAGTTATAAAGTTATGCTGCCAGCCCTGTTTAGTTATAAAGCTATGCAGCCAGCCCTGTTTAGTTATAAAGTTATGTAGCCAGTCCCACTTAGTTATAAAGCTATGCAGCCAGCCCCACTTAGTTATAAAGTTATGCTGCCAGCCCTGTTTAGTTATAAAGTTATGTAGCCAGTCCCACTTAGTTATAAAGTTATGTAGCCAGTCCCACTTAGTTATAAAGCTATGCAGCTAGCCACGCTAAGTTATAAAGTTATGCTGCCAGCCCTGTTTAGTTATAAAGTTATGTAGCCAGTCCCACTTAGTTATAAAGCTATGCAGCCAGCCCCACTTAGTTATAAAGTTATGCTGCCAGCCCTGCTAAGTTATAAAGCTATGCAGCCAGCTCCACTAAGTAATAAAGTTTTGTAGAAAGTCCCACTTAGTTAACAATCACAGAATGTAGATCCGCGCCACCACACAGAAATCCGAAATAACAAAATGGGGAGTTTTTTACTCACTTGGTGCAAAGTGGGTTCCCAACGTTTGGGAAAATAACCCGCTTGCACCAATGATCCCCATTCGCCTGTAGAACTATAGCTGTTCCTTTATGCAGGATCCCCAGAAATCCTCTAACGAGGAGATGCAGCAGTAGGAACAAACCCCCAATGGGTATTGCACCAACAATGGGGGAGAGAACAATAAAGAACAAACAAAAACTCCTTCTGCGCTCTTACTTCGGGGTCTTGCGGTCCGGAAAGGGAAACTACCAGGTCTCCGCAATGTGCAGCAAAGTATATTTAATTGTACGAATTGTACATAAAAAACATAAAAGGTTTTGCAACGCGTTTCGGCACTATTATCAGCGCCTTTTTCAAGCATCTTGATGAGTTGTAAAGCTATGCAGCCAGCCCCACTGTTATAAAGCTATGCAGCCAGCCCTGCTAAGTTATAAAGTTATTTAGCCAGTCCCACTAAGGTATAAAGCTATGCAGCCAGCCCCGCTAAGGTATATTGCTATTTAGCCAGCCCTGCTAAGTTATAAAGCTATGTAGCCAGCCCCGCTAAGTTTTATAAAGCTATGTAGCCAGCCCTGCTAAGTTTTATAAAGCTATGTAGCCAGCCCTGCTATGTTATAAAGCTATGTAGCCAGCCCTGCTATGTTATAAAGCTATGCAGCCAGCCCTGCTATGTTATAAAGCTATGCAGCCAGCCCTGCTATGTTATAAAGCTATGCAGCCAGCCCTGCTAAGTTATAAAGCTATGCAGCCCACCGTGCTACGTTATAAAGCTATGTAGCCAGTCCCACTTAGTTATAAAGCTATGCAGCCAGCCCTGCTAAGTTATAAAGCTATGTAGCCAGCCCCACTGTTATAAAGCTATGCAGCCAGCCCCACTGTTATAAAGCTATGTAGCCAGTCCCACTGAGTTGTAAAGCTATGCAGCCAGCCCTGCTAAGTTATAAAGTTATTTAGCCAGTCCCACTTAGTTATAAGGCTATGCAGACAGCCCCGCTAAGTTATAAAGTTATGTAGCCAGTCCCACTTAGTTGTAAAGCTATGCAGCCAGCCAAGCTAAGTTGATAGACAATAGGAGTTTCTAAAAACACATTGCGTACAAATCACAAGTTTCTGCTTTACGATGCGATAAAAAAGAGGCTCTATAGTGATAAAATCGTACTATTTCCATGTGATGCGAGAGTGAGTGCAAATGCAGAATTATGAAGCCAATTATTTTCAATGGTTTCAATCCCATTGGCGATCTTTTCACAAAATTCGCAACATGTCCTATCTTTCTGCGTTTTGCTTTTTTTTTTTTATCTTCCATGTTTCTCTATAAAGCCTCCTTTTTATTGCATCACAAAGCACGAACTTGCGATTTTCGTGCAATTCGTTTTTAATAGAGATGAGCGAGCATTGCCCTTAGCAAGTACCTGCCTGCTTGGCAGAGAAGGTTCGGGTGCCGGCGTGGGGGAGCGGTGAGTTGCGGCAGTGAGCAGGCGGTAGCGGGGGGGGGAGAGAGGTAAAGAGAGATTTCCCCTCCGTTCCTCCCCGCTCTCCCCCGCCGCTCCCTGCCCGCTGCCGGAACCCGAACCTTTTCTCTCGAGCGGGCAGGTACTCGCTAAGGGCAATGCTCGCTCGAGCAATTGCCCTTAGCGAGTATGCTCGCTCATCACTAGTTTTTAACATTAGAAACTCCTATTGTGTATTGCGAAAAAAAACGCAAGTGGCAGCGATGTTTTTGCAATAAAAAGCATCGCTGATGCTTAGACATCTCATGAGCGAAATTGTGATTTTTGCTGCAATTTTCTTGCGGCAAAATCGCGATTGCTAGTGTGAAGAAGCCCCGAAGCCAAATAAAATGCAAAAACCCAAATCGGAAAAATTCTGCGGAAATTATCATGAAAGTTGTTAAGTAATCCCAATGACTGGCAATCAGCCTTGTTGTCACTTGGTGACTGCGGCTCTGAGTACTTTGCCCTCTGGTTGACTGTCAGCGGCTCTAAAGATCTGGATCACCGGAGAGGGTAAGTGCAATGTATTATTTTATGTCATTACCGCTGCACAGCCGTCACCCCTAATCTCACCTCCTTCCCCAGCTCTCTCCAGCTCTTCTCCATGGTGCTCTACAGCTGGTCCCTAGAACTTTGATCAGCCACAGAGGAGGGCACTACGTTCTGTTGCACAACCCGCTGGTCAGACCCTGCCCTGTCCCTGATAATGTTAATGTTTAGGGATCTCTCACACGTGTGCAATATTTCTGTAAAATGCAGCTAAAGATACAGAAAATTCTGCACCAAAATCCACATGTATACAGAAATTTGCAGCAGCAAATTAAGCTGCATCTTTAGGTCTTGCAAAAATTTTCCATACATGTGAAAGATCCGTAAGAGTGGCATCACACGCAGCAGTTTAGGATGCAGTTTTTTGAGCCAAAGCCAGAAATGTTTCCAGTAGGAGGGAGAAGTAGACGTCCTTCCTTTATAGTTGTCATTCTGTTTAACCCACTTCTGGCTCAAAATGCTGCATCAAAATCTGCAAGTGCGTTTTCCAAAAAATGCTGTGTGTGAAGCTACCCTTAGGGTCCGCTCGCACATATACGAGGCAAAGCGCCGCCATTTTACTTTTGCTTTCGTCCGCAGCTCCCTGCAGCCAACAGTGTGTTTTAGTGCACCCCATGATTGTGATGGGTGATTAGGTGCGCTAAACGGCGAAAGATAGAACAGACGGCGCTCGAAAATCGAAAGCATGTCTGCGAGGCCCCATTAAAATCAATGGGAGTATTATACCGCGATTCAAATGCATTAAACGCTGAAAAAAGCGCCTGCATGCGGGAGGCCTCAGTAAGTGGGGTCACAGATAGGCACTTTTACCTAGTCGGGCACAGAAGGCAACACATGAGGCACTGGAACTTTGAGGGGCTACAGTGAGAGCACTGTCCCATTACTTCATGGGACCATATAGGGAGCACTGTTACGCTATGGGGGCACCAAGAAGGGCATTGTGGGTAACGGCAGGATGGCAAGAATGTGCAGATATTAGTCATGGCTGTAAAATTAATGACAGTCAGGACCTGGATAGAAAAAAAAAAGATGTGAATGTCACCTGTAATCACCAGAGGTAAGGCCCAATGTCCACGGGTGGATTTGATTTGCGGAATCCGCAGGGGTCTCCCACGTGGAAGTTCCGCAATTCAAAGTTTTTATAGGGAAACATTGGCATCTGCAACTGAATTTAAGCACGCGGATTTGATTTGGGGACCGTTTGGTGCGGAAAACAAATCTTAGCATGCTCCATTTCAGTGCGGACAGGCTCAATAGAAGTCAATGGGTGCGGACGATCCGCAGTGCATCCGCAAATACAATTGCAGATGCACTGCAGATTTGAAGGTAAAAATCAATTAGGGAGGTGGAAAAAAAAAGGCTGCGAGGTGGGTGTGTGGATTTTTTCCGCACGGATGTTCCGGATCCGCAAGCATTTAAAAATAATTTCCGCACTGGCACACAGGTCTTCCGCTGCGGAAATCCACGTGCGCCGTGGACATGAGGCCTAACTGCACTGCAGTCACTATCTGATTATTATATAGTGATTGCAATATTTAGATTTACACTAGAGCTAAGCCAATCTATCCAAGCCTACTATTATTATAAAAGTTGTCTAATGGGGAAGGACGGGACTTGTTGTGTGTATAGCGCCAATTTATTCCGCAGAATTTATTTATTACCCCCACCACCACCAAGCTGGGTGCTCAATTTACCGACTTTGGAAGTCTGAGCCAACCTTGAGCCGGCTACCCGAACCATGCAGGGATTGAACCCACAATCTTCAGGTCGTGAGCGAGAGCTAAGGACTGCATTTCTGCTGCCTTAACACTCTGCACACTCAAGGAAAATTAGCATCCCTGTTGGTTTTAGCTTTCCTTCCATTATGCTTCCTCTCTGCAGGGACACTTACAATAGAGCTAAAGCCAGTCTTCTGAAATGAAACTGGTAGACTCACAATATGTGTAGCAGCAAAGAGTTCTGATGAAGGTCCTTGCGACTGCAGCATCACGTGAGCGTCCATAGAGCAAGAAATTTCTGAACACTGGTTATTTATGCAAAGGGAAAAGTTCTGGGAGACGGGTTGAAGCAGAGGACCAAGTGAATTGTGTTCCCGAAAGGCTCACATGTAGAACATTCTGTAACTTAGCAAACTTAAAGAGTAACTGCACATTTTAAAAACTTTTGATATGTCAGAGTGGGGGTCTTGGTGCTGAGACCTCCAGTAATCACTTAAATGAAGGGGCTGCAGTGCTCATGCGAATACCATGTCCCTTCAACTGGCTTTGTTGCCTATTGGCTTATCTCGGCAGCTGAAGATGAACACATAGACTTCTACAGACATCTATATACATTAGGCCGCCTGCAGCGTTAGCAAACGCAATCCTAGGCAGACGGCTGCGGTTTAGCTGCGCGAAATCTCGCGCGGCAAACAAACTGCAGCATGTTCGATTTCTCTGCAGCTGCCAGCTCCGGTCTGTGCATGCGCCGGCTGCCCGGCAGCCGGCACATGAAAGATCCGGAGCTGCGGGGTGCGGGTGAGTACGCGCTGCTCTCTGCAGGTGCTCGGGTCGGGTCGCTGTCTTTCTCTCCACTCCTGGTTTTGGCTTCCAAAATGCTGATGTAAAATCTCTCCGTATATGTAATAATAAGTGTTAATACGCGGTGATGCGGTTAATGACAGTACATGGATTTTCATTGGTCCATTCACACTTGCCAATATTCCTTGCATGTAATACATGCGCAAAAAAGAACGCAGCATGTTCTATTTTACCGTGTATTACGCGCGTACAGCCCTATTGTTCTCTATGGGTTTGCGTATTCAATGCTGTCCATCGCAACACATTGCATGGTACATCGTCTGTGCGGCATTGAATACGCATCGCCACTATGAGGCACACTAAAAGACGTACAGAGAAAGCCACGACTATTCACTCGGCCAGGCGTGGCGTACATACGCCGCAGCCCAGAATTCCGTCAGACGGGAAGAACCTCTGCAGCCGGCTCAACAGAGCCAGGTGACAGTTTAGCAGTGTGAGCCACTCGCACCACTAGAGGACCCCCCTCCCTTCCTCCTTTTGCCGGCAGCTCCCATAGGCTCCTACCGGAGCTGCTGGCTGATCGCAGCCAAAAGATGGCACTATCTTTTCTGGCCATGTGACCTTACGCGGATGAACATCGCCCATCTGAACGAATGCATTGAAATCCGATCCTTCAGATGGTTGCGGTTTTTCGGCCAGCGTTTTATTGCAACAAAATTGCCGCAATAAAATGCTGGTGTGAATAAGACCTTAAATTGTAAGGAACGGAGAGACCGCTCACACTGACTGCTGGCACCCTGCTTGGGGACAACTCTTCTTCCAGTTCATTAATACGGGTCTCTACTTTAGACAAGGCTACATTTACATGAGTGTTTTTTTCTCCCTAACAGCAATGCTGCAAGGATAAACATCGCAGCACGTTCCATCTTTGGCCATCCGGCGGAACGCCTCGCCCATTGCTTTCAATGGGACCTTAAAAGAAATCGCACGGCGCTCGCATGCCGTACGGTGTGATGCTTCTCATTGAAATCAATGGGAAACGCCTGCGATCCTCTGACGAGCGTGAAATACGCGCCTGAGGATGGCAATTGCAGAGAAGTGATGCGAGGCGGTTTTGAATGAAAAATACCTCGCAACGGCATGAAAAATACACATTCTTAAAAACTTAAAGGGGTTGTCCCGCGAAACAAAGTGGGTCTATACACTTCTGTATGGCCATATTAATGCACTTTGTAATGTACATTGTGCATTAATTATGAGCCATACAGAAGTTATTCACTTACCTGTTCCGTTGCTGGCGTCCTCGTCTCCATGGTGCCGTCTAATTTTCAGCGTCTAATCGCCCGATTAGACGCGCTTGCGCAGTCTGGTCTTCTTTCTTCTGAATGGGGCCGCTCGTGCCGGAGAGCGGCTCCTCGTACCTCCGCCCCGTCACGTGTGCCGATTCCAGCCAATCAGGAGGCTGGAATCGGCAATGGACCGCACAGAAGACCTGCGGTCCACCGAGGGTGAAGATCCCGGCGGCCATCTTCGCAAGGTAAGTAAGAAGTCACCGGAGCGCGGGGATTCAGGTAAGCACTATCCGTTTTTTTTTAAACCCCTGCATCGGGTTTGTCTCGCGCCGAACGGGGGGGCTATTGAAAAAAAAAAAAACCCGTTTCGGCGCGGGACAACCCCTTTAAAGGGATTGTCCGGGCAGCGCCCGCTGTCCACTCGGGGGTACACCGGGGTTGGAGCGGAATCGCAGGTGTAGCTCCTATTGATTTCAATGCACATACGAGCGCCGTCCACTACACAGAGGTCGGAGCAGTGGCTTCCACTCCGCCCTTACTGTATCCCAGCGCTGACAGCCGCTGCCTGGAAAACCCCTTTACCAGGGGCGTAACTAAAGGCTCAGGGGCCCTGATGCAAAACGTGAGCTGGGGCCCCCCCTCTATCTGTATCTGTACCTGTACCCATACCTAAACCATGCTGCACAGAGACATAACTTGAAGCTTCTGGGCCCCAATGCAAAACCTGTAACAGGGCCCCCAACTATAATGCTTTATTCATAGTACTGGGCTCCCTATATGGAGAGGAGAGGCCTTATGGACCCCCTAAGGCTCCAGGGCCCGGGTGCAAGCACATCCCCTGCACCCTCTATAGTTACGCCCCTGCCCTTTACCTTTTTACTGTCCAGGTATTTACATGTCGTCCCTGCATAGAAGGGCGCCAAACCCGAACATTACCGCAACACGAAGGACAGAGTCTATGTGGGCGCCGTCGCAGATTGCACCATGTTTTTTTACTATCTTTACTATTGCAACAACTTCATGTTCCGCGATGCGTTTTTCTCCGCTAACGCATCCCAGGTTTACAAGCGCCATATTGGTCGCACTGATGTTGCCCTCGCTGGTGTAGGCACAACCTGAGGGCTTATTCAGACTGGCCCATTTGTGCTGCATATGAAGAGTGCTAATACTCCGTAAATAGAAGCCATTGGATTTGGTCACGTGCGCGTTTTTGCACGAACATTTCGGTTGCGCAATCATGTCCTATTTTGGTGCGGATTACACAACAATTAGCCCAAATTAAACTTAATTGGCCATTGAAATCAAAGGGAGCTTGTGCATGCAAAACATACAGTAAAACCCGTGTAGACGCGTGCAAATGCACATGTGAATACGCTGACAGACGTGTGACGCTGGCTATGGCTGACTTCACACGAGCAGACGTGTAACCGCGGACCTTCGATGCGAGCTTTGCAGTCGCCGTCCCATCTTTGGTGCGAGTATTTTGCTACAATTCCTTCGTGCGAACGCTTCTATAGGAAACCATCGGTTCTAATAGACGCAATCTGTTCACGCGCCTCTAATGCGTTAAAATAGCGCTCGTGTGAATGAGGCCTACGGCTCGCCAACGTGAGATTTCCTCGCTGATGTGAGATGTTTTTGTTTTAAAACCACCTTGTGGAAGAAGCGATCGTCTGCCGCGGCCAACAGGTAAAACCTCGCATCGCGCGCCCCTCGCACGCGGTATGATGCCACCGGCTCCATTGAAAACAATGGGAGATGCGAAGGAGCGCACACATCTCACACGATTTTGAAGCCGGCCTAAATTTACTTCTTTTGCGCACCTATTGTTGTAGTTTATCGTACATTTTCTGCCCGCCGGGCACATTCTCCAGCGCGCGGCAAACACATGGGTCCACTTCACTGCATGTTGTAAATACGTCCGTGTGAAGATGACGCGAGGGACGATTACACGCAGCAATATGTTGGTTTTCTGTAGCGGAAAATTCCACGACAAAAACCACAAAAGACGAAATCCGTATCGTTGATGTGGATTTCAGAAGACGTCGCGCTCCCATCACCTCCGAAGTCTTCTTGCTCCCGGCGCTTCCTTCGCCGTCTAGTTGGCGCAGCGCCGCAGGCCACTTGTGCGAATGTCCGCTGATGGAAGCGACGGGAGCGAGAAGACCTCGGAGGTGATGGGAGCGCGGCTGATTTGGAGTCAAAATCTGCCACGACAATCTTTTGCGGAAATGCGCAGATTTTTCCCCACGCGATCCGCAGCATTTCCGTTACGAGTAAACATACATGTACACAGTAACAACTCTCTTCTTATGGCCGCAGGACGCCTTCACACGAGGCTGCAACGTTTTTTCACTGAATGAGGCTTTTTTGCGTGCGTATCAGCATTTCCGCCGCACTTTTTCTGCCCGCGCCATTTGAAATGGCTAGTTCATCTAATTAGTTATTCTTCCAGTGGGATTGCGCAGTGTTTCTCGCGTTTTCTGCACCCCCCATTGACTGCTAACGGGACTTTTGGTGCCCAAAAGCGTAGATAGAAACTGCGCAAAATACAGAAATGTCTACGACGACACTGAGATTAATGGCGTCCAATCGCTGCGTATTGTGCGGGCTAATAGTTATGTGTGAAGCAGCTTTTAGGACAACTCCGCTCCTCAGCGCCCCCAACAGGTCAGATTTGCAGGATATCCTACAGTAATGTCTGAGGACCGACAATCATTACATCACTTGCAGGACACTGAGAACATGACCTGCTGGGGGCGCTGTGGACCGGGGCTGGGCATACTGTGCAAGGACGCATAGATCTATATTCCACAACACTTCTGCTCCATTCACATCCTGATTGGTTGTTTAGGTTGGCTCATTCACGACCTGGAGGCAGGTAATAATAGACGGCCGTCCGTCAGCAGACGCCCGTGCAGTAACTACCACCAGCCTGTAGAGGGCGCTCGGCGACGGCTAAGGAGGGGTGGAGGCGTGGCCTCCTGTCCGGGAAAAGCGGCTCGGCAGGAGAGGGTGGGGCGGAGCCAGTAACATATGGGCGTGGCCTCCTGTCCAGGCAAGGCGGTTGGGCAGGAGTTGGTAGGGGCGGAGCCTGTAACCTCTAGGCGTGGCCTCCCGTCCAGGAAGAGCGGCTCCGGCAAGAGACAAGCAGCAACAGCATGGAGAGTGGGGCGTACGGTGCGGCTAAGGCCGGGGGCAGCTTCAGCCTGGAAGAGTTCCTCCGACGTCCGGAGACCATCCTGCGGCTCCTTAGCGCTGTGAGTACCGGCGGCGGGTTAGTTCACTGCTCGGTATACGCTGCCGTCTGGTAGGACTTGCTGGGAGTTGTAGTCCCGTGACAGCTGTGGCTCCGCAGAGCATGCTGGGCGCTGTGGTGCCATGACCGTTGCGGTGTGCTGGGCCTGGAACGTACGGGAGCTGTAGTCTGTCCTCTGCCGGCCACTGCTGCACCTGTTCCTGCACTGCGTGTGACCGGCCAGGACTCGCACGTCTGCGTGAGCCCTGAAGCCGCTCCGCGGACCGGAATACAACCTGCTACAATGTATTTATGTATCCCCTTATTTATCTTGGGACGGATACTTGATGATGATTGGCAGCTGTTATTCCTGGCGATCACATGACCGGTCGCTGACCGCTCTCTCGCTGCCTCTTGGGCTCCATTCACACAGCCGGCCTGATCTCGCGCTCGCCATTGCGCGTCCCTTTGTTTTTCTTTCCTAGTGATGAGATTAATGATCGTCTTCTGTGATGTTGCGATCTTTATGGCATCAGAGGGTCACAAGTGTTTCCCCAACGGGACACGGCAGGTGAGCGCCATGCGATGGACGAGGCTGTCCGAGGGAACGCCCAACATTGGCGCGCTGCGGGGGTTTATTTATCTTTCACGCAATTATTTGGAGTAAATTCACTCTTGTGAATAAATTGTGATTAATCTCCAGTCGTGTGAATGAGCCCCCCGGGTCTACCATGACATCCCTTGCAGCAACGTCTATGAATGGCGCCACATCGCCTGTCTACCATGACATCCCTTGCAGTAACGTTGACCATCAAGCAAGTCTTGACTACTTGCAGTCGCCCTCCTTCACCCCCTGGCAGCGCCCTCCTGGCATCGCCCGTGGTCTGCGGTTCAGAGATGTCTCACTTTTGGCCACAACTTTGAAAAGTGCAGTTCTTCACTTTTCTCTGATGGATCAGATACTTTTTTCTTATACCTGCGATTCCACTCCATCTGCGCAGTGGGAGGAGCTAATAACGAAAGGCCCCTCTAGCCTGTGCCTAGGCCCCCCACTTATGCTTGGTGACGCAGGATATAGCCATCTTCATAGGGGTGTTAGAACTTTTGCAATGCATGTAGGAGCTTCAGGCGTGAGCTCTGCAAAGCGGCAGCGCCCGTGTGGCAGCGCCCGGCATCAGACAATAGACGGTTCTGCCCGCCCTCCACATCCGTCTCTAGGTTAATTATCAGATGATTTGTTAACTCGAGAGTCCTGGGTAAATACTACTTTCCGGCAGGCTGGAGCTGATGGGGTTAAACTTTCTCCTCCTGCAGGCAGGGTGGAGGCGGCAGAAGGATGTACTGTTAACCCTTTCAGTTCTCCAGCGCACAGCCTGGGGGTTGCTATGAACCCTACAGTGAGGGGTTAAATCACCTGCCCCCCCACCCTGAGTCATGCGCTGGGATTACACTGGCAGTCACATGCGGGGTCTGCGTCATGTGATAGAGGGGCACGTGGGGTCTGTTTACAGGGCAGGGGGAGGGGGCGGCAGTAGATCCGGTTCCACCGCCTGGCGCAGCACACGGTGACGCTGTATTATTACTGCCGCTCACGTTTGGAAAATGAATTTTTTTTTTAATATAGTTATTAAAAAATAGTAAGTGTGTACGAAGGGCGATCCCACGGGCGCGAGGGGGGGGGGGGGGCGCTGCCATCACGGGGGAAGGAGAGCAGAATACCGCTTTCTTTATATGACGGACATAGACAGGCGGCCCCCCACGACTGTAATGGCGCCCCTTTGGCTCCTGTCCTACCCTGCAGTATTTACCCGGACAGAATATGGCAGCTGGCCGCACCGCTGTGATTGTGGGACAGCGCCTACGGCTGGACTCACGCCTGGGTCAGATGACACGTGCGGACCGTCTACAGCGGATTCCGGCTGTGAGCCCGCCTAGTGACCCTGCATACGTCGCGTAATTGTATTGACCGCGGAGGCTTAATCTTGCGCAGTACGGGTGGTTGTTTTTAATGTCTCTATCTCCCGCATTGGCGCTTGGCGATGCCGCCGGTACCCACAGCCCTTGCGCAATGTTAATTGCGTTAATATCAATGGATGCCGTCTGCAGTGAAGTAGAGCATGCTGCAATGTTTCTTCTGCGAGCAGAATACGCAATTCGTACCAGCAGGTGCGAAGGAAAGTTTGAAACTACATGCCCATCAATGCCCGCGTTATACCACGGCAGTTGCGGAATCCGCAATTCAAATCCGGTTGTCTGAGACCGCCCTAAGGCCACAGGCACACGGGTGGGTCGGAGCCCGCAGCGGGGTCTGTGTACCTGCTAGGCTTGAATCTTCACCTCTACTGCGGATGAGCCGCACGGCTCGCCGTTGGACGTTTGCAGTACCCGTCATTGCGGAGGGCTGCAGGTCGGACGGCTTCCATTGACCTCAGCGGAAGCCGTCCATGTAGGAACCGCAGTCATGTGGGGCATGCTGCCATTTTTCATCCACAAGCAGAAACCGGCATTGGTTCCGCTCGCACGCACGTAGGATCATTTTTTTTCCTTGGCGTGCTGTGAAGGGTCACTGCTGGGCGGCGCCCGCCGTGTGCATGAGGCTGAGGGGTAAGTTAATTAGTCCCTGCTTACTGGCTACTGTAGTAAATCACCAGAAGTGGTGTGGAGGTTCAGGGCGCCTGCTGATGCCCATGGCACACCGCTACAGCGGGCTCTGTGTCTGGAGATGCCATGCTTCCTTCGGTGAAGCTGACCGGACGGGCGCGCACACACGGGCTCGGGACCCACAATATCGGTGGCAGACAGTAACCACAAAACGGAAGCCTCATTTAGTACCATTATAGAGATTGAGGGTGATGATCCAGTTCTCATGATCTCTAGCGGTAAGTCATTGCCAAGGGGGTGGGCATTACTTGGCGATTATATGACGCAACAGGTGTGACCGTTCTGGACCGCTTGATGGCAACTGTCATAAATAGAAGTGTTCGCATGAGACCGCCCCCTACTGTGTCGGCGCAGTGCTGTCTTCAGGGGCCAGGCACACACAGCCGTAAGCATAAAGCGCTGCAGGAGCCCCAGCGTTTTTACAGCTGTGAACCCTGCGTATGGCGGCGAAACTAATGCGCTACGGCATATCACATGGCCTTACATAGCTCGCGTAATAAGCAATTCCCATCCGGTTGTGTGAGCCCGGCCAAAGTTCCAGTCGCCTGATGCTGCGTGTTCTCCGTCGTCCTACTGTAATGTAATAGCGGGCACCGTCTGCACTACTTCTAGGATTTGGGTTACAAGAAGTTAAATGCGTCAGTTCACCCATTTATGTTTTATGTGGGCAGATTAATAAATAGTGTCACCAAAAGTGCTCAGCATCCCCCTCTGCTGGCCACAGCTGCTAAGTGCAGTGCCTGTACATCAGGGGTGTCAAATTCATTTTCACCAATGGCCACGTCAGCCTTATGGCTGCCTTAAAGGGCCTGATGTTCTTGTAGGACTGTATAGTAAGGGCTTGTTCACACCAGCGTATCTGAGCAGAGCATCCCGGGGGCAACGTTTGCGTACATAATACAGTGACTGGAACCCATTCATTTCAGGGGGTTACTTCACATGAGCGTCTGTTTTCACGCGATGTATGACCTATTTGCGTGTATTATGCACTGCAGTAGGCCATTGCAGTGAACTGTCCAGTGCAAATAATGTCTACTTGTATAGGGGTGGGTGGGAAGGGGGCCCTGGTGGTGAGTGTCTCCTCCGTATGAATAGGGGAAGGGGGCCCTGGTGGTGAGTGTCTCCTCCGTATGAATAGGGGGAGGGGGGCCCTGGTGGTGAGTGTCTCCTCCGTATGAATGGGGGGGGAAGGGGGCCCTGGCGGTGAGTGTCTCCTCCGTATGAATAGGGGGAGGGGGGCCCTGGTGGTGAGTGTCTCCTCCGTATGAATAGGGGGAGGGGGGCCCTGGTGGTGAGTGTCTCCTCCGTATGAATGGGGGGGGAAGGGGGCCCTGGCGGTGAGTGTCTCCTCCGTATGAATAGGGGGAGGGGGGCCCTGGTGGTGAGTGTCTCCTCCGTATGAATAGGGGGAGGGGGGCCCTGGTGGTGAGTGTCTCCTCCGTATGAATAGGGGGAGGGGGGCCCTGGCGGTGAGTGTCTCCTCCGTATGAATAGGGGGAGGGGGGCCCTGGCGGTGAGTGTCTCCTCCGTATGAATAGGGGGAGGGGGGCCCTGGCGGTGAGTGTCTCCTCCGTATGAATGGGGGGGGGGGGGGGGGGAAGGGGGCCCTGGCGGTGAGTGTCTCCTCCGTATGAATGGGGGGGGGGGGGGGGGGAGGGGGCCCTGGCGGTGAGTGTCTCCTCCGTATGAATGGGGGGGGGGGGGGGGGGGGGGGGGGGGGGGGGAAGGGGGCCCTGGCGGTGAGTGTCTCCTCCGTATGAATGGGGGGGGGGGGGGGGAGAAGGGGGCCCTGGCGGTGAGTGTCTCCTCCGTATGAATGGGGGGGGGGGGAAGGGGGCCCTGGCGGTGAGTGTCTCCTCCGTATGAATGGGGGCGAAGGGAGCCCTGGCGGTGAGTGTCTCCTCCGTATGAATGGGGGGGGGGCCCTGGCGGTGAGTGTCTCCTCCGTATGAATGGGGGCGAAGGGGGCCCTGGCGGTGAGTGTCTCCTCCGTATGAATGGGGGGGGGGGGGGGGAAGGGGGCCCTGGCGGTGAGTGTGTCCCCCCCCCCCCTGTATGAATTGGGGGGGGGGGGGGGGAGGGAAGGGGGCCCTGGTGGTGATGGACATCCCTGTTGGGCTAGGGCTGAGCAGCATCCCTACAGGCATTCCACTTACCTAGCCTGTAGGTCCGGTCCGCCGGCGGCAGAGCGGTCTCCCAAGACAACAGATGTCAGCGGCAGCAGTAGTATAATGCAAAAAATATAAAAAGCCCTTTATTCTTCCATGATGCGACGTTTAGCCCGCCATGCCGTCTTTTTCAAGCATAACATACAGAGTCAAATACATCTCCTTAATACTAAAGCCCTTAGGCTGGGTTCACACGGGAGGGGTTTGCTGCGGAATCTCTGTGCGGCAAATCCACCCGCAACTCCTAATCTCGGGATTAGCCAGCCATGTGGAGGAGATTTTGCAAAAACCTCGTCCACACGAGGCGGCTAATCCGTCGTGGCAAAGCAGGGTGGAACCAGTGATGCAGCACAGAATGGACAGCCGCAGCACGTCAATTCTTCAGGAGCGCCGCTGCTTCTTCCATACACGTGTGGCTGCACATTACGCCGCAGGCTCAGGCAATGGACTGGGATTTGTAAGGGGCCCCAAGGACTAGACCTGAGAATCGCTGGACCTGAGAATCGCTGGACTACATCTAGTCATTATTTGGGCATTATCTTGAATTGCTGGTTGAAAAATACTAGTTGGCACAAGAAAGAAATGTCATATTGGCACGCAGTAGTCTCATGTATGAGATATGTAACCAATACGGTTGCGGTCTCATTAGACACGGGGTCTTGCCACCGTAGGCTGTTAAAGTGGTTCCCCCTTGGCCTATAAGAGGCTCTCGGAGGCCCCTTGTGTGCAGTGACCTCTTCTCCTGCTTGTGTAGAGCTTGTTGACCACTAGACGCCTCTACGATGCAAAGAGATTCCCCTCCCCCCGTTACCAGAGTCTGAGAGGGGCGCATTATTGGGGTGTGAGAAGTTGGATGGTCCTTAGAAGGCGGTGGTTTTGTGAGGACCCGCACACATGGTGAACAGACTGTGGACGGCCCCGGTGGACCCCCAGTTGAGGATCGTTTCATCTGTCAACCAGCACATCCAACAGTTCCATCGTCCAGACACAGGTGGCACCTTCATTCTGGTTGCCCATTACATGTCTTGCCGTTTTCACCACAACACCAATGCTTTCTCTTGCACTGGTTTCATGAATGAGATATCTGGACTGCTACGGATGGGAACCATATGCTCGGTGACACCAGCATTGGCTGCCTGTTAGTGTGCAGCTCTAGAGGTATTAGAGCCTCCATGCTCAGATCACATCTTGTATGCAAGCTAGAGGCAGTAAAATGGGGTACTAGAGCCTCCATGCCCGTCGTAGCACACCTTGTATCCAAGCTAGAAGTGGCCCAACAGGGTACTAGAGCCTCCATGCTCGCCTGTATCACATCTTGTATCTAAGATAGAGGCGGGACAACAGGGTACTAGAGCATCCATGCCGGCCGTATCACATCTTGTATCTAAGATAGAGGCGGGACAACAGGGTACTAGAGCCTCCATGCCTGGCCGTATCACATCTTGTATCCAAGATAGAGGCAGGACAACAGGGTACTAGAACCTCCATGCCGGCCGTATCACATCTTGTATCTAAGCTAGAGGCGGGACAACAGGGTACTAGAGCATCCATGCTCGTCCGTATCACATCTTGTATCCAAGCTAGAGGCAGTACAACAGGGTACTAGAGCATCCATGCTGGCCGTATCACATCTTGTATCTAAGCTAGAGGCGGTACAACAGGGTACTAGAGCCTCCATGCCCGCCTCTATCACACCATGTATCCAAGCTAGAGGCGGTACAACAGGGTACTAGAGCCTCCCTAGAAGGGGTCAGTTCTACACAATAAACCACTCCTTCCTAGTATTGTAATCCCTTATATCACACAGTTTCGTCCTCATCCAGCACTCCTCTGTCTGCCAGTGTGTGGCGCTGTTATGTGAGCTCTGCACTATATGGGATATTATGTGGGCATTGTGAGGCGGTACAAGGGTATAAACAGTTGGAGAAAAGGGCCTCTGTCTGTCTTTGTTTTTTTTTGTTTTTTCCTCCCCCATATGCCAAAGAAGAGGGATTGCCAGGGCCCTTACTTTTCTGTAAGACCATCCTTGGTTACACCTCTGCTTACATTCCCTGTAGCTCGAGTTTCCCTGTGGCAACACTCCCTGTCATGCTGACAGTTCAGCCTTTTCACTGGGAGGGACATAGTGTGTATCCAGATCCCTGTCCACATCCTTACTACTTGTTTGTTATCCTCACTGTGTTCCATTAACCCCTTAGTGACCACCCCATAGTGTTTTTACATCCTGCTTTGCTGGCCTTTAATCCCGAGGGCCGTAAAAACACTCTTCCTCTGCGAATTAAAGCCCTGCAGGCTGTGAACGTGCAGTGCTGTGAAGTATCCGACAACCTGGAGCTGTCATGGGGCGGCCGCAGGAAGCCCCGAGGTCATGTGATCGCTGGTCTACACCATCGATTGCATTAAAGTAAATACAAAGTTTTAAAAAAATCGGATCTGTGAGGGAAACTGAGAATACTCACTCCCGTCCTCCGCGATGTCCCGTGACATTCTGGTCCTCCAAGACCTGACACAGGTGTCTGCGCATTTGTGCCACATGTCATTACGTCACGTGCAGAGGACCGGGAAATTTAAAAACTCCCTCCTAGTATGAGTAGCTGAGAGCAGGTCGCTGTCACCTGGGGCCGCTGTATGCGGTTCCCGGTCACATGATCGCTGTTATCCAATGAATAGCACCGATCATGTAAAAGTTTTGTTTCGTCTTCCCTGAAGGATCATGAGGGGAGATGAAATATCGTATCTAAGGCCCCCGGATTTATCTGAGGACAATTGCTAAAAAAATGGAAAATCGTAATTTTTTTTTTTCTGCTTTGCTTGGATTCATTCAAAAACCATGGAGCCAAAATACACAGTACACTCCTAGATGAATTTGCTAAGGGGTCTCGTTTTCAAAATGGGGTCATTTGTGGTGGTTCTCCATTGTTTTGGCTGCTCAAGGGCTCTACAAGCGGGCAATGGGGCCTGAAACACCTTCATGCAAAATGTCTGATCTGAAAGCCACCGGCTGCTCCTTTCGTTTTGGGCCCCGTTGTGCATACAGACAGAAGATTAGGGCCACAAGAAATATGGTTCTGAACACAGGACAAACAGGGGTATCTGTTTTGGGGTGCAAATCCTCATTTTCATGTGCCCTATAGAAAGAGAAAAAAAACTGCCCCTTTAAAATGACATATTTGCAAAAATATGAAATTTTACTTTTTCTTCTCTAAATTGCATTAACTCCTGAAAAGACACGGTGGGGGGTCAAAATACTCCTGACCCCCCTCAGTGAATACATTAAGGGGTGTAGTTTGTAAAATGGGGTCATTTGTGGGGGTGTCTATCATTCTGACACCTATGGGCCTTTGCAACCTTGGCTTGGTGCAGGAAAACAAAGTGTTCCTCAAAATGTTAATCAATTGTACGTCTCCTAAATGGCTTTTAAAAAAGCGGAAGTTTTTGTGCGTCCAGAATAGAATAAGTAGATGGAAATATTAATTTGTACAGTATGTTTACTCATATTTGAGAGTTAAAAATGTGAAAAAATAAAAATAAAAAAAAAAACAAATTCCCAATTTTGGCACTTTTAACAAATAATAGACATTTTATCAGCCTACTTGTACCACCTAAACGAAGTCCAACATGTGGCAAAAAAACAATATTAGAATCACTTGAATATGCAAAACCTTTACTGAGTTGTTCTATGTTAAAGTGACGTGTCAGATTTTTCAAAATGTGGCCTGGTCACAAAGGGGTTAGTATAACAGAGGGGGTTCTCCTGGAGCTGGGTGGCTGGTTCCAGACTTTGGGCTCGCCCTTAGTCATTTCTTTTATTAATCTGTCTGTTTGGGTCCTTTCTAATAATTCTTTGCTTTTTGTTCCTCCTTCAGATTTTTGCCCTCATTGTCTTTGCCTGCATTCTGACGGATGGCTACGACAGTGACCCAGGTGGCGCGGGCACACTATATTGCGTCTTTAACCAGAACATGGATGCTTGTCACTATGGCGTGGGGATCGGTGTTATAGCCTTCTTAGGCGCGCTGGCTTTTCTTGCATTAGACGTCTACTTCCCGATGGTCAGCAATACCAACACTCGAAAGTACATCGTGTTGTGTGACCTGGGCTTTGCAGGTAAGTCGTGCTCTACACTGGCAAGGAATTGGGCATACGGTACCTTCCATGCATGCGCTAACACACTAATGTAACTTGGCATGTATTCCTCTATAGCAGAAGTCACCAACCTTTTATACCCTGTGAGCCACAGGCAACTGTGACTGATAGTCAGGAACCAAACTAATAGTGCACATTAATGGGGGGCCGGGTTGGTAACTGGTGTGCATCGCCTCCACTGTGCTCAGCTTATGCCCTCTGCTGGAAGGCTGCAACACTGTAGTTTGCCATCTTTGTTTCGATCTAGTCTAAATGAGACCCATACAGAAAGTGAGTAGCAAACTTCTGTGAGTATTTTGCGATGACCTGTAGCTGCTTACTTTCAGTGAATGGAAATATGAGGTTGGAAACCCTTCCTGATTGAGCAAATGTTACAATTGTATTTAGTTTAGAGAGTCCTGTGTGAGCGAAACATTAGACTCCAGACTGATACATTGTAGCAAATTATCAGGACAGGAGGCAGAATCCCCATGAATCAGTTGATCGTCCGGCCTGCTGCCAGTACAGCGGGCAGGCTGTCGTCATCGGTGGTCAGAGCAGGAAGTGGGAGCGCTGACTTCACTCCATTTGAAATGAATGGCAGCGCCACACTTCGATTACGATCTGCTCCGCTTATGGTCCAGAGTAGACAGGAGTCGCTGGTGATGCTAACACTGCATCAGCCCTACTGCTCTATGCTAGTAATATCTACAAATCTCCACAGGAGCTTGGAAACCTGGTCATGTCACCCACTGCCACCTGAATGCCTGCTAATTACAATCGGCCACAAATGCTGCCATAAAGGGTTTTTCTGATCGCTTGGAGTCTGACTACTGGGACCCCCAGCCACGCAGAGACCAGCGCACACCCTAAGACCCCTTGTGAACGGAGCAGCACATGCTCAATTTTAGCTCCATTTGTCCCATGGAAGCGATGAGACATATATCCCCTATCCTGCGGACAGGGCAAAATAGTTTTAGTGGTAAAACCTTTTTAGCGTGCACAGAGGGGTGAAGCCCAGGCACTTCTAGAGGTGTCTGCATCATTTATACCACTCTCATGGACTTCCAATGGGAGCTGTATACATTTGTATGCAGTGAGCTCCCTCTTGTGGTGGTTGCAGATAGTAAGTTTTATCGTAGCACTTGGAGCTCTGTATCACAAGAACAGACCTCTGACCCCTATAAAGGCATTTGATGAAATTATTCTAGACCTACTGACAGTAACTAACATAGTGGCAGCACTCGCCTTTTATAATTGGATCAGCCTGGCATGGGAATGGCACTTATTACACATTCTGCATTTATCTTTCAGGTCTTTGGACTTTCCTGTGGTTTGTAGGGTTCTGCTTCTTGGCCAATCAGTGGGCATCAACAGCCGTTATCCCACACGTGGGGGCTGATAATGCTCGGGCCGCCATTGCCTTCAACTTCTTCTCCATCCTATCCTGGGTAAGTCTCCACATAAACACTTACCCTCTCACATGTCCTAGAGAAACCTTTATCTGTATCCACTGCTTTCATCTGGGAGTTTCCACTTTTATGTATATAAAGCTGAATCAATGTGTTTAATTCCTCCTAATTTTCAAGATCTCTGCTTGCTGACAATGAACAAAAATAGTGAAATATGTAGAGGGGTAAAAACTAGTTCTGCTTTCATCTTGCTCACATAACTGAGGGGTTTGTTACATTGTATCGATGTAGAGACAACCTGCGGAAGCTGATACACAAACTGTCTGAAACGCCAGGACATGACATTCTCCGAAACCCATCAGTTGTCTAAGCGGGACGGAACGGTTGTCGTTCAAGCGAGCAAAGTGAATGATAATTGTTTGGCCTCAACGACTAACAAGAATCATTCACTTTTCGTTCATTCATTCCATGCAGCATAAACCATCGTTGGCTCGCTGACCTCTCATTCGGTTTAAATACCGTTCATTCCGTCCATCTCAGTCACTTATACAGCGAATGTGAAAGACAGGACGGTCCACATTTGAACGCGCCAGCGATGCCTTTATGAACAGGCTGAACGAGAGTGAAGGCGCGATCGGTGATGTCACTCATTCAAACTAGAACATGAGCCAATTCTTGTGAGTGATGTCACCACTAACTCGAGTGCGAACAGTTAAGACATCCGAAAGGTTGTTGGGAATCGCTCACTCAGCGCTTCACATGCTGTGCGGGTCGCTGAGCGGAGAATGGTTAAACGTAATGAGAGGTGAGCAAGCCCCCCCCCCCCCCCCCCCTTTATTTTTTTTAAACCCTTTCCAATCCAATTTGTATCCTGGTTTTCCTAGGGGGCTTACTCTTTTTCTGCTGTTATACAACAGCGCTATATGCTGGCTAAAGCCAGTACTGCATGAGGGGACACCTTGGATAGGCTCTGACAGCAGAGAGGCTGGCAATATACTTTTTTTTACATGTATAGCTGCCTGGACACTATTTAAATTGACTTTTTTAATTAACTGTTAGCAGGGCTTAATTTTGGAGTGGGGCTTATATTTCAAGCATCCTCAAAAAGCCTGAAAAATCATTTTGCAGCCTCAAAAATTCTGGAAAATCATGCTATGTCTTATTTTCAGGGAAACAGGGTAGTTAATGTGCAGCCTCCCTCCTTACTTCAAGGAACCCTTCAAAGATGCAGTTATTACCCAATATGGAGGAAGACTCCCAGTGATCAACTGTAATCTTTGGGGAAACCTTGCAATAAGTGTAGTGCCACGCTGATCCCGTGCCATTCATATCAATGGGTTTTGTGTGTACTGCAGGGCAGGTCCTCCAGAGCACCAGATGCTCCTTATAATCACTCTTTTAGCGCAGCATACCCTGGGTAGTAGAGCTAGGCGAATAATCTAATCAAATCAATTCACAATTTGAGTGATCAGGATTCTAATTTTTCTAAACAATTGTGACCTGGTCAGCCTGCATGTTGTGGGTCAGGCAGAGAGGAAGCCTGGCGCTGGTTGGTGGAGCCGCAGGCAGTCGGTTCTAGGCTGCTATATTGCACTGCCCCCGGGCTTATCTGTGCAAACTGCAACAAGAGCCGCACCGCAGAGGAGAAGCTTAGTGTGCTGTGATATAGGGTCATGTGTGGGGGCTGTGATAACTAGGGGGTGTGTATAGTGTGTGAAGGGTCTCACAATATGCAGCCCACAATGCCGTTCTGTGTGGCCCCAATCATCAGGACATGGAAACTACATGTCAGCAGCCATACAGATATTTCTGTTGGGGTGAAGAGGAGTGCACATAGGGCAACAGGAAGGGGCAGGTACTAAGGGTGCCCTGTGTAGTCATGTCTGGTCCCCTATATATTAGGACAAGTACTAAGGGTGCCCTGTGTAGCCATGTCTGGTCTCCTATATATTAGGACAAGTACTAAGGGTGTCCTGTGTAGCCATGTCTGGTCCCCTATATATTAGGACAAGTACTAAGGGTGCCCTGTGTAGCCATGTCTGGTCTCCTATATATTAGGACAAGTACTAAGGGTGTCCTGTGTAGCCATGTCTGGGTGTCCTAATATATAGGACAAGTACTAAGGGTGCCCTGTGTAGTCATGTCTGGTCCCCTATATATTAGGACAAGTACTAAGGGTGCCCTGTGTAGCCATGTCTGGGTCCCTATATATTAGGACAAGCACTAAGGGTGCACTGTGTAGTCATGTCTGGTCTCTATATATTAGGACAAGTACTAAGGGTGCCCTGTGTAGTCATGTCTGGTCTCCTATATATTAGGACAAGTACTAAGGGTGCCCTGTGTAGTCGTGTCTGGGTGTCCTATATATTAGGACAAGTACTAAGGGTGCCCTGTGTAGCCATGTCTGGGTCCCTATATATTAGGACAAGTACTAAGGGTGCACTGTGTAGCCATGTCTGGGTCCCTATATATTAGGACAAGCACTAAGGGTGCCCTGTGTAGTCATGTCTGGGTCCCTATATATTAGGACAAGCACTAAGGGTGCACTGTGTAGTCATGTCTGGGTCCCTATATATTAGGACAAGTACTAAGGGTGCACTGTGTAGTCATGTCTGGGTCCCCTATATATTAGGACAAGTACTAAGGGTGCCCTGTGTAGTCATGTTTGGGTCCCCTATATATTAGGACAAGGACTAAGGGTGCCCTGTGTAGCCATGTCTGGGTCCCCTATATATTAGGACAAGTACTAAGGGTGCCCTGTGTAGCCATGTCTGGGTCCCCTATATATTAGGACAAGGACTAAGGGTGCCCTGTGTAGTCATGTCTGGGTGTCCTATATATTAGGACAAGTACTAAGGGTGTCCTGTGTAGCCATGTCTGGTCCCTATATATATTAGGACAAGTACTAAGGGGGCACTGTGTAGCCATGTGTAGGTCCCCTATGTATTAGGACAAGTACTAAGGGTGCATTGTGTAGCCATGTCTGGCCCCCCTATATATTAGGACAAGGACTAAGGGTGCCATGTGTAGTCATGTCTGGTGTGCACGCACGCGGCACCCTTAGTCCTTGTCCTAATATATAGAGGGGCCAGACATGGCTACACAATGCACCCTTAGTACTTGTCCTAATACATAGGGGACCTAGACATGGCTACACAGTGCCCCCTTAGTACTTGTCCTAATCTATAGGGACCAGACATGACTACACAGGGCACCCTTAGTCCTTGTCCTAATATATAGACCAGGCATGGCTACACAGGGCACCCTTAGTCCTTGTCCTAGCATATAGGAGAGCAGACATGACTACACAGGACACCCTTAGTGCTTGTCCTAATATATAGGGGACCCAGACATGGCTACACAGCACACCCTTAGTACTTGTCCATAGATGGATGGATGACTACACAGGACACCCTTAGTACTTGTCCTAATATATATATGTACTACGGGTGCCCTGTGTAGTCATGTCCTAATATATAGGAGAACCAGACATGACTACACAGGGCACCCGTAGTACTTGTCCTAATATATAGGGGACCAGACATGACTACACAGGACACCCTTAGTACTTGTCCTAATATATAGGGGACCAGACATGACTACACAGGACACCCTTAGTACTTGTCCTAATATATAGGGGACCCAGACATGACTACACAGGGCACCCTTAGTACTTGTCCTAATATATAGGAGAACCAGACAAGCACTAAGGGTGCACTGTGTAGTCACATCTGGGTCTCCTATGTATTAGAACAAGTATATTAGTTCTTCATTGGTATCCAGTGGTTACGTCCTGTAGGCTCCGCTGTGTTAAGGCCCATTTGCACGGAGCAACGATTGCTCAAAAATTGTTAAAGTGATCGTTTGGGCGATAATCGTTGCTTCGTTGCCAGCTGATCATTAACCCGTTAACGACCAGCCCATAGTGTTTTTACGTCCTCCCGAAGTGGGCTTTATTCTCTGAGGACGTAAAAACATGTGTCCTGCAGAGAATAAAGCCCCTCGGGCTCTGGATGTGACAGCTCCATGCTGTCGGTGCCCGCAGGTAGCCGACAGCAAGAAGTTGTCATCCCGGGCTGCGGGGACACCCCCCCCCGGCATTGCGATTGGCGCCGATCGCAAAAAAGTAAATAAAAGTGCATTACGTCAGCCGCATGCGCAGAAGGCCCGGAGCCGCGGGAAATTTAAAATCTCCTGGCTCCTGTAGGTAGCCGGGAGGCAGGAGATGTCAGCGGGGACCGCGGTGAGCGGTCCCCGGTACCGCGAACGCCGTTATCCAATGTATAACGGCGATCGCGGAAAAGTAAACAAATGTTAAAAAAAAAGTTTCACCTCCCCTCATGGATCGGATCCATGAGGGGAGTTGAAAATACTCACCCAGCTTCCTCCATGTCCTCCAGCCGGTCTCCGAACCCCCTGCTGGCTTCTGCGCATGCGCCGACGTGGCGCGCATGCGCAGAAGGCCGGCGAGCCCGGCAAATTCAAAATCTCCCTGCACCCGGCTGTCACAGTTAGCCGAGTGCAGGGAGATATGACTGGGGACCGCTGTATGCGGTTTCCAGTCATATGATACGACCTTACCCCAGCTTCGGCGCATGCGCCCGTCAGCATGATGGCGGACGCATGCGCAAAAGTGAAATATTGCCCAAGAAATGTAAAATCTCCCTGCTGCTGGCTACCAAAGGTAGCCAAGAGCCTGGAGATGTCACGGGGAGCCGCGGTATGCGGTTACTGGTCACGTGATCGCCGTTATCCAATGCATAATGGCGATCACGTAAAAGTTCTTTAAAAAGTGGCCGTTTCATCTCCCCTCACCGATGCGATCGGTGGGGGGAGATGAAACATCTTCTCGGAGGCTTCCGCATTTGAATCCAGATGCGATTATCCTCCATCGACCCTTCCGGCTGCTGCGCATGCGACCGCCGGCAAAATGCTGGACACATTCGCAGGAGCCGGGGAGCCCAGGAAATTTTAAATCTATATTATAGGAAATCAATTTTTTTCCCGTATAAGTGGGCAATGGGGCCTGGAATTTATTCAGTTCTGCCCTGAAATCCAGTGGGCATTCCCTCCATTATGGGCCTAGCCATGTGTCCTGTAAGTAGATTAGGGCCACACTGGGTATGTTTCTGAACACGGGACAAACGGGGGTATCCATTTTGGGGTGAACGTCTTCATTCCTATGTACACTGTCCAAAAAAAACATTTTTAAATCGACAAAATTGCCAAAAAAATGAAAATCATAATTTTTTCCTTCTGCTTGGCTTAGATTCATTCAAAAACTGTGAAGTCAAAAAAGTCATCGTACCCCTAGATAAATTCGTTAAGGGGTCTACTTTTCAAAATGGGGTCACTTGTGGGCGTTCTCCATCGTTTTGGTCACTCAATGGCTCTACAAGTGGGCAATGGGGACTAAATCTCCTTCAAGCAAAATTTCTGTTCCGAAAGCCACCGGTTGCTCCTTTCATTTTGGGCCCCATTGTGCATCCAGGCGTAAGATTAGGGCCACAATGGGTATGTTTCTGAGCACGGGACAAACAGGGGTATCCATTCTGGGTGCAAATCCTCATTTTTATGTGTACTATAGAAAAAAGTCCTGTCTTTAAAATGACATATTTGCAAAAATATAAAATTTTAGTTTTTCTCTTCTAAATTGCATTGACTCCTGAAAAAAAACTGTGGGGTTAAAATACTCATGACACCCCTCAGTGAATACGTTAAGGGGTGTAGTTTTTAAAATGGGGTCACTTGTGAGGGTATCTATCATTCTGACTCCTATGAGCCTTTCCAATCTTGACTTGGTGCAGGAAAACAAAGTGTTCCTCAAAATGCTGAAAAGTAATGTTAAATTTGTACGTCTCCTAAATGGTTAAAAAAACGAACGTTTTTCCAATGTGCGCCCAAAATAAAGTAAACGGGTGGAAATATAAATCTTAGCAAAAATTTCTATTATGTTTGCACATATTTGAGATATTGCAGTTGTAAATGTGAAAAAATGACGATGTTTTTCAAAATTTTCCCAATTTTGGCGCTTTTAATAAATACAAATTCTATTGGTCTTTTTTTCCGCCTAAATGAAGTACAACATGTGGCGAAAAAACAATGTCAGAATCGCTTGGATATGCAAAACCTTTCTGGTGTTTTTCCATGCTAAATTGACATGGAAATGCCACACGAGATGCAGGGGAATAAAATGAACCCCTCACAAAATATCTCATACCTAACGCAGGAGGAGGTGCGGAAGCGACTAAAGAAGACTAAAATTGATAAATCGCCAGGCCCAGATGGATTACACCCAAGGATACTAAGGGAACTAAGTGATGAGATAGCTAGGCCGCTATACCTAATATTTCTAGACACTGTCAAGACCGGTGTAGTACCATTGGATTGGCGCATTGCCAACGTGGTTCCAATTTACAAAAAAGGGAGCAAAAGTGAGCCTGGTAACTACAGGCCAGTAAGTCTCACTTCAGTAACGGGAAAAATTTTAATAGGCTAATATACAAAATGAGGCAGCTCGGACTGCCCCCCCCCCCCCCCCCCCCCCACCCCCAATGTGGAAATCTGAAATTGTATTATGTGAAAGTATTATTGTAGGCTGATTAGTGCAGAGATTGGGATGAGGAAAAGTTTGGTAAAAATTTACATTATATTTCGGGCTAAAGCACCCACTTGAGGTTATATGAAAATGGGAGATGCGCGCGCCCCCCCCCCCCCCCCCCCCAATCGTTCACCACCACACTCCTTTCCCTGCTATATCTATGCCTGCTGCAGGGTCTAGGAGCATAACATTGAGATTCTCTCATTGGTGCCCTCTGAAGCCGTGCCATGCTGTCTCCTAGGCAGAACGCCCTATTCTGTCTGCAGTGTTTCTCCAGTATGCCCCATTGCCACAGCATATAAATGCCAGTTCAAGAAGATAAGGTATGTATTTGATGTGCTGCTGGGGAAATCTGAGGGCCTATTTGAAGTTCGCCTGCTTGCCTAGCTGCAGCCTGTAGTCTAAAGTCCATTGATAGGCAGGACGCCTTGGGCAAACATGGGTCTTGGTGATTTCCTTGTTAGTAATATTGATGCCATGCTATCTTCACAGTTTCCTCTGGCAAGTCTCGCCTATAAGAGGTACAAGATGGGGGTGGACGACTTCAACACCAACTACATGGATCCCAACTTGGCTGCCGCGTCTCCCTATTCCAGCTACCCGGATGCCGTCAGCGATAACTACCAGCGGCCGCCCTTCACACAAAGCGCAGAGACAGACGATGGCTACCAGCCGCCACAGTACTGAGGATCTCTGTGCCCAGAGCTGTATAGATGCCAGAGACCATGGACAAAGACTGTCAGTCTGGCTGCTCTTCCGCTTCCTAAGTGCCTTATCTAGTGTTTCCAGCAGAAAAATGCGTAGCCACCGCCACAACCAAAGTCCCGTCCAGAGGCGGCTACGGCATCTCGCCACCACACGGTCACACCCTGTAGTCCATTAGCTGTTGACGTAGTGGCTCATTTTTTTTTTTTTTTACTATTTTCATATGGTGAGTGTAGGGGGGGAGGGGAGGGGGTCACCCGCTCTGCCCAGGACCAGACACTGGATATTCTAAAATACTGCCGGTCCCAAACACCTGAGCTTTAAGGATTTCTGGTTATGCGAGTGCTGAAGCAAAACTGCCTGTGTGCCATGTGGTGGACCTCCAGATTAAGTGCGAGACCACCAGAGCCTAGGAGAGTTGCTGGTTTAGATTGATGGTCCCCTGGTGTCTGGTGTAAGCGATTGCAGAATGGCTTGTTTCTGCCTAAATCTCGTGCAGCTAATAGCATTGGGTTTCTTCCCATCACCTTCCAAAAGCTTGTGTAAACCAATAGAAAAACCTAGTTACCCGAGCTGCGCCCCCTGCTGGATGTGGTATTAATGCTCAGCCACATTCACTTTGATGGAGCTGAGCTGTTTCTGAAAGAGCATGGCTTTTTTTTTTCCCCCCTCAGCACAGTGTTGCTTTAATGGGGTGTACAAGGTTAAGTAATACTTTAAGCAGGGGCATCAATTAGATGATCACAATGGGTTAAACTAGGATCCAGCTGAAAAGGATATTTTGAGGAGCCCTTTTAGTCGGCATTACTGAGAACACAACCTTTGATTTTTAGTTGGTTGGGAAGAGCTTTGTGATCTGCTGTCAAATACCCTTTTCAGTTGATGCCGCAATGTCCAATGTCTGGTTCTCATCAGAGTGGAAGCCGTGACGTCCCCGCAGCACCATAAGCTAAAGGTGCGTTTATATGGCAAGATGAGCGCTCAAAATTCACTCGAATGGCAGTTTGAATGACAGTTTTGAGTGATCACTTTGCATAAGCTCTTAAGTAGCCAATTAGCTACTTAAGAGCTTATTAGTGTGTAAATGAAGGCTCCCGCTGTATGCAGAAGACAGCTGCTTTGTTCTCTGGGCTTTCAGCTGCTATTGCACTGACCTGGTAGCTCCAAGAACAAAGCAGCTCCTGCTGTTCTCGGTACTATCTCTAAAAGCTCCGTGTGGGATACCAGCTGAAAAAAATGGGATCCCACCGAGAACTCTGTCTGTGGCGCTGATGAGGCTCATTGCTGATGTTTAGCTTGCTAGAAATCTGTGATGAACGAATGGTGCAGGATGGCCGCGCGTTTAGGCACGATTATCGCTCAAAAGATGGCTTTTGAGCGATAAGGCCAATTTAGACACGACGATTAAGTTATTGTGTTACCATTAGGGGATGTTGGAGCAGGGTGATGGTTCTTTGTGTTTTTTTTTTTTTAAATATAGACTTGTCTACTGCCCCCTTCTGGAATTGGCACAAAAATCTGACTCTTGCAGTCCCATGCATCACCTGTCACACTGCACTCCCTCCCTTCCCACAACTTAGTTTATGATGCTGTGGGGATGTGACAGGTGCCCTTTAAGGTCTCTGAATGAAGAGGGATTGGTGGTGGGGTGTATTATGAATCGGTCTAGTTTATGGTATTGATGAGTAACTATGTGGTGGTTTAACATATAGCACATTTGTATATATATATATTTCTTTTACCCTCCAAAACTTGATTGCCTCTGACATTGCTCACTAGTTTTGAGCAAAGTATAAGCTGTGGCCATTGAATGCATAAAATCTACTGCCCCCAGGTGATCATTTTATTGTATACTGTTTAACCGCTGCCTTACACACTGTGCCAAACTGTTACTAACATCTCCATGCATTGCCCTGGTGGATGCTTACACGGGTGGCTGCACACGCTGGGAGAGGGATGCCGAGGTGCAATACTTCTGGTGCTGGGATAGGTGAGACACGCTGTATCACATTGCACAGGTTGGAGTTTCAATAAAAAAAACAAAAAAAACCCACCCTCCCTGAAGTTCCTTTGTCCGCACTCTTCTGTGTATAATGGTCTGTTTCCTCCCGTTAAAAAGTAACAAAGGCCCCTCGCCCCGGGACAGGTCCCTTTATAAGTGAGCGGTTACTGGTCTCTCTTCTACTCCACTGACCATTTGCATTCAATTTCTAGGCACATTTTCTGCTATTGCTGTCTATTTCCTGGATTAGCCTGCCAAGATCTACCGCCTTATGGCTCGGAGCGGTTCTCCACCCATGCAGCGAGGTGTAGTTCTGCTCCAATAGATAATCGGCGTCCGGCAGCACAATAACAATTGCATGATCTCCTCCGTCATGTTCTTTTCAGAGCTGTAGGCTCAAATGCATCTAATAGTCCATGATTACTATATATGTTCTGGTATTAAGAAGTCTACTGGTTTTTAAAGTAGAGACCATGTGAGGAGATGCTACTTTCTTAACACTTGTCAATCCTGTGCAGCAAACAAACCACAGTATGTTCTTTTTCTGTGTGAGGCTCGCAGAGCCCCGCACAGAAACCTCACCCGCCAGCAGCTCCGGTCTGCGCATGCGGCTGCCGGGCAAATACGCGCTGGTCCCTGCAGGTGCTTGGGCCCCGCGGTGAGAATCCTCGCGCGTCTGCAGGCGTCTTAAGGGTGCCTTCATACTGGTGAGAGTGAGTAAAAACACAGAATTATGAAACCAATTAATTTCAATAGGCTTCACATTTGCAATGTATTTCCCATTAGGGTCAATGAGAGACAAATTGTGGCCCGTTCTTTCTCCTCTCCCCCGCTGTATCGCACCACAAACTTGCAATTTTTCAAGCAATGCATTTGTAACATTTAAAAAAAATTCTTATTGACTTTTGCACTAGAAATCATGAAGAAAAATCAAGCAGGCAGAGAGGTTTTAGCAAGAAAAAGCAGCACAGCTCAAACGGGATGTGGCACAATTGCAATCACCCGTGTGAAGCCACCGTTACTATTAGAATTGTCTCTGCAGGCAACCATAAGTCTGATAATGGCACTCGCTCAAAAGCAAGCTTTTGAGCGATAATTGTGTAAATGTGCCCATCTTTCACTTTTCTGCCGATTGACGATTTTCGGTTTAGCTGATAAAAAAAACCCGCACACTGTGTTCTGCCTGGGAAGCGCTAATTACATTGCCTCAGCTGTCAGCCCCTTGGCAGAACAAGGGGAATGTATTCAGAGAACAGAGCACCTGCCAGAATGTATTCAGAGAACAGAGCACCTGCCAGAATGTATTCAGAGAACAGAGCACCTGCCATTCTCTGCAGACAGATCCCAGCAGCTCACGCTACTCATTGGTACCAATAGGCATTAGTAGATTATGCAAAATGATCACTCAAAAGCAATCTTGTGAGTGATCTTTGGGCATAAAAGGACCTTTACACCAAGAGCACAAGGGCCCAAATCCACCAGTGGGCAGGGGAGCCTAATGATACTATGGTAGGTGAGGGCACTTACTGCAGCTCATTTTGTAACCCACTCCCTCCAAAGCTGCCGTTTATAACCAAATAAAAGTTAAAAGAAATCTCCATAACTAAGCCGCCTCCATCCAGGCAGCAGCGTGGGCACTAGAAGTAGAAGGCGGGTCAATGGACATGGTTGATCACATTTCAAAAAGTTATTTTCCTGAAGTTGGAGGGACAGGTGTAGGAATAAAACCGAAGGCTTTGGATCATTCTGCATTACCTTGAAGAGTCCTATTACACTTTATAATGTTGTGTAAGTACAAAAAAGTTTAATTATTGGGCTGGATGTAACTATGTACAATATTTACCTCGCTAATGGAAGCAGACAGCCGAGCCAGGGCCGCAGAGACTTTCCACGGCCGCAGGAGCTGCAGATTTTATACAGATTTCCATACATATGCACTAATAACTACATTACTGTGGATTCCATACAGCAAGTCCGAAACCTGTCTCCATGTTTTATATTAAAAAAAAAGCATCCCTCCCCTCCTGCTTCAGGATCGAGCTACCCCCCCCCCCCCCCCCCCCCCCCCCCCCCCCCCGCTGTGCAATACACCATGCATGAGTGGCCAAGAGATTTAAAAATGCCCCCCTGGTCTCAGACAAGGGACCAGTGTGGAGAGTTCTATAGCCTGCTGGCCAGCTACATGGTCGCTTGGATATACAGGTTTCCAAGACTGCAGAGTCTACCTAACGCACACCGCTCTGATGGCCAGCGCCGACTACATGAGACACACTGGCAAATGTAGTGCATGGAAAGTCTAACACACTACCAATGCACCAAAGACGACTTAAACCAGGCCCAAGAAGCGGCAGATCTGAGCGTGCCACAGTTGGGAAGGCAGGTAATAACTCTGCCCCCTAGTCCTTGGACACAATTGTTCCCCAGAACCCGAGGGCTGTTTTAACAACTCGTTGGGGCACATTTAGGCCTCCGGCACACGGGCGGATTTGCATTGTGAAATCCAGAGCAGCAAATCCAGCCCATAGCATGCCATGAGAAAATGCCCCCGAGCAGAAATAGATTGCGAAGGTTTCTGCCCTGTAACCCGGGGCTCCTAGGGCTGTGTGGGTTACAGTGGAGAAAGAAAAAGTGATTGTCTCCCAGGGGACTTCTGGAAAATTAATGGGGCAGAGATGTTTAAAGAAAAAAAAAAAGTTGCAAAAGTTAGGAATTATCAAATACAAATATAAAAACACACCGCCAACCGTCACCCAAGAGCATAAATTATAGATCAATGTCCAACACAAAGAGAACAGACCCATTCCTGTACTTACATTTCATAGTTTTATTTTTAAAATGATTTGTAAAATAAAGACTTTACTTTTTGTACAAAATTACCCAAGAAAAGGATTAAGAAAAATAAATAGGAAGGAAGAAGAAAAAAAAAGCGCCATAAAACCACCGCATGGGTAAAGTCGCTACAAAGGTGCCTGGTCCTTTTGGACCAAAACACTTGTCTTTAAGGGGTTAATCAGCTAACAAGAAAGCCTTATTGCCCTGCCCCACGGTCGCCATCTTACATACCATTTCTCGCTCTATAAGACGCACCCCCGTTTCAGAGGAGGAAAGCAGGGAAACATATTTTGAACTCCCCCAGGGACCGTACGGGGGATAGTACTGGCAAAGGAGCAGCAGAGCTCTGAAACACCAGAGCGCTGTAGCAACGTGCCGAGGAAGGGAAGAAGAGGATTGGTGGAGGCGGGGGAGCAGCAGCAGTTCCCACTAGCGCCCACCACCAATTAGCGGTACGTAAGGGGCAGCAATGCAAAGGTGAGAGAACCAGGGGATGAGCGCGAGTTTGTTTGCGTAACCACGATTTATTTCACACGTTAATCACGATCGCGCCAATAAGCTTGAATTTCGGCATGTTCGTTTTAGAAGACACACTGCCTACCACTTTGGAGGAAGAAAACTGCGTCTTATAGAGCCCAAAATATGGTAATTCTGGGTTGATTTAGGCCAAGAACCCTTAGACGCCCCTCACACAGGCATTTGCAGAAACAACGATTCTCATGTTATGCCAGCGGTTTCAGCACAGCTGAACACACAGCCGAGGCTGCTGCTGCAAAAAATAAATAAAAATGATCCTCACCTACCCGGTGAAGCAGCTGTCCCCGGCGCTGCTATCGGGACCTTGTGAAGCTGGCAGATTGGCTGGGTGACCGCCGGCTGAGCCAATCGGAGCCAGCGCTGGATGTGTCCAATCACAGCCAATGAATGAATGGCTGTAATTGGACGCATCCAGCACTAGCTCTGATTGCTCTAATTGGCTGAGTCAATCTCTTGCTGAAGGTAGGGATTTTGAATCCTGTTATTACAAAAAGTTCCCCTGCCGGCTGACAAGGCCCGAGACCGCCGTCGGGGACAGCGGCATCACCTGTAAGGTATCGATTTATTGATTTTTCTGACTCAGGCAGTGTAGCTGCCAAAAGCGCAGTACCGAGTTGTGCGGCGTTTTCGGCAGTGCCGAAACAGGTGCCCATTCATTTTAATGGGCAACGTAGGGCTGAAAACGGTCAAAGATAGAACATGCATCGCAGTTGAAGACGCTGCATTTTCAGGCTTGTGTGAGTGTTGTACAGCGTTTAGCGCAGCGCTAAATGCTGTACAAAACCGCATGTGAGGGAGGCCAGCTTCAAATGGGTGAGAAACACAAATATGAACCCCATGCTTTTGAATGGGGCAATGCCCATGAGTGAGGTTTGCCTGCATGGCATGCGGGAAACAAATCGCAGCATGTCCTATCTGTGTCTGCTCTCGCATCGCAGCCACACTGAAAGCATTGGGAGACCTCCACCGCAGCGGAGGTTCACCGAATCTTTGAAGTGATGGGAAGCTGTTTTCACATGAAAATACCTCGCCTCCACGGGGCTTTCACATGGTGGGGAGTGGAATACAGGGGTGGGATTCACTGCCTCATACTGCACTCGCCTGTTAGCCTTAGAGGAATAAATCAATAAGCAGAGTATTGTATATATACTGTATGCATGATAGGACTAGCTGTATACTAAGTATATTCTATACACAGCAGGTGATAGAAAATGAGCACCTGGGCCTTTAAGTGATACTCCATCAGTGATTGATTATTATACAGGGTGGAGCGCGGTAATTTGCTAATTTGGGAGTGAAATAAAAAAATAATGAACTTGTAAAAACTTTATTTTATATTTTATTTACATTGAACAGTAGTGGAATTTACAAATTATTTGGTTTTAAATATTGTATCTGGCAAATGTTGACCTTCGCTCTCCACACACTGCTGCATACGTTTTCTGAAGTTCTCATGCACTCTTTCAAGCATGTCGACTGGTATTCTGGCAATCTCAGCGTCAATATTGTTCCTTAGGTCTTCCAGGGTGTTGCTTTTTTGAGTTGCAGGTTGTGGCAGCGCTGTTGGTCGAAGAGAGGGGAGAGTGGGCGTTGCTTATAGTGGCTGACGGGAAGTTTGTCTGCAGCTGCTTTTCAGTTGGCATCATGCAGTGGACACGTGAGGAGCGTTCATTTTGTGTTGAAGCGTATTTTTCAAATAACCACTCGATCATTGCAATGCAACGTATGCAGCAGTGTGTGGATAGCAAAGGTCAACATTTGCCAGATACACTATTTAACCCCTTGAGTGGCACGCCCAGAAATTTTCCGGGACGAGCTCCACTGCTCATAGCGACATAGTCCATGTATCACTATGGGAGCTGCAGAGCACAATGCCACAAGCTGTGACAGTGTGCTCTGCCTGCACAGACCCACAGAGAACAAAGCAAGGGCTTTGAAAAACCAGCAGAAGATATTGCCGACATGTCGGCAATCTCCTGCTTTGTTTACAGGTTGCCATAGAGACCATCGGCTTGTCAGAAGCAAGCCGATGGTCTCTGTGGCAGGGAGAGCTGGTTGTTAGCTGTCAGAGGACAGCTAGGTACTAGCTCTTACAGCAGAGATCAGAGGTTTTCGCTATGTGACTGCAGCATGTAAAGGGCTGTCACTGCAGCATGTAAAGGGCTGTCACTATCGGACCCCTGGAATGTGATCAGGGGTCCTGATGGGTCCCTGTGGAAGTCCCCTAAAGGGACAAAAAAAAAAATGAAAAAAAATAAATAAATAAAACACTTGTCTCCCTTTACTTTGTAAAAAATCAAAAATACAATCACACATGTGGTATCCGTGTGCGTCGTAATGACCCAGAGAAGGAAGTTAATACATTATTTAACCCCTTAATGACATGGTCCCTTTTTTTCTTTTTTCCCCATTTCTTTTTTTCCTCCCCCCTGTTTAAAAAAAATCACAACTTGTCCCGCAAAAAACAAGCCCTTATATGGCCATGTCAATGGAAAAATGAAAAAGTTATGGCTCTTGAGACGCAACTGCAAAATTAGTTGAAATTCAATGATTAGACCATTTTAAAAAACCTGCCCTGGTGGGCACGACAGGGTGGTAGGAAACCCGCCACTCAAGGGGTTAAAACCAAATAATTTGTAAATTCCACTACTGTTCAATGTAAATAAAATATAAAATAAAGTTTTTACAAGTTCATTATTTTTTATTTCACTCCCAAATTAGCAAATTACCGCGCTCCACCCTGTAGTAGTTGCTGCTCAGAGGTTCTGCCCCTTTTACACTGGGCGAGAATCTCCGGATTCTTGCTTGCCCGAGTGAATGAGCAGGTGACATTCTTGTTGAGAATGGCGCAGTTCTCATTCACTAAACGTTCAGGGTTTCCCACTCCGGTGTGTCGATGAGATTTCAGCGTTCTGTACATCAGCACACAGGATATTTTACATGAAAGTCTACAATAAAAAAATACATAGTGTATACGTAAAAAGCAAACGAGCGAATCAAGCAATGCACCCTGCCTGCACCGATCCCAGCGGTTAGGAAGAAACTAATGAATTCATCTAAATAGGGGTATTCCTGTTTGTCAATCACAGCTGAGGGGGATACCCAACTGTGTGGCCCAGCCACTGGGGGGCAAGATTACGGAAACAGCTGGCTGGCTTACATGGTTTCCTTAACCACCATAAAAGTGAATGGGCGTTACAGAAACCGCATAGAACAGCGAGCTTAGCTTCTTTCGTAATCCGAGGCACCAGTGACTATAGCATACAGACAAGTATTTTCAGCCATGATCGCCTGAGAGGAGGCCAGTATAACCCTTTAATCCTCTGGCGCCACCTTGTGACCAGATCCTCCATTGTGCACAACAAAGTGCGTATATATATTAAGAGCGCTGCAGCTGCGAAAGAGGTTTACGGAGTGCCAAGGGTTTACTGCCGATTAGTAAAGATGCTTTATCCTTAAGTGGAAGATGCAGATTCTCCTTCCCTTCCGCTTGCTGGTTTCTGAAGTAGCAGAGTCGGCACACAGATTGGTATTTGTCAGCTCCTCCGATTACCTCCACCTGCAGGAATGAAAGGGTAGTACAACATGAGAAGTTAGGGAGCAGCCGGCTCATTGCTGTCATTTGTATGGATCTGGACTGCAGACCCCGTTCACACGTGGCAGATACAATGCCGCACAATCTAGGCCTCGAGACAAGCTGCATATTTTGAAGAACCTTAGCTTCAAACCAAATTGTGAGAGGTTCTAAGACAAGTGACCGCCAATACGCTTACTTACAGCGGTCGCCGATGGGCATTTAAACCTGCATACACTCCTGTGAGGAGTTAAACCTGCAGCTTCCTAAAAAGTTGTCCCACGCCGGGCTTTTACTGTAATCGCCAGGAGTGAAGAAACCTGCAGTCAGCCATTTAACCCCTTACGGGAGTGAAGAAACCTGCAGTCAGCCATTTAACCCCTTACGGGTTGCCTTCACATTTTTTCATATTTCTCCCCAACTTAATGTATTGGAAAACATTTTTAAAACTTTAAGAGGTACCACAAAGCCCTTAAAGCCACAGGAGGCATGTTTACATCTTGTCTGCAGGGAACTTAGCGTAACAGGATGTAAACTTATGTCCTGTAGATGGCACGGGCTCAGAAGCTGAACCTGCGCCATCCCACAGCGGGGGTTGGCTGTGAATGATAGCTGGCCTCCCGCCGCAACAGTGGGGATTGATAAGAACACTGATCCCCATTGTTAACCCCCCTACATGCCACGATCTACGTAGCTCACGGCATGTAAAAAAGTGCACAGAGTGCGTTAGATTCCTGGTGACATCACTTGAGCAAATATCCAAGATGGCGCCATTGGATGTATATGCTGTCTCCCCGCCTAGCGCAACAGCATGGGATCCAGACATGAACCACCAGCATGAGACCCTAGGACACAGCGGCAGGGAGTAAAAAAAAACAAGTCCTCTCACAATCACCATGTTACACACTCCAGAGCCCAGTCCCCCTGCTGGGCATCCACCCCACAGTCCCCCTGCTGGGCATCCACCCCACAGTCCCCCTGCTGGGCATCCACCCCACAGTCCCCCTGCTGGGCATCCACCCCACAGTCCCCCTGCTGGGCATCCACCCCACAGTCCCCCTGCTGGGGCCTCATAGTCCCCCTGCTGGGGCATCCACCCCACTAAATGATAGTAGGTCTGGAAGGCACATATTAACCCCTTAAGGACATGGCCTATTTTGGCGTTGAGGACCAAGCGATTTTTTGGTATTTTTCCATCTCCATTTTTCAAAAGCCATAACTTTTTTATTTTTCCGTGGACGCGGCCGTATAAGGGCTTGTTTTTTGCGTGGCGAGCTGTAGTTTTTATCGGTGCCACTTTTGGGTACATAGACAATATCGTAAAATTTTTTTATTTTTTTTTTTAATGATAACAGGGAGAGAAAACGCATCAATTCTGCCATAGATTTCTTTTTCTTTTTTTACAGCGTTAATCATGCAGCATAAATGACACTAAATTTTTTCTGCGGGTCGGTACGGTAACAACGATACCAAAATTGTTATATTTTTTTTTAGGTTTTTACACTTTTTTGCAATAAAACCCCCTTTTTTTGGAAATCTTTTTTTTTTCTCTATAGCTGCATTCAAAGTCATGTAACTTTTTTATTTTTCTTTGTACGGAGCTCTTTAAGGGCTTATTTTTTGCGAGACGAGCGGTAGTTTTTATTGGTACCATTTTGGGAAATGTACGGCTTTTTTGATCACTTTTATTGCATTTTTTGTGAGGCAAAATGCTAAAAATTAGCATTTTGCCTCTGTTTTTTAAACGCTTTTTGTCGTACAAAATAAAAAGCGTGTTCAACTTTTTGTACACGTCGTTACGGACGCGTCAATATCCAATATGTGGGGTTTTAGTTTTTTCCCCCCTTTTTTTATGCTAATATTAAAAAAAAGCATAAAAAAGGGGTTTTTTACATTTTTCTTTTTTTTACACTTTTCTTTTCTTTATACTATTTGAGTCCCTCTGAGGGACTTACATCACTGTGCCTATGATCGCTGTCATAAGGCATGGCAAAGCTACTGCTCTGCCATGCCTTATCGCTTGTACAGCGATTATAGGCACAGGCAATACAGGACGCCAGTGTCTGGCGTCCTGTTGCCATGGTGACAGGCCGGGCTCTCGCGATAACATCGCGAGTTCCGGCCGGAGACACACAGGGATCGCGATCCCTCTGTGAACTCTTTCCCTGCCGCGATCTACTTAGATTGCGGCAGGGAAGGGGTTAACAGCGGCGGGCGCATCTCCGATGTCCCCCCCCCCGCTGTTGGAGCGGGACGCCGGCTGTGACTGACAGCCGGCTCCCGCTGCGGGATAGCGCTGGATCTTATGTGATCCCGTGCTATCTCCAGGACGTACCAGGTACGTCATGTTGCGGGAAGTATCCCGCTACCATGACGTACCAGGTACGTCCAGGAGCGGGAAGGGGTTAAGGCTCGGCCCACCAAAGGAGAGCTGGATTCATTTTTTCAGCGTTTTGAAGCTTCACAAAAACATACCCAAGAACATCCAGAAGGAAGTTCAGCAATTGGGGCACAGATTGCATATGGTCGGGGGGTCCCAGGAAGAGACTTACTATACTGGAGGCCAAACCATACAGGCAAAATCCAACTAAACTGCCAACATTATGTCCCACATTACGACCTGGGGATGGACATCAGAGAAACAATCTCCGCATACGAGACCCCTCCAGTTCGAAATGTGGGCTCAAACATTTTTTGGCTCTCTAATTCAGTGCGCAAACCCATCAAGATTGACTACATACACAGGGCTCTGGGTCCCATATCACCCGACCCGAAACACCGGATACCATATGCATTCACTTCTATAAAAGGCAAGGAAACAATGTTCAAATTGTCTCACGAAACCAACAACCTGCTTTACTGCGGTTCTCCAATCATTGTGCTAGAATGGCCAGGGGCACCCCCCAATTACACAGGACCCCAAGGCCACTAATGATGCTTTGAAAGAAACATTTCCCATCAATGGGGATTCCCCTTTTAACTTACAGCTGAAAAAAGATGGCAAGTCAGCTATATTTCGCTCCCTGGGTTACCTGCCTAAATTTTGGGGTACCTTTGAACTGCCAATGATTGCACTGACTGGCCAGCCTTCCCATCACACCCCTTACAGAGCAACAGTTAGTCGTACGCCCAACACATCAGAAGTCTTCGAGACCAGCCAGCCTGAATGTGGCACCATGTCAGCACCCATCGTTCCATCAATACTGATGGCCTTTTACCAGTTTCGCTTATCCAGAAATTTAGGGGGGGTTTCTATACAACCGTGTGTTCCATCCCTCGCAGGTCATCATTGGTGCATTCCTGTCCTTCCACAGCGGTCATGCACTGCTGGTAATCCTGAGTAGCCTCCCTCCTGAGTGAGGATTGCCCCTTTATAAAGAGACTTGCTTTCAAACATCCAACGTCCCCAAATTTGAGCGTTTGAAATAAAAGAGTGAGTGGGTCTGCCAAAATGTTCCCTATACCACAAAGCATCTATATGGAAGTGCAGATTGGATATTTTTCAGTCATTCTACCAAGTTTTGGGTTGAATTAGAACAAGGCTCTGCTCCCCATCAGGCCCACGTTGTCTTTTGCGTTTAGCCAACAAGGTCTTGAAATCTCGCCTTTCTAAGAACAACTTCGCAACACACTTGGGACTGATTTTGAGGCCTGGCCCCCTCAGCCCCCTTGTAAGGAACCCTAGTTTCTAGACCTTGGTTGAAGGATCTTCTCTGCTGGATAGGTGAAGGTCCATTTACACACGATCACTCAAAATGCGTTCAAACTGTCTTTTGAGCGATAATTGTTGCCCGCAAATGCTACCATCGTTAGCTTCTCGGCCGAATGATGATTTTTAGTGCAGCAAAACACACAACATAATTCGGCCGGCCAGCTGATAGCAGGGACTGCATGCTGTGATGCTCCATTGGAGCGCCAACATTGTTTTCAGCTGCTCTCCCATGGTAGAACAATGGAGCTGTATGCAGATAACCGACCACCTGCTGTTCTCCGCATACAGCGAAGGGGACCTCTTAAATGCAAATAAAACTAAACGATCATCTTTGCATGTAAATGGGCTGTAGAAAATTCCTTGCCACGTTCAGGAGATACGATATCTAGCTCCGAGCTGTTGGATTCCATTTCTGCCCTCCGAGACTAAACACTTAATGGTCCTGTTGTATCTCCATAACCATTTTACCTTGCCAAGCCATACGATTTAAGTTGAATCACCACTGGGACTCCCCCGCTATCGCGCATGCCAGAAGCATTTCCACCTTTCTCCCTATCCTACTCCCCCCCCCCCCCCACCTTCTCTTTGTTTGTGTCCTGTGCCACCCATTTGTGGTAGGGGACCCTTTCTCTGGTTTTGTACAATGAAAACGTGAAGGCTACTCACAATGTGATCTACTGATGCAAAGTATTGGACTGTGATGTAAAGCCGACTTTCACATTTATTTGTTCCTTACTGAATAAATAGCTTTTCAATAAAATACTTTAATGGTTCATGAAGAAAAACTTTCCCGTATTTGTATAACCATAAATCCCACATATTTGGTATCACAATATCCGCAACGACCCGTACAGTACATGGAGCACACAACTTATCCTGCACGACAAAAAAAATAAATAAAAAAGGCTTAAAAAAAAAGCCCCATCTACTCCAAAGTGGTACCAATAAAAACTACAGCTCGTCACGCAAAAAGCAGGCTGTCAGAATTCCCATCCATGAAAAAATAAAAAGGTTATGGAACTTTGAATGCAATGATGCAAAAGAATTTTTTTTTTTTTTTTTGCATCATTGTAATTGTATCAACAGAAGAAAAAAAAAAAAAAAACTGTCATTTATGCTGCATGATTAATGCTGGAAAAAAAAAATGTTTGCATGGGAATGCTACCATCATTTGCTTTTCTGCCAAACGATTTTTAGTTCAGCATAAAAACCATTGTTTAGCAGGCCAGCTGAAAGCAGAGACCGCACTCTGATTCTCCATGGAAGCGCTGATAACATTGTATTCAGCTGCAGTTCTGTGGCAGAACAAATGTATGCAGATAACAGACCACCTGCTGTTATCTGCATACAGCAAAGGGAGCCTCATTTACATGTAAATGAAGCTAATAAGCTATTAATGGGCATTAGTACTTTATGCAAAAGGATTGCTCAAATTGTCATTCAAGCTATCTTTTGATCGAATTTTGAGCAATCATCTGTGTGTGTAAATGGGGCTTAAGAGGTTAAAGGGCAGGTTTAATTTTCCTCCCTTCACTACTTCAATGTAACTAATGAAAAAAAAAAAAAAAAAACACACATAAAACAAACTTTATATGGTCTGATGTTAGTTCTGTCACTTCCCTCTACTTGATAACCTACAGACCATAGAAGGGGTGCTTTATACAGTCAGTCACAATAGTAACACACAAGTCTGTGGATGTAAGCATTATAAACTAATCGTCACATCTGATAGCTACTGTACATGTAGATCTGGCACGTGACCAGTAGTAGTCAAGCAGCATCATTACCTCTTGTTCAGTCCCCAACCGTTTGGTGTACGATGCCTCCCGGAAGCACTCCATGCACACAGCGTTCAGCTTCACTACACTCTCCGCTAAAGGCACCAAGTTCAGAATGTCACCAAACGCCTGAAAAGACAGCAAGCCATTTACTGAACATCTAGGAGTTCTCCAACTACACTCTGTGCAACATAACCCAGCAGATCCGCTACTGGTGAAGCCTCAGGCCTCATGTCCACGGGCAAATTAAGATTTTAAATCCGCAGCGTTTTTCCTGCACGCGGATCCGCGCCCCATAGGGATGCATTAGACACCCGCAGGTAGTTAAATACCTGCGGATGTCATTTCCCCCTGCAGGCGTGGGTCCCGCATGCAGGAAAAAATCCGGACATGCTCCATTTAGGTGCGGATCTCCCGCGGGGACGGTTCCCGCAGGCTTCTATTGAAGCCGTCCGGATCCGCAGGAGACCCGCGCCTAAATTAAACTCACCTGCTCCGTGCGATGCAGGTCTTCCTTCGTGGCAGGAAACTTCCTTCTACGGCCCGGCGGATGTGCCTGGCACGCAGCTGGCATGCCGAGCACATCCGCCGGGCCGAAGAAGGAAGATCCGGCCGCGAAGACCTGCACAGCCCGCAGCAGGTGAGTATTCTTATTTTCAGCCCTCATGTCCGCGGGGCAGGAGGGACCCGCTGCAGATTCTCCATGAAGAATCCGTAGCGGGCCTGATTTTCCCCGTGGAAATGAGGCCTTACCTGCAGATCTGGGAGAACATCTAATCCTTAGAAGACTATAATATGCATCTGCTGCCACACTCCCTCTGTCCAGATCCCACCTACCAGGAGATCAGGGGTCTCTAGACCTTTGTCCTACAACATACTGGAAGTCGACACAACCCTTATAGAATGCAATGGAGCAAACCCCTCACCATTTCCTCTGCTCACGTGCAGCTGGTGCCGGCCACCTCTACTTATCAGAGGACCCTCTTCCAGTAGGTGGCATCACACCTGCACCTCTATCGCCCAAGATGAATGAAAGCCTTTTTTGGTTTCCAAATTTTGCATCACTGCGTTCAGTTTTACAGTACACAGGATTTATTAACTTTTCTAGTTTTTTGGAGAGTTTGGGGAAGCAGAAAAAGGAAGAGGAGTGGGTCCATCAATGAGGCTTTCAGGTGCTGTGAGAACCTAGTGGCATTGGGGAGCCCCCACCTTCTGTCACACCACTTAGATGCTACACTTTCTATTGACAGTGGCATCCCAGGGGTTGTACAAACAGGTTCAGAGTCCTCAGATTCCAGGCATGCAGCAAACACTGATCTTACCAGCCCAATGTTGGACACTTGTAACGCTTAAGGCCCATTTAGACAACGATTATCGCTCAGAAGATGTCGAGTGACTTTTGAGCGACCGTTGTGTCATTTACAGCGCAAAATGTTTGCTCCATGCAGGGTATGGAGAACGAGCGGGACCGCTGTGCTCTTCATGCCCCACCCGTCATCAGGGAGTGGGATACAGCTGAAACAATAGTATCAGCTGTACCTAACTGTGAATCCCTGATCAGGCTCATCGTCAGCACGCTGAAAGACAACGAAAGACAGAGGTCGCAGCTCACACTTTACGCACCTTCCTCTGGAACGTACCATCCAGCGCAGCCACAATTATGGTTTTCCCTCTGTTGGCCATGTCTTCACAGAACTCGACAACATCTGGGAACTGCAAGTGTAAGAATAGTAAAGCTCTTCCTCTCCTTCATACCGACACATCTCAAGTTACCAGAAGTCACAGTTACTTACAAACTGTCCCTCGTCGATTCCTATCACCGAGTAGCTGAGCGCCTCCATAGACACATCCGAGAGGTTACACGCAGAAACTGCAGACATGGTGTGCCTGGGGGGAAAAAAACAAACATCTTTTTACATCATTCATACTCCAGAGCTGCTGAAGATAGATTGAGATCAATGGGAACTGTATACATCCATATGCAGTGAGCTCCCCCTTGTGGTGGCTGCAGGCAGATAGAGTTAAAGGATACAATTTTATGAAGGTGATGATTTAGAGCTGGGCCAGAAAACAGCAGTGGACTGGACTACTGATGGATATATATATAAAAATGTCAATGACTAGGTAGTGGAGTCCAGCAGAGGCACCTGCTAATAGGTATATTGTTGAGGGGTCCTCTTTAATAAAAATAGGCACTGTGACCGAGCATTCCCTTTAACACCTTACCAACAAGTGTTAGTACAAGTCGGGTGCCATTGGAGCAGGCTGTCCGGTGACAACCAACACTAAGCTGAAACATCATGGATCGGAGATGGAAACGTACCTGACCATATGACGTTTGGATATATGGGTCTAGTCTCTCCTAATGGCTTTTCTTTTTGGCAACTGAGTTGAAATATCAGAACTCTGTATGCCAATGAGGAACAGAGATGAAGAAAAGTAAAAACACTGGGCTGTATGTGAGGAGATAGTTGCGTATTCAATTCTGGACTATTAGTCACAAGCCACCGTATCCATCTGTAGATGTGTGAGGTATGAATGGTTCAGGATTGAACTGATCAGACAGAAAGCACAGCAGTAGATGGGGAAATGACAAGCCCACCATTACTAAACCATCTTCTTTAGGGAGTGGATGGACTGAATGGCCTTTGGTCTTAGCCCGATAATCTAATATATAACAGGATATGATACGAGAAATAAAGTCATTCATCATATGACGATACTATTAGATTGATTGCACGGGCCTATTCCGAATGGAGATGCGAGAGGCGGTCGTCATAAACCCCAGTATGAAGTAAAATAGTGTTGGTCTGCTGGAGATTCAGGAACTCATGAGATATCAAAGAACCCCGATAATAACTGGGCAACCATTTATCTTGTAGTGGCTGAGTGACGAACGCTCAAGTTGTCTTGTAGAGACTTTGTAAATAGATACAAATCGTCTGATAAGACAAACCAGTGTCAGATAATTATGTGGAACGCCCTATTTTAATTAGTGTGTGACTGCGGTCCCATTGTTGTGACTACGCCTTTATTTTACCAAATATAATAAAAGTTACATTTTATCATTTTTTGGTCCTGTCGGTGATTATTTCTAGATTTTTTTAAGTTTAAAAACCCTCTTTTACCCAGTCTCTCACACAAAAACAAAAAAAAACACTGACCAAAACCTCCTTTGCCCGTGTGCCTACAGCTCTATCCTGCTGTGTACAAGAGTGACGCTGCAGACCTTTGTCTCACTGGTTACAGGCTACTAGACACCGAAGTCACGTCCACTACTTAAAAATCCCTATCGATTGGCAAGGAGATGAGCCAGAAAGACCAGCAAGGGAGCCAATCGTGGCAACATATAGGCCTGCAGAGGTGCTTCCCTGTTTCCGATGATCTTCACAATAAGTTGTGTACAGGGGGTTATTCCTGATTTCTAGCCATTTCTTGAATGTTTTTTTTTATATTTTCGCACTTCTTCCTTCTGCAGTCTAGCCCGAATCCTCAGTTTTCCCTGAGCCGGGGGTGGAGGCTACCTGCTGTCTCCTGTAAAGTACACACAGAAAAGGAGATTTTGCAACCATCGCTCTCCTATACTGTGAAGCAGCAGCGTCCTAGAGAAGTATGAAGCAGTGTAGATGTGATTGACAGCTACTGGAACCACACTTAGGAGGAGCAGGGAGAATGAGTGTGTACCTCGCTTCCTCAGACTTCATGACCAGCATGCAAACCAAGCTGTCAGTGAGCCATCTTTCTCAAAATGGATTTTTAGTAGAGATGAGCGAGCCTACTCGGCCACGCCCCTTTTTTGCCCGAGCGCCGCGATTTTCGAGTACTTCCGTACTCGGGCGAAAAGATTCGTGGGGCGCCGTGGGTGGTTGCAGCGGGGAGTGGGAGGAGAGGGCTCCCCCCTGTTACCCCCTGCTCCGCCACGCCTCCCCCCCGAATCTTTTCACCCGAGTACTGAAGTACTCGAAAATCGCGGTGCTCGATCAAGTAATTACTCGAAACGAGTACGTTCGCTCATCTCTAATTTTTAGCATTTCATGAAGTGAGTGAATCGTTTGGGGTGGGGGGGGGGAGGGGAGACACTGACCCTGATAAGTGGAGAATAAACCTTTTTCTAAGATATGTGTTTAAATTTTAGGTAAATCATAGCAATGAAAAAAAATAAAAAAGTTAGATGCCAACGTTACATGGTTGGTGGCAGCCAAGGTAAACCCCACGCCGTGTATGCGCTCTTACCGGTCGTGCGTGGCTAACTGCTCCTTGCTGTAGCGCGTGTCCTTGGCGTATTTAATAACCATACACTTGTACTGCGCGATCTCAAACCGCCGCACTCTACGCATCAGCTCTGTGCTGCAAGGAGATGGGACAAATACAAGGGTCAGTGAGAGCAGTTCACACCCCACCCCCCTCTCCATCCCCCCCAACTCAATTACCGCAGGAGGGTGAATGAATCTCACCTTTTGCCTGAAAACATTGGTCCAAATATCACCTGCAAGACAATTAGAAGGCTTAATATCATAAACAGGCCTCGTCCCTATAATACACTGCAATACTTTAGTACTGCAGCATATTATACCCGTCAGTCCAACACTGTGGGTATATAATTATGGACATGGTGACCGTCAGTAGGGCCACCTGATGCGGTAAGTACCTGTCACACCCAAAGAAATAGAAGACCCGGACAGGTAAGCAAGGTCCTCAGCCACAGGCAGGGTTGGATTCCGCTGTGGGCTCCTGCATGCAGAATCCAGTCCGCCCGTGGACGAGGCCTCAGTCTAAATACAGATCCATTATGCCCCAAATTCGTCAAAAATACAGCTGTACACAACATATAATTATACAGTGGTGCCTTGGGGTCAAGCTTATTGACTGGTGAGCAGGCTCGCTCCTGAATTTTTGCTTTGATTTAAGAGCAAACACTCGGGTTACGAGCCTGCTTCCACATTGCTTTCAATAGGGCAGCCACTGCTGCTGGCATCTGCATTGAATGCAATGGGCTGCCGGTAACCCCTGCAGTGATTTTCAGGGAAGGGCTTTAAATATATGCCCTTCCCTGAAAATCATCCCTAGCTGTAGTAAATAAAAAAGATATATACTCACCTGTCTGCCGGGGCTCAGGCGCGTCTAGCAGTTTGTTCTCTCAGCACTGCTCTAAAGGTTTTCAGCAGGTGGGGATTTAAAATCCCCGCCTACTGAAAAGGATGCGCCTGATTGGCTGAGCGCTCAGCCAACCACAGGCAGCGCTTAGCTATTCATTGAATAACAGCCGAGTGCTGCCTTGATTAGTCACAGCCCTCAGCCAATAACAAGCGGCCGGGCGCTGCCTCTGATTGGTTGAGCGCTGTAACCAGAGGCAGTGCTTTCCCAGCCTCCAGAAGACAGGAATTGACAGCCAGGGAGGGAGAGAAGAGACGGATGGCTCTTCTAGGGGAGTTAATTTCCCCCCCCCCCTTTTTTTACAGCTAGGGGTGATTTTCAGGGAAGGGCCCTTCCCTGAAAATCACTGCAGGGGTTGCTAGCCCCATTGAAAGCAGTGGCATAGCATCCCCGACCTCTGCCATGGCTGTGGCAGGGGAGCGCGATGAACTCCCTATGCTGTTAATGCCGCCAGTCCCCATCGAAAACAACGGGCGATAGATTCTCCTTAGCTGCAGCGGGCGGTGAAGGCAGCGCAAAGGAGAAGGAAGCCATTTAAATTCATTGGTTCCGTTTTTTATGCGCTTTGACTCTTCCAACGCCAGATGGGCCGCCGCCAGCCGGTGTGAAGCGGCCGCACGAGGTTTGGGGTGAGAGCTTCTTCACGGAACTAATTAAACATAACCCAAGGCGGCGCTGCGTGAGGAGCCGGGGGCTGATGGCCGGCCAATTACCACATATCATCCGCGCGGATACCGTATGTATAACACGTGGTAATCTGGTGCTCATGTGAGCCTGGACGGACAGAGGAAGCGGATGGTGGTGACCGGCGGAAAGCATGGAGAATCGCTGCATGAGGCCGCCTGCACACAAGCGTTCCGGATTCCGCTAGCGGATTTTCACGCGCGTATGGTATCTAAATGTGCTTGCGGATAGGTGCGGATGCGTGAAAAATCACGCACGGATATACGCGGATGTGTTGCGGAAAAAAACGCGCATAAAAACCAGCAGCCGCCCCTTATTGTAAACCCAACCCCTAGAGAACTGCCCATTCCTTGGAAAACAGCTTAAAAACCAACACCCAGACTCCGTTCTGTCCCTCTTGCTTGTGCGAGCACCGTTAAATTAGAACAGGTCGCAGATTTTTTCAAGTGCATGAAAAAACGCGATACAAATCCGTCCATCTGGGGACAACTGCGGATCCTCATAGGAGTATATTGGCTGCGGTCTGGGGCGGATAGGCCGCCTGCACACGGGCGGAAATCCCGCCGCTGAAAGTTTGCATAGGAGTGCATTACAATACGCACTCCTATGCAGACGGCCGCGGTTTGGCCGCGCGAAATCTCGCGTGCCAAACAAACCGCGGCATGTCCTATTTTTGTGCGGGGCACGCACTCACCCGGTTGCCGGCTACGGTCTGCGCCGCAGCCGGTACATGAAAGAGCCGGGGCCGCCAGGCGCGGGTGAGTACGCGCTCGTCCCTGCAGGCTCTCGGGTCGGGTCCCGTGGCGAGAATTCTCGCTGCCGTCCCGATCCGCTCGTCTGCAGGCGGCCATAATGTGCCTAAAATAACGCGCTACAACTTCCGTTGGTGTGCAGGCACCCTGAGGCCGCCTGCAGACGGGCCGGATCCGACGGCAAGAATTCTCGCCGCGGGACCCAACCCGAGAGCCTGCAGGGATGAGCGCGTACTCACCCGCGCCTGGCGGCCCCGGCTCTTTCATGTACCGGCTGCCGGCGCATGCGCACACCGGAGCCGGCGGCTGGGTGAGTGACGTTTCTGTGCGAGGCTCTGCGAGCCCCCCACAGAAATAGGACATGCCACGGTTTGTTTGCCGCGCGACATTTCGCCAAACCGCGGCCGTCTGCATAGGAGTGCTTATTGTAATGCACTCCTATGCAGGCTTTCAGTGGCGGAAATCCCACGGGAAATCCCGCCGCAGGATTTCCGCCCGTGTGCAGGCGGCCGAAGGGGTATAGAATCTGCGCGCGTCATTTAGACGAACTAGTTTTTTTTGTTTTAAGCACAACACACAGGGCAGCGCACGTGGGAAGGTTCTCATAGTCTCCCCCATCGTGGCTCGGGCGGCTTATGGCCCCGTATATCAGCAGCCATATCCGCAGGTGCATCCCGCCCGCCGAGGGGCGCTCACCTCCTATCACCCTGCAGAAGTACTCAACCCCTGGAAAAGCCCAAGGCGCTACCGGCTGCCCTCACCTGGATCTGCCCGCGCATCTTGCTCGGGGAGCCGGGGGAGATCTCGGCCACATTCAGGCAGTTCATCGCTGAGGGACGGAGAGAGAGACGCGGCGAGCGGGAAACCAGAGCCGGACTGACCGCGCGCCAAAACCACCACAGCCGCCCTTTCCCGCCCTACGCTACAAAAGGATGTGAACTCCCACCATCAGCTCCGCAGCCAATCTGAGACGAGTGCCAGCTAAGCCCCTCCCATATACGCTATGGAGTGAACCAGGCCCCGCCCAGAGGAGGGCGGGCTACGGATGATTGACAGCTACCTGACAGCTCGCATAGCCGACCAGTATGTTCTCTAGCATGGAGGGATCGGATGAGATGAAGCTGCTGTCAGACCTGCATCAGGGTGTCTTCACACGGGCGATCACACCTGCGTCAGGGTGCCTTCACGTGGGCGATCACACCTGCGTCAGGGTGCCTTCACGTGGGCGATCACACCTGCGTCAGGGTGCCTTCACACGGGCGATCACACCTGCGTCAGGGTGCCTTCACACGGGCGATCACACCTGCGTCAGGGTGCCTTCACACGGGCGATCACACCTGCGTCAGGGTGCCTTTACACGGGCGATCACACCTGCGTCAGGGTGCCTTCACAGGGGCGATCACACCTGCGTCAGGGTGTCTTCAGACGCCGATCACACCTGCGTCAGGGTGCCTTCACACGGGCGATCACACCTGCGTCAGGGTGCCTTCACACGGGCGATCACACCTGCGTCAGGGTGCCTTCACACGGGCGATCACACCTGCGTCAGGGTGCCTTCACACGGGCGATGACACCTGCGTCAGGGTGCCTTCACACAAGCGATCACACCTGCGTCAGGGTGCCTTCACACGGACGATCACACCTGCGTCAGGGTGTCTTCAGACGCCGATCACACCTGCGTCAGGGTGCCTTTACACGGGCGATCACACCTGCGTCAGAGTGCCTTCACATGGGCGATCACACCTGCATCAGGGTGCCTTCACACGGGCGATCACACCTGCGTCAGGGTGCCTTCACACGGGCGATCACACCTGCGTCAGGGTGCCTTCACATGGGCGATCACACCTGCGTCAGGGTGCCTTCACACGGGCGATCACACCTGCGTCAGGGTGCCTTCACACGGGCGATCACACCTGCGTCAGGGTGCCTTCACACGGGCGATCACACCTGCGTCAGGGTGCCTTCACAGGGGCGATCACACCTGCGTCAGGGTGTCTTCAGACGCCGATCACACCCGCGTCAGGGTGCCTTCACACGGGCGATCACACCTGCATCAGGGTGCCTTCACATGGGCGATCACACCTGCCTCAGGGTGCCTTCACACGGGCGATCACACCTGCGTCAGGGTGCCTTCACACGGGCGATCACACCTGCGTCCAGGTGTCTTCACACGGGCGATCACACCTGCGTCAGGGTGTCTTCACACAGGCGATCACACCTGCGTCAGGGTGCCTTCACACGGGCGATCACACCTGCGTCAGAGTGCCTTCACATTGTCAGGGTAATTCTAAGTACAGCACCAATCGGGCCCACCCCACTTGCCCCGCTGCCGGCGGTAAAGAAAAAAACACCACACAGAGAGGTCTGGTATCATTCCTCACACGGGACATGGCTCTCGGCTGTGCCAACGTCGTGCTTTATTACAGATTACATGAGATCTTATACCCTTTGTCCCATCCCCAGCGAAGGGGTGATGGGCTGATAACCATATATGGGCAGTCCGGATTTTCGGCCTGAGACAGTGAAAATTATGTACATTTGAACATCTTGATATCTTGTTCCAGCGCTTCTGGGAAAACGGCCAAGTACATGCGTCCTTCATGTCTGGTTCTTCTTTGCTGTGTTTAAGATACATTTTGTTCAAGATACGTTTTTGTCTTCGCCAGGCAAGGCCTCTTGGAATATCTGATGTAAGGCGACATATAAGTTTTTTCTCATTTGGAATTCAATAAAACTTGCATATAGGTATAAAAGTATAAAGAACATATGGCAATATATACATATACCCTCACAAACCCCCCTAAAAAACTTAATATGGAGATCAAGCATCAGACTTTGCACTCTTCCTCGGTCGTCTCTCCCTTGCGTCAGGGTTTCTCCACTGCCCGTAAGTCCCTACTCCTAAAAGGGAGGGATCCCTACCTCACCTCAGAAGGTGGCCATGGATTCCCTGGGCTTATTTCCGGGCATCCATACCCTCTATCTGTACAAGTTAACACCCCACAGGATGTGCCCTCGCCGGAACCTAAGGTCTTCTGCACTTTCCCTAGGCAAATGGGAAGTCCACTGACAGTCCATCTTATGAGACCGGGGCAGACACAGTACTAGTCTATCTCTCCATTCTTCTGGTAACATACGTGGTTGCCATTATCGGAACTGACTCTTCATCTTTTTCAAACAAGGGAAATTTTGGTCACATTAAAGGGATAATACACAAACAGGAAATTACATACCCCACCTCTTTCTGCTAAAACCATATCCAGGGCCACTCTGTTTTGGAACGCCATGGTTGCAGTGGGCCCTAACTGGTCAGCTAACCCTTGTAAAGCATCTCTGGTGTAGTTTACAAACCTCTGCTGATTGTAATAGATATAATTCATCCAATCTACATTATTATTAACAGTGACAATAGCAAATAAGGACTCAAAACCTGCTTTAACCTGATCTCTAGAATTAAATTCATCTGGCACCCCCCTTGGCACTCCTATTGTATCTACGTATACATGTGGATTAAAGTTACCACCTAGAGCGTCAACTTCTCTCTTAGCACGATGCGGTGTTGGATTCTCACCCTCAGTGTAGTCTTCATATTGCACATTTGATTGTATTAATTTGTTCTGTAACAGGGGGCTAGTGTACAGTAGTCAAAGGTGTGTGTTAGAGGAATTGTACCACATTATAGCATGTAAAGGATATGCAGGATCATTAGTTTTTTCAGTGCGAAGTGTGGATCCAAGTGGGCTTTCCTTCAAGCTTGACTGCAGTTGGGATGGTGAACAACATCTGGTAAGGACATTCAAACCGGGTTTCTCTCTTAAACTTTTCCACATAGACCCTGTCACCTGGTTTCAGATTGTGACACTCATCTGTAGGACCTGGGATAAAAGTAGAGACTGCAGAATGCATTATTGACAATTCCTTGGAGAGGCCCATGACAAAATTAACAAGAAAATCATTCCCCAAGCTCTGCTACTGTGACATGTATCCTCCTAAGAAAAAGAAAAACTAATGGAAGACACTCAATTCAAAATGTACCCATTTCCTCTATTGTCTTTTGTATCTACTTTCCCACTACTCCGCGGATGGTAGGGTGTGTGAAAAGCCTGGAATATACCCAAAACAGACATGATGTATTGCATTATTTCACCTGTGAAGTGTGTACCTTTGTTTGACTCAATCACTTCCAGTGCCCCATATCTGCAGATTACCTCATTCATGAATTTCTGTGCGGTTACCTGCTTATTTACTTTGGTAACAGAGTAGGTCTCCAACCTGAAAAACATTAACAACAACAAGCACATATTCATGCTTCCCAACAAGTAGGAGCTGAGTGTAGCCAATTTGCAATCCCTGAAATGGGTAGAGTGGCCTAGGCAAGTGTGATGTGGCAAATTTTACTTCTGCCCTGTTGCTTACGGCAAAGATCATGCAAAATTGGACAAATGATGCAGCAGCTACAGAAAACCAAGGAGCCACCCGTCCTTGTTCAAGCGTCGTCATCATTACTGCTTTGAGAGGTGCGTCTTTCCGTGCGTCAGCTGGGCCATCATGGGGCACAGGGACTATGGTAAGCAAGTTCTGTTGACTGTTCACCATACGCCGTCCCTTTTTAGTCCATTTGTAGTTTTAGTCAAAGTCCAAGATTTTTATCAAAGTCCAAGATTTTTATCAAAGTCCAAAGTTATTGTCGAATTCTTCTTTTCTTCTTTTCTTCCACGGCTTGAGGGCCGCTGCTTTTGCTGTGTGGTCTGTGATGGCATTGCCTCTCGCTTCTTTGGTGTAGGAATTGGTGTGAGCTTTCCACCTTGTCAGGTAGAAATAGGGCCTCCGTGAGACTCTGCCCCGCTGCATCATTCTTAATTGGCTGTCCTGCTGTGGTAAAAAACTGTCTGGCCTTCCATTTTGGGCCTTAATCATGAGCTATGCCAAATGCATACCGGGAGTCAGTGTAAATGTTTGCCGTCTTACCTTCCTCCACTCTACACGCCTCCGTGAGTGCTTTTAATTCCGCTTCTTGTACTGCGACATGCGGAGACATTCTGCTTTTTAGGACATCTTGTTGTGTAACCACCGTATATCCAGTGTGGAGTCGTCAATCACCCTGGTACCATCTATAAAAAACAACTCAAAATATGCATTATTAACAAGGGCTTTCAGTAACTTTTTAAAACTTAAATTTTCTTGTGGCATCACTGCTAGACAATCAGGCTGGTATTCTATTTCAAAAAGATCAGAACCTTGTTGCAAAAAATGAAAAAATGAAAAAAAATGGCTTGCAAAAAATTTAAAAATGGCTGAATTTAAAAATGGCTGACTTGCAATACCTAAAATGGCTGACTTGCAATACCTAGATCACCTATGCCTTCTCCTCCCCCCCTTTAAACCAGGGTACTCAATTGGAACAATAGTAGCCGGGTTTAAGTTAGTATAACATTGTAAAAAGATTTGATGGATGCAGATAAGGCCTGTAAGAAGTTAGCACCTATAACAGAAACATGAGTTACACCGGGACAGAATAATCTACAAACATCTATTCATATTTGAAATGTGAGATCCCTTTAAGTGAATTCATTATTAGTCTGATCCTGCCTGCAATGTCTTATCAGGAGGAAAAAAAACAAAACAAAACAAAAACTTTTACTAGCTGCTCAAACTCCTCACCCCTCCCTTGTGGACAAGAGGGATGAAACATTACGTACTATTACATCATCTAGCTCCACCCCTTCGATATTGGCTCCTTGCGACTTTCTTCAGAGCTCACTTTCAGCGTAACAGTCCAAGCATCCACATCACAACCAAGCAAAGTCCCATGCATGGGGAGGACTTTTATCCCCAGTCAATTATCTGCATCACACATTCCACCACAGCTTGAACACGGGTCACTAACTCTCATCCATCCATGCTCTCAAGTTTGCTCCGTCACCCCCCTTGAAGGTGTACCAGTACATACAGATGCACGGACAAAAAAAGTTTGACAAACATACATACATCAGTTGAAAAACATTGAGGTGAGTACTTTTAATTTTATAAAGTACATAATTCTATTGAGATGAGATTGTGAATGAGCGCTATCTTTGACAAATTATGTGAAAAAGTTTGCTGAGTGACTGAAATATTCTATATTTCTTATCTACTGAAGCTATTATATGCTGTATTAAACGCTGAAGTATTTTAGAATCTCTGGGTATTTTTCTGCCCCCCTTGTGACCCTCAGCTCAGAGTCAAGTCTGAAAGCCCCCACCTTTTCAAAATAAATCTCTGAATATGCATTCACTGACTGAACAGCCCTGCATTTGAACTCATAAATACAGCACAACATGTTCTTCATTTTCAACCCCTGTATAAGTAAGAATATAACTTAGAAATTGCTATATTTCCTGTCTACTAAGACGGTATAATTAATTAAATTCATTTCAAGCCTCCATCCCTTTACAGCAAGCAGAGATATTATCCAGGGTTATTATTGCATTCTCTCGCTTCGTTATCTCTTGACCTTGAAGACGAAACACAAGCTCGCAGCTACATGTCAACAAGCCTTCTCCCCTAAAAGCAAGCTCAGTTAACTATTTGCACTTACAGTATATACATATATACACATATATATCCATATCTATTATCTATCTTGTATTATACACATTTTCATCTCTCTTTGCCAACAAATCACATGCATTGTAACTTCCTTATCGACTTGCCTGCTTCTCATACTTCTCTCCCCTACCTAACTGCCAATATAACCTTCAATAGACACTCTCCTGACGCCCTCTTGATCACTTACTGTACTTTTCAACATTTCACTTACGGATACTTTCTTAAACAAATAATGTGTACATACGTAACTTTCTCTGACTGTCTCTCTCTCTCTAGCAAACCTTGGTCTTTCAAGGCACCTCTCGGTCCTAAAGACCTCCCTCCCAGACACCATTTTGTAATCTGCCGTGCGGGTCGGTGTCACACATTTTCATTAGAGTTTTCTTACATTTTACAGATTCATCCACACGGCGGCAGCCCTTGAGGGGCTCTATCTTCTTTAATAAGATCTTACGCATATTACAACAACAACAATAATAATAATAACACGCTCCATAGAGTGCATCCTTCTGACCCAAATTGTCAGCCCCTTATATACCGGCAAGACAACCGAAGGCATCTTCTTCTTATGGAACCAGTCCCAAAGAGTACATCCCTCTCCTCAGCTAAACCATTAACTACTAAACTAAACTAAAACGGAGTGTTCCTTCGTCAATGGGACCTATCTCACAGAGTGCTTCCCTCTCCTCTAAACCATTAACAACTAAACTAACTGAGGGTTCCTCCTTCTGTGAGACCAAATGAAAAGTAAGAGAAAAAAAAAAAAATTCTGCAGATACAACAAACAATCAAACAATCTCCACTATCGCTAAAACGCTACGGACTTCAAAGTACAAATAAACTACAGACTAGTTTCTAGGTGACCGATTGGTGCGCATATCACGGTCAGTGGTCCATGACGGCAAACCCGGAGCCCACACGAGTTACCGTGTAGAACTCTTAACCCAACCCGTCCGGTCACAAACCACAGATAGTCAGTCCTGCTGCAAGACTTCGCAGTGTAAAACACAACATAAATATATGTTTGTCTTACCTGGAGTTCTAAGTGAGTTGATCAGGCTCGGTTTGCAGCAGGACGGTTTCTCTGCGGCGTGGATCCGGGTGAATTGTGCCGTAAGCTCCGGCTTTGTCGCCCCAGTTGGTTGCGCCATTTATCATGGTAAAATTTCTAAGTACAGCACCAATCGGGCCCACCCCACTTGCCCCGCTGCCGGCGGTAAAGAAAAAAACACCACACAGAGAGGTCTGGTATCATTCCTCACACGGGACATGGCTCTCGGCTGTGCCAACGTCGTGCTTTATTACAGATTACATGAGATCTTATACCCTTTGTCCCATCCCCAGCGAAGGGGTGATGGGCTGATAACCATATATGGGCAGTCCGGATTTTCGGCCTGAGACAGTGAAAATTATGTACATTTGAACATCTTGATATCTTGTTCCAGCGCTTCTGGGAAAACGGCCAAGTACATGCGTCCTTCATGTCTGGTTCTTCTTTGCTGTGTTTAAGATACATTTTGTTCAAGATACGTTTTTGTCTTCGCCAGGCAAGGCCTCTTGGAATATCTGATGTAAGGCGACATATAAGTTTTTTCTCATTTGGAATTCAATAAAACTTGCATATAGGTATAAAAGTATAAAGAACATATGGCAATATATATATATACCCTCACAACATGGGCGATCACACCTGCGTCAGGGTGCCTTCACACGGGCGATCACACCTGCGTCAGGGTGTCTTCAGACGCCGATCACACCTGCGTCAGGGTGCCTTCACACGGGCGATCACACCTGCGTCAGGGTGCCTTCACATGGACGATCACACCTGCCTCAGGGTGCCTTCACACGGGCGATCACACCTGCGTCAGGGTGTCTTCAGACGCCGATCACACCTGCGTCAGGGTGCCTTCACACGGGCGATCACACCTGCGTCAGGGTGCCTTCACATGTGCGATCACACCTGCGTCCAGGTGTCTTCAGACGCCGATCACACCTGCGTCAGGGTGCCTTCACACGGGCGATCAGACCTGCGTCAGGGTGCCTTCACACCGGCGATCAGACCTGCGTCAGGGTGCCTTCACACGGGCGATCACACCTGCGTCAGGGTGCCTTCACACGGGCGATCACACCTGCGTCAGGGTGCCTTCACATGGGCGATCACACCTGCGTCAGGGTGTCCTTAGACGCCGATCACACCTGCGTCAGGGTGCCTTCACACGGGCGATCACACCTGCGTCAGAGTGCCTTCACATGGGCGATCACACCTGCGTCAGGGTGCCTTCACACGGGCGATCAAACCTGCGTCAGGGTGCCTTCAGATGGGCGATCACACCTGCGTCAGGGTGCCTTCACACGGGCGATCACACCTGCGTCAGGGTGCCTTCACACGGCTGATCACACCTGCGTCAGGGTGCCTTCACACGGCCGATCACACCTGCGTCAGGGTGCCTTCACACGGGCGATCCCACCGGCGTCAGGGTGCCTTCATAGGGGCGATCACACCTGCGTCAGGGTGTCTTCAGACGCCGATCACACCTGCGTCAGGGTGCCTTCACATGGGCGATCACACCTAGGTCCAGGTGTCTTCAGACGTCGATCACACCTGCGTCAGGGTGCCTTCACATGGGCGATCACACCTGCGTCAGGGTGCCTTCACACGGGCAATCACACCTGCGTCAGGGTGCCTTCACACGGGCGATCACACCTGCGTCAGGGTGCCTTCACACGGGCGATCACACCTGCGTCAGGGTGCCTTCACACGGGCGATCACACCTGCGTCAGGGTGCCTTCACACGGGCGATCACACCTGCGTCAGGGTGCCTTCACATGGGCGATCACACCTAGGTCCAGGTGTCTTCAGACGCCGATCACACCTGCGTCAGGGTGCCTTCACATGGGCGATCACACCTGCGTCAGGGTGCCTTCACACGGGCAATCACACCTGCGTCAGGGTGCCTTCACACGGGCAATCACACCTGCATCAGGGTGCCTTCAGACGGGCGATCACACCTGCGTCAGGGTGCCTTCACACGGGCGATCACACCTGCGTCAGGGTGCCTTCACATGGGCGATCACACCTGCGTCAGGGTGCCTTCACATGGGCGATCACACCTGCGTCAGGGTGCCTTCACACAGCGATCACACCTGCGTCAGGGTGCCTTCACACGGGCGATCACACCTGCGTCAGGGTGCCTTCACACGGGTGATCAGACCTGCGTCAGGGTGCCTTCACACGGGCGATCACACCTGCGTCAGGGTGCCTTCATACGGGCGATCACACCTGCGTCAAGGTGCCTTCACATGGACGATCACACCTGCGTCCAGGTGTCTTCACACGGGCGATCACACCTGCGTCAGGGTGTCTTCACACAGGCGATCACACCTGCGTCAGGGTGTCTTCACACAGGCGATCACACCTGCGTCAGGGTGCCTTCACACGGGCGATCACACCTGCGTCAGGGTGCCTTCACACGGGCGATCACACCTGCGTCAGGGTGCCTTCACACGGGCGATCACACCTGCGTCAGGGTGCCTTCACATGGGCAATCACACCTGCGTCCAGGTGTCTTCAGACGCCGATCACACCTGCGTCAGGGTGCCTTCACATGGGCGATCACACCTGCGTCAGGGTGCCTTCACACGGGCAATCACACCTGCGTCAGGGTGCCTTCACACGGGCAATCACACCTGCATCATGGTGCCTTCACACGGGCGATCACATCTGCGTCAGGGTGCCTTCACACGGGCGATCACACCTGCATCCAGGGTGTCTTCACACGGGCAATCACACCTGCGTCAGGGTGCCTTCACATGGGCGATCACACCTGCGTCAGGGTGCCTTCACATGGGCGATCACACCTGCGTCAGGGTGCCTTCACACAGCGATCACACCTGCGTCAGGGTGCCTTCACACGGGCGATCACACCTGCGTCAGGGTGCCTTCACACGGGCGATCAGACCTGTGTCAGGGTGCCTTCACACGGGCGATCACACCTGCGTCAGGGTGCCTTCATACGGGCGATCACACCTCCGTCAGGGTGCCTTCACACGGGCGATCACACCTGCGTCAGGGTGTCTTCACACGGGCGATCACACCTGCGTCAGGGTATCTTCACACAGGCGATCACACCTGCGTCAGGGTGCCTTTGTGAGGGTATATATATATATTGCCATATGTCCTTTATACTTTTATACCTGTATGCAAGTTTTATTCATTTCCAAATAAGAAAAAAAACTTAATCTGTCGCCTTAACATCAGATATTCCAAGGCTTTAGAAGGCTGAGAGAGATGTTCTAGAAATTCAGAGATGATACCGAACCAGACATGAAGGACGCGTGTACTTGGCCGTTTTCCCAGAAGCCCATATCAAGATGTTCCACTATGTACATAATTTTCACTGTCCCAGGCCGGAAATCCGGACTTCTTAGAATTGAGTGGGTGATTCTTTGCACTGGAGTTAATTAAATACGTGATTTTCTGTACAAGCCAGAGGCGCCTCACTGTCTAAGGCCGGAAATCCGGACTTCCCATATATGGTTATGAGCCCATCACCCCCTGATGGGGATGGGACAAAGGGTATAAGATCTCATGTAATCTGTAATAAAGCACGTTGGCACAGCCGAGAGCCATGTCCCGTGTGAGGAATGATACCAGATCCCTGTGTGGTGTCTCTTCTTACCGCCGGCAACGGGGCAAGTGGGGTGGGCCCGATTGGTGCTGTACTTAGAATATTTTATTACCCTGCTAAATGGCGCTCAACTGTGGGGCGGTAAAACCAGGAGCTTACAGCGCAATTCACCCGGATCCACGCTACTGAGAAGCCGTCCTGCTGCAAACCGAGCCTGATCAACTCACTTAGAACTCCAGGTAAGACAAACATATATTTATGTTGTGTTTTACACTGCGAAGTCTTGCAGCAGGACTGACTATCTGTGGTTTGTGACCGGACGGGTTGGGTTAAGAGTTCTACACGGTAACTCGTGTGGGCTCCGGGTTTGCCGTCATGGACCACTGACCGTGATATGCGCACCAATCGGTCACCCAGAAATTAGTCTGTAGTTTATTTGTACTTTGAAGTCCGTAGCGTTTTAGCGATAGTGGAGATTGTTTGTTGTATCTGCAGAGTTTTTTTCTCTTACTTTTTATTTTGTCTCATAGAAGAAGAGACCCTCGGGTTTAGTTTAGTTAGTTAATGGTTTAGCTGAGGAGGAGACGCACTCTATGAGATAAGTCTCAGAAAAAGGGACTCTCGGTCGGTTTGTCTTATATATGGGGCTAACGATTTGATTTCAGAGGGATGCATTTTTATGGGACTGGTTCCATGGAAGAAGATGCCCTCGGTTGTTTTGCCGGTATATAAGGGGCTGACAATTTGGAATTAAGAGGGATGCACTCTATGGAGCGTGTTATTATTATTATTGTTGTTGTTGTAATATGCGTAAGACCTTATTAAAGAAGATAGAGCCCCTCAAGGGCTGCCGCCGTGCGGATGAATTGGTGGAAGAGAGTTCCAATCTGTAAACTGTAACAAAACTTATGAAAATGTGTGACACCGACCCGCACGGCAGATTACAAAACGGTGTCTGGGAGGGAGGTCTTTAGGACCGAGAGGTGCCTTGGAAGACCAAGGTTTGCTAGAAAATGCTGGAGGAGGAGGAGAGAGATAGATAGTCAGAGTAAGTTAGGTATGTACACATTATTTGTTTAAGAAAGTATCCGTAAGTGAAATGTTGAAAAGTACAGTAAGTGATCAAGAGGGCGTCAGGAGAGTGTCTATTAAAGGTTACATTGGCAGTTAGGTAGGGGAGAAAAGTGCTGAAGGAGCAGGCAAAGTCGATAAGAAAGTTACAATGCATGTGATTTGTTGGCAAAGAAAGGAAGAAAATGTGTATAATACAAGATAGATAATAGATATGGATATATATGTGTGTATATATATATATATGTATATACTGTATGTGCAAATAGTTAACTGAGCTTGCTTTTAGGGGAGAAGAGTTTGTTGACATGTAGCTGCGAGTCTGTGTAAGCTTTCCAAGGTCGGAAGATAACAGCGAGAGAGAAAATGCAATAACAACCTTGGTTAATATCTTTGCTTGCTTACAATGAATTGAAATGAATTTAATTAATTATACTGTCTTAGTAGACAGGAAATATAGCAATTTCTAAAACATATATTCTTACTTATACAGGGGTTGAAAATGAATGTTGCAAGGTCCCAGCATATGTGTTAATTATGAGTTCAAATGCAGGGCTGTTCAGTCAGTGAATGCATATTCAGAGATTTATTTTGAAAAGGTGGGGGCTTTCAGACTTCACTTTTTGTTCAGGGTCAAATACAGAGAAAGAGAGATAAGGGGGCTTGAAAAATACCCAGAGATTCTAAAATACTTTAGCGTTTAATACAGCATATAATAGCTTCAGTAGATAAGAAATATAGAATGTCTCAGTCACTCAGCAAACTTTTTCACATAATTTGTTAAAGATAGCGCTCATTCACAATCTCATCTCAATAGAATTATGTACTTTATAAAATTATAGCACTCACCTCAATGTTTTTCAACTGATGTATGTATGTTTGTCAAACTTTTTTTGTCTGTGCATCTGCATGGACTGGTACGCCTTCAATAGGGGGTGACGGAGCAGACTTGAGAGCATGGATGGATGTGAGTTAGTGACCCGTGTTCAAGCTGCGGTGAGTGTGGAGTGTGTGATGCAGGTAATGACTGGGGATAAAAGTCCTCCCCATGCATGGGACTTTGCTTGGTTGAGATGTGGACGTGTGGACTGTTACACTGAAATTAAGTTGGGAAGACGAACGCACGGAGCCAATATCGAAGGGGTGGAGCTAGATGATGTAATAGTACGTAGTAATGTTTCATCCTTCTTGTCCAAGGGAGGGGGTGAGGAGCGTGAGCAGCTAGTAAAAGTTTTTGTTTTGTTTTTTTTCCCTCCTGATAAGACATTGCAGGCAGGAACAGACCAATAATGAATTCACTTAAAGGGATCTCACATTTCAAATATTAGTAGATGTTTTGCAGATTATTCTTCCCTGATGTAACTCATATCTCTGTTAGTGATGCTAACATTTTACAGGCCTTATCTGCATCCATCAAATCTTTTTACAATGTGGTACTAACTTGAAACCGGGTACTATTGTTCCAATTGAGCACCCTGGTTTAAAGGGGGGGGGGGGGAGGAGAAGGCATAGGTGATCTAGGTATTGCAAGTCAGCCATTTTTAAATTCAGCCATTTTTAAATTTTTTTGCAAGCCATTTTTAAATTTTTAAATTTTTTGCAACAAGATTCTGATCTTTTTGAAATATAATACCAGCCTGATTGTCTAGCATTGATGCAACAAGAAAATTTAAGTTTTAAAAAGTTACTGAAAGCCCTTGTTAATAATGCATATTTTGAGTTGTTTTTTATAGATGGTACCCAGGGTGATTGACGACTCCACACTGGATATGCAGTGGTTACACAACAAGATGTCCTAAAAGCAGAATGCCTCCGCATGTCGCAGTACAAGAAGCGGAATTAAAAGCCCTCGCTGAGGCGTGTAGAGTGGAGGAAGGTAAGACGGCAAACATTTACACTGACTCCCGGTATGCATTTGGCATAGCTCATGATTACGGCCCAAAATGGAAGGCCAGACAGTTTTTTACCTCAGCAGGACAGCCAATTAAGAATGATGCAGCGGTGCAGAACCTCACGGAGGCCCTACTTCTACCTGACAAGGTGGAAAGCTCACACCAATTCCTACACCAAAGAAGCGAGAGGCAACGCCATCACAGACCACACAGCAAAAGCAGCGGCCCTCAAGCCGTGGAAGAAAAGAAGAATTTGACAATAACTTTGGACTTTGACTAAACCTTGGACTTTGATAAGAACTTGGACTTTGATAAAAACTTGGACTTTGATAAAAACTTGGACTTTGATAAAAATTTGAACTTTGATATGCTAAAGACTTTACAGTTCAGAAAAAGACAAATGGACTAAAAAGGGACGGCGTATGGTGAACAGTCAACAGAACTTGCCTACCACGGTCCCTGTGCCCCATGATGGCCCAGCTGACGCACGAAAAGACGCACCTCTTAAAGCAACAATGATGACGACGCTTGAACAAGGACGGGTGGCTCCTTGGTTTTCTGTAGCTGCTGCATCATTTGTCCAGTTTTGCATGATCTTTGCCGTAAGCAACAGGGCAGAAGTAAATTTGCCACACCACACTTGCCTAGACCACTCTATCCATTTCAGGGATTGCAAATTGGCTACACTCAGCTCCCACTTGTTGGGAAGCATGAATACGTGCTTGTTGTTGATTTCTTTTCAGGTTGGAGACCTACCCTGTTACCAAAGTAAATAAGCAGGTAACCGCACAGAAGCTCATGAATGAGGTAATCCGCAGATACGGGGTACCGGAAGTGATTGAGTCAAACAAAGGTACACACTTCACAGGTGAAATAATGCAACACATCATGTCTGCTTTGGGTATATTCCAGGCTTTTCACACACCCTACCATCCACGGAGTAGTGGGAAAGTAGATACAAAAGGCAATGAAGAAAATGGGTAAATCTTGAATTGAGTGTCTTCTATTAGTTTTTTTTTTTCTCCGGAGGATACATGCCTCAGTAGCAGAGTTTGGTGAATGATTTTCTTGTTAATTTTGTCATAGGCCTCTCCAAGGAATTGTTAGTAATGTATTCTGTAGTCTCTGCTTTTCTCCCAGGTCCTACAGATGAGTGTCACAATCTGAAACCAGGTGACATGGTCTATGTGAAAAAGTTTGAGCGAGGAACCCGGTTTGAATGTCCTTACCAGATGTTGCTCACCACCCCAACTGCAGTCAAGCTCGAAGGAAAGCCCACTTGGATCCACACTTCGCACTGAAAAAACTGATGATCTTGCATATCCTTTAAATGCTATAATGTGGTACAATTCCTCTAACACACACCTTTGACTACTGTACACTAGCCCCCTGTTTCAGAACAAATTAATACAATCAAATGTGCAATATGAAGACTACACTGAGGGTGAGAATCCAACACTGCATCGTGCTAAGAGAGAAGTAGACGCTCCAGGTGGTAACTTTGATCCACATGTATACATAGATACAATAGGAGTGCCAAGGGGGGTGCCAGATGAATTTAATTCTAGAGATCAGGTTAAAGCAGGTTTTGAGTCCTTATTTGCTTTTGTCACTGTTAATAATAATGTAGATTGGATGAATTATATCTATTACAATCAGCAGAGGTTTGTAAACTACACCAGAGATGCTTTACAAGGGTTAGCTGACCAGTTAGGGCCCACTGCATCCATGGCGTTCCAAAATAGAGTGGCCCTGGATATGATTTTAGCAGAAAGAGGTGGGGTATGTAATTTCCTGTTTGTGTATTATCCCTTTAATGTGACCAAAATTTCCCTTGTTTGAGAAAAAGATGAAGAGCCAGTTCCGATAATGACAACCACGTACGTTACCAGAAGAATGGAGAGATGTATAAGTACTGCGCCGCGCCGGTCTCATAAGATGGACTGTCAGTGGAATTCCCATTTGCCTAGGGAAAGTGCAGAAGACCTTAGGTTCCGGCGAGGGCACACCCTGTGGGGTGTTAACTCGTACAGATAGAGGGTATGGATGCCCGGAAATAAGCCCAGGGAATCCATGGCCTCCTTCTGAGGTGAGGTAGGGATCCCTCCCTTTTAGGAGTAGGGACTTACGGGCAGTGGAGAAACCCTGACGCAAGGGAGAGACGACCGAGGAAGAGTGCAAGGTCTGATGCTTGATCTCCATATTAAGTTTTTTAGGGGGGTTTGTGAGGGTATATATATATATTGCCATATGTCCTGTCAGAACCGGCAACTCTCGGGACCGCCGTGCCCGCACCACCGGTCCGGCCACCCGGGGTACAGGAGCGCGGCGCAGAGGTACCCCGGTTCTTGTGATCTCCCCGGGCCGCTGTAAGACTGGTCGCCGCCGGGTTGCTAGGGAGGCAGCTGGTGCTTCTAGTCACTTGACTACCAGGCTGGCTTCCCTAGTAACTGTCTGTGCAGCTAGACTGGGGGCGTGCCCCCAGCACCGCCCTGATTAGCCCTGCTGCTGTCAGGCTCCCCGCCCCAATCAGCTTCTGGGGCGGGAGCGCTGACAGCATTTAAATAGGTGTGTTTTCCTCTCAGGCCTTGCCAGTGTTAGTTTGGTCTTCCAGCTGCACCCGCGTATTCTTTGACTCCTGTTTGTGACCCCGGCTTTCCTGACCTCTGCTTTTGGACCTTGACTACGTTTTTGCCTGACCCCCCTGTACTGCGCACCCTCCTGTTGCCGACCCGGATTGTCTGACCATTCTACCGTTGTTTGTCTTCAGTGTCTGTTTGTCTTCCCGTGTCCCGCTTCCCTAGTGAGGGTAGGGACCGCCGCCCAGTTGTCGCCCTGGGGGTTAGCCCAGGGGGGCAAGTAGGCAGGGACAGGGGTTGCGGGATATCTCAGGGACCCCCATATCCCGGACACTGTCCTGACAGTAACACTGGCCGAACGAAGGTCAGACCCTTGCATCCGCCCGGCAACTCTGAACCCCTCGATGGAGGCCATGGCAGCTGTAGCGAACCAGGTCCAGTTCCTTACGAACCTTGCCCAGGACCTAACAGCCCGCTTGCAGCGACAGGAACAAGCGGCAGCTGCAGGTCCCATGCAACCCCCTTCCGCTCCAGGAACAATGACAGAACCTCGAGCCACGCTTCCGGATTGTTTCTCCGGAGAGAGAGGTCAGTTTTTCGCATTTAGAGAGAGCTGCAAGCTCTACTTTGATCTCCGCCCCCACTCCTCTGGTACTGAATACCAGAAAGTGGGAATTGTAATTACCCGCCTGAGGGGAGAGCCCCAAAATTGGGCTTTCTCATTACCTGCTGGCTCTCCCGCCCGACTATCCCTTGACGCCTTTTTTTCCGCCTTGGGTCAAATTTATGACGAACCCGACCGTGCCGGCTACGCAGTCTCCAAGCTTCTGGCCCTGCGCCAGGGTTGCAAGATGGCGGAGGACTACTGTTCCCAATTCCGCCAGCACTGTACAGAATCCGGGTGGAATGATGCCGCCCTAAAAGACCTATTTTTGACCAGTCTGTCTGAGGGTCTGAAGGACCTACTCGTGGCCCACCCGGAGCCAAGAACCCTGGAGCAAGCCATGTCGCTGGCTATTCGGGCTGACCGACGTTTGAGGGCCAGACACGCCGCTCGGACCACTCCACTCCCCACGCCCACTTCTTCTACTGACCCGACTTTTCCACCTCCCACCACCGAGGCCATGGAGCTGGGAGCCCTGAACCCTAAGCAACGACGGGAAAATCGCCTGAAGAAGAACCTCTGCTTCTACTGTGGGGAGCCGGGTCACCGCATTGCAACCTGCGCCAAGAAGCCATGGCAGGGAAAACGTCCGCTCCTAGGCAGTTGTCCGGAGGACTGTCTAGGAGCCAAGGTACTCCCTGTGTTATCCAAAATGTTATTGCCTTGCACCCTAGAATTTCATGCTTTCCACCGTACTGGGCAAGCCTTTGTTGATTCTGGGGCTGCGGCGAATTTCGTTAACTTTAATTTCGTTGCTCAACTGTCCGGGGTTTTTTTACGTTTAGAGACCCCGATTCTGGTTTCAGGAGTGGACTCCACCCCATTGCAAGCAGGGGTGGTTAATCTGGTTACCCCTGAAGTAAGGTTTACTATAGGAGCCTTACACGTGGAAACCTGCACCTTTCTAGTGATGAGAGATTTGTCTGTGGACGTCGTCCTAGGCCTCCCCTGGCTCCGGGAGCACAACCCGGTAGTAAATTGGGACACGTTGGAACTGGTAAAGTGGGGTCCCCGCTGTGCCAACCACCTTTGTGCGGTGAAGATGGGAATCTCCACCTGCGAGGGGACCCCCCTACCAGAATACCTCTCCGAGTTTTCTGACGTGTTCTCCAAACAATTATCTGAAGCTCTGCCCCCTCATAGGGAATGGGACTGTAAAATAGACTTGATTCCTGGGGCCAAACTTCCTAAGGGCCGCATTTATAACGTTACGGTTCCTGAGAGAGAATCCATGAGGGACTATATCCAGGACAGCCTGGCCAAGGGGCACATCCGGCCCTCAGAATCCCCGGTGGGTGCCGGGTTTTTCTTCGTTGAGAAGAAGGATGGGGGTCTCCGGCCCTGTATTGACTATAGAGAGCTAAACAAAATCACAGTCCGAAACCAGTATGCTCTTCCACTCATTCCTGACCTCCTCAACCAGGTCGCTGGTGCCCGATGGTTTTCCAAACTTGATCTCAGGGGAGCATACAACCTCATCCGCATTCGGGAGGGGGATGAGTGGAAAACCGCCTTCAATACGCCCCTCGGGCATTTTGAATACCTAGTTATGCCTTTTGGATTGTGTAACGCCCCCGCCATTTTTCAGGGGTACATGAACTCAGTGTTTCAGGATATCATGGGGGTGTTCGTGGTTGTATATCTAGACGACATTTTGATTTTTTCCTCCGACTTGCCGAGTCACCATACTCACGTTCAGACTGTACTAGCTCGACTCAGACATAACAAGCTGTTTGCTAAACTCGAGAAATGTGTTTTCGGGGTACAAAAGATATCATTTTTGGGGTATATCATCACGCCATGCGACTTCCAGATGGATCCTGAAAAGGTGAAAGCCATCACGGAGTGGGCCCAGCCAGGGTCGTTGAAAGCCCTTCAACGCTTCCTCGGCTTCGCCAACTACTATCGCAAATTCATCAAAGACTTCTCCGTGGTGGCCAAACCTCTAACGGACCTCACCAGAAAGGGGGCAGATGTGAGGACCTGGTCTTCTGAGGCTCTGAGGGCCTTCGATACCCTAAAGGCGGCGTTCTCTTCTGCACCTGTCCTAGTACAACCGGATCTGTCCAGCCCTTTTTTGGTGGAGGTAGATGCCTCTGAGTTTGGTGTGGGAGCGGTACTGTCCCAAGGTCCCTCCACTCTCACCAACCTTAGACCGTGTGCCTATTTTTCTAGGAAGTTTTCTTCCACCGAACGGAACTATGATATAGGCAACCGGGAATTGCTGGCGATTAAGTGGGCTTTCGAAGAGTGGAGGCATTTTTTGGAAGGAGCCCATCACCAGATCACGGTACTCACAGACCATAAAAACCTCACCTATCTAGATTCCGCTAAGAGGTTAAATGCTCGGCAAGCCCGCTGGGCCTTGTTCTTCTCTCGGTTCATTGGCCCATTTACTGTTTCTCAGGTTATCAACCCGGTGTCATATAAGTTGGCACTTCCTGACCCCTGGAAGGTCCACAAGGTTTTTCACAAAAGCTTACTTAAGAAGTATGTGACTCCAGTTCTACCCACCCAGAACCCGCCTCCTCCTTCTCTGGTACAGGGGGAACTGGAGTATGAAGTAGAAAGGCTGGTGGATGCCCGACGGGTTAGAGGTGTGCTGCAGTACCTGGTCCACTGGAGAGGATTTGGCCCTGAGGATAGGACGTGGGTCCCTGCCAGGGACGTTCATGCGCCACGCCTAGTCCAGGCATTCCACAGGGCTTTCCCGCTTAAGCCCGCACCTGGCCATGGGGGTCCGGTGTCCCCCCGTAGAAGGGGGGGTACTGTCAGAACCGGCAACTCTCGGGGCCGCCGTGCCCGCACCACCGGTCCGGCCACCCGGGGTACAGGAGCGCGGCGCAGAGGTACCCCGGTTCTTGTGATCTCCCCGGGCCGCTGTAAGACTGGTCGCCGCCGGGTTGCTAGGGAGGCAGCTGGTGCTTCTAGTCACTTGACTACCAGGCTGGCTTCCCTAGTAACTGTCTGTGCAGCTAGACTGGGGGCGTGCCCCCAGCACCGCCCTGATTAGCCCTGCTGCTGTCAGGCTCCCCGCCCCAATCAGCTTCTGGGGCGGGAGCGCTGACAGCATTTAAATAGGTGTGTTTTCCTCTCAGGCCTTGCCAGTGTTAGTTTGGTCTTCCAGCTGCACCCGCGTATTCTTTGACTCCTGTTTGTGACCCCGGCTTTCCTGACCTCTGCTTTTGGACCTTGACTACGTTTTTGCCTGACCCCCCTGTACTGCGCACCCTCCTGTTGCCGACCCGGATTGTCTGACCATTCTACCGTTGTTTGTCTTCAGTGTCTGTTTGTCTTCCCGTGTCCCGCTTCCCTAGTGAGGGTAGGGACCGCCGCCCAGTTGTCGCCCTGGGGGTTAGCCCAGGGGGGCAAGTAGGCAGGGACAGGGGTTGCGGGATATCTCAGGGACCCCCATATCCCGGACACTGTCCTGACATGTCCTTTATACTTTTATACCTGTATGCAAGTTTTATTCAATTCCAAATAAGAAAAAAAACTTAATCTGTCGCCTTAACATCAGATATTCCAAGGCTTTAGAAGGCTGAGAGAGATGTTCTAGAAATTCAGAGATGATACCGAACCAGACATGAAGGACGCATGTACTTGGCCGTTTTCCCAGAAACCCATATCAAGATGTTCCACTATGTACATAATTTTCACTGTCCCAGGCCGGAAATCCGGACTTCTTAGAATTGAGTGGGTGATTCTTTGCACTGGAGTTAATTAAATACGTGATTTTCAGTACAAGCCAGAGGCGCCTCACTGTCTAAGGCCGGAAATCCGGACTTCCCATATATGGTTATGAGCCCATCACCCCCTGATGGGGATGGGACAAAGGGTATAAGATCTCATGTAATCTGTAATAAAGCACATTGGCACAGCCGAGAGCCATGTCCCGTGTGAGGAATTATACCAGACCTCTCTGTGGTGTCTCTTCTTACCGCCGGCAACGGGGCAAGTGGGGTGGGCCCGATTGGTGCTGTACTTATAATATTTTATAACCCTGATACCTTCACACGGGCGATCACACCTGCGTCAGGGTGCCGTCACACGGGCGATCATACCCGCGTCAGGGTGCCTTCACACGGGCGATCAAACCTGCGTCAGGGTGCCTTCAGATGGGCGATCACACCTGCGTCAGGGTGCCTTCACACGGGCGATCACACCTGCGTCAGGGTGCCTTCACACGGCCGATCACACCTGCGTCAGGGTGCCTTCACACGGGCGATCACACCTGCTTCATGGTGCCTTCACACGGGCGATCACACCTGCGTCAGGGTGCCTTCATAGGGGCGATCACACCTGTGTCAGGGTGTCTTCAGACGCCGATCACACCTGTGTCAGGGTGCCTTCACACGGGCGATCACACCTGCGTCAGGGTGCCTTCACACGGGCGATCACACCTGTGTCAGGGTGCCTTCACACGGGCGATCACACCTGCGTCAGGGTGCCTTCACACGGGCGATCACACCTGCGTCAGGGTGCCTTCACACGGGCGATCACACCTGCGTCAGGGTGCCTTCACACGGGAGATCACACCTGCGTCAGGGTGCCTTCACATGGGCGATCACACCTGCGTCCAGGTGTCTTCAGACGCCGATCACACCTGCGTCACGGTGCCTTCACATGGGCGATCACACCTGCGTCAGGGTGCCTTCACACAGCGATCACACCTGCGTCAGGGTACCTTCACACGGGCGATCACACCTGCGTCAGGGTGCCTTCACACGGGCGATCAGACCTGCGTCAGGGTGCCTTCACACGGGCGATCACACCTGCGTCAGGGTGCCTTCATACGGGCGATCACACCTGCGTCAAGGTGCCTTCACACGGGCGATCACACCTGCGTCCAGGTGTCTTCACACTGGCGATCACACCTGCGTCAGGGTGTCTTCACACAGGCGATCACACCTGCGTCAGGGTGCCTTCACACGGGCGATCACACCTGCGTCAGGGTGCCTTCACACGGGCGATCACACCTGCGTCACGGTGCCTTCACACGGGCGATGACACCTGCGTCAGGGTGCCTTCACACGGGCGATGACACCTGCGTCAGGGTGCCTTCACACAAGCGATCACACCTCGTCAGGGTGCCTTCACACGGGCGATCACACCTGCGTCAGGGTGCCTTCACACGGGCGATGACACCTGCGTCAGGGTGCCTTCACACAAGCGATCACACCTACGTCAGGGTGCCTTCACACGGGCGATCACACCTGCGTCAGAGTGCCTTCACATGGGCGATCACACCTGCGTCAGGGTGCCTTCACACGGGCGATCACACCTGCGTCAGGGTGCCTTCAGATGGGCAATCACACCTGCATCAGGGTGCCTTTACACGGGCGATCACACCTGCGTCAGGGTGCCTTCACACGGGCGATCATACCTGCATCAGGGTGCCTTCACACGGGCGATCATACCTGCGTCAGGGTGCCTTCACACGGGCGATCACACCGGTGTCAGGGTGCCTTCACACGGGCGATCACACCTGCGTCAGGGTGTCTTCACACAGGCGATCACACCTGCGTCAGGGTGCCTTCACACGGGCGATCACACCTGCGTCACGGTGCCTTCACACGGGCGATGACACCTGCGTCAGGGTGCCTTCACACAAGCGATCACACCTGCGTCAGGGTGCCTTCACACGGGCGATCACACCTGCGTCAGGGTGCCTTCACACGGGCGATGACACCTGCGTCAGGGTGCCTTCACACAAGCGATCACACCTGCGTCAGGGTGCCTTCACACGGGCGATCACACCTGCGTCAGAGTGCCTTCACATGGGCGATCACACCTGCGTCAGGGTGCCTTCACACGGGCGATCACACCTGCGTCAGGGTGCCTTCAGATGGGCGATCACACCTGCATCAGGGTGCCTTTACACGGGCCATCACACCTGCGTCAGGGTGCCTTCACACGGGCGATCATACCTGCGTCAGGGTGCCTTCACACGGGCGATCATACCTGCGTCAGGGTGCCTTCACACGGGCGATCACACCGGCGTCAGGGTGCCTTCACACGGGCGATCACACCGGCGTCAGGGTGCCTTCACATGGGCGATCACACCTGCGTCAGTGTGCCTTCACATGGGCGATCACACCTGCGTCAGGGTGCCTTCACACGGGCAATCACACCTGCGTCAGGGTGCTTTCACACGGGCAATCACACCTGCATCAGGGTGCCTTCAGACGGGCGATCACACCTGCGTCAGGGTGCCTTCACACGGGTGATCACACCTGCGTCAGTGTGCCTTCAGACGGGCGATCACACCTGCGTCAGGGTGCCTTCAGACGGGCGATCAAACCTGCGTCAGGGTGCCTTCAGACGGGCGATCACACCTGCGTTAGGGTGCCTTCACACGGGCGATCACACCTGCGTCAGGGTGCCTTCACACGGGCGATCACACCTGCGTGAGGGTGCCTTCACACGGGTGATCACAACTGCGTCAGGGTGCCTTCACACGGGTGATCAAACCTGCATCAGGGTGTCTTCAGACGGGCGATCACACCTGCGTCTGGGTGCCTTCACACTGGCGATCACACCTGCATCAGGGTGCCTTCACATGGGCGATCACACCTGCGTCAGGGTGCCTTCACACGGGCGATCACACCTGCGTGAGGGTGCCTTCACACAGGTGATCACAACTGCGTCAGGGTGCCTTCACACGGGTGAACACACCTGCGTAAGGGTGTGTTGCAGACGGGCGATCACACCTGCGTCAGGGTGTCTTTACACGGGCGATCAACACCTGCGCCAGTGATACTTCAAACGGGCGATCACACCTGTCAGGGTGCGTTCAGACGGGCGATCACATCTGCGTCAGGGTATCTTCACACGGGCGATCAACACCTGCGCCAGTGTTCCTTCAAACGGGGCGATCACACCTGTGTCAGGGTGCCTTTAGACGGGCGATCACACCTGCGTCAGGGTATCTTCACACGGGCGATCACACCTGCGTCAGGGTGCCTTCACACGGGCGATCAAACCTGCGTCAGGGTGCCTTCAGACGGGCGATCACACCTGCGTCAGGGTGCCTTCACATGGGCGATCACACCTGCGTCAGGGTGCCTTCACACAGCGATCTCACCTGCGTCAGGGTACCTTCACACGGGCGATCACACCTGCGTCAGGGTGCCTTCACACGGGCGATCGCACCTGCGTCAGGGTGCCTTCACACGGGCGATCACACCTGCGTCAGGGTGCCTTCATACGTGCGATCACACCTGCGTCAAGGTGCCTTCACACGGGCGATCACACCTGCGTCCAGGTGTCTTCACACGGGCGATCACACCTGCGTCAGGGTGTCTTCACACAGGCGATCACACCTGCGTCAGGGTGCCTTCACACGGGCGATCACACCTGCGTCAGGGTGCCTTCACACGGGCGATCACACCTGCGTCACGGTGCCTTCACACGGCCGATGACACCTGCGTCAGGGTGCCTTCACACGGGCGATGATACCTGCGTCAGGGTGCCTTCACACAAGCGATCACACCTACCTCAGGGTGCCTTCAGACGGGCGATCACACCTGCGTCAGAGTGCCTTCACATGGGCGATCACACCTGCGTCAGGGTGCCTTCACACGGGCGATCACACCTTCGTCAGGGTGCCTTCAGATGGGCGATCACACCTGCATCAGGGTGCCTTCACACGGGCGATCACACCTGCGTCAGGGTGCCTTCACACGGGCGATCATACCTGCGTCAGGGTGCCTTCACACGGGCGATCACACCTGCGTCAGGGTGCCTTCACACGGGCGATCACACCTGCGTCAGGGTGCTTTCAGACGGGCGATCACACCTGCGTCAGGGTGCCTTCAGACGGGCGATCAAACCTGCGTCAGGGTGCCTTCAGACGGGCGATCAAACCTGCGTCAGGGTGCCTTCACACGGGGGATCACACCTGCGTCAGGTTGCCTTCAGACGGGCGATCAAACCTGCGTCAGGGTGCCTTCAGACGGGCGATCACACCTGCGTCAGGGTGCCTTCACACGGGCGATCACACCTGCGTGAAGGTGCCTTCACACGGGCGATCACACCTGTGTCAGGGTGCCTTCACACGGGCGATCACACCTGCGTCAGGGTGCCTTCACACGGGCGATCACACCTGCGTCAGAGTGCCTACACATGGGCGATCACACCTGCGTCAGGGTGCCTTCACACGGGCGATCACACCTGCGTCAGGGTGTCTTCACACGGGCGATCACACCTGCGTTAGGGTGCCTTCACATGGGCGATCACACCTGCGTCCAGGTGTCTTCAGACGCCGATCACACCTGCGTCAGTGTGCCTTCACATGGGCGATCACACCTGCGTCAGGGTGCCTTCACATGGGCAATCACACCTGCGTCAGGGTGCTTTCACACGGGCAATCACACCTGCATCAGGGTGCCTTCAGACGGGCGATCACACCTGCGTCAGGGTGTCTTCACACGGGCGATCACACCTGCGTCAGTGTGCCTTCAGACGGGCGATCACACCTGCGTCAGGGTGCCTTCAGACGGGCGATCAAACCTGCGTCAGGGTGCCTTCAGACGGGCGATCACACCTGCGTCAGGGTGCCTTCAGACGGGTCGATCACACCTGCGTCAGGGTGCCTTCAGACGGGCGATCACACCTGCGTCAGGGTGCCTTCACACGGGCGATCACACCTGCGTGAAGGTGCCTTCACACGGGTGATCACAACTGCGTCAGGGTGCCTTCACACGGGTGATCAAACCTGCGTCAGGGTGTCTTCAGACGGGCGATCACACCTGCGTCTGGGTGCCTTCACACTGGCGATCACACCTGCGTCAGGGTGCCTTCACATGGGCGATCACATCTGCGTCAGGGTGCCTTCACACGGGCGATCACACCTGCGTGAGGGTGCCTTCACACGGGTGATCACAACTGCGTCAGGGTGCCTTCACACGGGTGAACACATCTGCGTAAGGGTGTCTTCAGACGGGCGATCACACCTGCGTCAGGGTGTCTTTACACGGGCGATCAACACCTGCGCCAGTGATCCTTCAAACGGGCGATCACACCTGTCAGGGTGCCTTCAGACGGGCGATCACATCTGCGTCAGGGTATCTTCACACGGGCGATCAACACCTGCGCCAGTGTTCCTTCAAACGGGGCGATCACACCTGTGTCAGGGTGCCTTTAGACGGGCGATCACACCTGCGTCAGGGTGGCTTCACACGGGCGATCACACCTGCGTCAGGGTGCCTTCAGACGGGTGATCAAACCTGCGTCAGGGTGCCTTCAGACGGGCGATCACACCTGCGTCAGGGTGCCTTCACATGGGCGATCACACCTGCGTCAGGGTGCCTTCACACAAGCGATCACACCTGTGTCAGGGTGCCTTCACACGGGCGATCACACCTGCGTCAGGGTGCCTTCACACGGGCGATCACACCTGCGTCAGAGTGCCTACACATGGGCGATCACACCTGCGTCAGGGTGCCTTCACACGGGTGATCACACCTGCGTCAGGGTGTCTTTAGACGGGCGATCATACCTGCGTCAGGGTGTCTTCACACAGGCGATCAACACCTGTGCCAGTGTTCCTTTACACGGGCGATCACACCTGTGTCAGGGTGCCTTCAGACGGGCGATCACACCTGCGTCAGGGTATCTTCACACGGGCGATCACACCTGCGTCAGGGTGCATTCATACGGGCGATCACACCTGCGTCAGGGTGCCTTCACACGGGCAATTACACCTGCGTCAGGGTGCCTTCACACGGGCGATCACACCTGTGTCAGGGTGCCTTCACATGGGCGATCACACCTGCGTCAGGGTGCCTTCAGATGGGCGATCACACCTGCGGCTGGGTGCCTTCACACGGGCGATCACACCTGCGTCAGGGTGCCTTCACACGGGTGATCACACCTGCGTCAGGGTGCCTTCACACGGGTGATCACACCTGCATCAAGGTGCCTTCACACGGGCGATCACACCTGCATCAGGGTGCCTTTACTCAGGCGATCACACCTGCGTCAGGGTGCCTTCACATGGGCGATCACACCTGCATCAGGGTGTCTTTACATGGGCAATCAACACCTGCGCCAGTGTTCCTTCAAACGGGCGATCACACCTGTCAGGGTGCCTTCAGACGGGCGATCACATCTGCGTCAGGGTATCTTCACACGGGCGATCAACACCTGTGTCAGGGTGCCTTTAGACAGGCGATCACACCTGCGTCAGGGTATCTTCACACGGGCGATCACACCTGCGTCAGGGTGCCTTCACACGGGTGATCACACCTGCGTCAGGGTGTCTTTAGACGGGCGATCACACCTGCGTCAGGGTGTCTTCACACGGGCGATCAACACCTACGCCAGTGTTCCTTCACACGGGCGATCACACCTGTGTCAGGGTGCCTTCAGACGGGCGATCACATCTGCGTCAGGGTATCTTCACACGGGCGATCAACACCTGCGCCAGTGTTCCTTCAAACGGGGCGATCACACCTGTGTCAGGGTGCCTTTAGACGGGCGATCACACCTGCGTCAGGGTGCCTTCACACGGGCGATCACACCTGCGTCAGGGTGCCTTCAGACGGGCGATCAAACCGGCGTCAGGGTGCCTTCAGACGGGCGATCACACCTGCGTCAGGGTGCCTTCACACGGGCGATCACACCTGCGTCAGGGTGCCTTCACACAAGCGATCACACCTGTGTCAGGGTGCCTTCACACGGGCGATCACACCTGCGTCAGGGTGCCTTCACCCGGGGGCGATCACACCTGCGTCAGAGTGCCTACACATGGGCGATCACACCTGCGTCAGGGTGCCTTCACACGGGTGATCACACCTGCGTCAGGGTGTCTTTAGACGGGCGATCATACCTGCGTCAGGGTGTCTTCACACAGGCGATCAACACCTGTGCCAGTGTTCCTTTACACGGGCGATCACACCTGTGTCAGGGTGCCTTCAGACGGGCGATCACACCTGCGTCAGGGTATCTTCACACGGGCGATCACACCTGCGTCAGGGTGCATTCATACGGGCGATCACACCTGCGTCAGGGTGCCTTCACACGGGCAATCAGACCTGCGTCAGGGTGCCTTCACATGGGCGATCACACCTGCGTCAGGGTGCCCTCACACGGGCGATCACACCTGCGGCTGGGTGCCTTCACACGGGCGATCACACCTGCGTCAGGGTGCCTTCACACGGGTGATCACACCTGCGTCAGGGTGCCTTCACACGGGTGATCACACCTACATCAAGGTGCCTTCACACGGGCGATCACACCTGCATCAGGGTGCCTTTACTCAGGCGATCACACCTGCGTCAGGGTGCCTTCACATGGGCGATCACACCTGCGTCAGGGTGTCTTTACATGGGCAATCAACACCTGCGCCAGTGTTCCTTCAAACGGGCGATCACACCTGTCAGGGTGCCTTCAGACGGGCGATCACATCTGCGTCAGGGTATCTTCACACGGGCGATCAACACCTGTGTCAGGGTGCCTTTAGACGGGCGATCACACCTGCGTCAGGGTATCTTCACACGGGCGATCACACCTGCGTCAGGGTGCCTTCACAACGGTGATCACACCTGCGTCAGGGTGTCTTCACACGGGCGATCAACACCTACGCCAGTGTTCCTTCACACGGGCGATCACACCTGTGTCAGGGTGCCTTCAGACGGGCGATCACACCTGCGTCAGGGTATCTTCATACGGGCGATCACACCTGCGTCAGGGTATCTTCATACGGGCGATCACACCTGCGTCAGGGTATCTTCATACGGGCGATCACACCTGTGTCAGGGTGCATTCATACGGGCGATCACACCTGCGTCAGGGTGCCTTCACACGATTACACCTGTGTCAAGGTGCCTTTACATGGGCAATCACAATTGCGTCAGGGTGCATTCACACGTGCGATCACACCTTTGTCAGGGTGCCTTCACATGGGCGATCACACCTGCGTAAGGGTGCCTTCACATGGGCGATCACACCTGCGTCAGGGTGCCCTCACACGGGCGATCACACCTGCGGCTGGGTGCCTTCACACGGGTGATCACACCTGCCTCAGGGTGCCTTTACTCGGGCGATCACACCTGCGTCAGGGTGCCTTCACACGGACGATCGCAAGAAAATCGCGACAGAGTCATGTCTTTGTTCGTGTGATTTTTGAGCGTCCGCACTGCTTTCCCTCGACAAAACATCGCAGCTGCTTGAGATTTTCTCGTGCTCTTTTTTTCGCCCACTTTTCTCATGAGGCAGACAATAGGACTTTCCAATATTAGAAACGCATCGCACACAAAAATTTCAAGTTTGTGCGTAACGATGCGATAAAACGTAAGCTCCATAGGGAAACATGGGCGAAAAAAAAAAAGCAAAATGCAGAAAGATAGAGCGTTACGCAGGGAAACGTGGGAGATGGAAAAAAAAATCGCACATTGTAGAAGGATAAAGCGCGCGTGATTTTTTTTCCTCGCAACATCGCATCAGTGAAAACATGGCTAATGTGATGGAAGCCGTTGGACCTAAAGCTACATTCACACGAGCGTGAGTCTAGCGACAGTTTTGCACGTTGCGAGATGCAGAGAACTCACGCCAATATGAACGCCATTCTTTTGAATGGAGTTATATACATGACTGATATCTTTCACTCACTGCGAGGTAAGAAAATCGCCGTATCTATTGTTCCCGCCCCTTGAAACGCATCACCTGTTATCAACGGGACAGTCAGACATCGCATGGCCGTGTGAGGGTCATGCCAGTGTGATGTTTACCCTTTAAGTCAGTAAGAAACACTTGCCTGTTTCATGTGCGCTGGAAGATCGGCCGCTGACCGGCCCTGACCACAGCGAGTGACCCTGCGTACGTGAGTGTGCAGGCTGCTTCGTCCGCGCAGACCTATTTTCTTTTCTGGCTTCTCAATACTGCGGTTGGTTGGCGCGGCTCGCCATCGGACATGCACAGCACAATGCTAATTGTGCGCAGGCCGCGGGTCGGACAGCTTCCATTGATTTCAATGGAAGCCGTCCGTGCAGAAACCACAGGAAAATGGAGTATACTACGATTTTTCATCCAAGAGCGGAAATCGCAATTGGTTTTCCGCTTGTGTGCGTGAAGAATCCTTTCTGCATTACATGCTATGGAGGGTTATTGCTGCGCAATCTGGAGGCCGACGCCCCCTCCGCATTCCGCAGCAAAAATCCGCCCGTGTGCGTTGGGGCTCGATTCTGGCTTTCCATCTCTCTGCTCCGTTTTTGGCGGAAACCGCACAATCTGCAGCGCTATTCTTATGACCCAAAAAACAGGAACCGGACGGAACGGATCCATTTTTTTCCCCATTTAATATCAGTGTCCAAAAACAGAGCGGAGAGACGGAGACCGTAACTGAACCCAAACAGAGCGGAGAGACGGAGACCGTAACTGAACCCAAACAGAGCGGAGAGACGGAGACCGTAACTGAACCCAAACAGAGCGGAGAGACGGAGACCGTAACTGAACCCAAACAGAGCGGAGAGACGGAGACCGTAACTGAACCCAAACAGAGCGGAGAGACGGAGACCGTAACTGAACCCAAACAGAGCGGAGAGACGGAGACCGTAACTGAACCCAAACTCGTCTATCCAAACAAATGGAAAACTACCGTACTGGAAGCAAACAGAAGCCGCAGACTGAAAACAGAAGTCAAACAGATCGAATTTAAACAGAAACGTCCATTTTTTTTACTATTGATTTTAATGGGAAAAAAACATCCATTTAAATTCAGTTTAACTTCAGTTTTTCTGCTCCAAAAACGAAGAAACGGAAAGCCCCAACGGAGCAGAAGCCAAAAAGCCTTTATTGCTCTGTACAAAAGGAGGAGCCCTACAATACAACCTGAGGGTGGCTTCAGACGACCGTATATCGGCCGGGTATTCACGCCGATATACGGTCGTCTGAAACCGCCCTACCAAACACAGTGGGGTAGATTTACAAAAGTAATTTTCACATGTTAACCCCTTAAGGACCAGACACTTTTTAGGGATTTTACGGCCTTATTTTATTTTCTTCAGCTACCAAAATGATTTTTGCAGTTTATTTTTTGTGACATATAAGGCCATTTTTAATATTTTTTCTCACTGATTTTTTTTTCCCCATTTTTTCTTTTGTTTTATTACGGGGTAAACTAAAAAAAAGTATTTTTTAAATTCATAATTGTTTATTTTTTTAATTAATATATTTACACTAACATAAAGTACAGGAGGGGGTTCCTTATTTTGCTTCAGACTTTTTGATATATAATTTATATGGCGACGGTTTTAGGTTGGCGTCAGCGGCGGGCTGTTTTCTGTTTTTATATACACTCATTGTCAATAAAAAATAAATCAAGCACCTGGAAGGAGTTGTCTGAATGGGACTTTATACTTGTGATTCGCTGTTAATATTGATAGGCTCACTTGTGATCACGGAGACAAAATATATAAAAAATTCCTCATTTTATTGAATCTCATTACAAGTCTATGATGAACCCTAAGGGCTCATGTCCACGGGCAAAATGTGATTTAAAATCCGTAGCGGATCTCCCGCGCGCGGATCCGCACCCCATAGGGATGCATTGACCACCCGCGGGTAGATAAATACCCGCGGATCGTCAATAAAAGGCATTTTAAAAAAAATGGAGCATGAAAAAATCTGGACCATGCTCCATTTTCCTGCGGGTCTCCCGCGGGGACGGCTCCCGCGGGCTTCTATTGAAGCCTATGGAAGCCGTCCGGATCCGCGGGAGACCTAAAATAGGAATTAAAAGCATTTACTCACCCGCAGCGGGCCGCGAAGCTCTTCTCTTCCTCACGGCCGCATCTCCCTTGCTTCGGCTCGGCGGATGTGCCCGGCGCATGCGCGCGGCACGTCGACGACGTGCCGCCGGCGTCAGGAATTCATCCGCCGGCCGAAAATGAAGATCCGGCCGTGAGGAACAGCTGACCTTCGCCGCCCGCTACGGATAGGTAAATGCTTTTAAATTTCTATTTTCAGCGCTCACGTCCGCGGGGCAGGAGGGACCCGCTGCAGATTCTCCATGTAGAATCTGCAGCGGATCTGATTTTCCCCGTGGACATGAGGCCTTAGTGTTGACAGTAGTTAATAAATTGACGATCACACGTCATCATATTAGGTCAAAACAAAGGTATAACTTGAAGCTCCCGGGCCCCAATGCAAAATCTGTAACAGGGCCCCCAACTATAATGCTATATGGAGAAGAGAGGCCTTATGGGCCCCCTAAGGCTCCTGGGACTTTTTGCATCCTCTGCATGTCCTTTTTACCTTTGCTGATATTTTGGGGGACAAACCTGGCAATCCTAGATGTTAGGACTGTAATTTGCACAGAATTAGGGTGGATTCAGACGACCGTATATCGGCTCAGCTTTCACGCCGATCCCTCCCATTGCAAATAGTGGCAAGGGGCGGGGAAGGGGCGGGAGCTCAGTTCCTGCTCCTGGCTCTTCCATCCCCCCCCCCCTGCAGAGAAGGACACCGTATATCGGCTCGGCGTGAAAACCAAGCCGATATACGGTCGTCTGAATCCACCCTTAGCGCTGAGCCAATCAGGGGGTAGGTCTGACTCACACCCCCTTCACACCCACTGCAGGCCGGCCGCGGGGAACTCCGACTGCCGGAGCAGGTGAGTATGTATATTTTTTTTATTTTAACACTTTTCTGGATGAATTGCAGGGAAGGGCTTATATATTTAAGCCCTTCCCGATAATTCATCCCACACTCGCCCGCAGCGCATTGCTTTCAATGGAGCCGCTGTATTGCCGGCTCCATTGAATGCAATGCGCTGGACAGCTCCGGCCCATTTCTAATGAAACGCGGCTAGGAGCAGATTTTCGGGCACTGGTCACGCGATTTGCGGATGCGCATCCGTCATGCGATCCGCAAATCGCGTGACCGGTGCCCGTCTGACTAAGGCCTCAGATTGTTGTAGCATGGTGCAATTTTTTTTGACTGCTAATAGACTGAGGGAGCCCCCTGCTGTCAACCACTTGTATGCCGCGGTCGCTACTGACTGTGGCATGTAAGAAGTTAAACATAAGGCCTCAAAGGCTTTCTTCTTGCTCCCATCGCTGGCACATAAGCCCCGTCAGGAGACAGCTGTGCCCCAACTCTTCCTGGCACTTGACTCCCATGCTGAGCTTAGACTAGGCTTCCATATAGACTTCTATTGCTGTTCACTAGGGGGTTAAAAATGTACCCGCAGCTGCAGTGTGTGAATGAGATTCGTTAACTTCTCATTTATGTACTGTATTAGGGTGCGTTCACACGAGCGCATAAACGGCGTGTTTTTACGCCCAATCGTATAAACGTGACCATCTGAGGCATTGGCTTCCAATATATTCGTTCGCACGGGCGATTTTACGGCGCGTAAAAACGTCAACCCGCAGAAAATTGAACATACGCGACTGAAATACGCGCCAACGCATATACGGTGGCCAAAAAAGATAGTTTGAAAAGTAGGAACAGATGAGAATACGCTTTCTAGCTCTAGGTGTGATTGCCGAAAAACGTTCTTTCCGGCGATTATACGCTACGCACATGCGAACGAAAATACGCCTGCGCTCGTGTGAATGAACCCTCACATTGTCTATTTTCCGTATTTTCCGTGCATAAAACTGCATAGAAAACTGACCGTATTTCTGGAACATGTGAATGTACGCTAATAACGGGGGGCGAGCTTCACCGGCAGGAATCCTGCTAAACATGGTGACAGAAGCCTCACTGAAGAACACAACTGCAGCGAAGAACAACGTCAACATGTGGGCTGGACTTTAAAGGGAACCGGTCACCTGCCTAAAGCACCATCAACTAACTTATAGCGCTGTTAGGGGAGGTGACAGGGAGCCGCTGCTGAAGTCTGTACGCCGGCCGAAAATCTGACTCCTTCCAGATTCCTGTGCATGCGCTCTCCTATGCTAGTCTATGGGAGCTATGGGAGCACTATTACTACTAGGGCCAATATTTGCAAGTGCGATAGTGGCCCCAAAATAAATGTTTAGACAGGACTGCAGAGGTTATCAATAAACAAATATTTATGGAGAATCAGATCTGTAATAAAAGCATTTAGAAAAACAGAACATGAAGGAAATGAAGCATCAATAAAAGGGGAATCCATCGGCTCCGGTCACAGATGGAAGACGTTCCCAAAGAAAGTCATGCTCATATTAACCTACAATAGGCGCAACCAAGCTCAATGTCATACACATAAAGTGTTACCACATGACCAAGGGTCTGGGAATCCCTGCGCCCCGACGCACGCGGTTCAGCCTTAGCTTCGTCCAGAAAAACGCCTCGCATCCGTGGGTGAAAATTACGGTTCACGAGCGCAATATCAGGCCAAGATTCCCAGCCCGATATTACGCTCACCCATGTGTAGGTAGCCTAAGGGATCTTTCACGTGGCCGTTGGCGTCTTTACGCCCTGCCTCCTCCCATTGCAAACATCGGCAAGGGGCAGAGAAGGGAAAGGGAGTTTAGCAGTCACGCTTCTAAACTCCCTCCCACCTCCCCCGTCCGCCAGCTGTCATTGGCTCCCAGTACGATCTTTCCTGCCCGGCGTAAATGCGCCTGGCATTAGATTGCCCGGCTGGGTGCTTTTACGCTGTGGGAATACACCTGTATGATCTGATGCATTGGAATCCAATACATCAGATGGAAGCGTATATTGTCCAGCTGTTAAAACAATATCCGCTCGTGTGAATATGCTCTAAAACTGCAGCATAAATAGACACACTGTGGATTTAAGTACGCAGGTACGTTCAAACGAGGCGGATCTGCAGCGGATTTTACTTGTGGACCCTCCATGGCATGTATAGTAGCAGCAAAGCGTATAAGACTTTGAAACTCCTACAATAATGTGCTGCGGACATTGACCTGCGGGGCAGATTGTGGATCCACGGCATCTCAATAATAGCATACACTTTCAGTGCAGGCTCCACCTCCTGACACAAAGGGGTGAAATCCACACCAAATTCTGAGTAGAAAACAATGTCACCGTATACTATGTGCCGGACTAGACGTTAGCAATTCAGTCTGCGACTGCTCATTATCCGGCTGTTCCGCCCTGTCCAACAATCAATTAGGATATTATTTCCTCACGGGAAAATGAGGCCCGCCGCGGATTCTTCATGTAGAATCCGTAGCGGGTCCCTCCTGCCCAGCGGACATGAGGCCTAAAAATCAGAATAAACTCACCTGCTCCGGACGATGCGGATCTTCCTTCCTTCGCGGCCGGATTCTTTTTCTTCGGCCCAGCGGATGTACACGGCACGCCGGCGGCGGGCCGCGCGCAAGCGCCGGGCACATCCGCCGGGCCGAGGAAAAAAGATCCGGCTGCGAAGAAGGGAAGAACCGCATCGTCTGGAGCAGGTGAGTTTAATTCTGTTACGGGCCTCCTGCGGATCCGGACGGCTTCCATAGAAGCCTGCGGGAGCCATCCCCGCGGGAGACCCGCACCAAAATGGAGCATGTCCATTGTTTTTCCCACACGCGGATCCGCGCCTGATGAGAAAAATGACATCCGCAGGTATTTAACTACCTGCGGGTGTCCAATAGATCCCTATGGGGCGCGGATCCGCGTGCAGGAGAAACGCTGCGGATTTTAAGCCCGTGGACTTGAGGCTTTAATCAAACATGAGAAATGATATGGCAGAACCTAATTTTGGACAACAAGCTTAATAAGAGAACTAATCAGGATATCCTTTATTAAAACCATAAATGAGAATCAGAATGTAAACTTCTCTTGTGTTGCTTAGAATCCCTTGTTGTACCACAAGCAAATCAAGACCAAGAAAAGTCATGTGGCAGAATGTGAGAAGTAAGTGTCACCAAGTGAAATCTGAAGTCACACTTTCTGCAGATGCCTTATGTGTACATCACATGAACCGCTCTGTTATGTGCGGGAATAGGCTCTCAGGTGATAAGAAAGTCCCTTTTTTCGGAAGGCTCTTCTAAGGGTCCACAGGTCAAATGTCTCAGACGGATTTGCGGCTTTGAAGGTGAACTTCTGAAGAAGAGCAGTAAAGAAGAGGAACGTTTCCATACGAGCCAGTGCTTCTCCAGGGCAGATCCTTTTTCCTGTAAAAAACACATTTTTTAATGAGTATCTCCATGCTAGCCGTAATTCCCTACATTAAAGCCAGAATGTAATCCATACTAGCCACATTGCCCTTAATGCGGCCAAAGTACAACCACCACAGCCATTATGCCCCTTTAGTCAGCCACAATGTCTACAATGTAAGCAATATGGGGCTGCAGCACTGTCCATGTTTACAAAAACCCAGCGGTACTTATGCATCCACACACATGTGATCCTCCCGGTCCTTGTGGTGGAACGGACACTAGGTGACTGCTACAGTCAACTACAGGCCACTGCGGTTGGGTGCCATTCTCCGGACATCATGGCTTACTGCATCTAAACAGATATACCAGAAGAACCAACTGCTGCGGCCTCTACTAGACTGCAGTGGTCACGTGGTGTCCATTCCACAAGACTGGGAGGAACGCGGAGCTACTGCGCTGGATCACTGGGGCTGAGAATGGGTAAGTACCACTGGCTTTGTTATGTAAACATGTGCAGCTATATGTAAGATATCATTCTGCATCCAGACAACCCCTTTAATGCTGTTCCTACACAAATTAAGACTAGAACACATGAGATATACACGCTTTGTAAAAAAAAAAAAAAGATCAAGAAGGAAATATCCTTTTGTTGCAAAACTTGGCATGCAGTCCCATCTCAGGCAGCTATGTAAATGACAGTTGTGATGATTAGATGAATGGTCTTGTCACCAGAGGCCCTAGAAGTGGTTCCCCCTTGGCCTATAAGAGGCTCTCTGAGGCCCCTTGTGTGTAGTGACTTCTTCTGCTTGTGTGGAGCTTTTTGACCACTAGACGCCTTTGCGATGCAATGTAAGAGATTTTGCCCAGTTAACAGAGTTTGAGAGGGGAGTATTATTGGAATCTATGAAGCTGGATAGGTGTATCAACAAATTCCTTGCCACCTGGGCCATTCTGGCTGGATTATTAGGAGGTATTTAGACCAGTGGATGTGTGAGGACACACAAGGCAATCAGGCTCAGGACGCTCTTAACAGATCAGCAGTAGAAAGCATCATCTGATCATCCGAAAAGCATAAGCAGCTCCAACTGTTTCGTTGTCTGCCATTCAAAGACAGTTGGCACTATCGTGACACCCCTGTATCTGTTGGAACCATTTCCAGGCTCTGGGCTGAAGGACATTTGTTCTCACGACACCCATTACATGAACGGACTTTGACGCCTACCATCACCTCCATTTGCAGCTGTGTTGTGAATGACAAAACCGGACTGCTATAGAGTGGAATGGGTTGTCTTCACCTACGAATCCAAGTTTAGTTTTGCCATCGGCGATGGCTGTTTTAGTGTCTGGAGTGCTAGGGTCGAGCTGTGGAGCGGCACTCTGCACCGGCTGCTGGTGTTAGGGTCTGGCGGCCATCGCATACGACAGTCAGTCCCCCCCTAGTAGTGGTAGGAGGGACAATGACAGCTCAGCGATACGTTCAGGACATCCTGCAGCCACATGTGTTCCTCTCATGGCGGCTTCCAGCAGGATAATGCTCGGCCGCAAAACACAAGGGGGTCACAAGAATGTCTCCACAACATTGACACACTTCCGTGCCTGCCTGGTCGCCAGATTTATGTGACCATCTGGGATGCCGACTTCGACAGCCTACAAGGCTCAGTTACAGTAAATGCAGAGTGATACTAGGATACCATACAGAACCAGTATATCTCCATGCCCCCCTCATATCACAACTTCCAGCCAAGCTAGAGGCAGTACAACAGGGTACTAGAGCCTCCATGCCCCCTCATATCACAACTTCCAGCCAAGCTAGAGGCAGTACAACAGGGTACTAGAGCCTCCATGCCCCCCTTGTATCACAACTTCCATCCAAGCTAGAGGCGGTACAACAGGGTACTAGAGCCTCCTTCAAGGGTTTGGTTTTCCGCTACAAATTATGTTTTTGCTCTAATATTGTAATCATGTTCGTATACCAAAATTACAATCACACATAGAAAGTTTCATTCCTTTCAGACAACTCCTTCTAGGCAGGGGATTTTTTTTAAATTAATAGGCCATCTATCATGTACCAGCTGAGAAAGGCATCCAAGCATCCTGTGTGCAGAACAATCCATTCTGGTCCAAGAATAGAGATGAGCGAACGTGCTCGGCCACGCCCCTTTTTCGCCCGAATACCGCGATTTTCGAGTACTTCCGTACTCGGGCGAAAAAATTCGGGGGTCGCCGTGGCGGCGCGGGGAGTTGCAGCGGGGAGTGGGGGGGGAGAGGGAGAGAGAGAGGGCTCCCCCCTGTTCCCTGCTGCTACCCCCCGCGCCACCACGCCTCTCCCCGGCCCCCGGCGCACCCGAGTACTTTTCACCCGAGTAGTGAAGTACTCGAAAATCGCGGTGCTCGATTGCGAAATCGCCCTTACCGAGTACGTTCGCTCATCTCTATCCAAGAAGTTTTCTGGATTAAAATCATAGGGAGTCTTCCAGCATTCTGGATCTGATAACACTGAGCCAAGAAGAGGGAATATAGTGGTTCCCTGTTGAGACATTATCACATGTTAGATAAAATAAAGCAATCTGTGGAAGTTAACTGATCATCCACTTAAAACTAAGTGTCTATTTACACACAACCATCATTGAAAGACTGCCCGTTTATATGGGCCGACTATCGGCAGGTTTTTATGTCTGCATTAACTGCTGTAGAAAAGAGGACGAGGACCTGGAATGTTCTTTGACAAACGGAATGAGCTGTATATATTCACAGCCTGCCGATTCCTCGTTTTTTTTTGTTTTAGGCCACTCTGTTTTCCATACCCCGCACGGCGTGTTCTGCTTTATAACAGCCAGGCGCTCTGTGCAGAAAACAGCTGGATGCAGAAGACAAGCAGGGCCACCCCACTTGTCTTCTGCATCCTCCACTCCGAAGATCGGCTGTATAACAGCCGGGCACACGGAGTGGGGAACAGCTGGATGCAGAAGACAAGCGGGGACACCCCGCTTGTCTTCTGCATCCTCCACTCACAGCTCAAGTTGATCGGTCATCTTAAGCGATCATCTTGCGCTGTAAATGACAACACTTGAGTGACATCTTTTGAGCGATAATCGTTAGATCTAAATGGGCCTTTAGTTATCCAGAACAGTGTTAATTGCATCAACTACAATTATTCAGAACAATGTTAATTGTATTAACTACAATTCCGTTTGTACTTAAATTCTGTCCATATGCATTGTATCGCCATGAATCTGTTGAGTCTGTTAATCCTGTTATATCATCATTCTTGTCTAGGGAATTGAGTCTTGTTAATTCAGAACCTTTCATCAGTGAAGCTGGCCACTTCAGATGTTGGGGGGTCTCAGATTGATAACACTTTGTTCTAAATCAAACATGCGAGCTTAGGTCAGACGAGCTGCTATTAAGCTATTTTTCTTAGTGTATAAGGAGTTGGTCTGGTGGCATGAAGTTAGAGGCTTTTATTTGGACACAGGTTCGGGCATACCCGCACAGTGTAAATCTCCAGGATCTCTCTCTGCCTTTCACTGCTACCTCTCCAGTGATAGACAGATGATGACGAAGGAAGGCTCCTACCGATGAGGATTGGTTTAGTCTTCGCTGTTACTTTCTCCAGCTGATGTTCAATTGATGAATACAGTTTGTATGTTGTGAGTATATTCAAGTGTTGTTTCTTGTAGGGTAAATTATGTTTATGTCTATCATTTGGAGATTTATGTACTTAACCTTTGTCTAGGAGAATCATTATACAATTGTAATCAATATAACCTTATAATTCATAAATTTGTTTAATTATTGTCATTTTAATAAATTGCTATATATCAACCCATCTGTCCTTCTTTAACCCCTTCCTGCTCCATGACGTACCGGTACGTCATGGAGCCGCGGGGTATGTATGAAGAGAGGTTGCGTGGCAATCTCTCTTCATACAGTGTGGGCGTCAGCTGTTTATAACAGCTGACACTCGCGGGCAATAGCCGCGATCGGCCGCGCGGTCGATCGCGGCTATTAACCATTTAAATGCTGATGTCAATTCTCCCCCCGCGGTGAGATCGGGGGAGCCGTGCAGGTATCATGACAGCCGGGGGCCTAATGAAAGGCCCCAGGGCTGCCTTACCAGACTGACTATCAAGCCATCCCCGTGGGGTGGCTTGATAGACTGCCTGTGAAAAAGCAGTATGACGTAATGCTATAGCATTACGTCATACTGCAGGAGCTATCAAAGCATCGCATGTTAAAGTCCCCCAGGGTGACTTCAAAGTAATGCAAAAAAAAAATCAATAAAGTTTTTTTAATTGTAAAAAAAAAAAAAAGTTGTATAAGTTTAAATCCCCCCCCCCTTTTGCCATATCTATTATTAAAAAATCTAAATCATACAATAAAAATACATATTTGGTATCGCCGCGTCCGTAAAAGTCCGAACTATCAAAGTAGCGCATTATTTTTCCCACACGGTGAGCGTCATCCGAAAAATAAAATAAAGAACGCCAGAACTAAACTTTTTTAGTTACCCTGCCCCGAGAAAAAAACGCAATAAAAAGCGATCAAAAAATCGTATGTATTCCAAATTGTTACTATCAGAAACTACAGAACATCCCGCAAAAAATGAGCCCTTGCTCAACTACATCAACGGAAAAATAGAAAAGTTATTGCGCGCACAAAATGACCGCAGAATATAATTGAAAAAAATTAAATGTCTTTGAAAAAAAAGAGTAGTATAGTAAAAAAAAACTATACAAGTTTGGTATCATAGTAATCATAGTGACCCATAGAATAAAGTTATCATGTCGCTTTTGTTGCCGTTTGTGCGCCGTAGAAACAAGACGCACTAAAAGATGGCGAAATGTCGGGTGTTTTTTCATTTTACTCCACTTTGAATTTTTTAAAAGTTTTTCAGTACATTATATGGTCCTTTAAATAGCACCATTGAAAAATACAACTCGTCCTGCAAAAAACAAGCCCTCATACAGCAATGTAGATGGATAAATAAAGGAGTTACGATTTTTTTGAAGGGGGGAGGAAACAACGAAAATGGAAAAAGAAAAAGGGGCCGCTTCATTAAAGGGGTTGTCCCGCGCCGAAACGGGTTTTTTTTTTTTTTTCAACAGCCCCCCCATTCGGCGCGAGACAAACCCGATGCACTGGTTAAAAAAGAAAACCGGACAGTGCTTACCTGAATCCCCGCGCTCCGGTGACTTCTTACTTACCTGGTGAAGATGGCCGCCGGGATCTTCTCCCTTGGTGGACCGCAGGGCTTCTGTGCGGTCCATTGCCGATTCCAGCCTCCTGATTGGCTGGAATCGGCACGTGACGGGGCGGAGCTACACGGAGCCGCTCTCCGGCACGAGCGGCCCCATTCAGAAGAGAAGAAGACCGGACTGCGCAAGCGCGTCTAATCCGGCGATTAGACGCTGAAAATTAGACGGCACCATGGAGACGAGGACGCCAGCAACGGAACAGGTAAGTGAATAACTTCTGTATGGCTCATAATTAATGCACGATGTACATTACAAAGTGCATTAATATGGCCATACAGAAGTGTATAACCCCACTTGCTTTCGCGGGACAACCCCTTTAAGGGGTTAAAGCCGTATCCGATCTTGTTGCCTTTCGAGTTGGCAAAACACCCGCACTGATCAAATTTTTATTACCTATCTCCTCTAAGATGGGATACATCCTCCTATTCATTGTCAGCAAACAGAGATCTTGAAAATGGTTAATACATGTTAGAAAGGTGCAGATTTTTCTACTGCTTCGGTATGCTTAAAATGAATAAAGTCACGTACCTTGGGGATCATAAATCCTCTGAAGGATGTGTCCTCAGACGCCTTGTGAGGGAGAGCCAATGGAACGATATCTACATATCTCATGATCTCATGCACTACAGCATTTGTGTAAGGCATCTGGGTCCTATCAGAACATGTAGGCAGCCTGTTTGGACCAACGACTGTATTTATCTCCTTCTGTACCTTTTCTGCAAATGGAGTAACATTTCAATGATTACATCAACGCAAATAGGCACCTTGCTTACCTGGCACCAAAACTGGTAACTACCTACAATCTTAATATTCATTGTATGGCAGTGGTTTCTAATTATGTACAGAGCCATTCTTCATTTGCGGTGTTGGCATTACGTGAGCCCTGGTATGGTGCCATTTACACTGTGTGGTACCGCTACTTTGGCACTGTATAGTACATTAGATTTGCAGTACATGATGGTGCTGGTACTTTTTCTCATTGTTATGTACACAACTTACTCGGCCATTGAATGGAACTGATATTTGGTTACTGTATTGTATGACGCTGTAATGAGACACTGTACGGTATGGCGTGCGGCATCAGCAGCTGGTAATGCTGTCAAACTTAAATGGTCACTAACTTTTCAAACAACTTGTGCTTATGTGAGAGCCAGTGTGATAACTGAGAAAAAGTGCTAATAACTTTATTTAGCTAAATTGACGTTTTTGTGTTGAAAAATCCCTCTAAAGTGCTGGCCACTAGTAGTCTCCGTTCCTGCTAATTTGCTGTCCACTGCCTGTTGTCAAATGAGGTTTTCTTTGTTATTGGAGACAGCAAGATACTTGTCTAGTACTTGATGCTATGTCTCCGTGTGATACAGATACTTAGGGAGCAGAATCAACAGTTTTCTCTGTGTGCAGTATATAAAAGACATCATAACCGTGGATTCCTCCCACAAGTTCAGAAAGAAAGTAAAATCATAGATACAGCCTGCAGAGGGGAAAAATGTGTGATAAATGCAGGATACAAGTCATATAATGGCTAGATATAGTGTTATTCCTTATGTACAAACATCAGAGAGAAAAAAGTGACACAAATCAACTAAAAAGCATGAAATGCTACGGAAAACGCAGAACTGCCAGTAGAAGAAAAAGCACAGTCATCCACAGACCTGAATCAAAAAAGATAATTAGAGATGAGCGAGCATACTTGCTAAGGCCAATTGCTCGAGCGAGCAGTGCCCTTAGCGAGTACCTGCCTGCTCGAGACAAAAGGTTCGGGTGCCGGCGTGGGGGAGCGGTGAGTAGCGGCAGTCAGCAGGGGGGAGCGGGGGGGAGAGAGGGAGAGAGATCTCCCCTCCGTTCCTCCCCGCTCTCCCCCGCAGCTCCCTGCCCGCCGCCGGCACCCGAACCTTTTGTCTCGAGCGGGCAGGTACTCGCTAAGGGCAATGCTCGCTCGAGCAATTGCCCTTAACGAGTATGCTCGCTCATCACTAAAGATAATCTGTAAGGAGATACAGGTGTAGCTTCATCGCCCAGTCTGACATTACATTTTGTCAAATCTCGGTTGGTACCCTTTGATTTTCGGGAATCTGTGCTTGATTCGATGTCATATTGCTCAATTACCTGTTTTTTTTGCACTCTGTTGGGTATTGACTGTGTATGGTCCCTTTGTGGCTGCTTTCTTTTGCACCTTCTTCCAGATATTCTGTTCTGTGGAGGGTCCTCTGAACATGTATTATTTGATTACAGATTATATTTTTAATTCAGGTCTCTGGTCTCTTGTCTTTTATTGTGTTGGCAGTTGTGCATTTTCTATAACATTTCATGTATTTTTATTATTTTTATGTCTGTTGTGTGCTTGTGCGCTTCAATAAAATGATCACAAAGTTTTTGTGTTGATTTTTTTTCTTTTTGATGTTTGGCCAATGCTTTTGAACACCAATGTAGCACCTCGTGCCGCTATCTTTACTATGAGGCCAATTTCAGGCGATCGTACTTTTGTGCCCTTAAACGGCCGTTATAATCACAGCCGTATAACGGGACAAAATGAAACCACTGCTCTCTATGGGATTTCAGTAGTTTCATTTTACTAGTTTTTTTCCCGTCCAGGAAAAGATAGGACCTGCCCGATAGTGAATAACACGCACGGGAGAGATCAGGCTGCCGCTAGCTTCTCACCTTTTTTTTCAAACTAGACTCTGGCGTGGAGTTTGAACTGCCGGCGAGGGAGAGAAAATCTCCCTCATTCAGGCGCAATTACGCTCCGTGCTGCCTAGTGTAGTTGCGTCTATGGCCATGTGAGTAAGCCTCATTGTGTGGACATGGTAGTGCCCACTCTCTCTTTCCTCACTGGCACCTTATTCTGAAAGGTTATCTGAAAGGTCAGGTAAGCTTTAAGGCCAACTTTGATTCTCTATTGGGCATGAATGGGGGTACTCACTCTACTTCCCAGCAATACCGCTCCCTTTTAACCTCAACAAAACCCCTCTACGCAACGTCTGGCTTTTTACGTGTGGTAGGCCACAGCTTTATTAAATTAATTCTTTTAACTTTCCTTTTAAAACCTTTCTAAAGCCTTTCCAAAAACCTAAACTTTAATGAATCCAAAGAGGCGTCAGAAAGCCCTTTAGAAATAAACCGGGCTTGAAGAACCGCCTTCTCCTAACCAGGGCTGGCATGGAAAGCAATTTTCCACCTACACCTCCAGCTGTGACAACTTCCGAAATCCGCGAATCCACGACTCTTACTTCCCACCATGCAGCTGCACCTCTCTATTACCCAACTCCTGGGTGGGCGAGCGGTTGTCCTCTTCTATCTCCCGAATGAACTGCTCCTCTTCCTCTTTTCCTAACCTAACTAAACCCTTTCTTCCAACTTACTTCCGGTTGTCCAACCCCCTTTCCTCACTAACTGCGCCCCCCAGTCCCTAGCAGCTTCATTAATCATTTTGCTGCCATACATTCTACAGAAATACTTGATAAGATCATATACACTATATGGACAAAAGTATTTGGACACTGCATGTTTTTCAGAAAAAGTGCTTTATTCTTCTATGTAGTAACTTGTCGGCCCTCCTTTTGCTTGTATTACAGAGGCCGCACGTCGAGGCAGACTTCCCACAAGTTCTCTAAGTCTGGGCAGGAATACCTCGCCATTCCTTGTGCAAGGCTGTGAGAAGAGATTGTTGTGAGGATGGGCGTGGGTGGCGGTGTCGTACCCGTAACTCCATTTCGTCCCATAAGTGCAAGCAAATTCACCTTATTTGCAGGAAATCAGGCCAGCACACGCTTTGCGGTATGACACGGAGCTCTATCCTCTAGGCTGATTTTCTGCAGTGCCCAAATCCTTTTGTCCATATAGTGTCTGTAAAAATATATTCTTACCTTGGATGTGTGGATATTGTATCACCGCCAAAAGACTGAACAGGAGTGTATTCGATATGGTCTCTGTTCCAGCTGTGAACAGCTCAAAGGCTAAAGTAACCACACTATCCTCATTGCACTCTTCAGAGTTTATTTCGTCCTCCTAGAATTCAAAAATAGAGTATATACCCTGTTTCCCTGAAAATAAGACATAGCATGATTTTCCAGAATTTTTGAGGATGCAAAATGATTTTTCAGGCTTTTTGAGGATGCTTGAAATATAAGCCCTACTCCAAAATTAAGCCCTGCTGACAGTTAATTTAAAAAGTCAATTTAAATAGTATCCAGGCAGCTATACATGTAAAAAAGTTAAACCTTTTTGAACAAAAATTAATATAAGACACTGTCTTATTTTCGGGGAAACACGGTAATTGGCTTTACAAATTCCCTTGTAATGAAAAAAGGAATGAAAAGCGATGCTGCGGCCGACACCGGCTTTTAGCACTCATCATTGATGAGGTGAGCTAAATGCCCAAAAATAGAACAGACCTAGCGTGAAAATCAAGTGGCTGTCTGAGAGGCTCCATTGAAACCAATGGGAGCCTCTGACAGCCTTTAGTGCTGCGCTAAGCGCTGAAAAAATAGTCTGTTTAGACACAACGATTATCGCTCAAAAGCTGCCTTTTGAGCGATAATCATTGTGTGCAAATGTGCCCATCTTTCAGTTTTCTGCCGAACGACAGTCTGCAGTTCGGGTTAAAAACCGTCATTCAGCAGAACAGCTGATAAGCAGGACCGCACGCTGTGCTCTGCCCGGAGAGCGCTGATAATAGCTGATTGCATTGTCTCAGCTGTCAGCCCCACTGGCAGCACAAAGGGAATTTATTCAGAAAACAGCAGGCGGTCCTCTGAATAAATTAAGCTCCCGGCGGCTCACACTCTGCTAATTGGTACTAATAGGCATTAGTACCAATTAGCAGATTATGCAAAATGATTGCTCAAAAGCCATCTTTTAAGTGATCATCTGTATGTCTAAATGGGCCTACGGGTGCATTCACACGAACGTATATCGGCTCGGTTTTTACGCCGAGCCGATATACGTTGTCCTTGCGTGCAGGGGGGGGGGGAGGATGGAAGAGCCTGGAGCAGGAACTGAGCTCCCGGCCCCCTCTCCGCCTCTCTGCACTATTTGTAATGGGAAGAGGCGGGGCAGGGGCGGGGCTAAGTTCCGAGAATTAGCCCAGCCCCTGCCCCACCTCTCCCCATTGCAAATAGTGCAGAGGGGCGGAGAGGAGGCAGAGAGGGGGGCGGGAGCTCAGTTCCTGCACTTGGCTCTTCCATCCCCCCCCCCACCCTGCACACGAGGACAACGTATATCGGCTCGGCGTGAAAACCGAGCCGATATACGTTCGTGTGACTTCACCCTACATCAGCAGTTCTATCAGATTTGATGACAAACCAGTGCAGCATGCAGTTCTAGTCTTGCTGCTAAATTGACAATAGCCATGGGAGAACCTTCATCATACCCCATTATGACTCACTCGTCTCCATCACAAATCATCTGGGAAAGTCCATAGAATCTGACCAATGTGAACCTACCCCCGAGGCTCTGTTCCCACGAGCGCATATACACGCCTATGTTGCCGCGTTTTCATGGCCGGACGATATACGTGACCATCTGAGCCATTGGTTTCCAATGCATTCATTCACACAGGCAAATTTACAGAAGAACAATGCACCATAAAAATCGAACAAAGGTGACCAAAACGCGCACCTGCTATTATACGCTGGGTAAAAGATACTTCTGGTTCTATCTTTTGACTGATATACGCCGGCGGCTCCCATAGATTCCTCTGGAAGCTGGGAAAAAAAGAGGAGGGGGCAGTTTAGCAGCGCCCAATGCTGCAAAAAGCTTACAGGTGCCTCTATTTAGGCTGTTGAAGACCTTCCGAGGATTTAAGCTGAACGATGGTTTTCAGGGCTGCGACATATTTTTTCGCTAAACCGTTGCGCCGGTTGTGTGAACGGATGAGAAATCGCTAATTATCTCTGTCCGTCATCGCAGAAAATCATCCATTCATGCGAATTTACAGCGCGGACGAGAGAACATAAAAACGCAGACGCTCATGTGAAGAAGCCCTGACACTGGAAACTGGTCCGGAAAGTACATGGAGAAGTAGCACTTTGAATGAGTGGATTCACTTGTTGTCTCACAGGTTCTATTACCTCGTTTGCTCTAATAAGGAAGCAGTCGATGAAATCTCGGGGTGAGTCTGGATTCAGCGTCTTCCTGTGAGCTTGGACTTGCTCCTTGATGAAAGATTTCATGACTTCACATTCTTGAAAGATCTTTTGATGACCGCCAGGCAGATGCTTCATTATCCTTTCAAATGCAACATATATCTGTGGAAAGGAAACGTGTAAGGATAGATCAGAGATGCAGGATTTAAAGGCAACCCCTGTCCATATGCCCCTTTAAGGCTTATAGACATCATAGCGTTGGATCCCCAGCCTTGGATTCTCCTCTAAGCCAAAACGGAGAGCCGAACTACCTGTTCTTGTGGCCATGCATAATACACTGTACTCAGTTAAATACATATGTAACATGAGTATTACCTGTGTATTATAAGGCCAGCTTCAAATGGGCATAACTGCAAGTGCGCACACCTCAGTGCTGCCTTTGTGGAGACTGAACAAGGCTTTTCTTGTGCGTATCGGTGTATCGTACTGTAATCTTACTTCCCGTAGGGCATGTTCACTTACTTACAAGCACACACTGATAGAAATGGCCAATTAGTTTCAGATGTGTTATTTTTCCAGCGCGATTATGCAGTATCCCCAATCATTGTTTAATTCCCAAGGCTTGCAAAGCTAACTTTCGCTTGAAGGAATGCTGCCTTCCACTAGGTGGCACTGTGGAGGTATTATTCCATCTCCCTTAGGGTGCGTTCACACGAGCGCATAAACGGCGCGTTTTTGCGCCCAATCGTATAAACGTGACCATCTGAGGCAATGGATTCCAATGTATTCGTTCGCACGGGCGATTTTACGGCGCGTAAAAACGGCAACCCGAAAAAAAACGGAACATATGCGACCGAAATACGCGCCAACGCATATTCGATGGCCGAAAAGACCGTTTGAAAAGTAGGAACAAACAAAAATACGCTTTCTAGCTCTGGTCGTGATCGGCGAAAAACGTTCTTTCCGGCGATTATACGCTGCGCTCGTGTGAACGTAAATACGCCTACGCTCGTGTGAACGCACCCTTAGGGTGCGTTCCCACGAACGTATATCGGCTCGGTTTTCACGCCGAGCCGATATACGTTGTCCTCGTGTGCAGAGGGGGGAGGCTGGAAGAGCCCAGGAGCAGAAACTCAGCTCCCGCCCCCTCTCTGCCTCCTCTCCACCCCTCTGCACTATTTGCAATGGGGAGAGGCGGAACGGGGGCGGGGCTAATTCCCGGAACTTAGCCCCGCCCCCGTTCCGCCTCCTCTCATTGCAAATAGTGCAGAGGGGCGGAGAGGAGGCAGAGAGGGGGCGGGAGCTCAGTTCCTGCTCCTAGCTCTTCCATCCTCCCTCCCCTGCACACGAGGACAACGTATATCGGCTCGGCGTGAAAACCGAGCCGATATACGTTCGTGTGAATGCACCCTTATACCCAGTATTTCACACATCGCCTTGCATATTGCGCAAAGCTCCCATTGTCTTCTATTGGGACCTTTGGGTCACAAATATGCAGAAGGATAGAGCGTGTTCTAATTTTCCTTTTTGCAAGACCGAAATGCGGACAAAACACAAGCACATCCGCCGGGCTGAAGAAAGAAGATCCGGCCGCAAAGAAGGGGAGATCCGCATCGCCCGGAGCAGGTGAGTTTATTCTTATTTTTAGACCTCATGTCCGCGGGGCAGGAGGGACCCGCTACGGATTCTACATATAGAATCCGCGGCGGGCCTGATTTTCCCCGTGGACAGGAGGCCTTAGAATCTTGACAATTTTCTACTCCAACAGATTCTCAGTTTAAAGTCTTTCTCGCCAGGCAGTATTGTACAAAAGCAGGAGTAGATCCAAAACATGGAAGAAATACAAGTCTTTCAATTAGAGAAGACAAGCTCATTAGCAGTAATGACCTGGTGTGCCCTATAAAGCCACATCTAGACTTTATCTCACTGGTCCACACGAATAGCTCTTCAAAATCGCTCCAGTCAAGTGATCTATAGTTTTTTTTTTTTTTTTTCCTTTTAATGGCTATATTCTGGGATTTCAGAATCATTTTAAAAAGTAGTAGCTAATTTTTTCCTTGGGGCACCACCACATTACACTACATTTAGGGCTCCTTCACATGCGTTTATTTGCGAACACAATAGCAGAGAATAGGACCCATTGATGTCAATGGGTTCGTTCATTTCCTTTCTTTGCATTTCTCGCAGGCGCAAAAAAATAGGACCTACTGTATTTTGCGCACCCAAGGTCCCCAAGTCAATGGTACGTGTGCAAATGTAAGTGCAATGCAGACAAGAATGCGCAATTCGGTGAAAAAAAAGAACACGTCTGGACATCATTAGGCTGGTCATTTATATGCATATGAACATGCCTTGCAAATGCAAAAAAGTACAGTACAATGTGCAGACACTCGCGCAAATCCACCTTGTTCATAGCACCAATATGTAGTGCTGAAGCGGGCGCATTTATGCCCACGCTCTCTGAAGGAGTCCATACAGAAGCATTGAAGTGGATGAGGTTTAAATAAATCTCATCTACATGAGGCTGAAAAAATCCATTTGGAGATTGACATGTGGAGTGTATTGTGAATTGATAGCATGTCCGTTTATGCTGGGGACGGTCACTGCGCATCTGATCCTCTGCATGGCAAAGGCTGAGATCTGCTGCAAATCACAAAGAATTCTATGACACAAGCGGCACCATTTAGGGTAATTTTTGCTGGCCTAGTGCGGATGTCAATGTGTTCTGCCTGGAAAATCCGGCCTTCCCCAATGTAATTGATAGGCCTGAGCTTGTCCATCGTAGAAGTGTTGATGTGCTGGAGGCTGGGAAGTGATTCAGCTGGAGAAGACTAGTGGATCGCGTGTAGCAGAAGGCAGGAGCGTAACTAAAGGCTCAGGGGCCCTGATGCAAAAGGTGAGCTGGGCCCCCCACTATCTGTATCTGTACCCGTACCCATACCTAAACCATGCTGTACAGAGACATAACCTGAAGCTTCTGGGCCCCAATGCAAAACCTGTAACAGGGCCCCCAACTTTACTCATAGTACTGGGCTCCCTATATGGAGAAGAGAGGCCTTATGGGCCCCCTAAGGCTCCTGGGCCCGGATGCAACTGCATCCCCTGCACCCTCTATAGTTACGCCCCTGGCAGAAGGGTTGGCTACTCTGTGGCTTGTGATGTGGACTAGATGGTTTAGTTCTGTGGTATTGTGGACTGAACGGGAGTGTAGGAGGGATTGGCTCAAGGAGGGCTCTGAGGCATAGGGTTGAGTCTGAACAGTGATCCTCATCCTGAAAACATAACTAGTTGCGTTCTATGAAGTGTTTACTGCAACTCACTACTAATTGGTCTTCCCCTCATTAAACTTTCCCCTCTCCAATCTATCCTGAATGCAGCAACTCATAGTTTGCCCAACTGCTACAACAATGCCTGCACCCTATGCCAGTCACTGCACAAACCAAGATGTCCGTACCTCTTCACTGACTAGCTGATGCACACTATACATTGGCAGTGCATCAGGTAGTCTAAGACACTACATGCTGCTGATTGGCCAATGCTGCTCATGTCAGCAGCATTGGCCAATCAGAGCAATGAGTAGTGTCATGGACTGGTAACGCACTACCAATGCACAGTGTGCATCAAGTAGCCAGAGAAGTGGTGTGGCCATCTTGGCTTGTTCGGAATCAGAGCGCCACTTTAATTGTGACAAATTAAGGAGGTCTTTGAAGTTAACAGTGACTGACGTGGAGTTACAGTTCTACACAAATGACTGTTTAAGTTGCATTTCAGATAGAATGATTGTGGTAATATATGTTATATGAAGTAATCCTTAAGGGTTTCCTCCTACATTTTCAGCGCTAAGCAGCTCACAATTACTAGACTGACTAATATATATATATAAAAAATATATATATATAAAAGCCCTCACTCACTGACTGACTACTAATTCTCTAACTTCCCGTTGTCATACAAACATGCAATTTGGCAGGAGCATTCTTCAGGTGCTAAATAGGAAACGTAAAGGGGTCACAACTCGATTATTCAATGCCAAGTGCAAAAGTATTGGCGCCCCTATGTAATGTAACTTCCCGGTGTCGTACAAGCATGAAATTTGGCGCAAGCATTCTTTAGGTCCTAAATGAGAGGATTGGGAGGGGTGGCACATTCTGCAGACTGACATCAGTACATGCAGCCTAAGGAGAATCTATCGTTCCTCTGTGTGTATACATATTTTATTCCTCGGTTCCTCCAAAGTAACCTGGACTTCATACCATTTTCTGTGTGAAGAACACGTAAACACCTGTATCAAATTAATTTGGGTGAAGCTGGGTATATCCACTGGTTTCATCATATATGGATACTCGATTTGCTGTGAACAATCTATACAGTCGTTGTATTCGTGGGTAGCGAGAAAAAGCTTTGCACCATACGTTGTTGGACTATGTTACCTAAAGCCAGTTTAATCCTAAGTTGCATTTTAGAAGTTTCAAGTGTTTCAACTTTGAAAGGTAAACAGTAACAACTAAGCAAATAGTGCAACCAAGAGTGTACTGCAACCATCAAGCTTACTGTGACTTGTAATGTGAACTGTAACTATCAAGCATTTTGTGCGTTGTAATGCCGACTTTAGCTTAAAGGGGTTGTCTCGTGGCAGCAAGTGGGGTTATACACTTCTGTATGGCCATATTAATGCACTTTGTAATATACATCGTGCATTAAATATGAGCCATACAGAAGTTATTCACTTACCTGCTCCGTTGCTGGCGTCCCCGTCTCCATGGCTCCGTCTAATTTCGGTGTCTTCTTGCTTTTTTAGACGCGCTTGCGCAGATGGGTCTTCTCCCCTTCGGCTCCGCTCGGCAGCAGCGGCGTTTTGGCTCCGCCCCCTTGTACGCGTCATCGTCTACTAAATCACTGCTGCAAAGCATGTGGCTGCTCGGCCAATCAGAGAGCTAGGCTCTGTATTTAAGATGGTATTTATTCCCCAGTTTGGCTTCTTTCCCTGCCGTTTCCACATGACTCTCTACGATTAATGAATGCTTGTCTCTTCTCAGTACTCTCCTGAGTCACTATGGGACCACATTCTTGGTTGTGTTCAACCTCCTTTACCAGATGCCTGGCTCTACCAAGTATGCTTACATATCACCCTGGTACCGTATAACTGTATCTACCCGAGAGTGATTACTGACCACTGAACTGCCTAGCCACGCTTCTGTTCTCCCATTTTTAGTTTACTTGCCCAGTACATTTTGAGGCTTTTTTCATTTGCCGTTGACCTATTAATTTATACATGCTTCAACACAATGGAAAAAAAAAGTGGACATGGGGTAAAGTGTCAATAATGACTGCAAACAGAGAAATAGTCATACATAGGTGGGCCTATGGTGGAAGGAGGAAAAAAGTACATAAAATACCTATGGAAATGGAATCTAGGTTCTTGAAAAATGTTGATCTTACCACGTGTAGCTTCTATAGCCTTGATGAGGTTCTCAGCTTCTTCTTGCACTCTTTGCTCCATTGATCTCTTACCCATTCCAAAATTCCTTAGAGTGGTGACAGTAAATCGTCTTCTCTGTCTCCAGTGCTCACCATTGGTACCTACGATACCTAAATCAGAACAAATAAATCAATAGTGATCTAAACAAGCCAGTCATGGCCCTTCAAAAGCCCATGAAGGGAGTATTTAATGCCATGATGGAACATCTAGGTAGCTTCAATTCATCAGTACAGACTGAGCAAAAATAACATGTTACAAATAATATATGGGACCCCACTTACCCATGACTGGTTAGGTCAAACTACTCAGCTGGGCCCAGGACTTCAGGACTAAGGTAATCCAGTGTTCACCTGGATAATAACAGTGGAACAGGTTGCCACTGGAGGTGGTAAATTCTCCTTCAATTGAAGTATTCAAACAAATGCTGGACAAATATCTGTCTGGGATGATTTAGTGATCCTGCACTGAGCAGGGGGTTGGACCCGATGACCCTGGAGGTCCCTTCCAACTCTACCATTCTAGGATTCTATGAATAACTAAAGTCCAAACAGACAAATTCATTACAGAAATAGAACCAAATCCTTAAAGGAATTTTCCCACTAATTACATTTTTTCTTTACGCATGCTCATTCGTTGACTGATCACTGATTTTCAGCCAGCATAAAAATGCTTGTGGATCATTTACACATTTCCCCATTTGTACGGGAACATGTACAGCTGGCCTATGGGGAATAATGATCACACTAGCGGTCGTTGGCCCCATAACAGCAATTCTTGGCTCGTGTGAAAGGAAATGTAAACACGTGCCAATTCACATGCTTGTTGATCAGTGCATGTTAAATCTGGCCAAGAATCGGAACATATAAGAGGACCCAGCCTCGACATAGAAAAGATTTGTTTAATACTACTCAACTGATAACAGGCAGTTGATCTAATAAAATAAAGAAGGGGCATGGTTTGGAAATGGGGTCACCGACATCTAGAGCAAGAGGTAAAGATGGTGTCTGGTTTAGACAATTCATTTCAAATACCATTAGCACTGGCTCTCCTCTACCATAATGGGGCTATATAGTGATTTAGCGCTTTTCAGATTTGCTATAGAAAAACCTCTCATCCGTCTATAATACTTTACACCAACTCCAGAATGCTCGGCTGCATACCTAATTTATAACCTGTAGAAAAAGGGAGGTTGTGATCCTGCCATATCGACATCTGGAATATTGTGTTCAGTTCTGGAGAACTCATCTACAGAAAGACATTGATAAAATAGACCAAAACAGGCTACAAAAATATTGGAAGGTCCCAAGAACAAAACTTATCAAGAAAGACTAAGGCCTCATGTCCACGGGGAAAATCAGGCCCGCCGCGGATTCTCCATGCAGAATCTGTAGCGGGTCCCTCCTTTCCTGCGGACATGAAGCTAAAAATAAGCATTACTTACCTGTCCGGACGCTGCGGATCTGCCCTCCGTCGCCGACGGATCTTCTTTCTTCGGCTCGGCACGCCATCAGCGTGCCGCGCGCATGCGCCATGCACCCTTTTATTTTTTTTGAACTCCTGCTCTCCCGCACCAGAGAGCAGGAATTCAGCTGCGGGTGTGCTGCGGATCCGGACAGCTTCCATAGGCTTCAATAGAAGCCTGCCGGAGCCGTCCCCGCAGGAGACCCGCACTAAAATGGAGCATGCTGCAGTGTTCTCCCGCACACGCAATCCGCGCCTCAAGGGAAAATGACATCCGCAGGTATTTAAATACCTGCGGGTGTCCAATGCATTCCTATGGGACCCGCTGCAGATCTGTCCCCGTGGACATGAGGCCTTAAGGGGTTGTACCAAAATATAACGTTATTCCCTAGCAGCAGGATAAGGGATGACTTCATGATTGGTGGCAGTCTAAGCAATGGGACCCCACTGATCCCAAGAGTATGGGTCCCGATGGTCCCCGCATGAATGAAGCAGTGGTCCATGTTCGTAACTCTGCTCCATTTTAATGACTACAATGGAAGTTGCCAAATACAAGCGCTTGGTTGCTGTTACTGAAATGAATGGAGCAGTGACACATCGCGGCAGGGAAAGAGTTCACAGAGGGAGCGCACTCCCTCTGTGTCTCCGGCTGGCTCTCGCAATATTATCACGAGAGCCCGGCCTGTCGCCATGGTAACAGGACGCCAGACACTGGCGTCCTGTGTTACCAGTGCCTGAGATCGCTGTATAAGCGATAAGGCATGGCAGAGCAGTAGTTCTGCCATGCCTTATGACAGCGATCATCAGGGCAGTGGTCAAAGTCCCCCAGGGGCCACAAATGTTGTAAAAAAACAAAGATTAAAACAATGAATTTTAAAAAAAATATAAAAAAAGAGTAAAAAAAACATTTTTTTATGCTTTTTCTCAGATTAGCATAAAAAAAGGTAAAAAAAAAATAAAACACCACATGTTTAGTATTGTCGCGTCCGTAATGACGCGTACAATAAGTTGCACATACTTTTGACTGTGCACGGAAAAAAATAGCTAAAAACTGAGGCAAAATGCTAATTTTTAGCATTTTGCCTCACTAAAAATGCAATGAAAGTGATCAAAAAAGCCATATGTACCCCGAAATGGTACCAGTAAAAACTACAGCTCATCTCGCAAAAAATAAGCCCTCACAGAGCTCCGTACATCAAAAAATAAAAAAGTTACAGGACTTTGAATGCAGCGATTTAGAAAAAAAAAAAGCTTTCCAAAAAAAAGGGTTTTTATTGCAGAAAAGTGGAAAAACCTAAAAAAAATGTAAGAATTTTGGTATCGTTGTAACCGTATCGGTCCGCAGGAAAAATGGAATGTCATTTATGCTGCATGAGTACCGCTGTAAAAAAAAAAATCTATGGCAGAATTGATGCGTTTTCTCTCCCTGCTATCATAAAAAAAAAATAAAAGTTTTACAATATAGTCAAATGTACCCAAAAATGACGCCGATAAAAACCACAGTTCGCCATGCAAAAAACAAGCCCTTATACGGCCGCGTCAACAGAAAAATAAAAAAGTTATGGCTTTTGATAAACGGAGAAGAAAATCCGCAAAAAAATTGTTGCGTCCTTAATCCCAAAATAGGCCATGCCATGAAGGGGTTAAACAAGAATAGGTAGTTGCTGGGGGAGGGGGCTTGCTGAAACAAAACAAAACTGTATAAAAGATTCGGGGGGCGGCGTGGTGGAGCAAGGGGTAGCAGTGGGGAAACAGGGGGAGCTCTCTCTCTCTCTCTCCCCCCCCCCCCCACTCCCCTCTGCAACCCCCGCTCACCCCCGGCGCCCCCCGAATCTTTTCGCCCGAGTTGGCAGTTACTCGAAAAAAGCGATGCTCGATTGCGAAATAGCCCTAAACGAGTACGTTCTCTCATCTCTAGTTAGACTGGAGTTCATTCACGGCAGCTATGCCTAGAGAGAAGGCTTTATCATCCATTCCTTCATTCCGATTGTTGCTGCTCAGCACATCAAACTCCTCAGGAAATTTGAAGTCAAGTAATAAGGGTGGCCAACCTGAGTGTGTTTTTTTTCTGGACAGCTTATCCAAAAATCACAAACAGATGACATTTTTTACAGACACATTGAGAAACCATAAATGCATCAATGATTATAAGTGATACATGTCTATGTACTGACTGCGGACGTGGAACCACTGTGTCACCCTACCGTGATGACCCAATCCAGCATGTGTGACAGCCGACCCTTGATGTACAAAACCCCATACGAAGATGAGAGCTAAGGAAAGTACCTGAGCTGGTAACAGGGAGAGGGAAGACCCTGCCTATAAGCAGGCCTGACGTCCTGATAAGAATGACCCTGCGATCTTCCTCTGGGTGCTGACTGACCCTGACAGAACACCTATAAAACAAAAGACAGATCAGTACTGGGGAGTACGAAAACAAAGGAGGAACGAGCTGACAAGGGTAAACAGAGAAGCAGATTCACAAGAACGACAGACAGCAGGATACACAAACAGACGAACAATAAAGAACAGAACTTGGGATGATACCAAAATAACTGCAGGAACAGCGACTAAACATGAAGTCATGGAGCAGATTTCACAACAACACTGAAGCACTGTATGGAAGGCCCAGGTCAACTATATAGGGCAGTGATTGGAAAAGGTGCATCAACCGAGCTGGAGGCCCAGAAGCAATTAAGGGGCCCCCTGTCCACGGTTGTTGCGGTATTCCACGGCAGATCTCTGCCGCGGGAGCCGCCGCCCCGGGAGCAGGAGCCAGCAGACAGATCTCCGCTATCAGCTTATCTGACAGATAGGCTGACTGCGGAGAATCGCGGCAATTCGCGAATTGCCATCCGCGAGTGGAGAATCACAATGATTCTCCGCTCGTGGACAGGGGGCCGGCGCTTTCCATAGCAACTCTATAGAAAGTTTCACGACCGGAGAAATCACGCCCGTGGACAGGGGGCCTAAGGAGTGCACCTACACCCATGTTAGTAAGGGTGCGTTCACACGAGCGCATAAACGGCGCGTTTTTCTGCCACCAAACGTATATACGTGACCATCTAAGGTGAAGGTTTCGAATGTATTCGTTCACATGGGCGATTTTACGGCACGTAAAAACGGCAACCCGCAGAAAACCGAACATACGCGACCGAAATAAGTGCCGACGTATATTCAATGGACGAAAAGATCGTTTGAAAAGTAGGAACAAACGAAAATACGCTTTCTAGCTCTGGCCATGATCGGCGAAAAACGTTCTTTCCAGCGATTATACGCTGTGCACGTGCGAACGTAAATACTCCTACGCTCGTGTGAATGCACCCTAAGGTCTATGTTTTTATTACACAATGTACAAAATGCGCTATGACTGTGTTCACACTTTTTGATCCATGACTTGAATTCACAATCTGACAGACACTCGGTCTTAAAAGAACACTTTCTTGAAGAGTGCATGATGAGATACAAACAGAGATTACAGCTGCAACAGATAAAAAGTTAAGAGACTGTCAAGTTCATAGCTTTTAGCGGCCTGAAACAGTGACACCGGCATGATAAAGTGTATATACCGTGTATTAAGTACATGGGATACACACTTTGCAACCAAGTTTTACAAGGAACACTTAAAAAAATCTGTCATGTTAAAGTGAACTATTGTTTTGCCAGTAGTTAAAGGGATTGTCCCGCGAAAGCAAGTGGGGTATACACTTCTGTATGGCCATATTAATGCACTTTGTAATATACATTGTGCATTAATTATGAGCCATACAGAAGTTATTCACTTACCTGTTCCGTTGCTAGCGTCCCCGTCTCCATGGTGCCGTCTAATTTCAGCGTCTAATCGCCCGATTAGACGCGCTTGCGCAGTCCGGTCTTCTCCCTTCTGAATGGGGCCGCTCGTGCCGGAGAGCGGCTCCTCATAGCTCCGCCCTGTCACGTGTGCCGATTCCAGCCAATCAGGAGGCTGGAATCGGCAATGGAACGCACAGAGCCCATGGTGCACCATGGGAGAAGACCTGCGGTCCACCGTGGGTGAAGATCCCGGCGGCCATCTTCGCAAGGTAAGTAAGAAGTCACCGGAGCGCGGGGATTCGGGTAAGTACTATCCGTTTTTTTTTTTTAAACCCCTGCATCGGGTTTGTCTCGCGCCGAACGGGGGGGCTATTGAAAAAAAAAAAAACCCGTTTCGGCGCGGGACAACCCCTTTAAACTAAACATTACAGAACCTATATCACCACTACAACAAAACACTACAACACAGGTACATACCACAGCGGTCTGCAGCAAAAAGGTCAGGCTGGTCATTATGTTATGTCCCCTGGGAGCCCAGAGGGGATTGGCTGGTGGAGAATACCACACCCAGCCAGCTCAATTAACCCTCACCTGTGAAGCTGTGCGCATGGAAACCTGTAGAACCACAGGTCCGAGACGCACAACCTAACACTGATTCTTTACTGGAAAGCCTTGCTACCATAGGCATAGCATGAGGGGTCACTATGGCGACCCGACCCCTGTGCTCAGGGGGCCCCGAGGCCGCCCTCCACCATACGCATATGCACATTTAGTGCATTATTGGCTTGCCACTCTGCAGCACGGCTCCGATCATGCTGCAGGCAGAGCGGCCAGCCTTAGAGGAAGCAGGGTAGAGCAGGGGAAGAGAAGCGAGGCAGTCACATGGGCCGACAGGGACTGATCATGTGATCATGTGCTGCCCCTCTCCCGCTGAACGGAAGATTCTGTGTCTGCCTGTGCTGCTGCAACATGGAGGAGAAGTGGTCTGGGTCCCGGGGGTATGTGTATATGTGTGTGTGTGTATATATATGTGTGTCCTATCTATCTATCTCCTATCTATCCATCTCATATCTATCCATCTATCTATCTATCCAGCTCTCTAGCTCTCTCTGTGGTATAAATTATACATCTCCCTGGATTTACTGTATTTTTTGCTCACTTTACACACAATTTAAAAACGCATCAAAATCACATGCAGTTTTTAATAGTGTCTGCAGCTCCTTAATAACTTACGTGGTCTTTAACCCATTCCCGCTGCAGGGCATAAGTTTACGTCCTGGGAGTGGGGTACTTCCCGCAACAGGGCGTAAACTTACGTCCTGGGGATAGCGCGAGATCACATATGATCCCGCGCTATCCTGCAGCGGGAGCCAGCTGTCAGTTACAGCCGGCCTCCCGCTGTTAACCCCTTCCCTGCCGCGATCTAAGTAGATCGCGGCAGGGAAAGAGTTCTCTTAGGGAGCACGGCTCCCTCTGAGTCTTCGGACGGCTCTCGCGATAACATTGTTGCCAGTGCCTGAGATCGCTGCCATGCCTTATCACAGCGATCATCAGGGCTGTGGTGAAAGTCCCCCAGAGGGACACAAATGTTCTAAAAAAAAAAAAGATTAAAATAATAAATTTAAAAAAAATGTAAAAAAAAAGTTTAAAAAAACCTTTTTTTATGCTTTTTCTCAGATTAGCATAAAAAAAGATTAAAAAAAATTAAACCCCCACATATTTGGTATTGTCGCATCCGTAACGACGCGTACAATACGCTGCACATGCTTTTGACTGTGCACGGAAAAAAGCGTTTAAAAAAACCTGCTAAAAACATAATAAAAGTGATCAAAAAAGCCGTATGTACCCCAAAATGGTACCAATAAAAACTACAGCTCATCTCGTAAAAAATAAGCCCTCATAGAGCTCCGTTCATCAAAAAATGAAAAAGTTACAGGACTTTAAATGCAGCGATTTAGGAAAAAAAAAATATTTTTCAAAAAAAGGGTTTTTATTGCGGAAAAGTGGAAAAACCTAAAAAAAAAAGTAAGCATTTCGGTATTGTTGTAACCGTAACGACCCGCAGAAAAAATGGAATGTCTTATTTATGCTGCATGATTAACGCTGTAAAAAAAATAAATCTATGGCAGAATTGATGCGTTTTCTCTCCCTGCTATCATAAAAAAATAAATAAAAGTTTTACAATACAGTCAATGTACCCAAAAATGACGCTGATAAAAACTACAGTTCGCCACGAAAAAAACAAGCCCTTATACGGCCGCGTCAACGGAAAAATAAAAAAGTTATGACTTTTGATAAATGGAGAAGAAAATCCGCCAAAAATCGTTGCGTCCTTAAGCCCAAAATAGGCCATGTCATGAAGGGGTTAAATACTGCATGCGGGTTTTTTATGTGTCTTAATTGTGGTTTTAAAGTACAACAAAAATATGAAACCCCTAAGGCCGCTCTCAAACGTGTTCAGAAAACGCAGCTTGTAATCGTGGCATTTTTACCGGTATTTAGAGCAGCCTTTTCTAACACAGGTTACAGCGTTTGACAGCACCTTTTAATGCACCCCATCATTGTGAGGAGGGGTGTTAAAAACCATGAAAACTCAAAAATACAACAGACAGCTCTTGAAAAACAGGGCGTTAGGAACACCGCGTTCGAGCGCAGGTTGGAGTAACCCCATTAAAATGAATGGGAGTGTTGTACCACGGTTAGTATGGCGCTCGGGACACTGCGGTAAAATGCGGTGTGTGTGAGTGGCCTGTGGGGCTACAAACAAATTTTCATGTAGTGCAGGAAATGCGTCATGTTTGGAAAAAATTACGCCAAGGGGCAGATCATGTTGGCAGCATGATCTAGGTATGGGTACGGGGGAGTGTGGGGTGGAGGACCAGGGGGGGGGGCCGAGGTCAACCTTTGCACCTGGGCCCCTGAGCCTTTAGGTACGCCCCTGCTTGCTACGGCTAAGCTGATATGAACACATCAGTAGCATTTAACTTCTGCTGTAAAATGATGATAATTACAATCGGAATAACCTGTACAAGCTCCTTGTTTTACAGTGAGTTCAAAGATATGAAAATACATTGGTGTACAAACAAAGGCTAAGAATTAAAGCGATAAAAAATGAAAAAACATACAAACGAGCAAAATATATAATTAAGAGTTAAAAACATACAAGATATAAAAAGACATAGGCCTCATGTCCACGGGGGAAAATCAGGCCCGCTACGGATTCTCCATGGAGAATCCGTAGCGGGTCCCTCCTGCCCCGCGGACATGAGTGCTGAAAATAAGAATTACTTACCTCTCCGGACGCTCTGGATCTTCCCTTCTTCGCGGCCTGATCTTCTCTTCGTCGCGGCCAGATCTTCTGTCTTCGGCCCGGCGGATGTGCTCGGCACGCCGGCTGCGTGCGCACGCATGCGCCGGGCCGAAGAAAAAAGATCTGGCCGCGAAGAAGGGAAGACCTGTAGCGTCCGTAGCAGGTGAGTTAAATTCTGGTACGGGTCTCCTGCGGATCCGGACGGCTTCCATAGGCTTCAATAGAAGCCTGCGGGAACCGTCCCCGCGGGAGACCCGCACCTAAATAGAGCATGTCCGGATTTTTTCCTGCACGCGGGACTCGTGCCTGCAGGGAAAAATGACATCCGCAGGTATTTAACTACCTGCGGGTGTCCAATGCATCCCTATGGGGCGCGGATCCGCGTGCGGGAGAAACGATAATAATTTGCCCGTGGACATGAGGCCATAGTGTAATCAAAAGAAACATAAAATCAAGGTAAACAAACAGCATATACACATAGTATATCAACAGCATGCAGAAAAGCAATATAGTATTATACTTAGCATCCACAGTATGCAGTTGGCAATCTGGAGAGAGCCCAGAGTAGACTTCACCTGTACAGTTTCATGGTAAGCTCCACCAGTCATCTGACTAGAAGAACCTTATATACTAATGATGACACTCCAAGATAATCCAAAGAGCCATTATACAGCCATTCTCATCACTTGGGAGGCCTCTTCTCATAGGTTGTAAGAGGCTCTGCATGTGTCCAAGGCTTTCCACAAAGAATGTTCAGAAAGTAAATATTAAAACTAAATGAAGAGACTCACACACCATCTTTTTGCCCCCCAATCTGAGTTCAGTATAGGGCAGTTAGAACATTGATTGCAGTATGCTGTGTGGATCTGTGCAGTAGTTTGAGAAATTTGCCTTGTATCAGTAGCAGCACATGCATAGAGGACTACTTAAATTAGTCCTGAATATTCATGAGCTGCTAGCTCCACCCACTCCACCCACTCCACCTTCCAGCCACTGATTGGCAGCTCTCTCTCTATGTACAGTAATAAGCAGAGAACTGCCAATCATTGGCTGGAGGGTAGGGTGGGTGTGGCTAGCTGCAACTCATGAATCTGCATATCACGGCCGTATACGCTAGGGTTTCTCGCCCGTGAACACTATGGCCGAGGACAGATAGATCATGCCCTATCTTCCCGCACGTAGTGAATACATCATGTGGGGGACATCGGACAGCACCTATCTTCCTGCAGTTATTTTTGAACTCCTGTGCTCTGGCGCGGTGTTTGAACTGCCGGCGAGAGAGAAGTCATTTCCCTCGTTCAGGCGCATTTACGTTCTGTACTGCCGAGCGTATGTGCGCCTCTGGCAATGTGTTTAAGCCCTCAGTTCAAGCATGCAAAAGTTCATTGCTGTGAATGCCCAAAATATAGTCGTTTCTAGTCCATTAGAATGTGCCCCCCCACCCAGCAGCTGAGCGATAAGATTCACCCTTCCATACAATCACACTACCACAAACAACCATATCTTTCTTGCCTTGCTATACTGCTAGCTAACATATCTATATCAAGGCAGTTTTACATTGTACTCCAATCATCTGTTAACATGCTGCTACCATCTATATGATAAATAACTTAAAGGGGTTGTCCCGCGCCGAAACGTTTTTTTTTTTTTTTCAATAGCCCCCCCGTTCGGCGCGAGACAATCCCGATGCAGGGATAAAAAAAAACAAAACAGGTAGTACTTACCCGAATCCCCGCACTCCGGTGACTTCTTACTTACCTTGTGAAGATGGCCGCCGGGATCTTCACCCTCGGTGGACCGCAGGTCTTCTGTGCGGTCCATTGCCGATTCCAGCCTCCTGATTGGCTGGAATCGGCACACGTGACGGGGCGGAGCTACGAGGAGCCGCTCTCCGGCACGAGCGGCCCCATTCAGAAGACAGAAGACCGGACAGCGCAAGCGCGTCTAATCGGGCGATTAGACGCTGAAGATTAGACGGCACCATGGAGACGAGGACGCTAGCAATGGAACAGGTAAGTGAATAACTTCTGTATGGCTCATAATTAATGCACAATGTACATTACAAAGTGCATTAATATGGCCATACAGAAGTGTATACCCCCACTTTGTTTCGCGGGACAACCCCTTTAACACAAACTTGCATCTCACGATCAGAACCCACCTGAACTACAAGCTCCTATAAATCTATGCTTCTGGGTCGAGAACAAACTTTTTCTCTGTTTGTGGGACATGTCAGAAATTATCTTCATTTTATACGTAGATTTTCATGTATTCAGCTGTATACATCTGAGATAAGGCCCTTTTACATGGGCCGTCAGTCTTTTAACCCCTTCCCGATGCAGAGCGTACATTTACGTCCTGCAGCGTCGGGGGATGTATGAGGGAGATCGTGTGTCGATCTCCCATCATATACCATGGGTACTGGCTGTTTCTTACAGCCGACACGTGGTGGCAACAGCTCCGATCAGCCGCGCGGCTGATCAAAGCTGTTAACCCTTTAAAGTTCTGACAGCGGCATTTAAATCCCCCAAACAATGTTCAGGGGTCCTGTTCGGCCCCCCTGCGATGAGATCGCAGGGAGCCATGCGGGTGTCATGGCAGCCCGGGGGCAGTCAGAAAAGCCCCTGGGCTATCTAGGCAGAATGCCTATCAAGCCATCCCCGTGGTAGACTGCCTGCCCGATCGCAGTATGATGTAATGCTGTGGCATCATATGATACTGTAGGAGCGATCAAAGCGTCGCAAGTTGTTGTCCCTTAGTGGGACTAAAAAAAAAAAAAAAGTAAAAACAAGATCAATAAAGTTTTACTAATTGTAAAATAAAAATAATAACAAAAGTTTAACCCTCCTTTTGCCATATTTATAATAAAAGAATCTAAATCCGAAAAGAAAAATATAAATAACGCATTATTTACCCCACACAATGAACGTCGTCAGAAAAGAAAAAAAGGAACGCCAGAAATGCACTTTTTTGGTCACCCTGTCTATAAGAAAAAATGCAATAAGAAGCAATCAAAAAGTGGTATTTATTCCAAAATAATACCAACAGAAACTACAGGACATCCCGCAAAAAATGAGCCCTCGTACAACTATGTCCACAAAAGATAAAAAAGTTATTGCGCGCAGAAGATGGCGGCAGAAAATAATTTTAAAAAATTAAATGTCTTTGAAAAAAAATAAAAGTAGTATGGCAAAACTATAAAAACTATACAAGTTTGGTATCGTAGTTATCGTACTGAACCACAGAATAAAGTTAGGGTTTTTTTGTTGCGGTCTGTGCGCCATAGAAACAAGACGCACCAAAAGATGGCGGAATTTCATTTTGTTTTTCATTTTACTCCAGTTAGAATTTTTAAAAAGTTTTTCAGTACAGCATATGGTACATTAAATAGTGCCATTAAAAAATACAACTCGTACAGCAAAAAACAAGCCCTCATACAGCGACGTCGATGGATAAATAAAGGATTTATGCTTTTTTAAAAGGTGGGGGGGGAAACGAAAACGGAAAAAAAGGGCTACATCATTAAGGTGTTAAACAACCTCATGAGCGCTGATGTCACTGCTAAGGTCGAGCATTTAACCTGAAAGTCTTGCTGACGGATCACGGGCTTCTCGCTCAGCGCTTCACCTCCTATGGGAAGCACTGAATGGAGAGCATTTACACGGAACGACAAGTCAGTTTAAACAACTGCGAATGACAAGTGAGCGATCTTTTCACATTCGTTTGTTTGAACGAATTTTGAGCGATAATCGTTATGTGTAAATTGGCCTACAGTTGGCCTATTGTTGCTTTCTGTGTTTTACTTTTCTTCATCTTCTGGCTCTGGTGGGAGTAGTATTAGATGAGACTTGCTTGGTTTCACCTGTGGGTAATTTGGGAGGACTATTTAACCTGGCTTAGCTCATTGCTGTTTATGTTCAGTCTTCCTCTGACTGTGGTGGAAGTTAGAGTTTGGTACTGGATCTCCAGTTTGCCTGATGCTTCACAAAGCTAAGTACTGCGGTTACTATAGCTTATATCTTGTTTTCTATAGTTTTCTCCTGTCCCACGTAGGGTCTGCTAGTGGCCCAAGTACATGGTCAGGTTCGCCCTTGTTAGGGCGGGTTATCTGCATATAGGCAGGTCCCTTTCCTGGATAAAGGGTTTATAGGGACAGTGTTTCCCTGCTATCTGTTTTCTTTATTGTTTACCATCATTTTGTGTGCACTTGTGGTCCTTTTGTTCACAGCCTGCAAGTCTTTCGGGGTTAAGGATCCAGCATGTCCAGTTTGGACGTGACAATATCTAGGAGTGTATTTGCGCTAACAGTTTTACTTGCAAAAAATTCTTCCTGCTCTATAACTTCATTCCAGTTCAAAGTATGACATTTTATCTCTACCCTCACAGTTCACATATACAAATATTGTACAAGTGTATAAGTGTATCATTTAATCCTTGTGCAACAGGCGACAAGCGGGAAGAGGCCTGCACTCTCTGAGCAGTTTCTAAAATGTGGCTGAGGAGCCGTGTCACGGTGGCAATGAGTGCAGCACGCACGTTCTATGTAATCTTGTGCACCATTGAAGGTATACAACAGGATCTGGACGAATAATGGAATTAGGTGATCGTGACGCCAGTGCCTGGATTAAGAGCACTTGGTAGTGAAATAAGACGAACACACGTATGTAGGTAAATGACAGGCACACCATTTACTTTCAGGTTTGTGGTTGTCTGCATTATTCTTACGCTCCAGAAATTGCATATACAGCTTGCATATACACTGTTTAACACTTTATATTCGGATAAACAAACTTTGAGGAGACAGCATCTGAGCTAAGGAAGAGCTATAAAGAGAGAACTGACAAGAACTACCCCTTATAAACCCCACCAACAGTTTTGCCATTCCTGAAACACTGCGCTCATGTTTTTTTAGTACTCACAAACTTCTATAAAGATTCTCTACTTCTTGCCTGAATTTGTCCTCTACGAGAAAGCAGCACTGGCTTAAAGGGGTTGTCCCGCGAAAGCAAGTGGGTCTATACACTTCTGTATGGCCATATTAATGCACTTTGTAATGTACATTGTGCATTAATTATGAGCCATACAGAAGTTATCAGAAGTTATTCACTTACCTGTTCCGTTGCTAGCGTCCTCGTCTCCATGGTTCCGTCTAATTTTCAGCGTCTAATCGCCGGATTAGACGCGCTTGCGCAGTCCGGTCTTCTTCTTTTCTCAATGGGGCCGCTCGTGCCGGAGAGCGGCTCCGTGTAGCTCCGCCCCGTCATGTGCTGATTCCAGCCAATCAGGAGGCTGGAATCGGCAATGGACCGCACAGAAGCCCTGCGGTCCACCGAGGAAGAAGATCCCGGTGGCCATCTTCACCGGGTAAGTAAGAAGTCACCGGAGCGCGGGGATTCAGGTAAGCACTGTCCGGTTTTTTTTTAAAGTCCCTGCATCGGGTTTGTCTCGCGCCGAACGGGGGGGGCTGTTGAAAAAAAACCAAAACGTTTCGGCGCGGGACAACCCCTTTAAACGGACATCAGGTTTGGAAAAACAACCAGTCTCTCTCTGCATCGGGGTACTTTATGAGCTGCTGCACACAGGATTTCTTGAAAGTTTACATAAGGAGTCTCTAATTACTGCAGGACAGAGAAGGAAGACGCTGGATCTTTACATGGCTATTTGCTTCGTCCCTCGTGTCCATCTCAGCTCCTCTCCCCTCCGAGTGACATCTTCACTGTGACTTTATACGGCTTACTCCCTTTCACTTCCCTCTTCTATCACTGTTATCAATTTCTAAGTACGCAATCCAAAATGAACCAGAACCCCCACCTTTTCCCCTCACTCAGGGAGCCTGTGACAGCTCTAACTAACCCATTTACAAAGGTGACTTAACAACCTTAACTCTTTAGTTTCCTGACTCCCTCTTCTTACTAAATTTAATTCCAGCCTAACTACACTTTGTTAAATGCGCTGGTAGTTTGAACAGTTGCTCTTAACTTGCAGGTAAAGTACTTTTATCCTGCAGTGCCAGTCCAGGTCACTACACTTGAACAACATTCTTGCTAGGGGTGCTGCAAAATGCTGTCAATCAGTCCCAGATCATGGATGTCTAGACTTCAGAACTTGACAACCCACCTGTTAAGAAATAGGGTAATTGGCTACAGCACAATAAAATCTGTAACCTTTATTGGAGATACCGTTAAAGAAGGGGGATATGCACAACGCTAAATAACTGTCTTTTGTGTTTCAGTTCAACACACCATTATTAGTTAAATATTAACTATGCTGAACTATTAAGGCTGTTTACCTATGCAGCTCTACGCAGCATAGTTGAACAAATGGATGATATATATACACACACTACTGTACAAACGTTTTAGGCAGGTGTGGAGAAAATGCTGCAAAGTAAGAGTCCTTTTAAAAATAGAAGTGTCAATATGTCAGGGCTCAAAACCACAACCTCCTGCTCCTAGATCAGTGGCTCTCATTGTTGAGCCATCCAGGCTTTTGGACAGTTTCTCTGCACACTTTAACCTTGTTCCCGGATCCGGCTATCCACCCTCTGTTCTGGCTCCACCCTGACTCTGATTAGGCTTGCTATATCAACCTGGCCCTGATCCCTCCTTCTTTGCATGATTATTCTGCTCCACAGCATTGACTGGTCAAGCTCCACTTCTACCTGCTCCTCTGCTATTGTGACAAGACCTGCTGATACAGACTTCTGGCTTTCCATCTGACTACTCTCCAGACCTGCGGCTGCTACGCTTGAGAAGCTACCCTAGTGCCTAAACCGCTACTAAATAATAACCGCCCTGTGGAAGCAAGTTAGGGAGCTCCAGGAATTTTGTGCCTCCTAGCAAGAGAAGTTTGCTGGATTACAGGAAGCAGTGTTAGATCAAGAAAAGGAAATAATCAGTTTAACCCTTTCCAATCCAATTTGTATCCTGGTTTTCCTAGGGGGCTTACTCTTTTTCTGCTGTTATACAACGGCGCTATCTGCTGGCTAAAGCCGGTACTGCATGAGGTGACACGTTGGATAGGCTCCTACAGCAGAGAGGCTGGCAATATACAGTAAGAGAACCCCGACGGACGTCTTCCAACATCGGAGCTGTACAGCCTTAAGTCATAATGTCTTCAGACATCAGACAGTGGATTGGAAAGGGTTAAAGAGCCAACTGCTGGATTTGGAAAGCTGACTAGCTGCAACCTCATCGGCCATATGACTATCCTATTGAGCTGCTCCCTGGATCTTCTATTCCATTTGGGCATATCTACTACCTCTCAGAACCAGAGTTAAAAACTAGAGATGAGCGAACCTACTCGTTTCGAGTAATTACTCGATCGAGCACCACGATTTTCGAGTACTTCAGTACTCGGGTGAAAAGATTCGGGGGGCGCCGGGGGGCGGCGTGACGGAGCGGGTGGTAGCAGCGGGGAACAGGGGGGAGCCCTCTCTCTCTCCTTCTCCCCCCCCCCCACTCCCCGCTGTAACCCCCCACTCACCCACGGGGCCCCCCGAATCTTTTCACCCGAGTACGGAAGTACTCGAAAATCGTGGTACTCGGGCGAAAAAGTGGCGTGGCAGAGTAGGCTCGCTCATCTCTATTAAAAACCCTTCAGGAAAATTTAGATGAAAATCTAAAGAAGGGCTTCATCCAGCCTTCTTCCTCCACGGTGGGAGCACCCATTTTCTTCATTGAACAGAAAGATTCTACTCCTCGACCATGCATCGATTGCCGGGAACTAAACAAGATTACTATTAAGGAATAAGGATCACTATCCTCTCCCATTATCTCAGAACTGCTGAAGAGGCTTCGGGCAGCCAAAGTCTTTAGTAAACTGGACCTGAGAGGAGTATATAATGTGGTATGGATCCGCCCCAGAGATGAATGGAAGACAGCTTTCAGAACAAGATATGGACACTTCAAATCTCTAGTAATGCTGTTTAGTCTCTGCAACGCCCCCGCTATCTTCCAGCACTTTATTAATGACGTATTTTGAGACCTGTTGGATCAATTAGTAGTGGCATATCTTGATGATATCTTCATCTATGACAATTTGGAGGAACATTGCAAGTACGTTCAGGTGGTCTTGGAGAGACTCCTAAGGAATAACCTCTACATCAAAGTAGAGAAACGTGGGTTTGAACAGACCCAAATGCAATTCCTAGGATATATTATCTCCCCAGACGGTCTAAGTATGGAACCCAGCAAGATTAAAGCCATCCTGGATTGGCCCATATCAAAAAATTTGAAGGAAGTACAGTGCCTGATCAGTTTTGCAAACTACTACAGAAGATTTATTAAAGGGGTTGTCCCGCGGCAAAATCACCAATTTTTTTTTTTAACTTACCCCCGCATTCTGCCCTGTTAAAATCAATTCCATTTGTTATTTAAAAAAAAAAATCGCTTACCTGCATCCCCGTTCGCGCAGCATCTTCTTTTCTTCTTTTAAAGATGGCCGCCGGTCCTTTCCCAATGGTGCACCGCGGTTTTCTCCCATGGTGCACCGCGGGTCTTCTCCCATGGTGCACAATGGATTGTCTTCTCCTTCCTTGCATTCCACTGCCGATACAGCCACCTCATTGGCTGATCGGCACCACGTGACGGAGGCAGAGCTACGATGACGACGCGCAGACCAGCTCTCCGGCGCGTCTAAAGCAGCCAGAAGACACAGAAATTAGACGGAGCCGTGGAGACGAGGACACCAGCAACGGAACAGGTAAGTGAATAACTTCTGTATGGCTCATATTTAATGCACGATGTACATTACAAAGTGCATTAATATGGCCATACAGAAGTGTATAACCCCACTTGCTGCCGCGGGACAACCCCTTTAAGGACTTCTCAAAGGTCATCTCTCTCATCACCTCCCCCACAAAGAAAGCACACACATTTTCCTGGTCCCCGGAGGCACAAGCCGCTTTGGAGAAACTAAAGACTCTTTTTACTTTAGCACCAGTACTGATCCACTCAAGACCAGAATTACCTTTTGTTGTGGAGGTGGACACCTCTGATAGAGAAATCTAGTACCTTTAAGTAGGCCTGATGTAGACTTCCAGCTTCATGTATGTCTATATCATGTGTTTTCAAAGTTGCTTGCATCGAGGCATGATTTACACTAACCATTCTTTCTTGAAAAGAACAGATCTGTCAGTAATGAGACTTTATGCGCCTTAATTGGCAAAGCACCCACACTTAATTGAAACATTTTTGCCAATTAGCTCTTGGAAGTTATTAACACAAAGGTTCACTTACTTTTTCCTCCTTGCACTGTAGATGTTTACTCAACGTGTTCACAATTTTGCCAGATACACATGGTTAAATGTCTTTGTGAACATACTACGGGTGTTACGTTCATCCTGGACTGCTAACAAAACCCTGAGATGACTTGGTACTGGGTCAGTCAGGACTGACGTGTTTGCTTGCTACACAGGTGGCTAGATACAGGAGCAGACAGAAACAAGAGGTTGCAATCAGAGTGGGGCACTCTGAACCCCCCTCCGACAGAACCAACATAGCAGCGGAGCACCCGTCCCAAAAGGAACCTGAAATGAACCAGAGTTCAGTAAACCAGGGACAAATAGAAACTGATAATAAATAATGACAGGAACACAGAATGAAAGACAGACAGACACACAGGAGCCAGACAGGAGAACTGAGCCAGCTTACTTATCAGGAACACTGAAATATAAGCAGCACTCCCAACCAGGAATAGCTGGGTTATATAGGAAGTGGGGAGAAACTGATTGGCTGACAGAGCTGTCAATCACAAGCCACCACCTCAGCTAACAGCTGCAGGACTAGTTAAAGGGGTTGTCCCGCGCCGAAACGGGTTTTTTTTTTTTTCAATAGCCCCCCCGTTCGGCGCGAGACAAACCAATGCAGGGGTTAAAAAAAACAACGGACAGTGCTTACCTGAATCCCCGCGCTCCGGTGACTTCTTACTTACCTTGTGAAGATGGCCGCCGGGATCTTCTCCCTCGGTGGACCGCAGGTCTTCTGTGCGGTCCATTGCCGATTCCAGCCTCCTGATTGGCTGGAATCGGCACGTGACGGGGCGGAGCTACGAGGAGCCGCTCTCCGGCACGAGCGGCCCCATTCAGAAAAGAAGAAGACCGGACTGCGCAAGCGCGTCTAATCGGGCGATTAGACGCTGAAAATTAGACGGCACCATGGAGACGTGGACGCCAGCAACGGAACAGGTAAGTGAATAACTTCTGTATGGCTCATAATTAATGCACAATGTACATTACAAAGTGCATTAATATGGCCATACAGAAGTGTATACCCCCACTTGCTTTCGCGGGACAACCCCTTTAACCTAACTGAAGACTGAAGACATTAACCCTAGATAGACAGGATAGAACCCACAGAGGTAAATGTGTGCTGGCAGAGAAATGAGAGTGCTGGCAGTGACGTGGTAACGGGTGACATTTCTTCTCAGCACTGTAGGATTCGCTGTTTCAGATTACCCATATTGTGTATTTTTTCCGCATACACAAAGAGAAAAACAAGGGACTTATGCGCACAAGAGTTAGGTACAGTATTCACAAAGTGAGACAGATACAAACTATAATGGATGTGGCAACGCGTTTCAAGGCTGCATGGGGCCTCTTTGTCAAGCATAGATATGATACATGAATAGCTTACTTATGTAGAGCAGGTAACAGTGAGTTAATGGAACGCCGGTGTTGGCGGCGCATGATGATGTCATCACTAACAACACAATATGTACAAGCAGGGCATATTAATGATACTATTGAAAAAACACACCCTTAGGCCTCCCTCACACAGGTTGTTTGCCTTTTCAGCTGCCTTTTCAGCACAGCCCATTCATTTCAATGGGAGACTCAGCTGAAAATGCCCAAAGATAGAACATGCAGCGCTTTTCAAAGCAGCGTTTTCAGCCCTGTGTGAGCGGCCCCATTGAAATAAATGGGAGCCTTGTACAGCGTTTAGCACAGGGCTGAAAACGCTGCTGAAAACGCCATGTGTGAGGGAGGTCTAAGGCTGTAGAGTGGGCACACAACAACAAGAAGGAAAAAGAAAAAAAAGTAAAATACAGTGAGCTCGGAGCGGGGTCACGTGTCTCGGGGCGTGCCCACGCAAGCCGGGATCGTGGTGATGAGAGAACGTCAGGAACGTATCATTGCGTTCCATAGTGCCTTCAAGAAGAACAGAAAGAAAAACATCACACGCTTGATAACGTGGTGACATGGGAGAGCGTAATGTTGCGCTCCATTCTTGCGTTCCACCAGGTTATGGGACAAAACAGAAGAAAAAGATATTGGCGACTTAGAATTAACTATAACGATAGTAATAATGATGGAAATGCTGAAAATGGAAAGATTAACTGAAAAAGGAGTATAAAAAATGATTTTTATATGGTGAAAAATATAACAATAAATCAAAAAAATTATACTACTAAAGAAATATAAAATAATGGTTAAAAATATAGGAAGAATATATATAAATATATATGTAGGAAAATATTGTCAAGATAAATGTTATGTTAGACTAAATATAATGACTAAAATCAGATATCAATATGAAATTGATAAAAATGTTGCCATAAATACTCCAAAATTAAAAAAAAAACCATATACCTCGTATTTCAGTGGTAAAATAAAATACAGAAATGTTGATGCTAAAAACACATAGATACTAAAATCAAATAGTAAAATACTACTTTAGGATGAGATTTTTTCTAATACCTCATTTACACCGTTAGGGGTCAAACAGTTTAGGGTAAAAATCCAGGGCTTTTCTTTTTCTTTTAAGCTGGTGAATTTCCCATGTTCAATTTTTTTCAACTGGAGTAATTCTCAAATTTTTAAATTCCCCATTATGATAATAAATGAAGTGTCTTGATACATTATGCTTTAAGAAACCTTTTTTGAAGTTGATCAAATTTGCAGATGACACAAAGCTAGGAGGGATAGCTAACACTAGGGAAGAGAGAGAGTATTCAAAGAGATCTAGGAAAGCTTGGTCAGTGGGCAGCGACTAACAGAATGGTATTTAACAAGGAGAAATGCAAAGTCCTACATCTGGGCAAGAAAAATGAAAAAAGGACATACAGAATGGGAAGAATTGGGCTAAGCAGCAGCACATGTGAAAAAAACTTGGGTATACTAATAGATCATAGACTGAACATGAGTCAACAATGTGATGCAGCAGCCAAAAAGGCAAACGCAATTCTGGGATGTATTAAGAAAAGCATAGAGTCTAGATCATGTGAGGTAATTATCCCCCTCTACTCTTCCTTAGGCTGCCTGTCCACAGGTGAATTTTCATAGCGTTCCCTGCGGCGATAATCCAGCCGCGGGGAACGCAGTGAACGCTTTCCATAGCGTTGCTATGGAAAACGCAGCCCCCCTGTCCACGAGCGGAGAATCATAGCTATTCTCAGCTCGCGAGCGGCAAATTGCAGCATGCTGCGATTTGTTGTGATTCTCCGCGGTGAGCCTGTCTGTCAGATAGGCTCAGTGCGAAGAACCATCAGCTGTCTCCTGCTCCCCGTCGGCAGCTTCCGCGGCGGAGATCCGCCGTGGGATATCGCTACACGCGTGGATAGGGAGCCTTAGTCAGACTTCATCTGGAATACTGTCTCCAGTTCTGGGCACCGCACTTTAAAAAAGACAGACAAATTGAAGCAAGTTCAAAGAAGAGTTACCAAGATGGTGATTGGTCTGCAAATCATATCTTACGAGGAACGGTTAAAGGATCTGGGAATGTTTACCTTGCAAAAAAGAAGGCTGAGAGGAGACTTAATAGCGGTCTACAAATATCTGAAGGGCTGTCACAGTGCAGAGGGATCAGCCCTATTCTCCTCTGTACAAGGAAAGACCAGAAACAATGGGATGAAACTGAAAGGGAGGAGACACAGATTAGATATTAGACAGTGAGGGGGATCAATGAGTGGAACAGGTTGCCACGGGAGGTGGGGAGTTCTCCTTCAATGGAAGTGCTCAAACAAAGGCTGGACAAATATCTGTCTGGGATGATTTAGTGATCCTGCATTGAGCAGGGGGTTGGACCCGATGACCTTGGAGGTCCCTTCCAACTCTACCATTCTATGAGTATTGTACTGTATATTAGCACAGCACTTACACCGCTTTAGTTTACATTTGAAAGACAGGCAGCATACTACATGATGCAAGTTGGATGAAATTTTGCCTACCAAAAAAAGATCAGCTCTGAGTATCCCCTACTGATTTTTTTTTTCTATTTAATATCCATACGTGACTGTTATAGTTGGTAATAAAAGCGGTTCTTTTAATTTTATTTTAATTCATATTTCCATTACTATTTGCACTTTCAGTCTTTGGTCCATCTAAAGCCTTAGAATAGGCTACTTCTATAAGAGTATTCAAGTAGCCATTTTCTTTAAATCTTTTTTTCAAAATATTGGCTTGTTCTTTATAAATGTTGATGTCGGTGTAGTTTCTTTTTATTTTCTGGAACTGTCCGTAGGGTATGTTCATCTTCCAACTCCTAGAATGGCTGCTGGCAAAATTAAGATAGCTATTCTTATCCACTGATTTAAAGAAAAATTTTCTTTGTAGTTTATTGTTTTCAACATACAGTTCCAAATCTAAAAAGTAATACTGTTGTGGCTCATTGCGCTTGTGAACTGCAGCCCCAATTATTCTGGTTCAGATCTTCGATAAAAGTATGGATGTCCTCTATACACCCATTCCAAATAAAAGAGAGGTCTATAAAGCGTCTATAAAACTTAATGCATGCATCACAAATTCTCCTCTCATATGCCCCCATATAGAGGTTAGCATAAGCTGGGGCGAACTTAGTCCCCATAGCTGTACCCCTTATTTGAAAATAAAAAGATCCCTTCTATTTAAAGTAATTATTCTGTAGGACGAACTTTATAGCTTCCACTAAGAAGGCTTTTTGCTGGTTAGGCATAAGTGGATCCTCATCTACCATTGCCTTATCTAAGAGGGAGTAAAGTTTCCTTGGGTTGTCATTGACGGGGTCACAGGCAAGTTTAGTGTAATAATTATTGTCGTCTAGTATACGTGCTGCTTCAAATGCAAAGTAGCTTCTATCAAGAATGACTACAGACCCGCCCTTGTCCGCATTTTTTATTACAATGCTTGAGTCCTTCTGCAAGTACCTGGTTATGAAATGTCTCTATAAATTGACCTTTACTCTCAAGGGGTTAAAATGGACTCTGAGGCTTGAGGGCTGTGGAAATAGGATCATCTAAAATGAATTTCTCCTGTGGGTCTTGTGACAAAAAAATGTTAGTGGGGTCTAGATGAGAACGTGAAAAATGTCACTGCAAGGTGAGTTTTCTTGTAAATTGGTAGAGATCAATAAAAAGTTGGAAAAGATCCAGGGGTTTCGATGGACAAAAAGATAGACCTTAAGATAAAACGTCTTTGCAAATACCACGTTTTTTGCATGATTCTGGACGAGTGGTGGTTGGGGAGGATTTTGGCTTCCTTGTAGTAAATGTTCTCTTCCTCTCCCTCGTTTCCCTCCTCTTCTTGTCATCCTTGCTTTTGTCGTATGACTTGTGTTCCTTGCGTCGGTGAATAGAGCTGCGTGATCTTGCTTCTCACTACAGGTTGGGAACTTTTGAGTTATTGTCCTGGATACCTGTGGAGCGGTATGTAATCGTGGTCTGGGGGTAGGATCTTGTTTCTTGCAAATATTGCGAGTCGAGTTCCGAACTCTGTGAGGTCTGTTCGAGGCAAGATGGGAGAGTTCCGGTCTTAAAGGGGTTGTCCCGCGGCAGCAAGTGAGTCTATACACTTCTGTATGGCCATATTAATGCACTTTGTAATGTACATTGTGCATTAATTATGAGCCATACAGAAGTTATAAGAAGTTTTATACTTACCTGCTCCGTTGCTAGCGTCCTCGTTCCCATGGTGCCGACTAATTTTCGGCCTCCGATGGCCAAATTAGCCGCGCTTGCGCAGTCTGGGTCTTCTGCCGTCTTCTATGGGGCCGCTCGTGCAGAATGCCGGCTCCGTGTAGCTCCGCCCCGTCACGTGCCGATTCCAGCCAATCAGGAGGCTGGAATCGGCAATGGACCGCACAGAAGCCCTGCGGTCCACGGAGACAGAGGATCCCGGCGGCCATCTTCAGCAGGTGAGTATGAAGACGCCGGACCGCGGGGATTCAGGTAAGCGCTCTCCTGTTTGTTTTTTTAACCCCTGCATCGGGGTTGTCTCGCGCCGAACGGGGGGGGGGGTTAAAAAAAAAAAAAAAAAACCCGTTTCGGCGCGGGACAACCCCTTTAATTCTAAAAAAGTATGGGTAGTTGATGTATGATGCAGACGGTAAGGTAGTACAAACTGCAGTGCGTTTAATGGTGTTACCATTGGAGTCATGTTACACTGCAGGTTCAACGGCACAACCTACAACAGGTGAAGTGTTCATTGTATTGGGGTTCTGAGACCCCAAATCTTCACCCCAAATTTCCCCTGAAATTAGGTTTGAAACTACCAGGGGGGCCTCAAGGAGAGTCCCCCCAAAATAGTAAGTCCTCCTTTCAATTCTAAGGTTTTACTGTACCTAAGTCCTGTGAGCATAAATCCTTTGTTTTTCTTTTTGTCCATATTTGTCTTTGATCGCTATATGCCTCCTGGTGTTGCTCGGTTTGCTCACCATTTCGGTGGCTGTAGGAAGTACAGTTTTACCCGTTGAAGACTGGCATCACTAGCTGGTGGTCAGCTCGTGCCAGTGGGAACACAAGCCCACAGGTGAGTGGTCACCATTTGATACTAGTCTATGATTTTGGAGCGCTGCCCCTTTTAACGCTTCTGTTTTTCTGCATATACAAGAGGCTTTAAATGTCCCCAGAGATAAAAGTCTAATAGTGGCCATTCAACCGGACCTCTACGCTCAATCCAGTGCCCATCTAGCCATCTGTGTACAGCCACTGCAAAGTGCAGAGGTGCGCCATCCTGCTGCAAATAATGTGGGAACTGACTGTTCTCATGGAGCACAGATGGGAATATGATGTCCTCTAACATCCGGAGGTACTCCTCAACGTTAAATGACCTGTCCATAAAAAAATGTCCTGAATGTCTGACTCCTAAACAAGTAAATATAGGGGAAAACTTAAACTTCTAGTGTATTTCAGAGTGACTCCTCGCCAAGACTGATATATCACATGACCCTATTCCCATTTTAAAAACCTGAGCTGATTTGAGTATGATGGAGTTCAAAATGGCCACCTGATCTTAATTAGCGTATTTAAAGCCATTGATATGAGGCGCTGCTGTGTGAATGTTAAAAAGCATGCTGAAGCAATGGCAAGCTACAATCTGCAGAAATCCTCGGAATGGCATTAAAATGCCTAATTACACCAGCTGTCTTCTTTTCCCAGCGTTATACGCAGGTAGCTCCCTCCCCCTCTGTTTTTTCAGCTGCCATAGAAGTCTATGCGAGCTTGCTGTGTATCACATAAAGGCCGGCTTTCCATGGCCGTGACGGGCTCCGCCGCGGAATTCTGGGCTCTGGGCTCCGCTGCGGAATTTGTCATGGCGCCCCCCAGAGACCCCAATACTTACCTCCGGATACGGCATCTTCTGTCCCGTATGACGCTTCGGCGCGCATGCGCAATAGAGCGTGTGATGCGACGCAGCGTCATGTGACGCGCTGGCCAGGTCATATGACACGCCCACAACGTCACATGACGCGCCCACAGCGTCACATGACGCGGCTGGCGGTGGGCGGGGAAGCGGTTTCACGCTATCTTCCGCTGTGCTACAGCGGAAGATAGCATGACGGACGGCTTCCATTGGCTGCAATGGAAGCCGTCTGCGCGTACACCCGCGGCAAATAGAGCATGCCGCGGGTGAGGTCGGGTGATTTCACGGTGCAGAATTCCGCGATGGAATTCCGCACCGTGAGCATTGTGCTATCAGGTTCAATAGAACCTAATAGCCACGTTGCCCGCGGGTGGTACAGGAGGTGGAAGGGGGGGGGGAGCAAGGCATGGGGAACACAGGCATTAGGGGATTTCATGTGGAATTCAGTTATTAGAAGGCAAACGAGATGGGGTGGTAAGCAGGTGCAGGGGTAGAGGTCGTGTGCGATAGGCAGGGTGGAAGGTGTGGGCAGCCATAGGGAGAGGCGGGGGACTAGGTCAGGGAATTTGGTATGCCTTCCTGAAGAGGTGCATTTTTAAGGAGCGTCTGAAATTTCATGCATCGGGAATTGTCCGGATGCCTTGGGGTAGAGCGTTCCAGAGGATGGGTGCTGCTCTGGTGAAGTCCTGGAGGCGAGCATGAGAGGTTCGTATTAGAGGGGTGTTTAGTCGGAGTGTGTTAGGGGATCAGAGTGTGTGGGCTGGGTGGTGTACTGACAGGAGGGAGGCCATATACGGTGGTGCGGCGCCATGCAGAGCTTTGTGGGGGAGGTTGAGGAGTTTAAATTTAGCTCTGCAACGCATGGGCAGCCAATGCAGTGACTGGCATAATGCAGAGTCGTCTGAGTGTGAGGGCATGTGTATATATTGCTATATGTTTTTATATCTTTAGACCTGAGTGCAAATTCGATGCAATGCTTTGTGACAAAAAAAACTTAATATGCATTCTTAAAAAATCATATCCGATATGACAAGGCGGAGAGGAATGTGTCTTGGAAATTACAAAGAGGAACAAGATATGACGGCGATTAGCTTGGCAGTTGTAGGAACTTGCAACATCTTGCTCAAAGGACTGAGGAGAAAAGTAGAAGTGCCTGATGTGGATAAGGAACATGTGATTGATGCAGCTGCTTGTCTGATTAATATTGCTATGGACAGTATTATGGACATATATGATGATGCTATATATCTGGACCAATGAGATGCTATATGCTTTGTGATACAACAGGAGGGTATAAAGCCCTGTGTAAACCAGTAAAGTTACCGCCATAAGGCTGGATTCACACGAACGTATATCGGCCGAGCCGATATACTTCGTCCTCATCTGCAGGGGAGGGGGGGGGGGAGGATGGAAGAGCCAGGAGCAGGAACTGAGCTCCCGCCCCCTCTCTTCCTCCTCTCCGCCCCTCTGCAATAAAAGGGGGTGGGCGGGGCTAAATTCTGTGAAATAGCCCCGCCCCCATCCCGCCTCTCCCCATTGCAAATAGTGGAGAGGAGGCAGAGAGGGGGCGGGAGCTCAGTTCCTGCTCCTGGCTCTTCCATCCTCCCCCCCCTGCAGATGAGGATGACGTATATCGGCTCGGCGTGAAAACCGTGTGAATCCAGCCTTACTCCCGTACAGGGAACCGTACCAGACCTGTGTGTTGTGTTTTTTCCTTTACTGTCGACCACGGGACATTAAGGTGGGCTTTGATTGGTGCTGCATTGATTGATTACCCTGACATGAGTAACAGCTGGATAGAAAAATGAGCCTAGCTGCCGCATTTAGTATGGATTGGAGTGGAGTGAGTCTGTTGCAGGGGAGGCCGATGAATAGCGACTTGTAGTAGTCGAATCGGGAGTGGAAGAGGGCGACAACGAGTGTCTTTAGAGAGTCCGTGGTGAGGAACGGATGTATTTTGCATGTTGTAACGCATCTGGAACTCATTAGATTAATTAGCCATTTTAATCAATGCGTGCAAATGAACACGCCTTGCGGGCGCAGAATGTACAGTAAAGTACGCTGCGCACGTGCAAAAAAAGCATTGTTCATTCGCTTACGCTCGTGTGAAGTCGGCCTTACCCTGAGGCCTCCTTCACATGGGAAGTTGGGCGCGCAAAAATCATGCGGCTATTAGAACCAGTGGTTTCCTATGAGAACGTTCAGATGAAGGAATCTAAACGTCCCCATAGTAAACCATTGGTTCTGGGGCGATCTCCCTGTATGAATGAGCCCTGAGGATGCGACTGTTAGGATAGTCTCCTATTCCTGCAGGGTAGCAGTGATCACTGATGCAGGCATCCAGCTGAGGACTACAAGTAGGTGGGGTCACGTAGCAGGGTAGGGCAAGGAGGAAAGGCTCTACTCGCTCGAGTAATTTGCTTTATCCGAGTATCTCCCCGCTCGTCCCTGAAGATTCGGGTGTCGGCACGGAGCGGTAAGCTGCAGGGGAGAGCGGGGAGGAACGGAGGGGAGATCTTTCTCTCCCGCCCGCTCTCCCCTGCTCCCCGCTGTGACTCACCTGTCAGCCGCAGCGGCACCCGAATCTTCAGGGACGAGCACAGCGATACTCGGATAAAGCAAATTACTCGAGCGAGTAGTGCTTTTCCGAGTACGCTCGCTCATCTCTAGACGATACCCATCGATCCTGCCTCTGGTCCTCAAACACTCTGCAGTATTGCAAGCTGGCAGTCATTAAATCTGGAATAATGATCCGCGCCACCATATAGTATTTTTGCAATGTATTAACTCACCTGGTGCATAGCGGGGTTCCGTGAGGTACAGGGACACCCCACCTGCACCTGTGGTCCGAGTTTGCTTGTAGTATTAAAGGGATCCCCAGATATCCTTCGAGATGAAGGAGAGCAGCAGGCAGGAAAAATGCCCCAGAAGGAGAGAACTCCAATGGGTTAAAAAAACAAGGTTTAAAAATCTAAAAGCTTTCTTCAGCGCTCCTACTGTGGGTCTTCTTATCCAAACGAATCAGCTGTCATACCAGACAGTCTTTTACAGGATACATTTATTCAGGATTGCATACAAGTGAAACTATCTTGTAGCAGTAACCATGCAGCGCGTTTCGGCGTTTTAAAACGCCCTTTTCAAGCATAACATACATATACAAATAGTGTGTTACCTTATGGAGGTGGAGGTCCAGAGCTTGTAGCGTGCGCCGCCATATCGTGTCGCTCTGACGTAATCTCAAGGCGTCTCATAACTCGGCAGATAGTGCTTCTGCGGCGCATGCGTACGTCAAAACTGGACGTACTTTACGTAGCTGTCTGGGAGATTAGGCAAACAGCGTATCTCTCAGCTAGTGCATGCTCAATGGACCCCGATCTCCGCAAGGAAGAACTTAGTTTCTGATTCTTGGACATTTCACCTTCTATATAGCACTAACATATGCTCTTATATTCATCACTTAGATTTGAAACATATAATGTATAACTTAAAGGGGTTGTCCCGTGCCGAAACGGGTTTTTTTTTTTTCGGCGCGAGACAAACCCGATGCAGGCATAAAAAAAACAAACCGTCCAGTACTTACCTGAATCCCCGCGCTCCGGTGACTTCTTACTTACCTTGCGAAGATGGCCGCCGGGATCTTCACCCTCGGTGGACCGCAGGTCTTCTGTGCGGTCCATTGCCGATTCCATCCTCCTGATTGGCTGGAATCGGCACGTGACGGGGCGGAGCTACGAGGAGCCGCTCTCCGGCACGAGCGGCCCCATTCAGAAGGGAGAAGACCGGACTGCGCAAGCGCGTCTAATCGGGCGATTAGACGCTGAAAATTAGACGGCACCATGGAGACGAGGACGCCAGCAACGGAACAGGTAAGTGAATAACTTCTGTATGGCTCATAATTAATGCACAATGTACATTACAAAGTGCATTAATATGGCCATACAGAAGTGTATACCCCCACTTTGTTTCGCGGGACAACCCCTTTAATTATTATATACACAATCAAAATAGATTTGTCAATGGGATTATATTACTTCTAAAGATTTTAGACTCTGGCAGTCGTTAGAATACAGGCTGAGTTGTACCCAGCTTTCCCAGACCTCTGCATGCGAAGTGGAAGCTCAAATCACCTGCTCCGTTCTAACGCACTCCAGAGCTCTACAATATGCATACAGCGGCCACCACCAATTTGGTTACGGTAAATTATGAATACCATCTTCGGAGAATCTGGCTCCGTGTTACACGGACGAGGATCACTAATTAATTTACAGTTTAATTCTCAAAGAAAAGAGCCGTGCTTATTTACAGAAGAATACAAAATGATGTTCCCAGACGATCGGCTGGAGACGTACATGTGATACCCCAGACAGTAAGATAACAGGGATTAACAGAAGAGTGATACTATTGTTATGCGTGGAGGCTCGCGGGATACGATGGGGCAGTCATCACATATGGTGACCTCCAAGGGTCTGACCCCGAGCACACGTCCCTGTGCAGTTTTTAAACTCTCACTGGGGTAACTCCTATTTAGTTCCCTCCAGCCCCCGTGGGGGATGGCTTATCTTGGGACATATATTTCCTTCATAACTCCGTGGGGGTGTGACCCACCATGACAATATGACAATCATGTTCCTCTCATGATTTTACGTGCGTTTTGAGCCCACACACGAGTAGGTTTGGACGCATCTGGTCTGAGATACGCAATTCTCGGTTCCTGAGCATCGTGCCAATATGGAATATCCCGTCAGCGGGCGGCGACGTACAGATCTTTCATGATTCCTAAATTACATTTTCCTTTGTCTGAAGGGTGCATTTTTTTGTTAACTTTGCCTCCAAACATTATCAGGTCAGCAGGTTATGGTCTTCAGGAAATAGAGAACTATTGGTTCATGAAGGGTTAATTCCTGTCCTTATCTACTAACTAGCTGATATACCCGGCTTCGCCCGAGTTAATTTGGTACTGGTGTTTATCTGGTGTTCACATGGAAAATCTTATGAAGTCGTGGTTACTTTAGAGATACTGAGGAAAAACATATGTTCACCATTTTGCATAGTTCTCTGCGTTACCCAGGAAACACTACGGGGAGGTAACCATGTGACGTTTCCTTCATATAAAATGACATCAGGAAGTGAGAGAATTAGATTACGTACATAAAATAAGGACACTAATTCTTTTGCGCTTAGAATTGAATAATCGAGTTGGGACCCATTAACTTTTCATACTTAGGACAGAATCAATGCTTGTGCCAAATTTCCCGTTTCTATGACACCGGAAAGTGAGAAAATTACATTCCGTACGTAAAATTTGGACGCTAATTCTTTTGCGCATAGAATTGAATAATGAAGTTGGGACCCATTAGCTTTTCCTATTTATGACATAATCAATGCTCGTGCCAAATTTCCTGTTTCTATGAGACCGGAAAGTGAAGAAATTACATTCCGCACGTAAAATTTCGACGCCAATTCTTTTGCACATAGAATTGAATATTCGAGTTGGGACCCATTAGCTTTTCCTATTTATGACATAATTAATGCTCGTGCCAAATTTCCCGTTTCTATGACACCGGAAAGTGAAAAAATTACATTCCGCACGTAAAATTTCGATGCCAATTCTTTTGCGCTAGAATTGAATAATCAAGTTGGGACCCATTAGCTTTTCCTATTTTTGACATAATCAATGCTCGTGCCAAATTTCCCGTTTCTATGACACCGGAAAGTGAAAAAATAACATTCCGCACGTAAAATTTTGACGCCAATTCTTTTGCGCATAGAATAGAATAATGGAGTTGGGACCCATTAGCTTTTCCTATTTTTGACATAATCAATGCTCGTGCCAAATTTCACCTTTCTATGACACCGGAAAGTGAGAAAATTAGATTCTGTACGTAAAATTTGGACACTAATTATTTTGCGCATAGAATTGAATAATGGAGTTGGGACCCATTACCTTTTCCTATCTATGACATAATCAATGCTTGTGCCAAATTTCCTGTTTCTATGTCAGCGGAAAGTGAAGAAATTACATTCCGCACGTAAAATTTGGACGCTAATTCTTTTGCGCATAGAATTGAATAATCGAGTTGGGACCCATTAGCTATTCCTATTTGTGACATAATCAATGCTCGTGCCAAATTTCCCGTTTCTATGACACCGGAAAGTGAAAAAATTACATTCCGCACGTAAAATTTCGACGCCAATTCTTTTGCGCATATAATTAAATAATGGAGTTGGGACCCATTAGCTTTTCCTATTTATGACATAATCAATGCTGCTGCCAAATTTCCTGTTTCTATGACACCGGAAAGTGAAAAAATTACATTCTGCACGTAAAATTTGGACGCCAATTCTTTTGCGCTAGAATTAAATAATCGAGTTGGGACCGATTAGCTTTTCCTATTTTTGACATAATCAATGCTCGTGCCAAATTTCACGTTTCTATGACACCGGAAAGTGAGAAAATTAGATTCCGTACGTAAAATTTGGACGCTAATTCTTTTGCGCATAGAATTGAATAATGGAGTTGGGCCCCATTAGCTTTTCCTATTTATGACATAATCAATGCTCCTGCCAAATTTCGAGTTTCTATGACACCGGGAAGTGAGAGAATTAGATTCCGTACGTAAAATTTGCACGCTCATTCTTTTGCGCATATTATTGAATAATCAAGTTGGGACCCATTAACATTTCCTATTTATGACATAATCAATGCTCCTGCCAAATTTTAAGTTTCTATGACATTGGGAAGTGACAGATTTAGATTATGTACGTAAAATTTCGACGCCAATTCTTTTGCGCTAGAATTGAATAATCGAGTTGGGACCCAATTACTTTTCCTATTTTGGAGAAAATCTATGCTCGTGCCAAAATTTCATGTTTCTACGACATCGGGAAGTTGGAGAACTTTTGGCGAGTGAGTGAGTGAGTGAGTCAGTGAGGGCTTTCGTCTTTATATATATAGATATAAACATTTGCTGGCTCCCAGGGGCGTAGCTAGAGGCTCATGGGCCCGGGTGCAAAAGTTTAGCTTGGGGCCCCCCTACAGACCCCTCCAACCCCCACTCCTTTTCACAGCTACTCCTTCTACATCACTTTTAGCTACATTACTGTTTTTTTAATGACCCATCAATAGATCATTAGTAATCAGGGGTTTAGCAGAGTTTTAAAACATCCAGAACCCAAGCATCAAGGCACGCTTCGCTTCCTCAGGAAAGAAAATATATATATACTGTATACACACATATACATTGGAGACAGCATAATAATATATACAATAGAGACAACATAAGCTAACTTTATATAACATGTTAGGGCGCAGTGAACGGAGTCAATGAAAGTCAATGGACTGCGTGTAGATATGCAAGAGAAATAAATCCCAGCATGCTCTCTCTCTTTGTGTACCATGCAATGTGAGCCCTGTACACTTGTATGGGCTGCATGTGATAAACTGCCCATACGCAATACATTGTTTCCATACGCATTGACACTCTAAACACTCCCCATCACATGGAACACCCCTTGTCGTCGTCGCCCCCCCACCACCACCACACGGAATGCCCCTTATACCCCCCCACTACACGGAACGCCCCTTGTTTTCCCCCCACACACTCCCCATCACACAGAACGCCTCTTATTCCCCACCCCCCACCACACAGGATCCCCCTCGTTCTCCCCCCCCATCACACAGGATCCCCCTCGTTCTCCCCCCCCATCACACAGGATCCCCCTCGTTCTCCCCCCCATCACACAGGATCCCCCTCGTTCTCCCCCCCCATCACACAGGATCCCCCTCGTTCTCCCCCCCATCACACAGGATCCCCCTCGTTCTCCCCCCCATCACACAGTATCCCCCTCGTTCTCTCCCCCCCATCACACAGTATCCCCCTCATTGTCCACCCATTACACAGGGCCCCCCTGGTTCTCCCCCCCATCACACAGGGTGCCCCTCGTTCTCCCCCCCCATCACACAGGGTGCCCCTCGTTCTCCCCCCCCATCACACAGGGTGCCCCTCGTTCTCCCCCCCCCATCACACAGGGTGCCCCCCGTTCTCCCCCCCCCATCACACAGGATCCCTCTCGTTCTCCCCCCCCCCCCATCACACAGGATCCCCCTCGTTCTCCCCTTCCCCATCACACAGGATCCCTCTCGTTCTCGCCCCCCCATCACACAGTATCCCCCTCATTGTCCACCCATTACACAGGGTGCCCCTCGTTCTCTCCCCCCCCCATCACTCAGGGTCCCCCTCGTTCCCCCCCCATCACACAGGGTCCCCTTCGTTCACCGCCCCTCACACAGGGTCCCCCTTGTGCTCCCCCCACCACCACACAGGGTGCCCCTCGTGCTCTGCACCCCCATTACACAGGATCCCCCTCGTTCTCCCCCCCATCACACAGGGCCCCCCTGGTTCTCCCCCCCCATCACACAGGGCGCCCCTCGTTCTCCCCCCCCATCACACAGGATCCCTCTTGTTCTCCCCCCCCATCACATAGGATCCCCCTCGTTCTCCCCTTCCCCATCACACAGGATCCCCCTCGTTCTCCCCTTCCCCATCACACAGGATCCCCCTCGTTCTCCCCTTCCCCATCACACAGGATCCCTCTCGTTCTCCCCCCCCCCATTACACAGTATCCCCCTCATTGTCCACCCATTACACAGGATCCCCCTCGTTCCCCCCCCCCCCCCCCATCACACAGGGTGCCCCTCTTCCCCCCCCCCCCCATCACACAGGGTCCCCTTCGTTCACCGCCCCTCACACAGGGTCCCCCTTGTGCCGTCCCTCCCCCCCCCCCCCACCACACAGGGTGCCCCTCGTGCTCTGCACCCCCATCACACAGGGTCTCCCCCCCCCCCCCCCGGGAGGTCCGGGAGGAAGCGCCGGCGTGCAGGAGAAGCTGCCGGCCGCGCAGAGACCTTAGTGAAAGTAACTGCGGTCAGTCCGTGTGAAAGAGGGCCCCCGGGGGCTCAGGGGCCAGGTCGCAACCGCGACCCCAGCAACCCCTATATGTACGCCTATGCTGGCTCCGGCTTCAGAGGGGCTGTGGGACATCAGAGACCCCCTGGGGGAGGAGTAGAACAGCCTTTGCTGAAGTCTACTTCAAAGGTATTTCAGCACCCAGCTTTTCTGGGTACTGAAAAACATCCAACTCCTTCACCTACAGCTACACATCAGTGTTGCCACACCACATGGGACTAAGGTCCCACCTCACAGGTGGCAGACGCCATGCAACGTTATTCCAGAGAGAAAATGGACGGGAAAGTGAGTGTATTAGGACCCTCAGTGACACAGAGCACCACACAGTGCAGGGCTGACCAACAATCACGTGACTCTCCCTTCCCGCCCCTTCCACAGCAGTCCTATAGACCAGAGATAGAAATCACACTGTGGCCACATGAGGGCGACAATCCATCGTGTCAGTTAGCCTCCACTCATGACTGGCATCTTGCAATGCATGCTGGGAGTTGTGGTCCAAATGTAGGCAGGAAAAGCGCAATCTGGAAATAAATGACTACAACTCCCATAATGATGCAAAGGAGGAACAGAACGGCAGAATGTGACGGAGGAGACGATAATCATAATGAGGCTCGGAACGCACGGACAGGAAGTAATGACATCAGGTATGTGAGAGCTGAGAGAAGGCAAGAGAGGGATGACAGCAGCTCATGCAGACCACGAAGGTGCTCTCTGCAGGAGGAGAGGACTGGTGTGCTGGCTGTTACTGTAATACACAAGAAGTAGTCTGTGGACTACAGGAAGAGCAGACTAATGCCTTATACCAAGGGAGCTGGCTCTGCTGTCCTGCCTTGAAGGGGGTTTCCAGGCAAATGCTATTGCTGACCTAACCTCAGTAGATGATTGGCTGGGGTCTGCCACTCAGGACTCCGAACAATTAGCAGATTGCGAACCGCTGTCAGCGCCGCAGTACACAGGGGACGGAGCAATACTGCTGCTCCTGTGTAGTGGCCGCTGCTTGTAACTGCAGTCAAAGCTCTCATTAAAGGGGTTGTCCCGCGAAAGCAAGTGGGGTTATACACTTCTGTATGGCCATATTAATGCACTTTGTAATGTACATTGTGCATTAATTATGAGCCATACAGAAGTTATTCACTTACCTGCTCCGTTGCTGGCGTCCTCGTCTCCATGGTGCCGTCTAATTTTCAGCGTCTAATCGCCCGATTAGACGCGCTTGCGCAGTCCGGTCTTCTTCTTTTCTCAATGGGGCCGCTCGTGCCGGAGAGCGGCTCCTCGTAGCTCCGCCCCGTCACGTGCCGATTCCAGCCAATCAGGAGGCTGGAATCGGCAATGGACCGCACAGAAGAGCTGCGGTCCACCGAGGGAGAAGATCCCGGCGGCCATCTTCACAAGGTAAGTAAGAAGTCACCGGAGCGCGGGGATTCAGGTAAGTGCTGTGCGGTTTTTATTTTTAACCCCTGCATCGGGTTTGTCTCGCGCCGAACGGGGGGGGCTATTAAAAAAAACAAAACAAAAAAAAACGTTTCGGCGTGAGACATCTCCTTTAAAGGAACTCCGTCACCTACTTGTAGCCCCATGACCTAACCTTCTGGCTGAAAGCAGGAGCCCGGGTGTGATACGCCCGCTTCACACGGATGTCTGCACAATTAGGCACACCGTAGCGCATCTTTTTGTGCTAGAAATGAGGCTTTTCTTGGTGCGTGCAAAATACTGTGTTTTTTGCGCACTGATTTGAAATGGCCAATTCATCTACTGAGTTCCCGATGACGTCTATGGGGATCTGTGCTACATAAATACGCTGACGAATAAAACATCTATTTTTGTATTTTGACCGAAACGTACGCGCCAAAATACGGAAATGTGAATGAAGCGGCAAACGAATGGGTTCTCTTCTCTGCGTAGTAAATGCCCGGATATGTCCCTGTGCAGTCGGCCTCATACCCACCTCCCCTGTTGTTGGTGTCAGCGTTGAAACTGCTGCTTAATGCGTTAACTAGTCTGCCTGTTCTAAGTCTACAATGGGCGGACTACTTGGCAGCGTCACTGACATCGGGGAGGGTGAGTATACATCCCCGGACTCAGCAGGTCACCTACTGTCAGCCATGAGCTTGGCTCATAGGGTTAAATGTGGGTGGCAGAGTCCCGCCTCAAATACTGCCCATAGCATGCGATGGTAAAGCGATTCTTCATGCGGATGAAACATTGTAGCATGCTCCGTTTTCCTGTGGATTCCGCACAGACGGCTCCCATCAAAGTCATTGCGGACGGCTGCGGATTCCTTGGGAAAAACAGGAGTTAAAAAGAAAAATCTGTACTGCGCGTGTCTGACAGCGAGCCGTGCGGAGCATCCGCGGTACAGAAAGAGGAGAAAATTAAAGACAGTCAGCGCGGGCGCCTCTGCTGCCAGGGCCGGATTCTGCATGCAGAATCTGATCCGACTGTGTGCATGCGGCCTAAAGGGGTTCTCTGGGGACACGGTTTTGTAAAATAACAGAATTCCTTCTCGCCTTCCACGGCCCACCAGCTCTCCGGTCTTCACTTCCCGGCGATGACCTTCCAGAAAAAAGGACTATGTGATCTAAGTAGCCAATCACCAACTCTCTGTAGCCGGTGGATAACTGCGGTGCTTGCGTGACTCCGTGTCGGATCGTCATCACTCCCCTCTAGGAAGTGACGTTTAATGGAGGAGCGTTGAGCCGGCAGCGGTGAGCGAGTGCGGAAGGGCGAGCATGAATTCTGTTATTTTACTACTGCAAACTGAAGAAGTGTTTGAACAAAGCTGTGTGCCCGGATAACCCCTCTGAAATCAACTACATCTCTGCCTGCAATTACAAGCGCCGGCCACTACACGGAGCCGACCCCTAACTATGGCACTGATAGTGAACCCCCGATCAGCTGATTGACCATGGTTCCAAGTGGCGCACCCCGACCGGAACTTCCAACGCAGACGTGAAACCACCCTTAGGTCCCTCTTACATGGCCGTAGGTGTTTTTACGTGCGCAGAAATCTAACGTTTGTGCGCCCGTTCACACGGCACGGGCCCTGGCGCATATACGCTGAGGCTGCAATGCTGTTGCCTCCCCTTCCCTTACCGGCTCACCTCCTCTCTCCTTCCCTCTGGCTGTTTGTAATGGGAGTGGGCAGGGCTAAGAAACGCCCCCTCCCCGCCCTTTGTCCGCAGCCAGCAATGGGTGGGGTGAAGCTTAGCTCTGCCCCCTTCTATTGCAAACAGCCGGATGGAAGGAGAGAAGAGGGAGTTTAGCAGTCACGCTTATAAACTCCCTCCCACCTCCCTTCTCCGGCCGCTGTCATTGGCTCCCATAGGAGCCCATGCAGCGGTCGATGTGTCCGGCCGAAAAAGATAGTTTCAGGACTATGTTTTCTGCCCGGCATGAAAGAGCTCGCCGCTATATTGGCCCAGCCGGGCGATTTTAATTTTTTTTACCAGAATTAAACTCACCTGCTCCGGACGATGTGGTTCTTCCCTTCTTCGCGGCCGGATCTTCTTTCTTCGGCCCGGCGGATGTGCCCGGTGCATGCACGCTGCCGGCCTGCCGAGCACGTCCGCCGGGCCGAAGAAAGAAGATCCGGCCGCGAAGGAAGGAAGATCCGCATCGTCCGGAGCAGGTGAGTTTATTCTGATTTTTAGGCCTCATGTCCGCGGGGCAGGAGGGACCCGCTACGAATTCTACATGAAGAATCCGCGGCGGGCCTGATTTTCCCCGTGGACATGAGGCCTTAAGAATGTTTTTAGTTGAGGTGTAACGATGAGGATATTTGTATCTATATTTTAGCTCTGTAACAAGTTTATCTCATACATTTCTAGTCTGATCAAATGCTTTACTGAGAATGGAGAAGGAAGCTAATCCCACGGCCAAGAGGATCTTAAACCTCACCATGGAGATCATCTACCTGCTGACCGGAGAGGTGAGGGGGTTTGGGAATGATTCATTATTATCTCTTACTAACACAAGTTCATCATTGGGGTCCTTTTAGGCAAAACGATTTATCGCTTGAACGGGCGAGTGACGTTACCGCCGGCTCGTTCGCCCAGCAGCCTGTTCAGACAGGCAGATACATCGTTGGCTTGTTCAAACAAGAAATCATTCAGAATCGTTCACATTCGCTGTATTAAGTGACGGAGGATGACTTAACGAGCGCTGGTTAACCGAACGATAAGTGGACGAGCCAACGATGATTTTTATGCTGCATACAATGAACGACGAGTGAAAAGCAAACGATTATTGTTCGGTTATTGGCTGCGTTTAGACCGAATGATTATCGTTTACTTTCGCTGGTTTGAAAGATTTTTTTGACCGATAATCGTTCGTTTTAAAGCACCCTTAGACATGTGGATTTAGACAGTGTTTGTCTCCATATATAGGATTACACTGTGGTGAAGAAGAAAACTGCTGAGTGTGAGACCCCCAGCAGTCATTCTGATGTGTCAGGAGGATGGAGCCGAAGCCAGAGCCCCATCATTGAGTCTGAAGCCCATTCACTGATACCTGAGAGGACTAATGATGAGAAGATCCTGGATCTCACCAACAAGATCATTGAGCTGCTGACCGGAGAGGTGAGGCTGCTGGGGATGCTGGGACATTATACGGTGGGGCATAATATGGCTATATGATGACCGTATCATTGTGTTGTCAGGTTCCTATAAGGTGTCAGGATGTCACTGTCCATTTCTCCATGGAGGAGTGGGAGTACTTAGAAGGACACAAGGATCTGTACAAGGACCTCATGATGGAGGACCACCAGACCCTCACATCACCGGGTAAGAGGAGACTTTCATTGATCACAAAGGAGCGAGCACTTTTCATGATACCCAGATCATCTGATCATGACATATATGTGTGTCCCACAGATGGATCCAGTAAGAGAAATCCACCAGAGAGATGTCCCAGCCCCGTGGACTCCCAGGACTGTCCAGAGGAAGATCACTGTGAGCTTCAGGATGATCAGGTAGCTTACACTGGGGTCTCGTGAAATGATAAGGTCAGCTAATTAAACCTAAGTTATTTATGGTTTATGTTTGTTGAGGATGAAGATCTGATTCATATTAAAGTTGAAGTTACGGAGGAAGATGAGATTGACATGTCGGCTGATGAATGTAAGGAGGAAGATGTCAATGTACATATTACCCCCGGTAAGTAAAGAAAATGCTTGTTATCGTGTCAGCCAGTAGAGCAAAAAGTGATTGTTCTCAACAAAAGAAACCAAGTAATCTTGTAGATACGAGAGGCTGCTGATAAGTCTTTGGCTTTACCCAGAAAGTAACAAGATAGGAAGATGAAACTTTACATTTCTTCCACATACTCTCCACTGATGCCAACACACGTCTTACATCGGTATACCAAGTTCTGTAAGCCTTGAAAAAAAAAAAGGATTTCGGTTGTGCCTCAAACCAGTCATCCATAGCAGCCATGGCATCAGAAATGGTGTGAAATTTGGTCCCCTTGAGGTGTTTCTTCAGGTTTGGAAACAGATGATCGTCAGAGGGAGCTAGATCTGGTGAATAAGGTGGGTGGTCAACCAGCTAGAAGCCTAGCTCCATCAGTTTTGCCGCGGTCGCTTGTGCAGTGTGAGCAGAGGCGTTGTCTTGCAGGAACAAGATTCCTTTGGACAGCTTGCTGCACCTTTTGGCCTTCAGAGCGGCCTTCAATTGGTCCAAAAGTTCAATGAAATACCTTGCATTGATGGTGGAACCATTTTGAAGGTAGTCCACTAGCAGCACGCCCTCCTTATTCCAGGACACAGACGCCATCACCTTAGTGGCTGATTTTTGCACCTTGAACTTCTTTGGGTGAGGAGAACCACTGGGCCTCCACTCTTTTGACTGCTCCTTGGTTTCAGGGTCCTACAAATCAATCCAGGTCCCATCCATAGTGACCAGTCCATCCAGGAAGTTCTTATCAGTCACGGAAACACTGACAAATGGACCGGGAAGTTCTCACTCACATGCTTTTCTGATCTGTTGTCAGACATTTGAGGACTCCCTTTGCAGATAGCTTCTTCATGTTCAAATGTTCATGGATAATGACACAAACACGTTCACGAGAAATCCCCATGATGTCGGCTATTCCTGCAGCTGAAATTGGCCGATTCTCCAGTATGATGTTGTGCGCAGCATCGCCGATCTCTGGAACAACAACCTCTCTCGGTCGTCCAGGACGTTCCTCATCATTGGTGCTGAAGTGGCCTGTTTTAAATTTGGCAACCCAGTTCCTAACTGTAGAATATGAAGGGCATTGATCCCCCAATGGGAGATGATGTTACAGCGAGCTTTTATATCTATTTAGGATTCTTCAGCAGGCATTAATAATAACCACTGTCTGATGAGGCATCCTAAGGAGATTCGAAAGCTCGCTGTAACATCATCTCTTTTTGCTAGACGTTAAAAGTTATCATATCTACAAGGTTACTTTGTTTTTCTTAGGCTTCATTTATACGAGCGCATATACGTCACGTTTCTATGCCCAGCATATATACGCGACCATCTGAGGCATTGGTTTCCAATGCATTCGTTCACATGGGCGGTTATACAACGCATAAATATGTTGTCACCGTGAAAAATTTAACATACGTGGCTGAAATACTTCCGGCGCATATACACTGGTCAAAAAGATAGTTCTGCAACTATGTTTTGGCCAATATACGCCGGCGGGTCCCATAGACTCCTATGGGAGCGGGGAAAAAGAAAGGAGGGGAAGGCATTTATGCAGCATCCAACACTGCGAAAAGCTTACAGGTGCCTCTATATAGACACTAGAAGGCATCCCGAGGATTTCGGCAGAGTGAGGGCTTTCCGGGTTGCAGCGTATTTCTTTTTTAGCTAAAAACGATGCTCGCGGTCGTGTGAATGGATGAGCAAAAACTGTCCGTGATCGCGGAAAAACACCCATTCAGGCGCTTATATGGAGTGGGCGTGAGAACGTAAAAACGCCTACGCTCACGTGAAAGAGCCCTTACTGAGAACAATCCTATTTTATCTGAAGAGAGACACATCCTCTTCTGGTTTTCTACTCACTACAGTATTATATTACCTTATTAGCAATAGTCTTCATTATCTGCAGATGTGGTTCTAAAAGTGCCTAAACACATTAGACTAAAGTTGATGAAAATGGACTATCTCAACAAAACAAATGTTCATTGAGTAAAACGTAATATCAAACCATTGTTTTAGCTGCTGGATGACATGCCATTATAGTCTTGAGCAGTGGGCCATGTTTGGAATGTTTTGCTGCCAAATTAAAGATCTTTAGTCTACAGACTAATAACCTTTCCAGAAAGGTTGTTCACCCATTGCCCATTATTATTGCACATGTATCACCTGTTTGAGTAACTGTAACAATTAGTACAAACTAAAATGTGTGTGGCTATGGCTGCATCAGCAAAACGATTGTCCTCTACCTGATCGTTCGTTCAGCGGTTGTCCTGTCCTCCACCTACGTCTGTCTAGTGTGTAAGGCCACCATAGATATATAAATATGTACTAGGGATTACCCTAAACCATTATGGTGATCCTATGTGGCGCCTAGCACCGAAAACAAGTGTATCGATGTGTGTTCCGCTTTCGTAACCTTTGTTAGAATGCAGTGCCAACAAAAATATTTATGTATGGAGTAACGTGGCGGGCCACCACCATGATGGTTGATACCACTGAGCATGTGTACTACTGAGCATTCACGTGCATCCATGTTATCACGACAACACAAGCAACAAGTTCACCATCAAGCTCATCAGCATGGAGACAAAGTTGCCTGTCAGCGCCGCTCAATAATGCCAGACCAGTGCATAGAACCTTAGAGTTGGAAGGGACCCCCGGGGTCATCTGGTCCAACCCCCTGCTCAGTGCAGGATTCACTAAATCATGCCAGACAGATGTCTGTACAGCCTTTGAAGATTTCCATTGAAGGAGAACTCACCACCTCCCATGGTAACCTGTTCCACTCATTCATCCCCCTCACTGTCTAATATCTAATCTGTGTTTCATCCCTTTTAGTTTCATCCCATTGCTTCTAAGTGCATGCTTGGTGCATGACCATCTCCCTAGCACAGTTGGAGCAAGAGTAGAATAGCGAAACCTTGCACTAAAAAGGCTCTTAATTTGCAGAAAGGAAGACGGCATATAGTTACGATATATATAGGGGACACACAGTGGTCTAAACAATCCTCAATACCACGTATATAATACCAAACAACATCTTATAACTTGACATAGGACGTATAAGAATAAAGTCACAAGTGCCAAATATATAGCCACCTTAACTCATACGTCATATTAATTTCTTTTGATTCAACAGGTTTACTGAGCTCCACAGATTTTACAGACGGACATCTGATTTTACCTCCAGATTGTAAAAGAACAGTTAGCGATTTTCCACAAGATTTTCCGGGACACTTTTTTGCTCCCGATATATCCTCCATCCTTCCTAGTAGCGATCTGCTATTTAATCCCTCCTCTGATGAGGAACATTCTCTGGATAAATCATTCATTCTTACAAGTGCAGATCAGAGAGATGGCAAATTATTTTCTTGTTCCGAATGTGGGAAGTACTTCAAAAATAGAGCGAATCTTCTTCGACATCTTAGAATTCACACGGGGGAAAAACCGTTTCCGTGTTCTGAGTGTGGGAAATGCTTTACTCAGAAAAGTGGTTATATTCAACATATGAGAATTCACACGGGGGAGAAGCCCTTTTCTTGTTCCGAATGCGGTAAACGTTTTAGACTGAAGTCTACTCTTGCTCAACATCAGAAAATTCACACGGGAGAGAAGCCGTTTTCATGCTTAGAGTGTGAAAAATGGTTCGCCAGAAAATCTGAACTTTTTAGACACGAGAGAACTTATCACACAAGCAATAAGCTATTTCTTTGCACTAAGTGTGGGGAAACCTTTACAAGGAAATCGGATTTCATTCAACATCAAAGCATTCACACAGGGGAGAAGTGTTTTTCATGTTCTGAGTGTGAGAAATGCTTTACAAGAAGGTCCAACCTTGTAAAGCATCAGAGAGTTCACACTGGGGAGAAGCCATTCTTGTGTTTCGAGTGCGGGAAAAGTTTTGCAAAAAAGTGTAAACTTGATAAACATTTGAAAATTCATGCTGGGGAGAAACCGTTCTCATGTTCTGAATGTGGGAAGTGCTTCATGTTGAAGTTTAACCTTGTTACACATCAGAAGACTCACACTGGGGAGAAGCCGTTTTCTTGTCCCGAGTGCGGAAAATGTTTCTCGCGGAAGGCTAACCTTGTTGAACATCAGAGAATCCACATGGGGGTGAAGAGATTTTCCTGCTCTGTGTGTGGAAAACGGTTTTCGCACAAAACGGCTGTCGTCCAACATGAAAGAAGTCATGTGGGAGAAAAACCATTTTCTTGCTCCGAGTGTGGCAAATGTTTTACACGGAAAGCTAGTCTAATTGAACATCGGAGTATTCACACAGGGGAGAAGCCTTTTTCATGCGCAATGTGCGGGAAACGTTTTTCCCACAAATCAGTCCTAGTTCAACACGAGCGATCTCACATGGGGGAGAAGCCATTTTCATGTTCTCGGTGTGGAAAGCGTTATACGCGGAAGGCTTACCTTGTGGATCACCAGAAAGTTTGCAAGCTTTAGAAGCCGGGCGCATATGAGAAATCATGTGAAATATAAGTTTTGTTGGAAATCAACCATAAATAGAACAAAGAACTCCCAAGGAAAATGGGATGATATTGCTGAATTTCTAGAAAGCCTTACATAGCTCATGTTCTTAGAAATACTTTTCCGTTATGTGAGTCATGGATGTTCGATCAAAGAACAACAGGTCTGAGAGTGGAGAATGGCCCACTGAATAATCACATCTTGCTTGACTTGGGTTGCGGAATGTGTACTAGGGGGAAAAAATGAAGAATAATTTACTGTTCCATCCTGAACTTTAGCTGTATGTATGCCTTCATAGGCGTTCTTCAGTCACCATATCAAATTTACAGTAGACATTTATTTTACACTTTTGATATGTTTTATTAAATTAGTGTATTTTTCCCGTTTTTCCCTAAAGATCTGGAACCTATTGATATTTCAGAAAGTACAATACATTACATGGCCAAAGTTATGTGGCCACCTCTACTGAGTTCGGGTGTTTCAGCCACACCCATTGCGTGGTTCAGGTAGTTCAAGGTTGACTAAACCTTCCATCCTTCCGAGGTCAGTAAAATGAGTACCCAGCTTGCTGGGGAGGGGGTAAAAGATGACTGGGGAAGGCAATAGCAAACCACCCTGCAAAAACAGTCTGCCAAGAAAACAAGGAGACAGTCTTCATTCGGTGCTTGCACCAGGGGACTTGACCTTTACCTACATGGCCAAAGTTATGTAGACATCTCTACTGAATTCAGATGTTTCAGCCACACCCATTGCAAACAGGTTTATAAAATCAAACACACAGCCATGCAATGACCCTATACAGACAATGGTGGTGGTAGTATGGGTCATACTGAAGAGCTCAGTGACTTAAAATGTAATGCAAAAACCGAGATCTGGTGATGCCGCCACGGGTCCTTGAGATGTATAATTTTATTGTTAAACCTTGTATAGCTTGTATGTGCCTGACAGCCACAGCTGTTTCTTCTGTGCTTTAGGAGCAAAAGGCATTCAAGTGAATGGAGGCAGAGCAGAGCGGTGAACGTTGCAGCCGCCTTCTCAGTAAAAGAGGCGTCGCTCCTAGGTTGAGCGAGAAGCTGCTCAGCAGGAACGACTAGCAATAACTGAGCGACATGTTGCTCAGTGCCCTGTTGGGGGGTCGTGTGTACACAAGGCGATAGTCGCCTGAAGTCGCTCAAAGGTACCTTTTTATATGCTCTCTTCGGAGTTGTGCCTTGTTCTATATAACTCCCCTAGGTGAGTAGCATTTCACACAATAATGTGCTCATAGTTCAGTATCCATTATCTTTCTGCACCGGGTTATCGGGTTATTTTAGCTATTGTTCATTAAGTTTGCCACAAGTTAGTTTTTGAACTCTCTAACTAGATTTGACTGGATGAACTATTAGTGCTGTTTCTCCTAAATTCTTAGCAGTAACCGCTCCGTCATGAAGTAGTAGACCATGTAGATTCAAGGACACCAAGTGCTGAACCACGTGCCACGTATTGATCACCTACAGTGTATTGCATTACTCACTGCTGAATTCAGGATTGCCTCTAAAAGTGACATTCGTTCAAGAACTGAGGGATAGGAGCTTTACGAAGTGGGGTTTCCTGGACAAGCAACTTAAAAAAAATCGTCATTTGGATTGGTGTAAAGAACACCCCTACTGGACTCTGTTTCAATATATGGCACTCTTATGGATGAATCGGGGTTTGGTGGATGCTAGGAGAACAATACCTACTAGAATGCATAGTAAATATGGTAACATTTGATGAAAACGGGTAAAGCTATGAGTCTGTTTTCCAGGATTTGATCCAGGCCCCTTATTTCCAGTGAAGTTTAATGTCAATGGGGCAACATACGTAGATATTGGAGACAGATGTACTTTTCCAACTTTGGCAACAGTTTGGGAAAGGCCCTTTACTGTTTTAGCATTACTATGTCTTGTGCACAAAACGAGGTCTATAAAGTCGTTTCTTGTGGAGAAACACAAGTGTCCAGCATGGAGCCCTGATGTTTACCCAGTGGAACACCTTTGGGATTATCTGCAATGACTGTTGGAAGCCAAACCTTGTCTGACGTCCTGAATGATTGGTTGGCTGAAGGGGCATAAATTCCCATAGTCACAAGTCTAATAAGATTAGAGGCTGTTTTAGCCTCAAAAGGGATCCCAACTCCATATTAACAGCCATGGTTTTGGAATGGGCTATCCAGCAAGCTCCTATGTTTGATGATAGTGTCCATATGTTTTTGGTCGAATAGCATACTTCATGTCTATTTTACATGAGTTGAATCAAGATCTTGGAAGCTGTTATATACAAACAAAACAAAGTATGTTTTTCAAGGGTGATGATGTCATAATGATGTCATTTATTTAATAAATAGTAAAAATATGAATGACATTGTTTTACCTATTTGTTTCCTGTTAATTATATAGTGCCAGCATAGTCCGTAGCGCTGTACACCGAATGACCAGCTGAAAGAAACTGTAGGAGACCATAGAAACCTGGAGAAAACCATGCAAGCATGGAGAGAACATTTGGGTTTGGTTTCAAAACCTTACCCCACTGTTGGAAGATACCAGTGGTGGGGATCAATGGTGATTTCTTGGTCTAAGTGGTAGTTTGTTTATAAAAAGGTTTAACCCCTTCCAATCCACTGTCTGCCGACTGAAGACATTATAATTTAAGGCTATACAGCTCCGATGTTGGTAGACATCCGTCGGGGCTCTCTTACTGTATATTGCCAGCCTCTCTGCTGTCGGAGCCTATCCAGTGTGTCACCGCATGCAGTACTGGCTTTAGCCAGCAGATAGCGCCGTTGTTTAACGACAGAAAAAGAGTAAGCCCCCCTAGGAAAACCAGGATACAAATTGGACTGGAAAGGGTTAAAAAGCGGCTAAAATGTGCTTTTATTACGACAAAATTACATTGTTTGGCTTGTTGGGAGGAAAATTATCTCCATTTATTTGTGGTTAAAAAGCTGGGCAGAAAAGTGATGATTTTGAGTTATTAGAGGCAGTTGCTTTCAGAGATTGTGAATTTTCTCCTGGCTGGATGGTAAATAAAGGCTGGTGGTGAGCAAAGAATTGCCAAAAATGAATTTGTACCTCTTTGAGACCATTTATCACTCCCAGAAGTAAGGAAAATAGAGTGTAACATATTTTGATGTAATAGAGATATAAAAAGATTGTCAAGTATTGTAGGAGGGAAAACCTAAAAAATGTAAAAACACTTCTTCACTGACAGATAATGGAAAATTTAAGGGAGTTAAGGTAAATTGTATTGATTAGAATGGTTAGTAGAGGACAAAACTTGAAAAGGTCTAAACTCAACACTTTACACAAAACTAAAACAGGATGGGGCGGATGAACCAAAGTTGAGATGTTTTAAATCTAAATGGGGAAGGGATAGAGGGGTGCGTTCACAATGGGTAGACACATTAACCCCTTCATGACCCGGTCCTTTTTTTTTTTTTTCATTTTCACTTTTTCCTTACCCCCCCCTCCTCCCCCCCATAAAAAATCATAACTTCTTTTTTTATCCATCGATGTCGCTGTATGAGGGCTTGTTTTTTGCGGGACGAGTTGTATTTTTCAATGGTGCTATTTAATGTTCGATATAGTGTACTGAAAAACGTAAAAAGTGGAGTAAAATGAAAAAAAAAAACGACATTCCGTCATCTTTCACTGCGGCTTGTTTCTACAGCAAACTGCAACAAAAACGACAAGATAACTTTATTCTATAGGCCGGTACGATTGCTACGATACTAAACTACTTTTTATTTTTTTTCAAAGACATTTAATTTTTTTCAATTATTTTCTGCGGCCATCTTGTGTGCGCAATAACTTTTTTATTTTTCCGTCGATGTAGTTCAGCGATGGCTCATTTTTTGCCGGATGTCCTGTAGTTTCCGTTGGTACTATTTCGGAGTACGTACGACTTTTTGATCGCTTTTTATTGCATTTTTTTCTGGGAGATAGGGTGACTGAAAAAGTGCATTTCTGGCGTTCTTTATTTTTTTTTTTTTCGGACGACGTTCACCGTGCGCTGTAAATAATGTGCTACTTTGATAGATCGGACTTTTACGGACGCGGCAATACCAAATATGTATTTTATTTTATTATTTAGACTTTTTAATTATAGATATGGCAAAAGGGGGGTAATTTAAACTTTTATTACTTTTTTTTTTTACACGATTAAAAAAACTTTATTGCTGTTTTTTTCACTTTACTTTTAAGTCCCCCTGGGGGACTACAATATGTGATACTTTGATCGCTCCTGCAGTATGACGTAATGCTATAGCTATAGCATTACGTCATACTGCATTCTGACAGGCAGCCTATCAAGGCAGCCCTGGGGCCTTTCAGAAGGCCCCCGGCAGCCATGACACCTGCACGGCTCCCCCGATCTCACCGCGCGCGCGCGCGGGGGGCGTACGGGACGTTGTCAGAACTGGTATCCGCTCGCTTGCTGCTCATGCACTGCTTTACAGTTCCTTGCCTAAGTGAACAATAAGGTGTGCCTAGACGGAACGATTATTGTTCCAAAAATCGTTCAAATTAACTAAAGTGAATGATAATCCTTCAGTTTAACTGTGAGTCAACAACAAACAAGAGTTGTGCGCTTCTTTTAAAGAAGATAGTTGGCTTCTCGTTACATTTAAACACTGGAATAGGAATGTAAAACACTGAATGAAAAGTGAACGATTCCCACCGATGGCTTGCCTGTCTAAACAAGCTGCGCAAACAAGAATCGTGAGATTCCCATTTGGTGTGAAAGGGCCATTACACTTTGTACACAAACATCTGCAGAACAATTTGCATCAAGTAGAGTCAAGAATAGATCATAGCATGTTTCCCTGAAAATAAGACCCTGTTTTATAATAACTTTTGCCCCCAAAAAGAGCCACAGGGTCTTATTTTGGGGGGATGTCTTATAGTCACCTAACAGGAGCCATCCAGGTCCCTCCCGCTCCTCTTCGGCATTCCAGCAGGCTTCCATGCAGTTGTCAGCACCGACAGAACATCAGCCACAGTGCTCGACAACCAATCAGAGCAATCTCTTGCTGGAGGTGGGGTTTTCAAACTCTGTTACCAGCAGGATATGTTCTGTCGGTGCTGGTTGCTGCACGGAAGCCTGCAGGAATGCCAGAAAGCAGCGGGAGGGACCCGGACGGCACCTGCTAGGGAAGTAATGCTTTTTTTGCACGTAGTGTGGCTAGGGCTTATTTTCAAGGCAGGGCTTATATTTTAAAATAACCTGACAATACCTGACTCTAATGCTAACTCTCTATAAGTCTCTCCCTAATCTGTCCTTGACCCTAACACCAAACACTATTGTCCCTGAATAACGCTGTGAAAGCCCTATCTAAAATACTATTACTAACAAGCATTTAGAGAGCACTAGGATCCAAAGACAGGGAAACCTACAAAACTCTGAAGCAAAGACTGGATTAGAAAAGCACAGGAGCAAAGTATACTGACAAGATACCAACAAAGGTCTGTCACTTCATTATTCTTTCATAATTGAAAGTGAACTAGGTCTCGACTTGGCAGGAAGCTCATGTTTGGAATTATAGGAATCATCCTCGAGGGCTTTGTAGAAAGATTTAAAACACATGTTTCTCCATATTCGATTAGGATAAGTGAGCGAGCTACTATTGCACAAATTAGAAGCCATAGGGCTATCTGATCACATCAAGCTTGGAAATGTATATAGAGCAATTCTGGACTCCTCAATGTCAACCCATAACAAAGCCTTGGTCCCAAGGTCTCAAGGTCTCTATCCATTGGGCCATTCTTGCTGATGTAATACACAACACAATTCTGGGATGTATTTAGAGAAGCATAGAGTCTAGATCACATGAGGTCATTATCCCCCTCTACTCTTCCTTAGTCAGACCTCATCTGGAATACTGTGTCCAGTTCTGGGTACCCCACTTTAAAAAAGACAGACAAATTGGAGCAAGTTCAGAGAAGAGTTACTAAGATGGTGAACGGTTTGCAAATCATGTCCTATGAGGAACGGTTAAAGGATCTGGGAATGTTTAGCTTGTAAAAAAGAAGGCTGAGAGGAGACTTAATAGCTCTAGCTCTTAAAAGACCAGAAGCAATGGGATGAAACTGAAAGGGAGGAGACACAGGTTAGATATTAGACAGTGAGGGAATCAATGAGAGGAACAGGTTACCACGGAAAGTTGTGACATGTCCTTCAATGGAAGTCTTCAAACAAAGTCTGGACAAATATCTGTCAGGGATGTTTTAGTGGGTATTATTGTATCTTGACACCACCAGGAAGTCCTGGTGGATTCAAGATTGACAGGGGGTGACGCCCCCTACAGCTGATTGGCTGGAGAGGTGGTTACCTGCTGGTCCTGGTAGCCGAGTAAGCTAATGGTGCGGCTGAATGCAGGGCGACCTGCACAGCAGCACGTTGCTGGTCCCCGCTGCAGCAAAGAGACCCTTCCCCTCCGGTGGGCCTGAAGCCGCTACCTGACAATAAGCGCAGAGCGGGTTCGGCATGAGGGAGCGCATATTGCCGTAAACCGCCTTTGCATGGTGGAGAGGCAAAAGCCCTCACAAAGGATGCCACCGAAGAGAAAGCCAGACGGCGTCACCGTCATGAGAGGCGTCTGTCATCACTCAGCACACAGGCGGACACTGTCGGAGCACTGAGCCACACGGCAACACGGACCACACAGCTGCCCGCCGTCACAGAGCACGCAACCTATGGGCCGGACGAAGGCGTCAGCAAGCGGCTGGGATGGAGGTGGCTGTGTCGGCTGGTAAGCATGTCTGAAATGTCGGGCGGGACGGAGTACTCAGGCTCCAGCGCCTGGATTCATTTCTGCCTGCCATGGAGGCTTAGTCACACGGTCCCATTGCTTTATTACATGTAAATGCTGCAATGTTACAGTGCTAACATGGCAGCATTTACAAGGATGAATGTAAGCCTAAGAAGCAAAGGAACCTACTGCGTAAGGCTGCAGTGCAGGCACAATTCAATGCACATGGTCTTAGGAGCTTTGTACTTTGACCCTATCGGGAGCTGGGGGTGTGAGAGGGGTGTTCATCCTCTCAAACCCCTAGCTTCCAGTGGCGTCAAGGTACAAAAATACCGATTTAGTGAATCCTGCAGTGAACAGGGGGTCGGACCCGATGACCCTAGAGGTCCCTTTCAACTCTACCATTCTATGATTCTAATATTTCATTAAGTTAGTGGCAGAGATACCCCCCTTTCTTCTATGGTAATGCATTATATTGTTCTTAATTCTAGGGAGTTTAGTGGTCCAAATAAATTTGAAGATTAAGTCACTGAAAATTTGCTATGAGTCTACAAGGGATTGGGATAGGCAGCGTCCGAAAGAGTAAGGCTCAATGCACACGGCTGAGTCAGACCCTGTGCCGGACGGTGACCCCTCGCGTACCTCTCTGGATTCTCTCTCTCTGTGCTGTGGATGTGTCGTCCAGAGTAAATGCGAAGTGCAGAGAATGCCGCACCATCGGTTTTGAAATTAACATTTCTGAATCGTCGTGGGTGGGATGGTTTCCATTTACTGCAGTAGAGTAGAGCATGCGGTAATTCTTCCTCTGCTAGCAAAAATTGCACACACACGCAGGACTTACATCCTATGGATGGCGCAGGCTCAGAAGTAGCTGACAACCTGCTTTCCACTGCAACAGCGGGGATCGTCAAGACCACCACTCGAACACCGTCCAGGCCTGCCATGGTCTGTGATTATCATTGTGAGGGAGAATGCATTGCAGTACAGGGGTACTGCAGTGTATTATCATAGCGATCACAACTTCTCTGGTTCAAGTCTCCTACAGGGGCATTAAAATAGGGTAGAAAAAGAAAAACAATAAAAAAAAAACACGTTCAGTATCCTCATATAGGTGATAACCTGTACAATAAATTGAAAACACCATTTATACTGCACAGGAAAAAAAAAAAAAATAAAATAAACAGGAGCCAAAAAGCTTATTTTGGTCATTTTGTCTCCAGAAAAGCTATATGTACCGCAAATGGTACCAATAAAAACTACAGCTTGTCGCGTAAAAGACAAGTTCTCACAGAGAACTCTCATAGAAAAAAAGTTATAGGACTCTGAAGACCGCGATGCAAAAAGAAAAGAAAAGAAAGTTTCTATCATCCAAAAGTGAAAAAAAAAATTATAAAACACATATATAAATAAATATAATTTTTGGCATCTTCACAATCGCACAACCCGCAGGAAACAAATGATGTCATTTATGTTGCATGTTTAACGATGTAAAGAAAAATAACCCCAAAACACTGGCGGAATTGGCGCAAAGAGAATTCCTAAAGTTACATAATACATTACATATAGTGAAAAAACGCAATTCATCATGCACAACGGAGCCGCATACGGCCGCGACGCCGGAAAACTAAAAGTTAGATCTTTTAAAAAGAGGAGATGAAAATCCCCCCCCCAAAAAAAATCGTAGCATCCTTATGGCGTACATCATACAGTAACGGTGCCTGTGAACGTACCTGTTATGTGTGCTCCTGGGATTTGTTGTACTATGTACTCCTAGCAGCACAGCTACAGGTGGTTGAGGGTTAATTGAGCTGGCTGGGTGTGGTACTTCCTGCTAGCCAATCTCCTGGATCTGTGCTCACATATAAACCCAGCTCCTGGGCAGTTTGGCTGGGCCCCCAGGGTTATCAGTCATGTTCAGCTTGGGCCCACACTGATCTGTGTTTGCAAGTAAGTCTGTGTCCCTCAGCTTCCCTAAAGATTGTTTGGACACCTGTAGTCCTAGTCTGCAGTACATGCAGCCCCCTTTTCCTTCCCCCTTTACAGGTGCAGCCTCCAAAGGTCTTATGTCTTATTCTGGGTGTTCGTGTAACTGGACACTGTACCCTATGTCAGCTTGTGTAGTTGACTGTCTGTTCTGTGTGTCAGTTGGTGTAACTTGACACGGTTCCCTATGTGAGCTTGTGTAGCTCACTGTCTATTCCCCCTGGTATGAGGACACATAGACTTGCCGTGAGTGTCATCTGTGTGCATGTGATCTCTGAGTGGAGTTTGCCTGGGTGTGTGCCCTGTACTCTGTCCTGTTCCTGATGCAGCTGGCTGTGTGTCCAGTGCTCTGTCCTGTTTTTGATGCAAGCTTTGCTGTGTGATCTGTGTCTTGCTGGTTCATGTCCGTTTGTACGTTTAAATTCTGTCAGTTTTGTGTCAGTTTGCTCTGTGACCAGCTATCTGTGTCTTGTCATGTTGCAGCGTTCTGTGTGAACTCTGTCCGGTTCTGCTGGACTCCTGGTTAGTGTAGGGACTAGCGATATAACCAGGAGCTGTGAGGTGGCCCGCTAGCTTCCATGTTTTGTACAAAATGTCAACCAATACCTGGTATTTATATTCAGCTTATCTGTTACTAGTGGTTGTATTGTGGCTGCTGTATGCTGTGTATTTTGGCTCTGTGTATCCTGTGGTTCTGTCTGTCATGTAGCATGTGTATGTCTCCTGTTCTGTGCGTGGCTCCTAGGTTCAGCTAGGGCCCAGTTCCGAAGACCACTGGGCCGCCCTTTATTGGGGCGAATTCCCCGCTTAGGTAGGGCCATTTCATCCTCCCGCGTAGAATGGGGTCAGTTGCCTGAAACCCGTGTGAATACCGTGTTCTACTTGTGTGCATGCATCCCATCTCCCATCCCATTATCCCATTTTGGGTACGATTGTGTGGGCTCCCATGCTTAGGTTGCCCACACGATCGTAACAGCACCGCTCTGTCGTCACAAGATCTGCCAACTACGGACAGCATCCATTTGTGAGAATGCAGCAAGTCTCCATCAGCAGGTGCAGGTGGCGGACACTGGGGGGCGCTTTATTAGAGACACTTGCTCTTCGGCAATGGGAGCCTCTCTGTATAGGAATTAGACATGTGACCCCGGCGCGCGGCATAAAGTTACGGAACAGGTTCTCCGTGGATCAGTTTCAGTGTGAATCCACATCAGTTTTGGAACATTCAGCGAGGCCGGGTCATGGGTGCACGGGGCCAGCATCGTAAGAGTCGCCAACCGGTGGGGGGGTTTGTGACCCAGCGTGGAGGAGGAACACCACCAGGGGGCGGTGGATGGAAACAACTGGTTGACAAAAAATGTCAGAAAAAGGGGCCAGGAATCGTCATAACAATGCGCTGCTGGGCCACGGACACGTCTGCGTCACGTTATCCCTCTGGGCTTAGATGCCAAAAACAGCACGTCTTTACTTCAAGCCGCCAGATGGAGTGGCGGACATCCGGCAGAGTTCTTGTGCAGGAGGTGGAAGACTACGGAATAATCCTGTCTCGTGTGAGAGATCCCCAGTGGCCGAATGTGCGATGCACGGCTGGCTGCGAGAAGCGTCTCTCGCACCACCGCTGTCTGCGGATCGCAACCTCTGTCACCGCTTCCCACTAGACAGGAATAAATAGCGCAGCACATTGTAAATTTCGGCAAAATGTTACAGATGGAACAGACGCCATTATAGTCATAGTGGCGCCAACGTTTGGTGCTACCGGCCGGCTGGACACATTGCCTGTCAGATGGATTTGGATACCTGCTGCACCGTGCTGCTGGGGGTTGGTCAGAGTTTGGCACAAGCAACATGCATTGATGACCCCATCCTGTCCGCAGGGGCCGGTACTCAAGCAGAATGACTACTACACCTGGAAGTCCGATGCTCTGCTGCATGGCTACACCGGGCTACTAACCGCTATGTCCAGCTCAGTCCGCGGGCCCTGAGCTCGTCAATGTTGACATTGCAGTCTGGAAGCTGCTATAGGATTGCGTTAACAAACGCAATCCTATGCAGACTGCCGCGATTTGGCCGCGTAAAAACTCGTGCGGCAAACAAATCGCGGCATGCTCTATTTGTCGCAGAGCCCCGCACAGAAATGTCACTCACTGTCCGCCAGCTCCGCTCTGCGCATGCGCTGGCTGCCCGGCAGCCGGCACATGAAAGAGCCGGGGCCGCTGGAGCAGGTGAGTGACACGCTGCTCTCTGCAGGCGGTCGGGTCCCGCTGCGAGAATTCTCGCAGCCAGATCCGACCCGGCCGTCTGCAGGCGGCCATAATTGTAAGCCAAATCGGAAAACGAACCCTCCAGCACGGGCACAAAATCACTACACACTCTGCAGCTGTCCCTGCGCTCCCTGGTCTCAGTGGTCCCCGCACCCACTTTTTTTGCAGCCACTGTGCCGCCTTGTCAGTGGCATCCCGGCCGCCAATTGCCCCAGTCACTCACTGATGGTGTCCACTGTTCCTCTGCCTCAGCCACTGCCAGTCTTGGCACGGTCCTCCTGCTGCGTCAGAACGGCACTTGGGGGATTCAACAGGCTGCCACTCCCAGCCTCGCCAGTCTTCTCCAGTGCCTCTTCCGCCGCTCCCTTTGTTGCCGCTGTCTTCCTGCCGTTTCAAAACGGCAGTGGCCAGTGTCCTATGGCACCTCTGGCTCTGCCTGCGCCACTGCCGTGTCAGGATGGCATTTTGGGGATTACACACGCCCCCAGCCAATCAGAAGCTGTGGGTGTTACTACATTGTTTGACAGCTGGTACCTTGTCACCACCCCTAACTTCCGGTGGTGAAAAGGTTCAATAAAATTGTGTGTATCTGCTGTGTGTACCTGTTGTGTGTACATGTAATCATAGAATTGTTGTAAGGGACCTCCAGGGTCATCGGGTCCAACCCCCTGCTCAGTGCAGGATTCACTAAGTCATCCCAGACAGATATTTGTCCAGCCTTTGTTTGAACACTTCCATTGAAGGAGTCCACCATCCGTGGTCATCGGTTCCACTCATTGATCACCCTCACTAATATCTAATCTGTGTCTCCTCCCTTTCAGTTTCATCCCATTGCTTCTGGTCTTTGCTTGTGCAAATGCGAATAGGGCTGATCCCTCTGCACTGTGACAGCCCTTCGGATATTTGTAGACCGCTATTAAGTCTCCTCTCAACCTTCTCTTCTGGTAAACATTCCCAGATCCTTTAACCATTCCTCATAGGACATGATATGCAGACCGCTCACCATCTTGGTAACTCTTCTCTGAACTTGCTCCAGTTTGTCTATGTCTTTTTTAAAGTGGGGTGCCCAGAACTGGATACAGTATTCCAGATGAGGTCTGACTAAGGAAGAGAAGAGGGGGATAATGACCTCATGTGATCTAGACTCTATGCTTCTCTTAATACATCCCAGAATTGTGTTTGCCTTTTAGGCTGCTGCATCACATTGTTGACTCATGTTGACCCATTTGTAGCAACATATACTCCGTTATATTAATTAGGCCGCCTGCAGACGAGCGGGTCGGATCCGGCAGCGAGAAATCTCGCCGCGCGATCCGACCCCAGAGCCTGCAGGGACGAGCGCGTACTCACCCGCGCCTGGCGGCCCCGGCTCTTTGATGTGCCGGCTGCCGCGCAGCCGGCGCATGCGCAGACCGGAGCCGGCGGCCAGGTGAGTGCGTGCCCCGCAGAAAATTAGAACATGCAGCGGTTTGTTTGCCGCGCGAGATTTCGCGCGGCCAAACCGCGGCCGTCTGCATAGGAGTGCGTATTGTAATGCACTCCTATGCAGACTTTCAGCGGCGGAAATCCCGCGGGAAATCCCGCGGCGGGATTTCCGCTCGTCTGCAGGCGGCCATACCTTGCATAATTTTGTATCGTCTACAAATATTGATATTTTACTATGTAGACCTATCAGGTCATTAATAAATATATTGAATAGAATGGGCCTAATACTGAACCCTGTGGCTCCCCATTAGTGGTCCAATCAGAGTACGAGCAATGTATTACCACCCTCTTCTTTCTATCTCCGAGCCAGTTCCTTACCCAGATACACACGTTTTCGCCCAGTCTCAGTTGTATCATTTTATATATTAACCTATTATGCGGCACAATGTCAAACGCTTTAGAAAAATCCAGATGTACGAGATCAATAGACTCTCCCAGGTCCAGCCTAGCGCTTCATCGTGGCAGCTGATCAAATTGGTCTGACATGAACGACCGCTCATGAGGAGTTATACCATTATTTTCATTGAGGTATTCTAGAATGGCGTCTCTCAGAAACTCCTCAAATATTTTTCCAATTACTGAAGTGAGATTTACCGGCCTGTAGTTACCAGGCTCTCTTTTAGCCGCTTTTTTGTATATTGGGACCACACTGGCAATGCGCCAATCTAGTGGTACAACCCTGGTCTCAATGGTGTCCCTAAATATAAAAAATAGCGGTCTATCTATCATGTTACGTAGTTCCCTTAGAACCCTTGGGTGTATGCCATCTCGGCCCGGCAATTTATCGATTTTAATCCTTTCCTAATCGGCTCTGCACTTCCTCCTGTGTTAGGCATGCAATACTTAGCTGGGGGGGGGGGGGGGGGGGGTCATTTTATAACCCTTCATCTTGTGTGGCATTTCTTTTTAATTCGTGAACACACTTGAGAAAAAAACTATTTATTATGTTTGCCTTCCCCCATTCTATGGTTTCCCCTGCATTATTTGTTAAGAGGCTAATGCTTTCAGTACTGTTTGAAGAATAGTTTAGGGTTATTTTTGCTCTCTTTGGCAATCAGTATCTCTGCCTCCTCCTTGGCAGTTTTGATCTTTTCCTTACATAATTTGTTTTTCCCCGTATGATTTTAGTGCTTCTTCACTGCCTTCTTGTTTTAGTAATTTAAATGCTTTCTTTTTATCACTTACTGCCGCCCTTACAGTCTTGTCGAGCCACATTGGTTTCCTTCTACTTGTAGTTCATTTATTTTTAAAGGGTATGAACTGCTCACATGAGGTAATTAGGATGATTTTAAACTTCTCCCATTTGTTGTCTGTGCTGTTATTTTTGAGGATGCTGTTCCAATTAATGTTGCCGATAGTAGTTCTGAGCTGATCAAAATTTTGCTTTACTGAAGTTTTTTTTTCTTTCTTGCATCCTGATAAGACTTCGTATTGAATGATATCTAAAATTTAATTATATTGTGGTCACTATTTCCCAAGTGTCCCTCAACCTGCACCCCCATTATTCAGTCCGGTTTATTAGTTAAAGGGGTTGTCCCGCGGCAGCAAGTGGGTCTATACACTTCTGTATGGCCATAATAATGCACTTTGTAATATACATTGTGCATTAATTATGAGCCATACAGAAGTTATAAAAAGTTTTTTACTTACCTGCTCCGTTGCTAGCGTCCTCGTTCCCATGGAGCCGACTAATTTTCGCCCTCCGATGGCCAAATTAGCCGCGCTTGCGCAGTCCAGGTCTTCTCCTGTTCTCTATGGGGCTCCGTGTAGCTCAGTGTAGCTCCGCCCCGTCACGTGCCGATTCCAGCCAATCAGGAGGCTGGAATCGGCAATGGACCGCACAGAAGAGCTGCGGTCCACGGAGGAAGAGGTTCCCGGCGGCCATCTTCACAGGTAAGTATAGAAGTCACCGGAGCGCGGGGATTAAGGTAAGCGCTCCGGTAAGCTTTCTGTACGTCCCTGCATCGGGGTTGTCTCGCGCCGAACGGGGGGGGGGTTGAAAAAAAAAAAAACACGTTTCGGCGCGGGACAACCCCTTTAATACTAAGTCCAGAGTGGGCCTCCCTCTAGTTGGCTGCCTCGCAAGTTGGGTAAGGTAGTTATTTATTCTCAAACTTACCGCTCTTACTGGATTTACAAGTTTCATCTTCCCATATTATATATGGATAATTGAAGTCCCCCATAATAATTACTTCATTGCGGTTTGACGCCTCTTCTATTTGCCTCAATAATATGTTTTCAGTTTCTTCTGTTGCCTTTGGTGGCCTATAGAAAATCCCTATCAGGATTTTGTTATTCTTTGCACCCTGTATTTCTACCCACAGAGATTCCACATGTTCATCTCCTACACCTATGTCTTCTAGTAGCTTTGGTATTAGGTACGATTTGACATACCCCTCCCTTTTTCTGGTTGCCACGGTCTCTTCTGAAGAGATTATAACCCAGTAATTTCACCGTCCAATCACACTTATCATCAAGCCATGTTTCTGTTACTCCCATTATATCGTGATTTTCTTCAGACATTGTAAGGTCTTACCAGCGCTTGATTGGAGCCCAGGTGTAGTAGCCAAGCCGGAATAGAAAGTAGTCGGGAGTAAGCCAGGTCGTTAGCAGGTGGTCACAGTTGCAGTACAGTGGATGAGACAGAAATCATAGTTAAGTGGAAGCCGAGTCATTAGCAGGTGGACACAGTTGTAGTAGAAGAGGAGCTGGTAGCTGTGCAGCTTAATTATAGGCTGAGAGCTCAGTAATCACGCACTGAAGGAGTGGAAGGTCTAGGCCTATATAGGAAGTGCAATCAGGAACAGGTGCAGGGTCAGGACTAGGAGGCAGGAACTAGGTAACTGGGAAATACAGAACAAGGCTAGGTTTTCAGCAAGTGAACTGTCCATAGCCTAGCGGAGAGAGCTACAGACTGAAATACAAGAGGTTTGGGTTCGAGCCTTGACAGGTGTCGGCTTCCCTGGGTATCTCCTGTGAAACTCCTTTGTGAGCCTCAGAGCATGCACGTTCTTCTCTAGGTCCCAGGAGTTCTCTAGCCCATACCCTTGCCACTTCACTCTCTGGAGTCTTCTCTACCACGAACTTGTCCTGGCCCTGAACTTTCACAGGAGGGGGAAGCAGCTGATATCTTCCTATATATCTTCCTAAAGTAGGAAGATATCAGGTTTTAGTAAGGAAACATGAAAGACAGGGTGAATCCTCAGAGTGCCCGGGAGCTTCAGCCAGAATGCCACCTGGCTAACGCTCACTGCAATTGGGAAAGGTCCCAAGAATCTTTGCCTAAGTTTGGGAGAGGATACATTAGCCTTCAGGTTCTTAGAGGCTAACCATACCTTTTGTCCAACTTGGAAGGTAAAAGCTGCTTGGTGATGACAGTCTGATACCTTTTTGTAGGTATTCTGGGCTTCCTGTAAGGTTTCTTTTAATTGCTTCTGTGTTTATGCTAACGCCGTAAGTCTATGGTTAACCGTTGGGACCAGAGTGTTGATAGGAAGGCCAGGAATAAAGCCAGGATGTGTACCGTATTTGGAATAGGACAGGCTCTAGATGGTAGAGCTGTTTTGAGCATTGTTGTAGGTGAAGTCTGCTGTTGACAAATAATCCATCCAGTCATCCTGTAGATGGGAGATAAAGCAGTGGAAATATTTCTCCAAAGTTTGATTTGTTCTTTCCGTCTAGCCATTAGATTGCGGATGAAAGGCAGAGGAGAGATTTATGGTAATACCCAGAGCAGTGCAGAAATGTCTCCAGAACCTCAAGGTAAACTGGACCCCTCTGTCAGAGACCACATCATCCAGAATTCCGTGTAATCTGAAAACTTCCCGGATCATTAACTCTGCTGTGTGCTTAGCGGTGGGAATCTTTTCTATGGGGATGAAGTAAGCCATCTTCATAAGTCGATGCACAACCACAAGGACAATAGTCACCCCTTTTAAGGGAGGCAGATCCACTATAAAAGCCATGGATATAGATTCCAGGGTCTGGATGGGACTGGAAGGGGCTGTAGCAGGACCAGAGGGGCGAGCTAATAGCGTCTTGTTCTGAGTACATATCTTGCAAGAGATGATATACTTCTTCACATCCCTCCTGCAGTTAGGCCACCAGAAGGAACAAAGTAGAGGTTTTGAAGTCTTTGTGGTCCCCAGGTGACCAGCCAGCTTGGAATCATGGACTAGTTTAAGGATTTCAAGTCTAGCAACTTCAGGAACACACAGTTGGTGTTCTCACCTCCAAAGCCCTTCTGTAAAGGAAAGCTTCACATCCTTAGAAGGATAACTCAAGAAGGGTCCTTTTCATATCCTCCCATAAGCTTTGTTAGGAGGTCTTCAGAGTGTAAGATGTCCAAAAAAATTTTGGGGACAGAATTGTCGTCTGTATTTGCCCTCTCTTCAGACTATGTACTTATCCTAGACAATGCATCTGCCTTGCCATTTCGGGCATCGGGGCGGTAGGACACAATGAAATTAAACGTGGAGAAGAACAAGGCCCATCGTTCTTATCTCGCAGATAACCTCTTGGCAGTGCAAAGGAACTCAAAATTTTTATAGTCAGAAAGAACTGTCACTGGATGATAGTCTCCTTCCAATAGGTGTCTTGGTGAAAGCTGGTTGTAAGGACTGGATGTGGAACCACTGTCAACCTACCAGGTGGGTGAAGATCCGATCCAGCACGGCTGCCAGCCAACCCCAGTGTGGGAGGTAAGATACTGTATGAACAACCTGTATATTGATGGAAACTAGGGAAGGTATCTTGCCCTAAACTGATAACCAGGAGAGGGAGACCCCTGCCTATAAGCGGAGCACTCGTCCCGATAAGGATGACCTAACAGTCTTTCTCTAGGCGCTGACTTGCCCTGGAGGGCCACAACGCCTATAAGACAAAGATAGAACAGCGTCGGGGAGTACAGAAACAAAGGAGGAACAAGCTGACAAGGATAAACAGAGAAGCGGACAACGGGAATAACAGATCACAGAGTACACGAACGAAGAACACAGAACATAAGCAGACAGAAAGTTAGCAAGCTAACTGTCAAAGCAGCGGCCGGACATGAAGTGATAGGAACAAACTCAACAAAACTGCAGCAAGGTCTGAAAAGGCCCAGGGCATCTATATAGGATGGTGATCAGAAAATGAGCATCATTTGAACAGGGGACCAGAAGCTATTAACCCTAGGAGTGCTGGAAGAGAGTGAATATAAGCTCAGGGAACAGAGAGAATGGGACGACACCCATGTTTACCAGACATAGAAGCAGAAGATTGTGTCTAAACAGTGCACCTAACACTGCTGAAAGCCACTTTGATGGCCAGAAGCTCCTTGTTTCCCACATCATAGTTTTTTTCAGCAGGTGATAACGTGTAGGATAGAAATGCACAAGGGTGTAGTTGCATCTTATCTCTCATTCTCTGTGACAAAATGACTCCCACCGCGAGGTCAGGGGCGTCCATCTCCACATCAAAAGGCAACTCTGGGTTTGGGTGGATCACTATTAGAGGTAAATAGTCTTTAGTTTTTCAAAAGCAGTTTGTGCCTCTGGGGACCAGGAAAGCGTGTGCTTGGAGAAATTACTTTTGAAGTCCTTGATAAACCAATTTAGGAATGAGCCAATCCAGGACCGCTTTAATCTTGCTGGGATCCATACTTAAGCCCTATGGAGAGATAATGTATTCCAGGAATTGTATTTGGGTATTTGGGTTGTATTTGGGTCTGTTTAAATTCACATTTTTCTAACTTGATGTAGAGGTTATTCTTTTGAAGCCATTCCAAGACCGCCCGAACGTTCCTGCGATGTTCCTCCAAATTGTCAGAGAATAGGAGAATGTTGTTGAGATATGCCACCACAATTGATTCAACAGGTCTCGAAACACATTATTGATAAAGTGCTGGAAGGTAGCGGAAGCATTGCAAAGACCGAACGGCATCATTGGGGATTCAAAGTATCCACATCTTGTCCTGAATGCCAACTTTCATTCATCTCCGGGCCGTATTCGCACAAGATTGTATGCTCCTCTGAGGTTCAGTTTTGTAAAGACCTTGGCTACCTGTAGCCTCTCCAGCAGTTCTGCGATTAATGGGAGAGGGTAGCGATTCTTAATGGTGATCTTGTTTAGCTCTCGGTAGTCGATACATGGATGAAAAGTTGAATCTTTCTTTTTAACAAGGAACATGGGTGCATCTGCTGGAGAAAATGAAGGCCAGATAAAACCCTTCCTTAGATTTTCATTAAGATGTTCTCGAAGGGCCTCTAACTCAGGTTCGGCGAGGTTGAAGATGCGCCCAAAGGGCATAGAAGATCCCGGGAGCAGCTCAATAGCAAAGTCATACGGCTGGTGAGGTGGCAGCTGGTCAGCCTTCTTACTGCAAATATCCTTGAACATCCAGTAGTGTACTGGTAATTTCTCTAAGTCCTGTTGCTCATCCTCAAGGTCATGTACTGGTTTAGGGGTAGATTATGCCATCTGGCAGTTCTCCTTACAGTATTCTGAGGGGAAGGCAATGGTCCTAGTTTCCCAGTTGATAAGAGGGATTATGGGTAGAAAACCAGAGGATCCCGAAAATCATTGGAAACTTAGGGATGAGATAAGCTCTAAGCTGATTGTCTTGTGGTGGTCAGGATTCATGTGGAGCTCCAATTCAATTGTCTCCTGTGTGACAGGGCTTTAAGACAAGGGTGACCCATCCACGGTTTCCATATCTATTGGTATGGACCTGATTCGGGTTTTATTGTCTTTGTCATGAGCGAATGTTAAGTCCATGAAGTTTTCCCCCACCCCTCCCCCCGCTCCCAAGTCCAACATCGCTGAGCACTGTCTCTTCTTATCACCCATTACAATCTCTATTGGGAGGTTAAAATAATGGAGTGGGGGAAAGGTTTCCACACCGTCCTGAATTACTGGTACAGAAGTGTGCTAGATGGCATCACCTTGTTTCATGATGGCTGGATTGGTCATTTGCTTGGCATGGGCCAAGGCGACAGTCCTTTAGAGCTTGCTTGGACAGTTTAGGGCATAATGTCCTGAGCTCCCACAGTAAAGGCACAAATTTTTTGCCCGGCGCCTTTCTATTTCCGTGATAGAGAGAGGTCTACGGATGACCTTCACCTGCATGGGTTCAGGGGCAGCTTCAGTGCTTGGGTGGGAACTAAATGTGGGTTGACTAAAAGAGTACGGGGTGCTTGGAAAGTCTCTGGTCAATCTGGATGCATAACTGGATGAACCCAGGTTTTTGGAAGTCTCCACTCTGGCAAGTTCATCTTTTACCCACTCAGATAATTCCCGACGAAATTGCCTCTGTTCTGCAGCAGGATTTCACATGGTACCATTGGCCTAGTGACGAAATTCTGTATATTCTGCAAGCGAACGTTGCTCTTGTCGTATGTTATGCAACTGCCCTTTAGCTGTGGCACAGTGGTTTGGATCATCAAAAATTTGTCCAATAGCGGCCGTGAAGGCATTAAGGCGGTCATGGAGATTAATGTTGGTCTCGACGTATGGCGAGGCCCAGGCAAGCACCCCATCAGTGATCAGGTTAATGATTAAAAAAAAAACCTTTTTCTGGTCACTGGTAAACAATGTGGGCTGTATTTGGAAATAAATCCAGCATTGATTTAAGAAACCCCGATATTGGCGACGGTCACCTGCAAATTTAGCTGGTAGCAGTATGCGGACATCTGGTGCAGAGTTGCGCATCTCCAACAGCTGTCTCTGTTCCCCCTCGATCTCCCATTGCATAGCATCAAACTTCTCTTGGTAGGAGGCACAAAATTCCTGAGTGTGGTCACTATGGACTCCATTTTTGCGTGTGATTTATTTTGTAAGGCCTTACCAGCGCTGGATCGGAGCCCAGGTGTAGTAGCCAAGCCAGACTAGAGTAGTTGGGAGGAAGCCAAGTCGTTAGCAGGTGGTCACAGTTGCAGTACAAAGGATAAGACAGAAAGCGTAGTCAAGTGGAAGCCGGGTCATTAGCATGTGGTCACAGTTGTAGTAGCAGAGGAACTGGTAGCAGTGGAGCTTGATTACAAGCTGAGAGCTGAATAATCATGCACTGAAGGAGTGGCAGGACTAGGCTTATATAGGAAGTACAATCAGGACCACGAGACAGGAACTGGATAACTGGGAAATACAAAAGGCTAGGTTTTCAGCAAGGGAACTGACCGTTGCCTAGTAAAGAGAGCTGCCAACTGGAATGCAAGAGGTTGTGGGTTCGAGCCCTGGCACACATTCTCGCTTCAATCTCACCCACTTTGTTGTTGAGACTTCTAGCATACGTTGCCATACAATTTATATGGTGGCTGTTATTCTTTATTTTCATTGTTCTACATTTGGTCTTATTAGCTATACAGCCAGTTCCAACTGTACTAACCCCACCTCCTGCCCCCCCCCCCACACACACACTCCCATTACTTGGCCCCAGGTCACTGTCTACACTATCTATCCCCCTATTTCTCTTGGTTCCCCCCTCCCTGGTCCCTAGTTTAAACACTCCTCCAGCCTTCTAGCCATCTTCTCCGCAAGCACAGCCGCACTCTCCCCATTGAAATGCAGCCCATCTCTATGATAGACAAAGCTAGGAGGGATAGTTAACACTAAGGAAGAGAGGGAGAGTATTCAAAAAGATCTAGAAAAGCTTGCACAGTGGGCAGTGATTAACAGAATGGTATTTAACAAGGAGAAATGTAAAGTCCTACATCTGGGCAAGAAAAATGAAAAACGCACATACAGAATGGGAGGAATTGGGCTAAACAGCAGTACATGTGAAAAAGACTTGGGTATACTAATAGATCAGATGAGAATAGGGCTGACCCCTCTGCACTGTGACAACCCTTCAGATATTTGTAGACAGCTATTAAGTCTCCTCTCAGCCTTCTTTTTTGCAAGCTAAACATTCCCAGATCCTTTAACCGTTCCTCATAGGAATAAGCCAAAAAAGAGAGATGTGGGCTCACCTCACCAGCAGTAACTTTCAATGTTGCAGGAAGATCTGGGATCCAACAGGAGCTCCATCCTCAAGTAGCCGACGGCAAACGGCCAGATTCCATATGAGCAGAAAATAGAGATGGAGGGGAGCTGCTACCGTTAAAAATTTCCTTCTTTATTGAATAAAATAAAGCATACAGCTCACAAGTGCACGCTGAACGCGTTTCGGCAAAAGCCTTTGTCAACAGCTGTTGACAAAGACGGTGAGCGGTCTGCAAATCATCTCCTATAAGGAGCAGTTAAAGGATCTGGGTATGTTTAGCTTGCAAAAAAGAAGGCTGAGAGGAGACTTAACCCTTTCCAATCCAATTTGTAGCCTCGTTTTCCTAGGGGGCTTACTCTCTGTCATTATACAACAGCGCTATATGTTGGCTAAAGCCAGTACTGCATGAGGTAACACGCTGGATAGGTTTCAGCAGCAGAGAGGCTGGCAATCTACAGTAAGAGAACCCCGACATACGTCTTCCAACATCGGAGCTGTACAGCCTTAAATCATAATGTCTTTAGACGTCAGACAGTGGATTAGAAAGGGTTAATAGCTGTCTACAAATATCTGCAGGGCTGTCACAGTGCAGAGGGATCAGCCCTATTCGCATTTGCACAAGGAAAGACTAGAAGCAATGGGATGAAACTGAAAGGGAGCAGACAGGTTAAATATTAGAAAACATTTCTGACCGTGAGGGTGATCAATGAGTGGAACAGGTTACCACTGGCGGTGGTGAGTTCTCCTTCAATGGATGTCTTCAAACAAAGGCTGGACAAATATCTGTCTGGAATATTCTAATGAATCCTGCACTGAGCAGGGGGTTGGACCAGATGTCACTGGAGGTCCCTTCCAAATCTACCATTCTATGTTTCTAGAGCCTGTAGTCGACATCAAAGTCAGCCCAGTTCTCCATTTGGCCTGCTTTGTGTACATGATGTGTGTACATGTGCCGTGCTATGTGTCCAATGTGTACATGTTAAGTGTCCATGTCTCCTGTTGTGTGTACATGCACCCTGTTGTGTGTACATGCACCCTGTTGTGTGTACGTGTGTCCTGCTGTGTGTACGTGTGCCCTGAGATGTACACACAGTTGTCAGTACATGTTCCCTGGTATGTGTACATGTTGTGTCTATATGTGTCCTGCAATGTGTACGTGTCCTATGTGTACATTTGCCCTGCTATGTGTACATATGACTTGCTATGTGTAAATGTTGTGTATGCGTGTGCCCTGCTATGTGTGCATGGTGTGTGTACATGAACCCTGCTATGTGTACATGGGTCCTATTGTGTGTTCATATGCCCTGTTTTGTGTACGTGGGTCCTGTTGTGTGTATGTATGCTCTGCTATGTGGACATGTTCACATAACACATACGGCTCTGCTACATGTGCATTGCACACGGCTGTGCTACATGCGCATCGCAAACGGATCTGCTACATGCAAGTCAGGCACATGGCTTTGCTACATGCACCTCACGCACAGTACACACGGCTCTCCTGTATGCGCGTGACACAGCACAAACAGCTACATGTGCATCATGCAAAACACGGCTCTGCTACATTCGCATGACACACAGCACACATGGCTCTGCTACATTCTCGTGACACAGCACACACGGCTCTGCTACATTCTTGCATGTAGCAGAGCCGTATGTTGAGCTGTGTGGCACGCACATAGCTGTGTGTTGTGCTTTGTAGCATGAACATGTAGCATGCATGGCACGCACAAGGTGAAGAGCCATGTGCTTTGTGTGACACGCGCATGTAGAAGAGCCGTGTGACATGAATGTAGCAGAAGCATGTGACAGACGCATGTAGCAGAGCCGTGCGTGCTGTAGTGTACATGTATGCTGTGTGTCACGTGCATGTTGCAGGACCACATATGCTGTATGTGATGCACATGTAACATAGCCCTGTGTGTGACACGCGCATGTAGCAGAGCCATGTGACACGCGCATGTAGCAGAGCTGTATGTGCTGTAACGCAGATGTATGCTGTGTGTCACATGCATGTAGCAGAGCCACGTGAGCTGTATGTGACGCGCATGTAGCAGGGCGATGTGACACGTAGCAGAGCTGTGTGATGCACATGTGGCAGAGCTATGTAACATGCATGTAGCAGAGCTATGTGACACGCATGTAGCTGAGCCGTGTGTGCTGTAACCCGCATGTATGCTATGTGTGACGTGCATGTGCCAAAGCCGTGTGTGCTATATGTGACATGCATGTAACAGAGCAATGTGTGTTGTGTGTGACACGCATGTAGCAAAACCGGGTGTGCTGTGTGCAACGTGCATGTATCAGAGCCATCTGTTCGGCACGTGACGCGCATGTGGCAGAGCCGAGTGTCACGCACATGTGGCAGAGCTGTGTGTGTTGTGTAAGACATGTAGTCGAGACGTGTTATGTGCAACACGTATGTAGCAGTGCCGTGTGTGCTGTGTGTGACAACCACGTAGCAGAGCCATGTGTGCTGTGCTTGACTTGAATGTAGCAAAGCCATGTGTGATGCACATGGAGCAGAGTGCTGTTTGTCACGTGCATGTAGCAGAGCCGTATGTGCTGTGTGTCAAGCGCATGTAGTATAGCCTTGTGTGTTGTGTGTGACTGGCGCAGGTAGCAGAGCCATGTGACACATGCATGTAGCACAGCTATGTGTGCTGTGTGTCACATGCATGTAGCAGAGCTGTGTGTGCTGTGCATGATGCACATGTAGCAGAATCATGTGACACACATGTAGCGAAGCTATGTGACACATATGTAGCGGAGCCGTGTGTGCTTTATGTAACCCACATGTATGCTGTGTGTGATGCACATGTAGCAGAGCTGTGTATGATGCGTGGCACGCACAAGGTGCAGCCCTGTGCTGTGTGTAATGCGCATGTAGCAGAGCCATGTGTGCTGTGTCACGTCCATGTAGCTGAGCTGTGTGGGACATGCATGTAGTAGAGCCATCTGTGCTGTGTGTGATGGGCATATAGCAAAACTGTGTATACTGTATATGACATGCAGTTAGAGCAGTGTGTGCTGTTTGTCACACGCATGTAGTAGAGCCATGTGTGCTGTGTCATGATAATTTATCAAAGCCTTGTCTGCTGTGTGTCACGCATCTGTAGCAGAGCAGTATGTGCTGTCCATGATGCGCATGTAGCAAAGCCTTGTGCCTGATGCGTCATGCACATACAGCAGAGCCAAGTGTGATGTACATGTAGCACAACTGTGTGTAACGCAATGTTTCAGAGCCATATATGCTGTGTGTTATGCGCATGTAGCATAGCTCTGTGTGCTGTGCCATGCGCATGTAGCTCTGTGTGCTGTGTGTGACACACATGTAGTAGAGCCGTGTGTGACGTGCATGTAGCAGAGCGGAATGTGCTGTGCATGTAGCAGAGCCGTGTGTGCTGTATGTACTTCATATGTACCAGACCCGCGTGTGCTTTGTGTAATGCACATGTAGCAGAGTCATTTGTGCTGTGTGTGACTACCATGTAGCACAGCTGTGTGCTGTGTGACGCGCATGTAGCAGAGCTGTGTGTGCTGTGTGATGCAAATGTAGCAGAGCCATTTGTACTGTGATGCGCATGTAGCAGAGCCATGTGCTGTCTGTGATACACATGTAGCAGAGCTGTGTGTGCTGTTTGATGTGAATGTAGCAAAGCCATGTGTGATGTCCATGTAGCAGAGCTGTGTGTGCTGTGTTTCACGCGCATGTAGCAGAGCCGTGTGTGCTGTGTGTCACGCGTAGTAGAGCCATGTGTGCTGTGTCACATATCCATGTAGGAGAGCCATGTTTGCTGCGTGTGATGCGCATGTAGCTATGTATACTGTGTCAAGTGCATTTAGCAAAGCCATGTGTGTTACACGCGCACGTAGAACAGCATGTGACACGCGTAAGTAGCAGAGCCATGTAACATGCATGTAGCAGCGCCGTGTGATACACGCATGTAGCAGCGCCGTGTGATACACGCATGTAGCAGAGCCACGTATGCTGTACATGGCGCCTATGTAGCAGAGCCCTGTGTGTGATATGTGCAGGTAGAAGAGCCTGTGCGTGACACGTGCATGTGGCCATGTAACTTGCATGTAGCAGAGCCATATGACATGCATGTAGCAGAGCCGTGTGTGCTGTTACTCGCATGTATGCTCTGCGTGTCACACGTGGCAGAGCAATGTGTACAGTATGATGTGCATGTCAGAGCTGTGTGTGACGTGCATGTAACAGAGCCATGTGTATAGTGTGTCTCACGTGCAAGTGGCAGGGCTGAGATTGTGTGACACGCATGTAGCAAAACCATGTATACTGTATGTGACATGCAGGTAGCAGACCATGTAGCAGAGCCATGTGTGCTGTGTGATGATCATATTTCAGACCCATGTGGGCTGTGTTTAGAGCACATGTAGCAAAGCTAAGTATGCTGTGCATGACATGCATGTAGAAGAGCCGTGTGTGCTGTGCATGGCGCACATGTAGCAAAACCGTATGTGACATGCACGTAGCAGAGAAGTGTGTGCTGTGTATCACTTTCATGTAGCAAAGCCATGTGTGCTGTGTGTGACGTGCATGTGTCAGAGCCATGTGTTCCGTGTATGACGTGCATATAGCAGAGCTTAGTGTCACGCACATGTAACAGAGCCATGTGTGTTGTGTGACACGCATGTAGCCGATATGTGCGTTGTGTGTGAAACATGTAGCAGTGCTGTGTGTGATGCTCATGTAGCAGAGCCATGTGTGCTGTGTTACGCGCATGTAGCAGAGCCGTGTGTGATGCGCATGTACTAGAGCCCTTTATGTTGTGTCACGTGCATGTAGCAGAGCTGTGTGTGCTTTATGTGATGTGCATGTAACAGAGCCATGTGAACTGTGTGTCACGCACATGTAGCAGAGCTGTGCATGACTTGCATGTAGCAGAGCCTTGTGTACTGTGTGTGATACGCATGTAGCAGAGCCGTGTGTTCTGTGTTTGACGCAAATGTAGCAAAGCCACATGTAATGCACATGTAGCAGAGTTGAGTGTGCTGCTTGTCATGCGCATGTAGCAGAGCCATGTGTGCTGTGTGTCAAGCGCATGTAGTATAGAGCCATGTTTTCTCTGCATGACATGCATGTAGCAGAGCCGTGTGACACAGGTATGTAGCAAAGCTGTGTCACATGCATGTAGCAGAGCTGTGTTTACTGTGTGTGATGTGCATATAGCAGAGCAGTATGTGGTGTGCATGATGCACATGTAGCAGAGCCAATATTTGTTTTTGCGTGACACGCATGTAGCAGAGCCATGTAACACACAGTAGCAGAACCATGTGTACTGTGTGGCACGCGCATGTAGAATCATAGAATGGCACTAAATCATCCCAGACAGATATTTTTTCAGCTTTTGTTTGAACACTTCCATTAAAGGAGAACTCGCCACCTCCCGTGGTAACCGGTTCCACTCATTGATGACCCTTAGGCCGCCTGCAGACGACCGGGTTGAATCCGGCTGCGAGAATTCTTACAGCGGGACCCAACCCGAGCGCGTGCAGAGAGCACAGCGGACTCACCTGCTCCCGCAGCTCCAGCTCTTTCATGTGCCGGCTGCCGGGCAGCCGGTGCATGCGCGGAGCGGAGCCAGCGGCCGGTGAGTGACGTTTCACAGAATTAGAGCATACTGCAGTTTGTTTGCTGCGAGTGATTTCGCACAGACAAACCGCAGCTGTCTGCATAGGATTGCGTGCTGTAATGCAATCCTATGCAGGCGTCCAGGGGCGGAAATTCTGCGGGGAATCCCGCCGTGGAATTTCTGCTCGTCTGCAGGCAGCCTTACTGTCAAAAAGTTTTTACTAATATCTAATCTGTGTCTCCTCCCTTTCAGTTTCATCCCATTGCTTCTAGTCTTGCCTTGTGTAAATCAGAATAGGGCTGATCCCTCTGAACTGTGACAGCCCTTCAGATATTTGTAGACGGCTATTAAGTCTTTTCTCAGCCTTCTTTTTTGCAAGCTAAACATTCCCAGATCCTTTACCCGTTCCTCATAGGACATGATCTGCAGACCGCTCACCGTCTTGGTAACTCTTCTCTGAACTTGCTCCAGTTTATCTATGTCTTTTTTTAAAGTGGGGTGCTCAGAACTGGACATAGTATTCCAGATGAGGTCTGACTAAGGAAGAGTAGAGGGAGATAATAATGACCTCACGTGATCTGGACTCTATGCTTCGCTTAATACACCCCAGAATTGTGTTTGCCTTTTTTGCTGCTGCATCTCATTGTTGACTCATGTTCAGTCTATGATCTATTAGTATACCCAAGTCTTTTTCACATGTGCTGCTGCTTAGCTCAATTCCTCCCATACTGTATGTGCTTTCTTCATTCTTGCCCAGATGCAGGACTTTGCATTTCTCCTTGTTAAATACCATTCTGTTAGTCGCTGCCCACTGTGCAAACTTGTCTAGATCTTTTTGAATCCTCTCTCTCTTCCCTAGTGTTAGCTATCCCTCCTAGCTTTGTGACGTCTGCAAATTTGATCAGTTTCTCATCAATTCCCTCCTCCAGATCATTTATAAAAATGTTGAACCACACTGGGCCTAGGACAGAGCCTTGTGGCACCCCACTTGATACATTCTTCCACTTGGATGTGCAGCCATCATGTATGACCACTCTTTGAGTACGATCACTCAGCCAGTTGTGAATCCACCTAACAGTTGCCTTGTCAATCCCAGATTTGGTCATTTTTTTAATTAGTATGAGATACTTTGTCAACTGTTTTACTAAGGTCAAGATAAAACTATATCCACCGCATTTCCCTGATCAACCCAGTCGGTGATTCTGTCATAGAAGGAAATTAGATTAGTCTGGCATGACTTGTTTTTTCTAATATCTAATCTGTGTCTCCTCCCTTTCAGTTTCATCCCATTGCTTCTAGTCTTTCCTTGTGCAGATAAGAATAGGGCTGATCCCTCTGCACTGTGACAGCCCTTCAGATATTTGTAGACCGCTATTATGTCTCCTCTCAGCCTTTTTTTTTTTTTGCAAGCTAAACGTTCCCAGATCTTTTAACCATTCCTCGTAGGACATGATTTGCAGACCGCTCACCGTCTTGGTAACTCTTCTCTGAACTTGCTCCAGTTTGTCTATGTCTTTTTTAAAGTTGGGTGCTCAGAACTGGACCCAGTATTCCAGATGAGGTCTGACTAAGGAAGAGTAGAGGGGGATAATTATCTCACGTGATCTAGACTCTATGCTTCTATTAAAGGGGTTGTCCCGCGGCAGCAAGTGGGTCTATACACTTCTGTATGGCCATAGTAATGCACTTTGTAATGTACATTGTGCATTAATTATGAGCCATACAGAAGTTATCAAAAGTTTTATACTTACCTGCTCCGTTGCTGGCGTCCTCGTCTCCATGGTGCCGACTAATTTTCGGCCTCCGATGGCCAAATTAGCCGCGCTTGCGCAGTCCGGGTCTTCTGCTGTCTTCAATGGGGCCGCTCGTGCAGAATGCCGGCTCCGTGTAGCTCCGCCCCGTCACGTGCCGATTCCAGCCAATCAGGAGGCTGGAATTGGCAATGGACCGCACAGAAGAGCTGCGGTCCACGGAGGGAGCAGACCCCGGTGGCCATCTTCAGCAGGTGAGTATGAAGACGCCGGACCGCCGGGATTCAGGTAAGCACTCTCCGGTTTTTTTTTTTTAACCCCTGCATCGGGGTTGTCTCGCGCTGAACGGGGGGGGGGGGGGGTTAAAAAAAAAAAAAAACCCGTTTCGGCGCGGGACAACCCCTTTAATATATCCCAGAATCGTGGTTGCCTTTTGGCTGCTGCATCACATTGTTGACTCATGTTCAGTCTATGATCTATTAGCATACCCTAGTCTTTTTCACATGTGCTGCTGCTTAGCTTAATTCCTCCCATTCTGTATGTAGCTGAGCACTGTGTGCTGTGTGGCACGCGCATGTAGCAGAGCACTGTGTGCTGTGTGGTACACGCATGTAGCAGAATCGTGTGTGATGCACATGTAGCAGTGCTGTGTGTGTTGTGTTTCACGTTCATATAGCAGAGCTTTGTGTATTGTGTGTCACGTGCAGGTAGCAGAGCCATACATGTTGTGCCACATGCATGTAGCAGAGCGTTGTGTACTTTGTTTGACACGCACGTAGCAAAGCCGTGTGTGCAACACATGTTGTGCTGTGTGATGCACATGTAGCAGAGCAGTGTTTGTTGTGTCACGTGCATGTAGCAGAGCTGTGTGTGAAACGCATGTAGCAGATTCGTGTGTGCTGTGTTACACACATGTACCACAGCCATGTGTGTTGTGTGTGACGCACATATAGCAGAGCTATGTGTGCTGTGTGTCACGCGCACATACCGGAGCCGTGTGTGTTGTACGTGACGCTTATGTAGCAGAGCCTTGTGTGCTGTGTGGCATGTGCATGAAGCAGAGTCACTTACGCTGTGTGGCATTCGCATGGAGCATAGCCGTGTGTTCTGTATGGCATGCGTATGGAGCAGAGCTGCGTGTTCTGTGTGGCATGCGCATTTAGCAGAGTCATGTGTGCTGCGTGTGACATGCACATGTAGCAGATCCATTTGTTGTGCTGTGTGGCACGCACATGTAGCATAGCTGTGTGTTGTGCTGTGTAGCATGCTCATGTAGCAGAGCCGTGTGTGCTGCATGGCACACACAAGGTGCAGAGCTGTGTGCTGTGTGTGATGTGCATGTAGCAGAGCCGTGTGTGCTGTTACCTGCATGTAGCTCAGCTGTGTGCGCTATGTGTGACACACATGTAGCAGAGCCGTGTGTGCTGTGTGTGACGGGCAAGTAGCAGAACCAGGTGTGCTGTGATGCGCATGTAGCAGAGCCATGTGTATTGTGTGTCAAGCGCAAGTAGCAGAGCCATGTGTGTGACGCACATGTAGCAAAACAGTATATACTGTATGTGATATGCAGGTAGCAGAGCAGTGTGTGCTGTGTGTCATGCGCATGTACCACAGCCTTGTGTGATGTGTGTAACATGCATGTAGCAGAGCCATGTGTGCTGTGCGTCACGAGGATGTAGCAGAGCCTGTAACTTACCTGTAGAAGGGCAGCGTGTGCTTTGCATTATGCACATGTAGGTGTTTGTGCTGTGTCACGCACATACAGCAGAGCTGTGTATGCTGTGTGTGAAGCGCATGTAGCTCTGTGTGCTGTGTGTGACACACTTGTACTAAAGCTGTGTGTGCTGTGCATAATGTGCATGTGGCAGAGCTGTTTGCAATGTACAGGTAGCATAGCCGCATGTACTGTGTATATACCAGAGCTGTGTCACTCGCATGAAGCAGAGCCATGTGTGCTCTGTGTGACAAGCATGCAGCAGTGCCGTGTGTGTTGTGTGTGATGTATATGTAGTAGAGCCATCTGTGCTGTGTCACGTGCATGTAGCAGAGCCGTGTGTATTGTGTCATGTGCATGTAGCAGAGCCATGTGTGATGCGCATGAAGCAGTGCCGTGTGTGTTGTGCGTAACGCTTATGTAGTAAAGCAATCTGTGCTGTGTGTTACGCGCATGTAGCAGAGCCATGTGTATTATAACGTGCATGTAACAGAGCAGTATGTGATGCGCATGTAGAAGAGCCGTGTATGTTGTGTGTGACACGCATGTAGCAGAGCTATGTGTGATGTACATGGGGCAGTGCCGTGTGTGTTGTGTCACACGCATGTAGTAGAGCCATCTGTGCTGTGTGTCACACGCATGTAGCAGAGCCATGTGTATTGTGTGTCACGCACATGTAGCAGAGCAGTGTGTGATGAACATGTAGAAGAGCCGTGTATGTTGTGTTACCTGCCTGTAGCAGAGCCGTGTGTGCTTTGTGTGACACACATGTAGCAAAGCTGTGTGTGATGCGCATGTAGCAGAGCAGTGAGTGCTGTGTGTCACACACAGGTAGCAGAGCCGTGTGTGGTGTGTGTTGTGCATGCATCAAAGCCATGTGTGCTGTATCACATGCATGAAGCGAAGCCATGTGTGCTCTGTGTGACACACATGTAGCAGTGCCCTGTGTGTTGTGTGTGATGCACATGTAGTAGAGCCATCTGTGCTGTGTCACGCGCATGTAGCAGAGCCATGTGTATTGTGTGTCACACGCATGTAGCAGAGCCATGTGTGATGCTCGTGTAGTAGAGCCATGTATGCTGTGTCACATTCCGGTAGCAGAGCCTTGTGTGCTTTGTTTGACACGCAAGTAGCAGAGCCGTGTGTGCAGCACATGTAGCGGAGCCATGTCTGCTGTGTGTCACGTGCATGTAGCAGAGCCGTGTGTGCTGTGTTTGACACCCAAGTAGCAGAGCCGTGTGCTGTGTGTGATGCGCATGTAACAGAGCCGTGCGTTCTGACTGACAGGCATGTAGTAGAGCCATGTGTACTGTGTCACGCAAATGTAGCACAGTTGTGTATGATGTACATGTAGCAGAGCTGTGTGTGTGACACACACATGTAAGCAATGACATGACGTGATCGCAGATGCTAACCAGCAGGTCCTAAAGCAGTAGCTGTGGTTTATAACTCCAATCCCTTGCACTACATTATATCAGTTAGTGGCATTTGCACCACCAGAAACACTGGTACTATTTTAAGCTCCTAATAATTACTAGTACATATAATATAGCCATGAGTACACAGACAACAGCTGTACCTTGGCACAAATGCCAGTATTTTATTAATAGTGGTTACCATTCTGCTTAGGTAATTTACTTTTCCAACATTATTGCCATGGAATCTTAGAATAGAATCAATATATCCTTGGACAAAAACGGTACGGTCACTTGTGTTATCAAGAGGGGTTATGAATATTTTAATGTATATGAATCATGTATAAACAGACATCCAACTTAATGTGGACTGGAACCCAACATTCAACACAAACCTAATGACGTGTGATTTAATTTATAGCTTGCCACTCTGATCAATAACCCTTCCAGATTTGGACTGTGATTGGCTAAGGATCTACTGGAAATTCAAGGCAAGTCTGGCTTGATGGTGCTTTCTTTGTAGGTCTGATGGAAGGACTATTATGGGAAAAAGATGAAGATATTGACATAAATAATGAATCAGCAGTAACATGCTTTGTTTTCTTCAGAATGCCAGCGCCCTCATTGCCTGTCAAGTAAACACAGCTCATTAGTCCATATACCTGACCAACAATATTAATGTCTTCAGATAAGATAAAAATACCGAACATACAAAAGACACCAGAACCATGATCTTGAAGTATATAAGCCATTGCTTTTCTAAATTATATATGGTACACATCATAACCCAAATATGAAGAGTACTGGTGGGCATATACCTGTACCTCTATCTACTCTAAGCAGACAAAAATTTCAGTGATACTGGCCACTAAGCTATTACAATTTGAGGTCTGTTTTTTTTTAAGCCCAAAGTACATGAAAGAATGGCACAATCTACAATACATTTACTTTATAGACTTTAATAGTCTCCTTACCTCATCTGGTTCGTGAAGGTCCAGGTATGCTGGATCCAGAATCAGATGTTCTAATGGAATTTTTGATTCCTTCATTAGTGAAATCTTTGGAAGAAAAACAAATCCATGTTTAGCTGATTAAGTTGAATGTTGATAGGCATTGGCTACATGACAAATACCATCAGGGCCGAATAGCTCCACAGCAGTTATGTCAAATGGCCCCTTTGTAGTCCAAGCTTTTTATACCTTCTCTAGTAGGGGATCATGTCCATCCCTGAATGTCTGAGTATGTTCTATGTACAGGACCGCATCATGAACAGTGAGGAAAAAGAGATCGGGCTTGATGGTTTCATCGAAGAAGGAGCAGGTCTCCAGTTTCTTCAATATGTTATCTGAGGAAAGGGAAGGTATGATTATTTCTGTATTACGAAGTTCCTTTAATGACTTTGGGGCCCTAATATGATTTCATGAGCTAAACGTCAATGATGAATACCTTAGAAATGAACTAGGAATATTTTTACGTACTACTGATTTTATATTGGTGATTTTACACCCCATATTCCAAGTTTCTGATGAAATCTCAGACATAGTAGTTATGACTACAGATCTTCTTACCCTGTAGATTACCATTTGTTAAAACCAGTTGATCTGTCACTATACCTGTATCAAAACAGGCCTCTGATTGCTCACCAAAGGATTATTGGCCTATCTAAGATCTGTAGATCTCTACTTATTTGAGTCACTAAAGAATATAAACTTCTTTGCAGTTCTGTTGAGATATTTCTGGAGGGAATGATTCGATTAACCTCAACATAACATTCACGAGAAAAGCGGTGAAGGAGCAGGAAAGAATGATGACAAGGAGGACTTTGTTCTGTAAGTTTGCCAAATGTTTTTACCTTCTACTGTAGATGATGCCTTATACCTTAAACCAGAGGTGTCTAACTCATTTTCACTATGGGCCACATCAGCATTACAGTTGCCTTCAAAGGATCATTTATAAGGACTAGAGATGAGCGAGCATACTCGTTAAGGGACAATACTCGAGCGAGTATCGTCATTTTTGAGTACCTGCCTGCTCGTCAGAAAAGATTTGGGTGCCGGCGGAGGGAGAGCAGGGGGGAACGGGGGGGAGGGGTCCCCCCCCCCCCGCTCACTCCTGCTCACTCCCGCAACCCACCGCTCTCCCCCGCCGGCACCCGAATCTTTTCTGACGAGCAGGCAGGTACTCGAAAATGATGATACTCGCTTGAGTATTGTCCCCTGACGAGTATGCTCGCTCATCTCTAATAAGGACTCATTCACACAGGAATGTTTGAGCTCTATATTACACATGTATTTTATACCTGCATAATACGGACAGCTTGATTCCTATTAGTTTGTAGTGGGGTATTCAGACACACGTTTAATACGCCAGTGAAAAAAAAATCGCAGCATATCTTATTTTTTTTGTTTGTATTATGGAGCAAAATTGCCCATTAAATTCAATTGGATTGCGAAAATATGCAGTAAATATGCATGATACAGTCCTACAGGATAAATTTACATGGTAAAACACAGAAAATGAACTATATGAAATATCTTCAAAACCAGAGCCAAGAAAAATTTTTCATGGTCATATTCGTGTTCAGCCCCCCAAATACTACAGATTAGGAGCTAGAGATGAGCGAGCACCAAAATGCTCAGGTGCTCGTTACTCGGGACGAAATTTTCGCGATGCTCGAGGGTTCGTTTCTAGAGATGAGCGAGCACCAAAATGCTCGGGTGCTCATTACTCGAGACGAACTTTTCGCGAGGCTCGAGGGTTGGTTTCGCGTAACGAACCCCATTGAAGTCAATGGGTGACCCGAGCATTTTTGTATATCGCCGATGCTCGCTAAGGTTTTCGTTTGTGAAAATCTGGGCAATTCAAGAAAGTGATGGGAACGACACAGCAACGGATAGGGCAGGCGAGGGGCTACATGTTGGGCTGCATCTCAAATTCCCAGGTCCCACTATTAAGCCACAATAGCGGCAAGAGTGGGCCCCCCCCCTCCCAACAACTTTTACTTCTGAAAAGCCCTCATTAGCAATGCATACCTTAGCTAAGCACCACACTACCTCCAACAAAGCACAATCACTGCCTGCATGACACTCCACTGCCACTTCTCCTGGGTTACATGCTGACCAACCCCCCCCCCCTCCCCGCACTACCCAGTGTCCACAGCGCACACCAAACTGTTCCTGCCCAGCCTTCAGCTGCCCTCATGCCACGCCACACTCATGTCTATTTATAAGTGCGTCTGCCATGAGGAGGAACCGCAGGCACACACTGCAGAGGGTTGGCACGGCTAGGCAGCGACCCTCTTTAAAAGGGGCGGGGCGATAGTCCACCATGCTGTACATAAGCAATGAGAAATCCAATCCTGTGCCACCTCCATCTGGAGCTGCACACGTGGGCATAGCAATGGGGAACCTATGTGCCACACACTATTCATTCTGTCAAGGTGTCTGCATGCCCCAGTCAGACCGGGTTTTTTTATAAATAGTCACAGGCAGGTACAACTCCGCAATGGGAATTCCGTGTGCACCCACGGCATGGGTGGCTCCCTGGAACCCACCGGCTGTACATAAATGTATCCCATTGCAGTGCCCTGGACAGCAGAGCTAACGTCAGATTAAATGCAGGTGGGCTTCAGCCCACACTGCATGCCCCAACCGGAGCAGGGTTTTTAATTCATAGACACAGGCAGGTACAACTCCCTATTGTGAAGTCCCTGTGGACCGACAGCATGGGTGGGTGCCAGGAAGCCACCTGCGGTACATAAATATATCCCATTGCATATCACAGCTGAGGTAATAAATTCATGTTTAATGCAGGTGGGCTTCGGCCCACACTGCATGCCCCAGTCAGACTGGGGTTCTTTAGAAGTGGACACATGCAGTTACAACTCCCTGTGGACCCACAGCATGGGTGGGTGCCAGGAAGTCACTGGCAGTACATAAATACATCCCATTGCAGTGCCCAACACAGCTGATGTAACGTCAGCTGTAATGCAGGTGGGCTAAAAATTAATTTGATTACACTGTAGGCGAGGGCCCCCAAAAATTGGTGTACCAACAGTACTAATGTACCTCAGAAAAATTGCCCATGCCCAACCAAGAGGGCAGGTGAAACCCATTAAATGGTTAATGTGGCTTAATTGGTAACTAGGCCTGGAGGCAGCCCAGTTAAAATAAAAATTGGTTGAGGTGAAAGTTTCAACGCTTTAATGAGCATTGAAACGTATAAAAATTGTTTACAAAAATTATATGACTGAGCCTTGTGGGCCTAAGAAAAATTGCCCGTTCGGCGTGATTACGTGAGGTTTCAGGAGGAGGAGCAGGAGGAGGAGGAGGAATATTATACACAGATTGATGAAGCTAAAAGGTCCACATTTTTGATGGGGATAGAGAACGATGCTTCCATCCGCGGGTGCAGCCTACGTATTGCTTAGGTATCGCTGCTGTCCGCTGGTGGAGAAGAGAAGTCTGGGGAAATCCAGGCTTTGTTCATCTTGATGAGTGTTAGCCTGTCGGCACTGTCGGTTGACAGGCGGGTACGCTTATCTGTGATGATTCCCCCAGCCGCACTAAACACCCTCTCTGACAAGACGCTAGCCGCAGGACAAGCAAGCACCTCCAGGGCATACAGCGCGAGCTCAGGCCACGTGTCCCGCTTCGACACCCAGTAGTTGTAGGGGGCAGAGGCGTCACGGAGGACGGTCGTGCGATCGGCTACGTACTCCCTCACCATCCTTTTACAGTGCTCCCGCCGACTCAGCCGTGACTGGGGAGCGGTGACACAGTCTTGCTGGGGAGCCAGAAAGCTGTCAAAGGCCTTAGAGAGTGTTCCCCTGCCTGTGCTGTACATGCTGCCTGATCTCTGCGCCTCCCCTGCTACCTGGCCCTCGGAACTGCGCCTTCGGCCACTAGCGCTGTTGGATGGGAATTTTACCATCAGTTTGTCCGCCAGGGTCCTGTGGTATAGCATCACTCTCGAACCCCTTTCCTCTTCGGGTATGAGAGTGGAAAGGCATCCTAACATGAAGTCAGCCATGTGTGCCAGGGTACCTGTAGGCAACACATGGCTGTCCTCACTAGGAAGATCACTTTCAGGATCCTCCTCCTGCTCAGGCCATACACGCTGAAAGGATGACAGGCAAGCAGCATGGGTACCCTCAGCAGTGGGCCAAGCTGTCTCTTCCCCCTCCTCCTCATCCTCCTCATGCTCCTCCTCCTCCTCCTCAACGCGCTGAGATATAGACAGGAGGGTGCTCGGACTATCCAGCGACATACTGTCTTCCCCCGCCTCTGTTTCCGAGCGCAAAGCGTCTGCCTTTATGCTTTGCAGGGAACTTCTCAAGAGGCATAGCAGAGGAATGGTGACGCTAATGATTGCAGCATCGCCGCTCACCATCTGGGTAGACTCCTCAAAGTTTCCAAGGACCTGGCAGATGTCTGCCAACCAGGCCCACTCTTCTATAAAGAGTTGGTATTCCACTATAGCTCTACGCTGCTCATAGAGCCTGGCCAACATGTGGAGTGTAGAGTTCTACCATGTGGGCACGTCGCACAGCAGTCGGTGCACTGGCAGATGAAACCGATGTTGCAGGGTGCGCAGGGTGGCAGCGTCTGTGTGGGACTTTCGGAAATGTGCGCAGAGCCGGCGCACCTTTCCAAGCAGGTCTGACAAGCGTGGGTAGCTTTTCAGAAAGTGCTGAACCACCAAATTAAAGACGTGGGCCAGGCATGGCACGTGCGTGAGGCTGCCGAGCTGCAGAGCCGCCACCAGGTTACGGCCATTGTCACACACGACCATGCCCGGTTGGAGGCTCAGCGACGCAAGCCAGCGGTCGGTCTGCTCTGTCAGACCCTGCAGCAGTTCGTGGGCCATGTGCCTCTTCTCTCCTAAGCTGAGTAGTTTCAGCACGGCCTGCTGACGCTTGCCCACCGCTGTGCTGCCACGACGCGCGACACCGACTGCTGGCGACGTGCTGCTGCTGACACATCTTGATTGCGAGACAGAGGTTGCGTAGAAGGAGGAGGGTGGTTGAGTGGAGGAAGCATACACCGCCGCAGATACCACCACCGAGCTGTGGCCCGCAATTCTGGGGGTGGGTAGGACGTGAGCGGTCCCAGGCTCTGACTCTGTCCCAGCCTCCACTAAATTCACCCAATGTGCCGCCAGGGAGATATAGTGGCCCTGCCCGCCTGTGCTTGTCCACGTGTCCGCTGTTAAGTGGACCTTGCAAGTAACCGCGTTGGTGAGGGCGCGTACAATGTTGCGGGAGACGTGGTCGTGCAGGGCTGGGATGGCACATCGGGAAAAGTAGTGGCGACTGGGAACTGAGTAGCGCGGGGCTGCCGCCGCCATCATACCTTTGAAAGCCTCCGTTTCCACAACCCTATAAGGCAGCATCTCCAGGCTGATAAATTTGGCTATGTGCACGTTCAACGCTTGAGCGTGTGGGTGCGTGGCGGCGTACTTGCGCTTGTGCTCCAACACTTGCGCTAGCGACGGCTGGACGGTGCGCTGAGAGACATTGGTGGATGGGGCCGAGCACAGTGGAGGTGAGGTTTTGGGTGCAGGCCAGGAGACGGTAGTGCCTGTGTCCTGAGAGGGGGATTGGATCTCAGTGGCAGGTTGGGGCACAGGGGGAGAGACAGCGGTGCAAACCGGAGGCGGTGAACGGCCTTTGTCCCACCTTGTGGGGTGCTTGGCCATCATATGTCTGCGCATGCTGGTGGTGGTGGCTCCCCGGCTGATCTTGGCGCGACAAAGGTTGCACACCAGTGTTCGTCGGTCGTCTGCACTCTCAGTGAAAAACTGCCAGACCTTTGAGCACCTCGGCCTCTGCAGGGTGGCATGGCGCGAGGGTGCGCTTTGGGAAACAGTTGGTGGATTACTCGGTCTGGCCCTGCCTCTACCCCTGGCCACCGCACTGCCTCTTCCAACCTGCCCTGCTGCTGCACTTGCCTCCCCCTCTGAAGACCTGTCCTCAGTAGGCGTAGCAAACCAGGTGGGGTCAGTCACCTCATCGTCCTGCTGCTCTTCCTCCGAATCCTCTGTGCGCTCCTCCCTCGGACTTACTCCAATTACTACTACCTGAGTGATAGACAACTGTGTCTCATCATCATCGTCCTCCTCACCCACTGAAAGCTCTTGAGACAGTTGCCGGAAGTCCCCAGCCTCATCCCCCGGACCCCGGGAACTTTCCAAAGGTTGGGCATCGGTCACGACAAACTCCTCCGGTGGGAGAGGAACCATTGCTGCCCAATCTTGGCAGGGGCCCGAGAACAGTTCCTGGGAAGGACCGTTGGGGTTCTTGAAGCCTAAAATAACTCCTAACGCTCTCCCTATAGCAGCTCTGGCACTAGCAGCACTTTCCCTGATCTCTGTCAGAATGCATCTGTGGCGAGCCGCGGGAGGGGCCGATTTATATACTCAGGTGACACCTGATCTCGCCAGCCACTCACTGCAGGGGGGTGGTATAGGGCTTGAACGTCGCAGGGGGAAGTTGTAATGCCTTCCCTGTCTTTCTATTGGCCAGAAAAGCGCGCTAACGTCTCAGAGATGAAAGTGAAAGTAACTCGAACATCGCGTGGTACTCGTCTCGAGTAACAAGCATCTCGAACACGCTAATACTCGAACGAGTATCAAGCTCGGACGAGTACGTTCGCTCATCTCTAATTAGGACCCTTTTAAGTCAGCAACAATTTCAGTGTTGACCAGTGTAATGGGCTTAGACTGCAGTAAAAGTAAATGAGCTCAGACTGCAGTGACACTCTGGACCTCCGCACAATGGTCAAAGCTGCCTGCTTCCGGCAACATAGCAGTTCCATACATTAGAACATCTGATCATTGGGGATCCCATGTAAGATCACTTACGGATGACCTATCCTGAGGATAGAAGTGGGGCAACCCCTCTAAAATATTGCTATGTGTAAAGGCAGCATATTACAGATTCATAATACTAAAATGTCTAAAAAAATGTGCTGATTGGCTACTAGGAGCGCTAAATGGGTACACTGGAGGTGGTGAGTTCTCTTATAATGGAAGCCTTCAAATAGAGGTTGGACAGACATATGTTTGGGATGATTTAGGGAATCCTACATTGAGCAGGGGGTTAGACTCGATGACCCTGGAGGTCCCTTCTAACTCTACAATTTTATGATTCTATGACTGCATACACAGTGAGTCAGTTGAAAGGTTGCTAACTGTCTGTCAATGCCTGGAAAGTTTATAAAAATAGGGCACTGTCCTCCACAGTTCATAATAAGAAATCTGATGCATTCATGATTTTCTGAAGCTGGAGGAGCCAGTCTTCTAGTTTAGACTGTTTTCAGTTCCACAGATTTTTTTTCAAACCAGAATTTCGCCCCTAGTTTCACTGGCTGCTTCTAGTTTCATTGGCAGCCGCTGACCCACGTGGCCTCGCTGCTGATTCAGCCTATGTGATGATCTGCTCAGCTTCTCCTCCTGATGCTGAAACGCTACCCACCCTTCTCCAGCATCGCTGTGGGCACTAGTGAAACAGTACTGCAGTGTAATGTAAGCAGCCATATTTACCCAGATAACACAGTTATAACTTAGGACTGCAGGTGACATCACTGTGTTATCTATCCTAAGTAACAGCACAGAGAACACACAGTGATAACTCTGAGGACAGATAAGGATGTCACCTACATACATAGTAACATAGTATGTTAGGCTGAATCAAGACAATGTACATCTAGTTCAGCCCGTTTTAACCCCCACCTTGTTGGTCCAGAGGAAGGTTAAAAAAAACCCAAAAACCCAAGCAGTCATTTAGCTTATTTGGTGGAAAAAAAACCCCTTCCTGACTCGATAATGGCAGCCAGAGTAATCCCTAGATCAACATTTGAGATAATCAACCCCACCGGTCACCTAATATCTACATCCTGTAATATCATAGAGTTCTAGAAAGACAGCTAGTCCCTCTTAAATTCCTCTATCGATTTTGCTATTACCAACATCCTCAGGCAGAGAGTTCCACAGTCTCACTGCTCTTACAGTAAAGAACCCCCTTCAAGGTTGGTGATCAAACCTGCTTTCTCCTAGACATAGCAGATGCCCTCTTGTTACCGTTGCAGTCCTGGGTATAAACAGATCATGGGAGAGAACCTTGTACTGTCCCCTAATGTATTTAAACATAGTTATTTGATCGCCCCTTAACCATCTTTTCTGCAGGGTAAATAATCCCAATTTTGTTAGCCTCTCTGGGTATTCCAGTCCTCGCATTCCGTTTATTTTAATTGCCCTTCTTTGAACGCCCTCAAGTACTGCAACATCTTTTCTGAGCAGCGGTGTCCAGGGCTGTATACAGTATTCCATGTGAGGCCTGACAAGTGCCTTAGGTAGTGGGAGAGTAATGTTCCTGTCCCTTGCCCCTATACCTCTTTTAATGCACCCCAAGACTTTATTAGCTTTTGCAGCAGCTGACTGGCATTGATTACTCCAGTTTAGTCTACAGTCCACTTGTTCCCCCAGATCTTTTTCCATATCACTTTTCCCTTGCAGTACCCCATTTAGTGTATATTGTTACATCCGTTTCTCCTGCCCATGTGCAGAACCTTACATTTATCAACATTGAACTTCATTTGCCATTTTTCTGCCCAAGTCCCCACCTTATCTCGGTCTGTTTGTAGCCGCACATTGTCCTCTGTTGCATTGATTATATTGTATAATTTTGTATCATCTGCAAATATTGATATTTTGCTGTGCAGCCCCTCTATCAGGTCGTTGATAAATATATTGAACAGAATGGGGCCTAATACTGAACCCTGCGGCTACCCAGATACACACGTTTTTACCCAATCCGAGCTTCTCATTTTATATATCAGCCTATCATGCGGTACAGATATACAAGATCAATAGACTCTCCTAGGTCCAGCCAAGAGCTTACTACATCGTAGCAGCTGATCAGATTGGTCTGACATGATCGACCCTTCATGAATCCATGCTGGTGAGGAGTTATTCCGTTGTTCTCCTTGAGGTATTCTTCAATGGCGTCTTTCCGAAACCCCTCGAATATTTTTCCAGTTACTGAAGTGAGACTTACCAGCCTGTAGTTACCAGGCTCACTTTTGGACCCCTATTAATAAATTGGAACCACGTTGGCAATGCGCCAATCCAGTGGTACAACCCCGGTCTTGATAGTATCCATAAATATTAGATATAGCGGCCTAGCTATCTCATCAATTAGTTGCCTTAGTACCCTTGGGTGTATTCTGTCTGGGCCTGGCGATTTATCGATTTTAATCTTCTTTAACCGGTTCCGCACTTCCTCCTGCGTTAGGTATGAGATATTTTGTGAGGGGTTCATTTTGGTCCCCTGCATCTCATGTGACATTTCCTTTTCGTTTGTGAATATGCTTGAAAAGAAACTATTTAATAAGTTTGCCTTCCCTCCATCATCTTCGATGATTTCTCCTGCATTATTTTTTAAAGGGCCAGTGCTCTCGGTGCAAATCCTTTTGCTCTTAATATAGTTAAAAAATATTTTCGGGTTGTTTTTGCTCTCTTTGGCGATCGGTCTTTCAGCCTCCTCCTTAGCAATTTTGATCTTATCTTTGCATATTTTGTTTTTTTTCCCTGTACGATTTTAGTGCCTCTTCGCTACCTTCACTGACCCGAGGTCCTATGTAACAGCACAGATAAAACACAGTAACATGTTCAATAACATGTTAAATAATCATTTATTCTTTACAGTAGTCTTTTATATTCATTTATTATTGTTTTTGATATTAAAAAACAATTTATTCTCTATTAAATGTGCTTTGGTGTGTTTTTTTTAATGGAATGTCTAGAACAAATTAATTGGATTTACATTGATTCCTATGGAAATAATTGCCTCAAGTTGCATTGATTTCAAGTTTGGCCAATTGCTTTCGGACGGATTACTAACGAAACTAGAGGTTTGGCTGTATTGTAATTGTTGTCATTTTACAGTATCCGTATTCTCGTTTCTTTTATAATCTATGATTTTACTGTGGTATTCCATTGTCCATAAAAAGTGCTAGTGGTCTGTGATTTTTGCATAAGTTGTGCAAAAAAAAAAAAATGAGGTTGGCATCCCTGGTCATTTGTTTTCATGAGGACTGCACCCCCAGCAAATAACCCCTTAGTGAACACCCATGCATATTTTCACATCCTGGGTGTCTGGGCTTGATTCTATAGGGCCGTAAAAACACTCTGGCCCTGTACAATAAAGCCTTATTACAGCACCCTGCTTTCGGCTACCTTTGGTAGCCGAGAGCCTGGACCTGTCATCAGGAACTGCGGTATGCGGTCCCTGGTCACACGATCGCGCTTATCCGGTGGATAGTGATGATCATATAAAAGTTAAAAAAAAGTTAAAGTTTCATCTCTCCTCAAGGACCTGTTACCGGCTTTTGTGCATGTGCCCGTTTGGCAAAATGTCAGGCACATGCGCAGAAGCTGAGGGAGACCATTAAATTTAAAACCATCCTGCTCCCGGCTACCAAAGGTAGCTGAGAGCCTGGAGATTTCCTAGGAGACTGGGGTATGTGATCGCTGTTGTCCATGAGAGGAGAGGAAATGTTTTACCTAGGGCCCCCGGATTTGTCCCCCAACGGCTTCTTTATTCATTGACCTTTTCTCAGCTTCTGCACATGTGCCCATCACATTCACGGGGAGGGGGGACATGGTATGTGTTCCCTGGTCACATTAACCATTAGCCGATGGATAACGCACACTCATGTAAAGGTAGAAAAAGAGATAAAGTTTCATTTTTCTTCACGTATGCGATCCGAGACGAAGTTACGTTCCTAAGGCCCTCGAATTTGTCCCCCAATGGGATTTTTATCCTTGGACCTTCCTGGTTTCTGTGCCTGCACTCGTTGGCAAAATTGTCATAGCATGCGCAGGAGCCAGGGAGTACCCGGGAAACTTAAAATTTCCTTGTTCCTGGCTAGCTGATAACTTGAAACAGTGACTGAAGGCCACGGTGAGCGGTCCTCGGCCACGTGATCACCATTATCTAATGGAATAAAAAGGTAGAAATCTACCTTAGGCCGGTCTCACGGGACCAGATAGGAATTACGGATTCCGCAAGCATTTGATCCATAGTAATATACAGATCAATTAAATGCACTGAATTACACAATTCTGCTAAATTTAGCGGATCGTAATTACATAATCCACTCACAGAAAATACAGTGCAGCCCATTGTGCTCCATGGTTGCAGATATACCCACAGCCCATACACAATTACATAGCTGATGGGCTGCAGGTACCCACGTCATCATTAAGCAACGAAATACAAACAAACAAAAACAAGTGCACTGCACATTACTGCCTGCGTGAGTACACAATTATGCGCAGTAAATTAGGCGTCCATAGGCAGGACCATGGCCAGGTTCACAGCTGGGATATGCTACGGGCCTGCACAAGCGGATTCCACATACAGCCACGTGAGCCCCACGTTATTCAGACCGCTACCTGTAATACGTAATTTACAAGAAGCTCCGGGAACGCTCCCCTTCCTGAAGTTCCAGGAGCAGCTTTTTGAGTGCCTTCTGTTTAAGACATACTTTCTACACCCTATCCTTTCCACTGATGTCAAGAAATCACAACCTCCTCTCAAATGTTGGGTTTGCAGCAAGCATGGGTGGAGGGATACACCGTTTTATTGCCCCATGTGCCCATCCCAACCAGACCTCTGTAATTACACCTGTTTTCAGCCATATCACACAGTTTACATTATTACTTGTAACTAAGATTTAGGGAATGCCAAAAAGGAGGTGGATTCTTCTTAGGGAGCCATTTTCTTCTGCACAAGTGTGCAATGTTGCAATTTTTTTCTGCAAAGTTGTGCCCTGAAAGCTAATGGGTGTTCTATTATAGGCCTAGCCATGTGTCCAGTAAGCAGATTGGGGCTACAATGGGGGTATTGCTGAACACAGCAGAACTAGTGGTATAAAATGTAGGGTGTGTCTTTCCAGTTTTTCCTGCTTGAAATAAAGGAAACTATCATGTAAGTGATATTTGTGAAAAAAAACCCTAAAATTTCATATATTTTTCACCTGCTTTATAATTAGTTTTTTTTAATGGGGTCAGAATGCTCAGTACACACCTATATAAATGGGCTAAGGGGTCTAGATTTCAAGCTGGGTCACTTGTGGGGGGTGTACTATTGTTTTGGCAGCACGATGGCTCTACAAGTGAGCAATGGGGACTGGACCACAATTTAGTTGTGCCCTGAAAGCCAAAGGGTGTTCCTTCCATTGCAGGCCTAGCCAGTAAGCAGATTATGGCCACAATGAGTATATATGTCTGAACACAGGACAAATGGGTCCATTTTGGGGTACAAGTCTTCATTTATATGTGTGCTGTACAAAAAAAAAAGTTTCTTAAAATTACACAATTGCTTAAATAGAAATCGTAATTTTTTCTTTCTGCTTTGCTTAGATTAATTCAAAAACTGTTGGGTCAAAATACGCGATACACCCCTAGATGAATTCGTTAAAGGGTCTAGTTTTAAAAATTGGGTCAGCACCATCCCAGCAAATAACCCCTTAGTGAACACCCATGCGTGTTTTCACGTCCTGGGTGTCTGAGCTTGATTCTACAGGCCTGTAAATACACTCTGGCCCTGTATAATAAAGCCTTGCTACAGCACCCTGCTTTCAGCTACCTTTGGTAGTCGAGAGCCTGGAGCTGTCATCGGGAACTGCGGTATGCAGTCCCTGGTCCCGCGATCGCGCTTATAACAATGATCAGACAAAAGTTTAAAAAAGTTTAAGTTAAATAAAGGACAGCACCGCCCCAGCAAATAACCACTTATTGGGGGTTCCCTTTATTTTAACAGCTCAAGGGCTCTACAAGTGTGCAATGGGGCCTGTAGCACCTTCAAACAAAATGTCTGTTCTGAAAGCCACCGGCTGCTCCTTTTCAGCTTGGGCCCAGGTGTGCATAGAGACATATTAGGGTCACAATACGTATGTTCCTGAACACGGGAAAACAGGGGTATCAATTTTTGGGTGAAAAATCCTCATTTTCTGTGTTCTATAGAAAAAAAAAAACAACCTATCATTAAAAGGATGTGAAATATGAAATTTTATTTTTTCTTCTCTAAATTGCATTATCTCCCCCCAAAAAACTGCGTGGTTAAAATACTCATGTAACCCCTCAGTACATTAGGATGTGTATTTTTTAAAATACACATCCTAATGTAGACGGCTATGACACTAGCGGTACGGGCTGATCGGCGTCTGAGGGCTGGGGGTGTCGCTAAACCGGAGAGTTTCACTCCAGCGTTGATGGAGCAGCATCCCATTGGTTCCAACAATCAGACTGAGGAGATGGAACTGGGTTATTTGTCATTTGTGGGGGGGTATCTATCATTCGAATACCTGTCAGGAGGAAACTTACTCTGGCGGTGGTGGTACACGGGGCGGGCTTGGCGGTTCTGCCGGGTGCGGCGTCTACCGTGGTGGCGCTGCTTGGCGTTCTGGTCGGCTTGCGGCGTGGGGTCTGCTGCAATGCTAGGTGGGGCCTCTGTGGCCGGGCTCGGAGTTCCCCTGTTAGGGAATGCGGCCGGAGGAGGGCCGGACTTTATGCATTACCAGCCAGAGCGTCATCAGGCTCCGCCCCGACCTAGGCGGGGTTTTGGGTATTTAGCTCTGCAGACACTGTCAGTCCCTGTCAGTGTTTGCTAATGGTTCACCAGCTAAAATCTGCTCAGGTTACTCATTCCAGTCGTCTGACCCGGCATGCTCTGACCTTGATCTTGTCTCCCCCTTGGTTTCTTGATAGTTGTTGGTGGTTACTTGGCTCTTAGTCCTGACTTGGAATTTGTTATATTCTGTCGTCTGGTTAGTTGGTCTCTCCTGTCCCTGTTCACGTCCCCGGGGTTCCTTTAGTGCAGAGTAGGGACTGCCGCCCAGTTGTCACCCTGGGGTTTAGGGACAGGGGAGAGGGTTGGTTGTAGAGACTTCCTGTCTTTCATTCCTAACCAGCCCTGACAGAAACACTGGCCATACAAAGATCAGGGGTAAGTTGGACCCCGAGTATCCATTTGCTTTGGAGGCAGTTTCAGTAGTATCTGATCAGGTTCTGAATTTGACCCAGGTCGTACAGGAAATGTCGTCTCGTCTTTTGCGCCAGGAGCAAGTCGGGGTTGAGGTGCAGGCGAGGTTGTCACAGGAATCTGTACCTGTAAGGGAACCCAAGGCGACTATACCAGACTTCTTTTTTGAAGACCGTAAGGCGTTTTTTGCAGTTCCACGAAGGTTGTAGACTTTATTTTAGCCTGCGCCCACACTCTTCTGTGTCTGAGCACCAGAGGGTAAGTATAGTCATATCCAGACTAAGAGGGGACCCACAGAATTGGGCCTTTGCATTACCTCCGGATTACCCCCCCCCCCTCGCCAGTCAGTGGAATCTTTCTTCTCAGCATTGGGTCAGATTTACGATGAGCAAGATCGTGCAGATTATGTAGTTTCTAAGTTATTAGGTCTCCGTCAGGGCCAGAAGACGGCTGAGAAATTTTGTTCTCATTTCCGGCAGTTCTGTGTGGATTTAGGGTGGAATGACCGGGCCTCTTTCTTACCGGGCTCAGGGTGGCTGTAAGGAACTTGTTACTGAGCCACCATGAGCCGGAGACGTTAGAGACAGCTATGACACTAGCGGTACGGGCTGATCGGCGTCTGAGGGCTGGGGGTGTCGCTAAACCGGAGAATTTCACCCCAGCGTTGATGGAGCAGCATCCCATTGGTTCCAACAATCAGACTGAGGAGATGGAACTGGGTTATTTGTCAGCGCCAGATGCCAGGGCCTTCCGTTGAAAGAACGGGCTGTGCTTCTACTGCGGGAACCCTGGACATTGTGTCGTCACATGTAACAAGAGGCAGCAGCAGGAAAAGCTTCCGCGCCTAGGCGAGGTTCGGAGGGATCACCTAGGGGCTCAGGTACTTCTGGGTATTCCCAAGTTGTTTCTCCCTTGTTCTATTTCCTTGGGTTTTTGTCAAAAGAATGGCCGTGCTTTCGTTGACTCTGGGGCAGCTGCTAATTTTGTGAATTCCGAATTCGTCAGGTCATTTGCTTCTGAACTGCGGAATGTGGATCCTTATATACAGGTCTCTGGAATAGACTCCACCCCGTTGACTACAGGGTTGATAAAGAAGGTTACACCTGAACTAAGATTTTCAATAGAATCGTTACACACAGAGACCTGTACATTCTTTGTTATGGAAAATTTATTGGTGGATATCGTGTTGGGATTACCATGGTTGCGCCTACATAACCCAGTTATTGATTGGGCAGCTTCCAAGTTGATTTGCTGGGTTTCTGGATGTGGAGATCATTTGACATCTGTCCAGCTGCATTCTTCTAGTTGTGAGATTTCCGATCTACCTAGGTACCTGGAGGATTCCCAATCCAAAGGAATTTTAGCTCCCGGGGTGGTGGTGGTGGCGGCCTTGACACCTGACATATCCGACCAGTTTTGGCTGGCCAGACTGATTTCCCGGCTTCCCCGCCTGAAGCGAGGTGGTTTGTACCCAGTTCCGAGCGATGACAGGTACTTGAAAAGGTTCATGCTTCAGGTTCGGCGGGACACTCGGGTTTTTGGGGGACGTTGGAATTATGCAGACGTTCGTATCGGTGCCCGCAGATGGCCCGCGATGTCAGGGGTTTTGTTGAATTCTGTACTGTCTGCGCCCGTGGGAAGATTCATAGAGTCTTTGATAAACCCTTGTTGAAGAAGTACGTCCAACCAGCACTCCTAGAGTTAATAGCATCTGGTCTCCTGTTCAGCTGATGCTCCTTTTCTAATCACCATCCTATATAGCTGCCCTGGGCCTTTCAGACCTTGCTGCAGTGTTGTTGAGCGTTTGTTCTGATCACTTCATGTCCAGCCGCTGCCTCGGCAGTTACCTTGCTACCTTGCATTCTGCTTGTGTTCTGTGTTCTTCGTTCGTGTACTCTGTGATCTGTTATTCCCGTTGTCCGCTTCTCTGTTCATCCTTGTCAGCTTGTTCCTCCTTTGTTTCTGTACTCCCCGATGCTGTTCTATCTTTGTCTTATAGGTGTTCTGGCCCGCCAGGGTAAGTCAGCGCCTGAAGGAAGGCCATAGGGTTGTCCTTATTGGGACAAGTGCTCAGCTTGTAGGCAAGGGTCTCCCTCTCCTAGTTATCAGTTCAGGGCAAGATACCTTCCCTAGTTTCCATTCATTTAGGGGCTGTTCATCTGGTATCTTACCTCCCATACTGGGGTTGGCGGTCAGCCGTGCTGGATCGGATCTTCACCTACCCAGTAGGTTGACACAGTGGTTCCACATCCACAGTCCTTACATCAATGAAGTACAATATGTGGCGAAAAAACAATGTCACAATTAGGCTGCTTTCACACGGGTGACAAAATTGCACGATTTTCTCGCATGTATCTGAAGCCCATGCTTTCCTATGGGTTCCTTCACAGTAGTGATATTTTGACTGTTGCGATTTTGCAAGGAGAAAAATCTCGGCATGCGCTATATAGCCACAATTTGAGAGTATTTGTAGCCAATGTTTCCCTATGGAGCATCCTAGTTTATCACATCACATCTCACAAACTAGCAATTTTCGTGAGATTTCCCTACCCCTTAAATAATCCCTAGCTGCATTCCCTGAAAAACAAAGGGAATACTAACCTAAAAGGCTCGGGACAGGCCCTCTCGCTGCTGTCCGGAACTCCGCTGGGTGTTGTACAGGCCTCTTTTGCTCACAGAAGATCACTTGCTGGTTGCAGGATTCAAAAATTTCGTCTCCAGAAAGCAATGGCTCTGATTGGTTGATCCAAGACTACTCAGCCAATCAATGATACTCTTGATAAACCAATGCGAGGGCTGTAATTGGTTCATCCAGCTCTGCATTGATTGGCTGAGCAGAGTTTGACGAATCATTCACAATTTATGAATAGGCTGAACTGTGGTATTGATTGGTAAATTCCTAAATGCCGCCTCAACAGATTGGCTCTTCAAACTCTGCTCAGCCAATTAATGCAGAGCTGGATGAACCAATCACAGCGCTCGCATTGGTTCAACGCTACTCAGAACCATCCCCATCGCTTCCTGGAGGCAACCAAGAAGGGATCTTCTGTGGGCGAACAAGAACTGCAGGATGCCTGGCAGAGCTCTGGGGAGCAGCGGGAACATCCAGCTCGAGCCTTTCAGGTAAGCATTCCCTTTTTTATCAGGTATTGAAGCTAGGGCTTATTTTAGGGGTAGGGCTTAACCTTTTTGCAATAAAATCATGCAATTTTATCGCTGTCAGCAGCAAAGTGAGGCTCGATTTTTTTATTTTTTGTATTTTCAGAAGAAAAACACATCGCTTGTGGGAATACAGCTGCGATATTGCCACGATTTTTTAGTGGCGATATCACTGTTGCTCGTGTGAATGAGGCCTTATTTGGGTATGCAAAATGTTTACAGAGTTATTCTAAGTTAAAGTGACACATGTCAGATTTCTAAAATTTGGCCTGGTGACTAAGCTGCAAATAGGCTTAGTCACTAAAAGGTTAAGGAGGTCATTGGAAAACTGCTGTATCTGCACTTATGTGTAGTAGCCTGTTAACACTCCCCTCATGAATACACAAACAGGCACAATTTGTCTGCCACTTTGGCTTCTAGAAGATCAGACTAATAGCTGTAATGTTCTGCCTTTACATAGGACAGCAAATTAAACTGACAGATTCACTTTAAAAGAGTTTTTCCACTACTTGAAATTGCTTAAAGGGGTTCTGTCATTAAAAACAAAAAATTTTATACTTACCTATTGCTCCCCAGGCAGCCTGCTTACCTCTTCTTCTTATCCCAAATCTTCTCCTGGAGCCGCTTGTCAATTCGGTCACGTGACCTCCGGCACCCGATTTTCCTCCATCCGGTCAAAAAGCGTACACTGCCTACCTTCCGCTTCCTTCAGGTCAATGTACGCATACGTCACTAGTGACGTGTGCGTACATTGTCTTGTGAGGAAGCGCGGAATGAAGGTAGCCGCGCGAGACAACGGCACGACTGCGCACGCGCGAGACAGCGGCACACGACTGCGCATGCGCGAGTCTGCGGCGCGCTCGCGCTCGCCTGGGTGCACTTTACATGTGCACACTCTCTGCCAATAGAAATGTATCCCTGACACTGTTGTCAGGCAGAATACATTTCTATTAGCCAATGGAAATGCAAGCTTCTGCTGCCTCTCGGCCAATAGAAATGTATCCCTGACACTGTTGTCAGGCAGAATATATTTCTATTAGCCAATGGAAATGCAAGCTTCTGCATATAAGCATATATATATTTTATTTATATAAATATATATATATAAATAAAAGTATATATATAAAAAAGCATATATGTGTGTGCATATATAAATATATGCATATATATATGCATATGCATATATATATATATATATGCATAAATATATATATATATATATATATGCATATATATATATATATGCATATATATATACGCATATATATATATACACACATATATATATATATATGCATATATACATATATATATATATATATATATATACACATATATATATGCATATATACATATATATATGCATATATACATATATATACATATATATATGTATATATGCATATATGTGTATATATATATATATGTATATATATATATATATATGTATATATGCATATATATATATATATATATATATATATATTTATGCATATATATATATATATGCATATGCATATATATATGTATATATATATATATATATGTATATATGCATATATATATATATATATATATATATTTATGCATATATATATATATATGCATATGCATATATATATATATGCACACACATATATGCTTTTTATATATATATATATATATAAATAAAAGTATATATATAAAAAGCATATATATTTATATGCATATATATGCTATCTGTATCTGTCTACCCGTCTGTATTTATCCGTCTATCCGTCTACATTTATCTCTCTATGCATCTGTATTTATCCATCTATCCGTCTGTAATTATCCGTCTGCCCGTCTATCCATCCGCGTCTATTCATCTATATGTTTATGTGTATATACACACATATATCTATCTAGCTTTATTTGTCTGTGTGTGTGTATATGGCGGTTTCAGGCGAATGTAATTTTCTTCCCTTATGCGGCCATGATTGTCACGGCCGTATATTGGGACAAAACTAAGCCTATGATTACTGTGGTTTCTCTCTCGTTAATACTTGACCGAGAAAATATAGGACCTCCCCTATGAATACTATGTGCGTGAAAGATCAGGCGGCCGCCGTATTCCCACCATTTATTTTGTTTCTTACAGTTGCTCCTACAGCGGTGTGTGTGTGTTTGTATGTATGTATGTATGTATGTATGTGTATATATATGATACACACATACGCACATCACAAGGCATTGTTCTTACAAGGCGCACTGCACTGGCAGACACACTCGCATATTTGCCATGCAAGATATTGGTTTGAGTTTCTCGGGCTGATATAGTGCTCACTTGTGTAAAATCAGACACAGAGAATGAATGTAACATCACCAAAGACATAAAGCTATACATTGCCCTCTATTGTCAGCATACTGTTATCCTGACCCCCAAGTGTCAATGCATAATGCATCCCAAGTGGCAGCTTGCCCACCCATATCACGTCTTGTATCCAAGCTAGAGGCGATACAACAGGGTCCTAGAACGTCCATGCCCGTCCGTTTCGCATTTTGAATCCAAGCTAGAGGTAGTACAACAGGGTACTAGAATCTCCATGTCCACCCGTATCACATCTTGTATCCAAGCTAGAGGTGGTACAACGGGATACTAGAGCCTTCATGCCTGCCTGTATCACATCTTGTATCCAAGCTAGAGGTGGTACAACGGGATACTAGAGCCTCCATGCCTGCCTGTATCACATCTTGTATCGAAGCTAGAGTTGGTACAACGGGATACTAGAGCCACCATGCCCGCCTGTATCACATCTTGTATCCAAGCTAGAGGTAGTAAACAGGGTACTAGAGTATCCACGCCCGCCCATATCACATCTTGTATCCAAGCTAGAGGTGGCCCAACAGGGTACTAGAGCCTCCATGCTCCCCGTATCACATCTTGTATCTAAGCTACAGGTGGTACAACAGGGTACTAGAGACTCCATGCCTCCCCATATCACATCTTGTATTCAAGCTAGAGGCGGTACAACAGGGTCCTAGAGCCTCCATGCTCCCTGTATAACATCTTGTATCTAAGCTACAGGTGGTACAACAGGGTACTAGAGCCTCCATGCCCCCCGTATCACATCTTGTATCCAAGCTAGAGGCGGTACAACAGGGTACTAGAGCCTCCATGACTACCTGTATCACATCTTGTATCTAAGCTACAGGTGGTACAACAGGGTACTAGAGCCTCCATGCCCCCCGTATCACATCTTGTATCTAAGCTACAGGTGGTACAACAGGGTACTAGAGCCTGCATGCCCGCCTATATCACATCTTGTATCCAAGCTAGAGGTGGTACAACAGGGTACTAGAGCCTGCATGCCCCCTGTATCACATCTTGTATCCAAGCTAGAGGCGGTACAACAGGGTACTAGAGCCTGCATGCCCCCTGTATCACATCTTGTATCCAAGCTAGAGGCGGTACAACAGGACATACATATATACATACAATAAGACCAGCTTTATACAGATGTAAGTGCAGTTGCGCACACTTTTGTGCACTTTTTTGTCTCTCTGAGGGCAGCCGCACATGGGTGTAAGCGTGGAACGTACATGTCCTATGCAGTGTGTAGATATATTACTATACATATTATATGTGTGTGTGTGTATGTATGTGTATATATATATATATATATATATATATATACACACATACATACATATATCTATACACACACATCTTGATACATATACGCATAGATAAATGTATATATACAAACACTCATACAATACATTGCATGGGGAATATTCCTGTTTTTACCATGTGGAGTGACTGCTATGAGTGACTGCTATGAGTGACTGCTATGAGTGACTGCTTTGAGTGACTGCAGTGAGTGGCTACTGTGAGATTGCAGGGAAGATCTGGAGGCCCTTGGGAAACTCTGGGTGTTCAGAGACCCAGGGAGAAACACTAGCAGATTTTGGTAGACTGCAGGCAGGACTATTCACTGCACTGGATGGGCGGAAGTAGCTTTGTGAGGGCGGAAGTGGTCAGCACAGCAAGGGGTGCTGGGAGATGACCTCCTAGCAGGAGGGGCTGAAGATGTAAACAGAGCATGGAGGTGAAAAATGGAGCCTAGGTAAGTACTACTTCTGAAAAAAACGTTTTATATGTGTTATTTACCACAGGTTGTGCCAGCGGGGCAGATTTACTGGAGAAAAAAAATACAGATTGTAATGACAGAACCCCTTTAATGTCCCTCCTAGTTGCAGCTGACCAGGACATGTGACTGCTGCAGCCAATCAATGGGCACAGCAGTGACCTTCTATAGGCAGTGATTGGCTGGAGCAGTCTCATGTCCTGATCAGCAGCAGGAAGGGCAGAGTGGTTGTGAAGCAACTTTAAGTAATGGGAAAACTACTTTGAGGATGCTTAACTCTTGGCCAGCATGGGGAGAGGCCAAGGCAAATAGAAGAAGTGTCAAACCGCAATGACGTAATTATTATGGGGGACTTTAATTATTTGGATATAATATTAGAATATAAAACCTGCAAATCTCACAAGGGTGCTAAGTTCTTGAGAACAATTAAAGATGACCACCTTACCCAACTTGTGCCAAAGCCAACTAGAGGGAGGGCCACTCTTGACTTATTACTAACAAACCAGACAGAATCATGGGGGTGCAGGTGCAAGGAAACTTGGGAAATAGTGACCACAATATAATTAATTTCCAGCTGTCACTCAATAGGAAGCCTTATCAGGGAGCTCCAAAAAAAACCAAACTTTCAAACTTGATCAGCTCAAAACTACTATCGGTAACATTAATTGGGACAATATCCTCATAAATAACAGTACAGATGACAAATAGGAGAAGTTTAAAAACATCCTAATTACCTCATGTGAGCAGTTCATTCCCTTTAAAGAGTCTATTGATCTCGTATATCTGTATTTCTCACAGTGCCGCACGATAGATTGATATATAAAATGAGACAGCTTGGTCTGCGCGAAAACCTGTATCTGGGTAAAGAACTGGCTCGGAGATAGAAAGCAGACGGTGGTAATAAATGGTTCGTACTCTGATTGGGCCACCATTGCTAGTGGGGGCCACAGGGTTCAGTATTAGGCCCCATTCTGTTCAATATATTGATCAATGACCTGATAGAGGGGCTGCACAGCAATATCAATATTTGCAGATGATACAAAATTATACAAAACAAATGGACCTAGACAAGCTGGCGGCTTGGATAGAAAAATGGCAAATTAAGTTCAATATTGATAAATGTAAGGTTCTGCACATGGGCAGGAGAAACGGATGTCACCAATATACACTAAATGGGGTACTGCTAGGGAAAAGTGATACGGAAAAAGACCTGGGGGTACTAGTGGACTGTATATTTAACTGGAGCAATCAATGCCAGTCAGCTGCTGGCTCAGGGCAGCTATATAGAATGGCGATTGGAAAAGGTGCATCAGCTGAACAGGAGACCAGAAGCTATTAACCCTAAGAGTGCTGGAAGAGAGTGAATATAAGCTCAGGGAAAAGAGACGATGGGATGACACCCATATTTACCAGATACAGAAGCAGAAGATTGTGTCTGAACAGTGCACCTAACAGGGTTCTTTACTGTAAGAGCAATGAGCCTGTGGAACTCTTTGCCTGAGGACATGATGATGTCAAAATCCATAGAGGAGTTTAAGATGGGACTAGATAGAGTGCTATTATATTACAAGATTTATACATCAGATGACCAGCGGGGTGGTTGTTCTCAAATTTTGATCCTGGGATTACTCTGGCTGCCATTATGGAGTCAGGAAGGAATTTTTGTGCCTCCAAATGAGCTAAATTGGCTGGCTGGGTTTTTTTTTTTGCCTTCCTCTGGACCAACAAGGGTGAGGGGTTGAAAGAGGCTGAACTAGATGGACATATATTCAGCCTAACATACTATGTTACAATGACTATATCTCACTCCGGTGGAGCTGTCCTGTCTTGCATTACACATACAAACTAATGATTGGAATGGATGTTGTGTAATGCATTATTTTCTGTGGTGGTGCCGCAGAGAAATTCAATACTTACTACCAGTTTTTCCCACTAACGGCTGTTTTTTGGGGGTCTCAACAAGGGGACACTGAACTGATTATGGTCTTGGGACTCTTCTAACAAGAAGGAATTTTCCAAAGGGGTGAACCCCTTGGAGGTGTACATGTATATTTACCGTCACAAGCAGCGATGTACGGATCTACATCAATCCTCTTAAATTCTTTAAATATCTGTGGAGGAAAATACATAGATTAAGGTGGTCACATTACACAGATCAGTTTGCCCCCTCTGATAGTTGATAACACAGGCATGTGATACACATTATAAGGGATTACCAGCTTCAGGACTTTCACAGCCACCACATCCAGGAAACTTATCTGACTAAAATCCAAAATAATGCTGTGTATAGACACTTTTGGGACAGATACTTTAACAGGCAGCTCAGAGTTCCAGTCAATTTGAACCTCAACTTCCTTTGTTTGAATGCCATCATCCTCAGCACCTTGAGGATCCTCAAGATCATCTTCTGTTTCATATCCCAGGTTGTCTACCCCAACTGGACTGATGACACCATTCTGAAAAAGACAGACAGCAATGTATGCTTTCCTCTGACAGGAAGACTTGTTGATACAATATGTAAAGCCCTCTAGAAAAAAATGCCAATAAAATGTATTAAACCACAAGTGTAAACCTTTTCCTGTGCTGTTAGTGACTGGACATGAGATACAGGGGCTGTAACTGATTACTGACTAAGGCCGCCTGCAGACGGCCGGGTCGGATCCCCTGCGAGAATTCTCGCAATTTGATCCTACCCGCATCCCTACAGGGACCAGTGCGGCTCTCACCTGCTCCCGCGGCTCCAGCTCTTTGATGTTCCGGCCAGCCGACACATGCGCAGAGCGGAGCCGGGCCGCCGGGAGTGACGTTTCTGTGCGGACCTCTGCGAGACCCGCACAGAAATAGAACATGCCGTGATTTGTTGTCCGCGTGTGTTTTCACACGGACAAATCGCGTCCGTCTGCATAGGATTGCGTTTTATAATGCAATCCTATGCAGGCGGGTATGGGTGGAAATTCTGCGGGATATCCCACTGCAGAATTTCCGCCCGCATGCAGGGGGCCTAAAGCTGCCTGTCCACGGGCATTTTTGAATTGCATTCCCCACGACGATAATCCGGCCACTGGGAACGCAATACACGCTTTCCAGACCATTGCCATGGAAAGTGCTTCCCCCTGTCCACGAGCGGAGAATCATAGCGATTCTCCGCTCGCAGACGGCAATTCACAGTGTGCTGCGATTTTCCACGATTCTCTGCGGTCAGCCTGTCAGATAGGCTGACAGAGGAGATCCGCCTGCCGGCTCCTGCTCCCAGGCAGTGGCTCCCATGGCCCAGATTCGCCGTGGGATTTCGCAACGCCCATGGACATGCAGCCTTACTTGGAAGAGGAGGCCTACTGGGATCAGTAAAACTCCTCCAGATCCAGGTGAACATAAGAAAAGACGTCCGTGGTATGTGCAGACTCTTCAGAACACCTTTAACCCCTTAAGGACCAGGTTGTTTTGTACCTTAAGGACCAGACACTTTTTAGGGATTTTACCCATGTGGCGGTTTTATTGCTCTATTTTTTTTCCTTTAGCTACCAAAATTATTTTTGCTGCGTTTTTGTTTCCGTGACATATAGGACTATTTTTTTAATATCTTTTTCACTGACTTTTTTTCCCGTTATTTTAGTTTTATTGTGGGTAAAAGGCTAAAAAAAATGATTTTTTTTAACATTTATAGTTTTTTTAAAAATTATTTTTATATTTACACTAAAATAAAGTATGGAAACGGGTTCCTCTATTTATTTTGGACGTTTTGATATATAGTATGTATGGTTTTGGTTTATAGGGCGCATACGGTGACGTTTTTTGTTGGCATCTGCTTTGTGTTATTCTCTTTCTTATGTATGTATTGTTGTTTTATTCAGTTGTTTTACTTATTTATGTAATTGTGTTTTTTACTATCTGTGTCCCCCATGACGTCATATAAGACCTCTGGGGGACACTCACTTTTTCTTTTTTTTTTTAACTTTATTTGACATTTTCCCACTGTAGCTGGGGCGTCCATAGGAGCCCTAATTATAGGGGAAAGCAACCCCTGTGGTGACATTAGTCACCTGCAGAGCTGCCAGGGTCTAAGTCTGACCCTCCAGCTCTGCATAGCAGGGAATCCCGGGAGGTCACATGACCCCCCGAGGCTCCCGTAGTGAAAGTAAATGTTACTTTCGCTTTCCCCATACAGTGCTCATTGAGCACTGTATATCGGGGAAGCAGAAGGCAGGAAGAGTTAAAAACCCCTCCTGCCTTCTGCTCCGGGTTATCAGCTGTCAGTGACAGCTGATAACCCGTTCCTGCCTCTGACTGATTGCAGAGACAGGAGACTTAGAGCACCGCCGTATTTTTACGATCGGTGGTCCTCTAAGCCCAGGACCAGCCGCCATATATATACAGTGGCTGGTCGTAAATGGGTTAATCAATATGGGAAGACCAATGTAGGCCTACAATAGGATACTGGGAGACTGCACTGCAATGCAATTCGGGAATATCAAAGAGGCGGCTGGGGGTGAATGCTGAAGGTACAAGCAAAGTTTACTGAACTTTTCCAACAGTAGATGTAAACCTGGGTAATTTGGAAGCGCTGCACTACCATTGTCATCACTTTGGCCAGACAAGGTACGTGTGTAAGATTGCTGAGGCAAAGGGCTGCCAGTAGGTTGGCCCTATAATCACACACAACCTTGCCTGGCTGTCAGCCACATGTTAGCCTGGGCCTACAAAAATAATTAAAAAATTTAAAGACACGAGCGGGCAGAGGCACGCGAGGAGTGCGATCTAGTTTATTTTCGTTACTTCTGTAAGTAAATTTGTAGATCCCCACTAGAATAAGCTCCATGCTTCACAATGATGTCCAGTGTGCTACTTCTGCAATGTATGCGGTTTTTGATAAGCCAATCGAGGGTACGTACTGTTGCGCAAGATGCATGCACGTCGAAAAAATGTGCCCAAATCCTAGATCTAAATGAGCGATCCAATGACAATATGCTCACTGAGCAGGCGCTCGTTGGGGTAGATGCGGGGGAAGGATGGTATTTCAGAAGAGCAGGCAGCTAGCTGAGTGACAGTAAGAAAGGAAAAAAGGGAAAAGAACCAGGGAGGCTAGTCCTGAACTGGCAGACCCCAATAAGTTTGTAAAGTTGACAGATGAGGGGAAAGCCATTACAGAGCCAGCACCACTGCAGCACGACATGCCCTCAATGCCAGGGAGATGACTGCTCCAGTAAGAAGGTGATGGGGACGCAGGGCAGGTTAGACAGGTCATAGTGGTGGGGGGACTTAATTATAAGGGGGACAGACAGGGTAATTTGCCACAAAGACGGGGATCGTCGAACGGTGTGTTGTCTTCCTGGCGCTCGAGTTTGACACATCGCGGATCGGGTTGACAGATTACTGGGAGTGTAGTAGAAAAGGATGATTAATTAGCGTAAACTGTCTATTGATTTGTATAAACTAGATGTATTACAAAGCTATAGTGATTTGACTCTGCAGAGACTCATAGCAGCATCTTTCATCATGATAATTGCTGAACAATGGCGTGATGGGGGGATGTGAGCTGCATTATCAGCCCAATGTAAGTATAGTAGAATGCAGTCTCTCTAGGGTTATATTACATAGGTCTTCAGCTAACTGGGAATTACAACTTGGGCGTCTCTCTTACCTTCCCCCTTCTCAACTTCTCAACTCCTAGAACAAAAGACCTCATGGTCTTACAGAGACGGACGCTGGGAGGGGAAGAAGGGGAGGGGCCCCAGTTGGCTGAAGGACCAATAACAATGCTTATGAACCACGTATGTGGCCCTGCCCGCCTGTGCTTGTCCACGTGTCCGTTGTTAAGTGGACCTTGGCAGTAACCGCGTTGGTGAGGGCGCGTACAATGTTGCGGGAGACGTGGTCGTGCAGGGCTGGGTCGGCACATCGGGAAAAGTAGTGGCAACTGGGAACCGAGTAGCGCGGGGCCGCCGCCGCCATCATGCTTTTGAAAGCCTCCGTTTCCACAAGCCTATACGGCAGCATCTCCAGGCTGATCAATTTGGCTATGTGCACGTTTAACGCTTGAGCGTGCGGGTGCGTGGCGGCGTGCTTGCGCTCAAACAGTGGCGCTAGCGACGTCTGGACGCTGCGCTGAGAGACATTGCTGGATGGGGCCGAGGACAGCGGAGGTGAGGGTGTGGGTGCAGGCCGGTAGACGGTCGTGCCTGTGTCCTCAGAGGGGGGTTGGATCTCAGTGGCAGGTTGGGGCACAGGGGGAGAGGCAGTGGTGCAAACCGGAGGCGGTGAACGGCCTTCGTCCCACCTTGTGGGGTGCTTGGCCATCATATGCCTGCGCATGCTGGTGGTGGTGGCTCCCCGGCTGATCTTGGCGCGACAAAGGTTACACACCACTGTTCGTCGGTCATCAGGCGTCCCTGTGAAAAACTGCCACACCGTAGAGCACCTTGACCTCTGCAGGGTGGCATGGCGCGAGGGGGTGCTTTGGGAAACAGTTGGTGGATTATTCGGTCTGGCCCTGCCTCTACCCCTGGCCACCGCACTGGCTCGGCCTGTGCCCACACCCTGACTTGGGCCTCCGCGTCCTCGCCCGCGTCCACGTCCTCTAGGCCTACCCCTACCCCTCAGCATGGTGTATTACCAGTAGTGCAGAAACAGAGCGCTGTAATTAAATGTGCCGCTTATTGGCCTGTGGTTGGAGGCTCACTTCGCTTACCGAACGCACAGCAGAGCCAGGAAATAATTTTGCACAAGCCTGCTGTAACACTTAGCTGGCTGCGTATGAATTAGGAGGACAACTACACCCAGCACAGACCCAGTACACTGAGGACAGTCACAGGCAGCCCAAATAGATTTTTTTCCCCAAATGTTTTTGGAAAGGCCCACTGCCTATATTCAATAATTATATGTCTTCTGTCCCTGCCTCACCACCACTACCGGCCCTGGAGTATATGTAATTACTGCAGGGCGCAATGCTCTGCACGGCCGATATACAAAAAAAAAAAATTGTGCAACACTGCAAAAAGCAGCCTCCACACTACTGCACACGGTTAGATGTGGCCCTAAGAAGGACCGTTGGGGTTCTTGAAGCCTAAAATACTCCTAACACTCTCCCTATAGCAGCTCCCGCACCAACAGCACTTTCCCTCCTCTATGTCAGAATGCATCTGTGGCGAGCCGCGGGAGGGGCCGATTTTTATACTCGGGTGACATCTGATCTCGCCAGCCACTCACTGCAGGGGGTGGTATAGGGCTTGAACGTCACAGGGGGAAGTTGTAATGCCTTCCCTGTCTTTCTATTGGCCAGAAAAGCGCGCTAACGTCTCAGAGATGAAAGTGAAAGTAACTCGAACATCGCGTGGTACTCGTCACGAGTAACGAGCATCTCGAACACGCTAATACTCAAACGAGTATCAAGCTCGGACGAGTACGTTCGCTCATCTCTAGTCCCAACTTGATTATTCAATTCTATGTGCAAAAGAATCAGCGTCCAAATTTTACGTGCGTAATATAATTTTCTCACTTTCCGGTGTCATAGAAACGTGAAATTTGCTCCGAGCATTGATTATGTCATAAATAGGAAAAGCGAATGGGTCCCAACTCCATTATTCAATTCCATGCGCAAAAGAATTAGCGTCCAAATTTTACGTACGGAATGTAATTTTCTCACTTTCCGGTGTCATAGAAACAGGAAATTTGGCACGAGCATTGATTATATCATAAATAGGAAAAGCTAACGGGTCCCAACTCCATTATTCAATTCCATGCGCAAAAGAATAAGCGTCCAAATTTTACGTACGGAATCTAATTTTTTCAATTTCCGGTGTCATAAAAACGTGAAATTTGCCCTGAGCATTGATTATGTCATAAATAGGAAAAGCTAATGGGTCCCAACTCCATTATTCAATTCCATGCGCAAAAGAATTAGCGTCCAAAATTTACGTACGGAATCTAATTTTCTCACTTTCCGGTGTCATAGAAACGTGAAATTTGCCCCGAGCATTGATTATGTCATAAATAGGAAAAGCTAATGGGTCCCAACTCCATTATTCAATTCTATGCACAAAAGAATTAGAGTCCAAATTTTACGTACATAATCTAAATCTCTCACTTCCCAATGTAATAGAAACATGAAATTTGGCACGAGCATTGATTATGTCATAAATAGGAAAAGCTAATGGGTCCCAACCCCATTATTCAATTCTATGCGCAAAAGAATTAGTGTCGAAATTTTACGTGCGGAATGTAATTTCTTCACTTTCCGGTGTCATAGAAACGGGAAATTTGGCACGAGCATTGATTATGTCATAAATATTAAAAGCTAATGGATCCCAACTTGATTATTCAATTCTATACGCAAAAGAATTAGCGTGCAAATTTTACGTACGGAATGTAATTTTGTCACTTTCCGGTGTCATAGAAACAGGAAATTTGGTAGGAGCATTGATTATGTCATAAGTAGGAAAAGCTAATGGGTCCCAACTTGATTATTCAATTCTATGCGCAAAAGAATCAGCGTCCAAATTTTACGTGCGGAATATAATTTTCTCACTTTCCGGTGTCATAGAAACGTGAAATTTGCTCCGAGCATTGATTATGTCATAAATAGGAAAAGCGAATGGGTCCCAACTCCATTATTCAATTCCATGCGCAAAAGAATTAGCGTCCAAATTTTACGTACGGAATGTAATTTTCTCACTTTCCGGTGTCATAAAAACGTGAAATTTGCCCTGAGCATTGATTATGTCATAAATAGGAAAAGCTAATGGGTCCCAACTCCATTATTCAATTCTATGCACAAAAGAATTAGCGTCCAAATTTTACGTACGGAATCTAATTTTCTCACTTCCCAATGTAATAGAAACATGAAATTTGGCACGGGCATTGATTATGTCATAAATAGGAAAAGTTAATGTGTCCCAACTCGATTATTCAATTCTATGCACAAAAGAATTAGCGTCCAAAATTTACGTACGGAATCTAATTTTCTCACTTTCCGGTGTCATAGAAACGTGAAATTTGCCCCGAGCATTGATTATGTCATAAATAGGAAAAGCTAATGGGTCCCAACTCGATTATTCAATTCTATGCACAAAAGAATTAGCGTCCAAATTTTACGTACATAATCTAAATCTCTCACTTCCCAATGTAATAGAAACATGAAATTTGGCACGGGCATTGATTATGTCATAAATAGGAAAAGTTAATGTGTCCCAACTCGATTATTCAATTCTATGCACAAAAGAATTAGCGTCCAAAATTTACGTACGGAATCTAATTTTCTCACTTTCCGGTGTCATAGAAACGTGAAATTTGCCCCGAGCATTGATTATGTCATAAATAGGAAAAGCTAATGGGTCCCAACCCCATTATTCAATTCTATGCGCAAAAGAATGTGTCGAAATTTTACGTGCGGAATGTAATTTCTTCACTTTCCGGTGTCATAGAAACGGGAAATTTGGCACGAGCATTGATTATGTCATAAATATTAAAAGCTAATGGGTCCCAACTTGATTATTCAATTCTATACGCAAAAGAATTAGCGTGCAAATTTTACGTACGGAATGTAATTTTTTCACTTTCCGGTGTCATAGAAACAGGAAATTTGGTAGGAGCATTGATTATGTCATAAGTAGGAAAAGCTAATGGGTCCCAACTCGATTATTCAATTCTATGCGCAAAAGAATTAGCGTCCAAATTTTACGTGCGGAATGTAATTTTTTCACTTTCCGGTGTCATAGAAACGGGAAATTTGGCAGGAGCATTGATTATGTCATAAATAGGAAAAGCGAATGGGTCCCAACTCCATTATTCAATTCTAAGCGCAAAAGAATTAGTGTCCAAATTTTACGTACGTAATCAAATTCTCTCACTTCCTGATGTCATTTTATATAAAGGAAACGTCGCATGGTTACCTCCCCGTTGTGTTTCCTGGGTAACGCAGAGAACTATGCAAAATGGTGAACATCTGTTTTTCCTCGGTATCTCTAAAGTAACCACGACTTCATAAGATTTTCCGTGTGAACACCAGATAAATACCAGTACCAAATTAACTCGGGCGAAGCCGGGTATATCAGCTAGTATAACATATGCTCCAAACTAGCTGACAACTAGTTTACATGGCCTAGTTTTTAGAAATGTTCTCAGATATTTTTCCCACCCCAACAACTGTTCGTGTTTCCAAACAGGCACGGTATAGGAAAACGGACTCTAAACTCACCTTTGTAGTTTTCAACTCTCCTTTCTTTATAAGTTTATGGATCTTGCTCAATGCTTTGGTCCTTTTTGTAAAAACCTTCACTGAATCAAATCCAACCTTCAAGTAAAGAAATGCTTATTAGTAAACAGTACATCTATGATAGTTTATGTTCCCTTCGCCCCCCAAGTGTATGTTGTCGTTGTTAGCAATTTGGTCGTTCACAGCCCTGAAGGCGAGCTCCCTCCATATTTTCCGGTTTTTCTTCTTTCAGTTGTGTGATATCCATGCCAGTATCTGCTTTGACAGTATCAGCCATCGTGTTCTTTGGCGGATGTTTTTTTTTTTGCCACTGATCTGTCTAGGCATTATAGATTTTTCGATAGATTTAGTGACTCGCATTACATGGCCAAAATACGTGAGTCTGAGTATCTTGCCTCCCAGTGATATATATTGGCTCATATACGATAATATATTTATACGACTTTTCCAACAATTAAAAAAAAAAAATTAAAAGATTTGCAGATTTTGCTGGGGATCGGTGGGAAAGTGCATCCATATAGAGAAGTCCTGAACTGTATATGTACATGGTCATATTTTCTGCCATGGATTTCCCCACTGATCCCCAGCAAAATCTGCAAATGTTTTAATAGTCGCTATTTTTACTTTTCAAGATTACAAAGGAAATGTGAACTAATACCCCCAGTAGCAGAATACATAAACGGCGAACACAAGCAAAGAACAATGCATCACATAATAAATGTATCTTTTATCAAAAACACATCACTTCATTTCTAATTAACACATCATTCACATCACCTATTCAATGAATGGGATCAAGGTAGAGCGTTGTGTTGTGCGCAGAACGTACAGCAAAACACATAGGCATTTGCAAATACACAATGCCCATTAAGCAAATACGTGGCACAAATGCGCTTATGCCAGTGTGTAACTGGCCCTAAAGTCACATAAAAAATGTGAAAAAACCCCACCTGAAGATGACACTTTTTGTATTATAGATTTTGAATGTCTTAACCCTTTAAAAGGACCAGATACTTTTTAGGAAAGTTACTCATCTGTGTTTTTAAGGCCCTATTTTTTTCTCCAGCTACCAAAATTATTTTTGCTGCACTTTTCATATCAGGCTGCCCATAATATATATTTGTTTACAGAATTTTGTTTTTTTTCTAATGATTTTTAATACCGTATATACCGGCGTATAAGGCGACGGGGCGTATAAGACGACCCCCCAACTGTCACCTTATACGCCGGTATACAGTGGAGAAAAAAAAATAATTTATTACTCACCTCCCACGGCGTTCTGTCGCGCTCCGGCAGGATGTCGCTCGCTCCGGCAGGATGTCGCTCGCTCCTCGTCCCCGCCGCAGCATAGCTTTCTGAATGCGGGGCTTGAAATCCCCGCTTCCAGAAAGCTAGTACACACGCCGGCAGCCATGACATCATTGAATGGCTGTGATTGGCTAAAGCGCACGTGGCTTCAGCCAATCACACTATTCAATGACATCATTGAATGGGTGTGATTGCTAACACGTGCGCCTTCAGCCAATCACAGCCATTCAATGCTGTCATGGCTGCCGGCGTGTGTACCAGCTTTCTGGAAGCGGGGATTTCAAGCCCCGCATTCAGAAAGCTATGCTGCGGCGGGGACGAGGAGCGAGCGACATCCTGCCGGAGCGCGACAGAACGCCGTGGGAGGTGAGTAATAAATTTTTTTTTTTTACACTTTTTTTTTTTTTTTGTATTACCGGCGCATAAGACGACCCCCGACTGCAGAGCAGATTTTTCGGGGTTCAAAAGTCGTCTTATACGCCGGTATATACGGTAGTTGTTTATTTTTAAAATGAGTAATTTTACAATTAAATGAAGTCTAGGAATTGGTTCCTCATTTTTTTCAGACATTTTGATGTATAATTTGTATAGCCTGGGATTACAGGGCACATATAGTGTCGGTGGTGAGTGGTTTTCTTTTTTTATGGATATATTTTTATTTTATTCATAGAATCATAGAATGGTAGAGTTGGAAGGGACCTTCAGGGTCATCTGCTTCAACCCCCTGCTCAGTGCCGGATTCACTAAATCATCCCAGACAGATGTCTGTCCAGCCTTTGTTTGAACGCTTCCATTGAAGGAGAACTCCCCACCTCCCGTGGTCACTTGTTCCGCTCATTGATCACCCTCACTGTCAAAAAGTTTTTTCTAATATCTCATCCCTTTCAGTTTCATCCCATTGCTTCTAGTCTTTCCTTGTGCAGATGAGAATAGGGCTGACCCCTCTGCACTGTGACAGCCCTTCAGATATTTGTAGACTGCTATTAAGTCTCCTCTCAGCCTTCTTTTTTGCAAGCTAAACATTCCCAGATCCTCTAACCGTTCCTCATAGCACATGATTTGCAGACCGCTCACCGTCTTGGTAACTCCTCTCTGAACTTGCTCCAGTTTGTCTATGTCTTTTTTAAAGTGGGGTGCCCAGAACTGAACACAGTATTCCAGATGAGGTCTGACTAAGGAAGAGTAGAGGGGGATAATGACCTCTCGTGATCTAGGCTCTATGCTTCTCTTTAATACATCCCAAAATTGTGCTTCCCTTTTTGGCTGATGCATCGCAATGTTTACTCATGTTCAGTCTATCATCTATTAGTATAGCCAAGTCTTTTTCACATGTGCTGCTGCTTAGCCCAATACCTCCCATTCTGTATGTGCTTTTTTTCATATTCTTTCCCAGATGTATGACTTTGCATTTCTGCTTATTAACCCCTTGAGTGGCACGCCCGGAAATTTTCCGGGACGAGCTCCACTGCTCATAGCAACATAGCCCGGAAGATTTCCGGGCTATGTATCACTATGGGAGCTGCAGAGCTCAATGCCACAAGCTGTGACAGTGTGCTCTGCCTGCACAGACCCACACAGAGCAGTGCAAGGGCTTTGAAAAACCAGCAGAAGATATTGCCGGCATATCGGCAATGTCCTGCACTGGTTTGTTTACAGGTTGCCATAGAGACCATCGGCTTGTCAGAAGCAAGCCGATGGTCTCTGTGGCAGGGAGAGCGTGGGGCTTGGCTGTCAGAGGACAGCTAGGTACTAGCTCTTACAGCAGAGATCAGAGAAAACCTCCGATCTCTGCTGTGTTAATCCTTTACATGCTGCAGTCTATGTGACTGCAGCATGTAAAGGGCTGTCACTGCAGCATGTAAAGGGCTGTCACCATCGGACCCCCGGAATGTGATCAGGGGTCCTGATGGGTCCCTGTGGAAGTCCCCTAAAGGGACAAAAAAAAATAAAATTAAAAAAAAAAAAAAAAGGAAAAAAATTATTTAAAAAAATTATAAAAACACTTGTCTCCCTTTACTTTGTAAAAAATCAAAAATACAATCACACATGTGGTATCCGTGTGCGTCGTAATGACCCAGAGAAGGAAGTTAATGCATTATTTAACCCCTTAATGACATGGCCCCTTTTTTTCTTTTTTCCCCATTTCTTTTTTTCCTCCCCCCTGTTTAAAAAATCACAACTTGTCCCGCAAAAAACAAGCCCTTATATGGCCATGTCAATGGAAAAATGAAAAAGTTATGGCTCTTGAGACGCAACTGCAAAATTAGTTGAAATTCAATGATTAGACCATTTTAAAAAACCTGCCCTGGTGGGCACGACAGGGTGGTAGGAAACCCGCCACTCAAGGGGTTAACCGTTCCTCATAGGACATGATTTACAGCCCGCTCACCATTTTGGTATCTCTTCTCTGAACTTGCTCCAGTTTGTCTATGTCTTTTTTAAAGTGGGATGCCCAGAACTGGACACAGTATTCCAGATGAGGTCTGACTAAGGAAGAGTAGAGGGGGATAATGACCTCACATGATCTAGACTCTATGCTTCTCTTAATACATCCCTGAATTGTGCTTCCCTTTTTGGCTGCTGCATCACAATGTTGACTCCTGTTCAGTCTATCATCTATTAGTATAGCCAAGTCTTTTTCACATGTGCTACTGCTTAGCCCAATTCCTCCCATTCTGTATGTGCTTTTTTCCATATTATTTCCCAGATGTAGGACTTTGCATTTCTGCTTATTAAATGGGGGGAAATTCTGTAATTTATTTTATACTATCTATGACCCCCATGACAGCATATACAACCTGTGGGGGTCATTCACATAGTCTTTTTTTTATTTTGGACTTCACTCTTTTCCACTGTAGCTGGGGCATTCATAGAAGCCCCAGTTACAGGGCAAAACATCTGCCTGTAGTGACCATAGTCACTGACATACCTGATATGGGTCTACTAGGACTCTGCAGCTCTGCTGAAACAGGGGAACCTGGCACTCACATGATCGCCAGGTCAAATAGCGGAAGTGGCATCTGCATCTATATCAGACATTTATGGCATATCTTGTGGATATGGCATAAATGTCTGAGATGGAAATATCCTTTATAGCCAATTTCACACAAGCGCTAATATCGCACGAGTTTTGTGCGATGCGAGACTCACAAAACTTGTGCGAATATGAACTCTATTCTTTTGGATGGAGTCATACGCATGAGCGATGTTTTCCCCTCACAGCGATGCTGGGAGGAAAATATTGTAGCATGTTCTATTTTTTCCCATTCCTCAGAATGCAGTTGCCATTTATTTCAATGGAACCATAAAAAACGTTTCTTTTGCTTTTAATATACCTCAAAAATTCCTTTTTTAATTGCTTTAGGCCTCTCTTGCAAGTCTCAATTCATTATTAGCTTTTCTGACACTTGCCCTACAGTTTCTGCAGACCACATTATATTCTTCTTTAGATATTCCCCCGTCTTTCCATTTTATAAATATATTTTTCTTTGTTTTTAGTATGTGTGCAAGTTCTGTGTTCATCCATCCTGGTTTCTTTAAATGCTTCCCATTCTTCCTTCTTTTAGGGATTGTTAACGATTGTGCTTTGAGAATCTCATTTCGCAATATTTCTCAACCTTCTTGGACATTTCTGTCCTTAAGAACATCCAGCCATTGGATTCTTCCTATCCTCTTTCTGAGGTCATTAAAATCTGCCTTTCTGGAATCCAACCTTGAGATCTTGGTTTTCTCAGGTCTTCCTCCCCTTGTTATCCAAAATGTAAGGATAGCATGATCACTGCCTCCTAAGGTCCCAGCCACCCTTGCTTCCTCAACCATTTCCTTTCTGTTGGTAAGAATCGATCCATGATAGAAGATCCCCTTGTTTTTTCTTCTAAATTTTGGAAGATAAATTTGTCAGCAAGAGCAGAAAGGAATTTGTTGGACCTATTACTTGTGCCTGAGTTCCTCAACAAATGTCTGGATATGTATGATCTCCCATGATCACAATGTCGTAGTTTTTTGAGAGCTTGACCATCTGATGTAGAAAGAGTTCATCCATATCTTCTGCTTGTCCAGACAGCTAATAGTAAATGTCTACAATGGTGTCCTTTCTGTTCTCTGCTTGTATTCTTACCCAAACATCTCTGTGGAGATGTATGCTTTCCTAACATACAACACAACATCTTCTCCTCTTTTCTTAGGCCTGCTTCTTATTGATAAGTTGTATTCTTCAAGCCTTGTATTCCAATCCTGTGCGTCATTTCACCAAGTTTTCGTGATGCCTATGACATCATATTTCTCTTCCTGTGTTAGGAGCTCCAATTCCCCTTTTTTCCCTCCCCATTCACACAGGTGAGTTTCACAATCAAGTTCCATCCGATTGTGATATGGACGGAACTCTCACGCAAAAGTACATGTATTACATGTATTAATCTTTCAATTCACATGAGAGATTTTTATCTCAGACCGATAGAAAAATTGCTACCTATCCTATTTTTGGGAAATTCTAGTTTAAAAAAAAAATCACCCATAATATCCTTTCGGAGGCAAGAAAAAAAATCAAATAAAAAAACATGGAAAGCAAATGCTAAGCTTTCAGTTTGCTTCCATTCCATTTTATTCAGTTTTTTAACTGAACAAATAGTGTTCATAGATAGAAACCCCTTAGAAGGGATCTCCATTTTTAGCTGGAGTGTTTAGCAGCTCTATATTACTCATAAACCCATTAATATCAATAAACATCATGTGAACTCAATTTTCCTGTAATGGAGCTGAAGGATAATGAAATGCCAGCTGTAAGGGCCCTTATAGCTAATAATTGGACGTCCAAGCTGCAGGACACCATTTCTAACAAAGGAAAAGACCTTTAAAGAGAGGACCTGTCATGTCGTAAACACAGCGGGCTGGCTGCATAGCTCTGCAGCCGCACCCCACTGACTTTACGCTCCTTTTGTTCCCTTCATACTCATTCATCCCTGTTCACCTGTAGGAGCTTTTTTTTAGATCTGGCACCCAGTGCTGTGAATTTGTCAAGTGGGCGTTCCCCACCACTCACTCATTAACAGTGAGTGGTGGGTACCGCCCACCTGATAAAATCACAGTGTGGGAAGCTGGGTCTGACAAGAGCCCATAATGGCGGTATGAAAAAAACTAAAAGCAGTGATAGAGTCAGTGGGGTGCAGCTGCTACACCTTAACATGACAGGTCCTCATTAGAGCGATGATACAATGTCACTTTACTCACAATTCTTTTAATGCCGTTCCTTAGTCCCTCCACATTGCCATAGAAAATTCCACTAGAGAAACGGACAATTTTCACTCCCTCTGGTTCGACAAGCTGTAAAATACTATTTGTTAATGATTTGCAATTTTTAGAGCCGATTTATATTTCAGAAAGTTTTGCTGTGATGTGAAATACTAACATGTTTGTAAATCTTCACATTTTTGTAGAGATCAGTGTCCACAACATTTCCGAGAGAGTAACAGGAGGGGCTGAAAATGAAACAAGATAGAAGATATGCTGACCAGTCTTAAAACTAGAATATGGGAAGGTAAAAATATACAGCTAATTAATACATTTGAGAACCTCGCTATTGTGACGGCTATGAGCATAAAACATATGTAATTCATCCTGTCTCCTATGGTCATCTTTGACATACGCTTCTGAAGGCTATGGGTCTAAAACATATACGTATATATTTCATTCTGTCTCCTATGAACATCTTTGATGTACGCTTGTACATTCATGTGTTGTTTGCACGGCAAGATTGCATTGTTACAGGAATTAGAAATGGAGAATAGTACTTAGTAAAAGTATATATCTTACATTCTTCCTTATCTTCTGTTACATTGTTCAAAGGTCAGTTTGCAATAGTGTACAGTAAAGACAATGCCTTAATGTTTAACTGATATTTATGTAAAAACACATGACTGGCTGAAATGTACACTTATTGACAATAGAACACTCTCCTTTAAAAATACTATATAAAGAAAGATGTTTTGTAATAAAGGTAGATTGCTTTAAGACACGGTCATAATGTCTGTGTCCACTGCTTTCTCACAGCGGCCGCCATAACCACCCCTGATTTTGAGCCTCACAGCATATTGACGGAACATTGAATTTCCCTAACACTATTAGAAGTGGAAAGAAAGAACAGAGACAAAAAGTTCAAAAGGAAAGTAGAGGAGCAAGAGACATCGATCACAAACTAAAATGTTTCTACACAAATGCACAGAGCAGGGAAACGAACAAGGAGAATGGGAGCTTCTAACACAGGGAGAGAAATATGATGTCATAGGCATCACGGAAACTTGGTGGAATGATGCACATGATAGGAATACAAGGCTTGAAGGATACAACTTATTTATAAGAAACAGACTTAAAAAAAGGGGAGGAGATGTTGCGTTGTATGTAAGGAAAACATTCATCTCCACAGAGATTCAAGCTTCAGAGCATGGTCATTCTGTAGAAACTGTTTAGGTAAGAATACAAGGAGGGAACAACAGAAAGGACCCCATTGCAGGCATTTACTATAGGCCACCGGGACAAGCAGAAGATATGGATGAACTATTTCTACATCAGAGGGCCAAGCTCTCAAAAAAGCCCAACATAGTGATCATGGGAGATTTTACCGATCCAGACATTTGTTGGGAATCTCTCTCAGGTAAAAGTAAGGCCGCCTGCAGACGAGCGGGTCGGATCCGGCGGCGAGGATTCTTGCCGCAGGACCCGACCTGAGCGCCTGCAGGGACGAGCGCGTACTCACCCGCGCCCGGCGGCCCCGGCTGCCGAGCAGCCGGCGCATGCGCAGACCGGAGCCGGCGGCCGGGTGAGTGACGTTTCTTTGCGGGGCTCTGCGAGCCTCGCACAGAAATAGGACATGCCGTGGTTTGTTTGCCGCGCGATATTTCGCGCGGCCAAACCGCGGCCGTCTGCATAGGAGTGCGTATTGTAATGCACTCCTATGCAGACTTTCAGTGGCGGAAATCCCACGGGAAATCCCGCCGCGGGATTTCCGCCCGTGTGCAGGCGGCCTAAGGGATCCAACAAATTCTTATCTGCTCTTGCTGACAACTTTATCTTCCAAAAGGTAGAAGAGAAAACAAGGGGATCTGCTATCTTGGACCTAATTTTTACCAACAGGGTGGAAATGGTAAAGGAAGCAAGGGTGGCTGGGACCTTAGGAGGCAGTGATCATGATATCCTTGAATTTTTTGTATAAAATGGGGAGGAAGACCAGAGAAAACGCAGACCTCAAGGTTGGATTTCAGAAAGGCAGATTTTAATGGACTCAGAAAGAGGGTAGGAAGAATCCAATGGCTGGATGTTCT